>NC_083705.1:13670694-14272569 GCF_033118175.1 Dama dama
TTCATTACAATGATTGCTATTTTATTTGCTCTAGTATTCATGTTGTTAAATACACCAGCAAATTTCTTTTAACTTCCTCAACACAAGGGCTATGTATGTAGTCATACATTTTAATTGTAAAACCATCTCTTTAACAAAATAGACTATTAATTTTCTTAGAATTTCTCTGAAACTCTCTGTAAAACTACTCTAGAATTTTCCTTCTACATTCTATAAATGTTACAGAAATAATACAGTTATAGAAATAAAAGATGAAAACCACAATCAGGATGGAGATGATAAAAGACAAACAGATAAACAGAAACAAAACCCAAAAAACAGCAAGTGTTGAAGAGGATGTGGAGAAATTGGGACCCTTGAATGTAAAATGGTATAGCTGCTGTGGAAAATAGTATGGCAATTCCTCAAAACTTTAAAAACGGAATCACCATAGGATCCAGGAATTACACTTCTCAGTATACATCCAAAAAAACTAATGGCATATTAGCACTTACGTTCATTACAGAAGTATTCACAATAGCTATGATATGGAAGTAACCTCAGTGTCCATCAGTGGATGAATATATAAAGCAAATGTAGTAGTATATATATAAAATAGGATATTATTTGACATTAAAAAAATGGAAATTCAGGGCTTCCCTGGTAGTACAGTGGTTAAGAGTCTGTCTTGCAGTGCAGGGGACACCAGTTCGATCCCTGGTCTGGGAGGATCCCACATGCTGCAGAGCAACTAAGTCCGTGCATCACAGCTCCGGAGCCCACGTGCCTGGAGCGCGTGCTCTACAACAAGAGAAGCCACTGCAATGAGAAGCCCACACACCGCAGCTAGAGAATAGCCCCTGCTCGCCGCAACTAGAGAAAGCCCACATCAGCAACGAAGACCCATCATAGCTAAAAACAAACAAACCTTAAAAAAAAAAAAAGATGGAAATTCTGACTCCTGCTACAGCATGGATGAAGCTTGAGGGCATGGTGCTAAGTGAAATAGACCAGTCACAAGCAGGCAAATACTGTATGATGCCACTTGTATGACCTATAGGAGTCAAATTCATAGAGACAGAAAGTACAATCGTGTTTGCCAGGGGCTGAGGGTGGGAGAGTAATGATTGCTTAATAGGTACAGAATTTCAGTTTTGCAAGATAAAAACATATGGAGCTTGATAACACAATAATGTGAAGGCATGTTGCACTACTGAACTGTACACTTAAAAATGGTTAAGATGCAAAAAAAATGGTTAAGATGGTAAATTTTATGTTATTGGTGTTTGATCACAACTGAAAAAAAGAACTGGAAAAAAAAAGAAATGATGGTAAAGACTGTGACTTCAGAGCGGTTATTACTGCCAGTCGAGCAATACAAGGTTATTGCTGGTACATCAGGAGCTTGACTGCAGGGGAAAGGGGGTCTTGTCTGGGAAAGTCTCAGAAGAGCCCATGGTCGGGTCAGTGGCCCAATCAGCTGTGACAGCTGAACAGCGGAGCACTCAAGGGCCGAGGCCACGCTCATGGCTCACATGAGCCCTGTGACATCTGCACTGCCCGTATCATTTCAGGAACTTGAGGACTCCAAGTGGGAAGCCCTGACAGCTGGGTTGGGGGGTGGCCGGAAGGGGAAGACGTTCTTCACACGGCTCTCAGTGAGCAGCCGACGGCATCTGACCTCATGCATGCATTTGTGGCCTTGCTCTGGAATGCATTTAAGAAGCGAGGACCCGCTGTGGCAAAATAGTTCTTTGTTGTTTTGGAAGGGGGGATGGTTTGATTCATTTTTAACTCTACTGTTCAGGAATATCCAATTCAACTCTGTCATATCCCTGAATATGAGGGGAGGTGGGAAAATGAGGTGATGACATGCTCAATTTTTTTTTTCTGCAAGAAAAAAATGAAAGGATAATGACTTGCTGAGAAAATAATAAATGCATACATAAAGAAATATATGCTATGCACTATTTCTGACCAGCAGTGACAGACTTTGCCACACCCAAATGTTTGGAGTTCCCGGCTCACCAATGATGGAGGCCAGTGATAGAAATTCCAGTGGAGGAGCATGAAAATTCTCTGCCTTTTCTTCACATTAAATTTAGACCTTGAGGAAAAAAGGATGAAGAGAAGCAACTGCACAGTGCAGTTAACAAAGGGAGCATCTCAATCAAGACTGTCAGCGGGGGAGAGAAAGAACCCAGTCCACTGGCTGAAGAAACAAAGAGAAACTTATGGGCTCATATATCTGACATGTTCAGGATAGTTTGACTTCAGGCACAGCTGGATCCAGGTGCTCACACAAAGCCTTTCAACATCTGTCTCTTTCCATCTTTCAGTTCTGGTTTTCCTCCATGTTCACTTCATTCTTGGGCAATCTGTCTGTGTGGTGGCTTCAGCAGCTCCAGGCCCAAAACTTACCAGAAAGAAAATTTCTCCCCCCTAATATTTCTTGAAGTCTCCTGGCTTTCCTGTTTTGGGTCTGACCTAGGTCACAAGCCCACCGCTGACCCACTCACTGTGGCCAAGGTAGTGGAGTGTGTGGAATGGCTATGCTAGGATCATGAACCCATACATAGAGCCAGTGAGCAGGGAAACCTTCTGACATCACGGGGCTGACAGTAAAGGTGCAGAAGCTCCCCACTGGGGGTCTGGGCTGGTGCCAGAGGAAGGAGTAACAGATGTGAGGCAGGCAAACACAACTGTTCATCATGTGGGGCACGTGCAGGGAGGCAGAAGATAGGCCTCTTTCAGGATTCTGATTTGTTTCCGTTATCATCATTGCAGAGTGCTGGGGTTTATTGATGGAGTGGCTGCTCTTATCTCTTACCTTCTGCAAGGATTGTAAGTCACCTCTTTTTAAAAACTATTTAACACCCTTCTATTCCCCACCCCCCCGACTTTATTGAGGTGTAACTGACATGTGACATTGTGTAAGTTTGAAGTATACAATGTAATGATTGGATATATGTATATATGGTGAAATGATTACCACAGCAAGGTTTGTTAACACATGCATCACCTCATGTAGTCATAATCTGTGTGTGTGTGGTTAAGAACTTTTAGAATCCACTGTTTTAGCAACTTTCAAAATAAAATATAGTATTGTTAACTGTATATTGATTATAAGTATATTGTTAATATATTGATTATATACACCAGGCTGTATTTAAGATCCCTAGAATTTATTCATCTTATATCTGGAAATCTGTACCCCTCAATCACCGTCACCCATTCCACACCACCCCCCCATCCCTTTGCCCTTATTCTTTGTTTCTATGAGTTTGGTTATATTGCACATATAAGGGCAATCATACAGTATTTTTCTTACTCTGGCTGACATTTCTTTTAGCATGATGCCCTCAAGGTTCAACCATGTTGTTTCAAAGGCAGGCTTTCCTTTTATTTTTAAGGCTGAATAGTGTTCCATTGTGGCTTTCCTGGTAGCTTAGTAGATAAAGAATCTGCCTGCAGTGAGGGAGATCCAGGTTCCCAACCCCTGGGTTGGGAAGATCCCCTGAAGAAGGAAATGGCAAACCACTTCAGTATTCCTGCCTGGAAAATTCCATGGACAGAGGAGCCTGGTGGGCTACAATCCATGGAATCACAAGAGTTGAACATGACTGAGCTACTAAACCACCACCAATATTCCATTTTATATATATATATATATATATATATATATATATATATATATATGCTGTGCTGTGCTTAGTCGCGTGTCTGACTCTGCAACCCCGTGGGCTGTAGCCTGCCAGGTTCCTCTGTCCATGGGAATTCTCCAGGCAAGAATACTGGAGTGGGTTGCCATGACCTCCCCCAGGGGATCTTCCCGACCCAGGGATCGAACCTGGGTCTCCCACATTGCAGGAGGATTCTTTACTGTCTGAGCCATCAGGGAAGCCCAGGAATACTGGAGTGGGTAGCCTATCCCTTCTCCAGGAGATCTTCCTGACCTAGGAATCAAAACGGGGTCTCCTGCATTGTAGGCAGATTCCTTACCAGCTGAGCTACCAGGGAAGCCCATATATAGGTAGGTAGGTAGGTAGGTAGGTAGGTAGGTAGGTAGATAGATAGATAGAAAGGTGTATATATTGGGTTGGCCAAAACCCAAACGAACTTTTTGGCCAACCCAAGGTATCACAGTTTATTTATCTGTTCATCTGTTGATGAACACACAGGTTATTTCCAGTCTTGGTTGTTGTAAACAATGCTGCAGTGAATATGTGGGTGCAGATATATTTTAGAGATAGTGTTTTGTTTCTTCTGGATATATACCCAGAAGTGGGATTGCTGGATCACATGGTAGCTCTACTTTTAATTTTTTGAGGAACCACCACACTGTTTTCCATAGTGCCTGCACCAGTTTACATTCTACCGACAGTGTATGAGGGATCCCATTTCTCCACATCCTCTCCGGCATTTGCCATGGCTTGCCTTTTTGATGATAGCTATTCTGACAGAAGTGAGGTGAAATCTCAGTGGTTTTGATTTGCATTTCCCTAATCAGTGTTGAGCATCATTTCATATGCCTGTTGGCCATTTGAAAGTCTTTGGAAAAATATCTATTCAGGTCCATGTCCATTTTTAAATGGGGCTATATGTTTTTATTTTTGCTATTGAATTTTATGATTTCCTTGCATATTTTTTATATTAATCCCTTATCAGATATGTGGTTTGCAAGTATTTTCTCCCATTCTACTGGTCGCCCTTTCATTTTGTCTTGATTTGGGGCAATAAGGAGCCCTGTGGTCAGAAGGCCTGTAATGGTATTTCTGGGCAGTGACTGTTCTGTTTTGTGTTTTGCTCCATACAAACAACAACAAACATTTATTTTCTTGCGCAAGGACCTGGGGTTGACCATGTCCTGGCTGGAATTGGCTGGGCTTGGCTCCAGGTTGTAGGTTGGGTCCAAATCTCTGTAGACTGGCAGCTACTTGGGGCCTGCCTTTCCCATGGCAGATCATGCAGGTGTCAAGGACATACCAACTTGTGCAAGCCTGGAAGAGTTCACGTCATGCTTGCTAATGTGCTTTTAGCCAAAGCATAGCATATAGATGAGCCCAGTGTCAGAGCAGTGGGGGCACGTTCCCTGCTCCGCAAGGCCCTGTGGTGGAGGGAGGAGAGAAGAAATAGGAACAGCTGTCCAATCCACCATGTGTTTCATTCATGAGACCTCATCCATGTCAGCCTTGCCACACAGAACTAGCTTCATGATCCATCTGGTCTTTCTGATAAGGGAGATGTTTTCTGCAAGAATTCGAGTTTCCTCCTTGAGGGCAAAGTCAAGGTTGAGATATGTACACTAAACCCACTCAAGTATTGCTGCATGGGTTGTGTAGGGAGATGGTCTTCATCCTACCTGTCTGGACTCCCCTCCTGGGTAGGTAGGTGGTCGGTGCAGGAGCAGGAGATCCCTGGCTGCAGACTCTGGGGCTGAAAGTGAGCTGAAGGAGCCATCCTGACACCCCGGCAGCCAGGCTGGCTGAGCTTCCTGTCCAGAGCACTCGGCAGAATGAGATCAAATCAGGAGAATGGATGGAGCCGGGGGAGCAGAACAGAGGAACCGAGTGCTGGATGGATTGCAGGGTGGGAGCCTGAGAAAGTTCTCCAACAACAGGAATTCTCAACCTGGGAGGGGAGGAAGCGTTAAGATCTGGAATATAACCTACTCCGTCACTGCTTTTCACTCCAAGAAGGAAACAGTAGCTGAGCAGTCAGTTCTCCCTCCCACTTCTGCTTTGGCAAATTTCTTAAAACTGCTTAAAAATATCAATATAGGTAATTATTTGCATGACTTCCCTATGTCATATGAGGAGCTCCTATTGCATAAAACACTTGCAAAGAAATAGTGTGATAGTTACTTTTCTCTTTAGCTCCTGGAGTAAGCTGAGTATTTTACAAGATGAGTGGTTGCTATTGAAATGATCTTTCCAGCTGCTCTGATGGTTTTATTTTTCTTATAATTAACTTTCGTAATGCAGAAGTTGGTTTGTTACATTTGAGTAATGGCGGCCCAGAGTGTCAACTGAAGGTGCAGGGAAAAGACACTCAGTTACTGTAAACGGATATTTCTGTGAGGACAGAGCTCTTCTGCTTAGTTCTCTTACATATTGAGGGTCTGAGGTGCAGGGCACGGCCGAGCAGGTGGAGGGTGGGAGGAGAGGACTCGAGAGGGCAGAGAGCCATTTTCTCCTGTAGAGAATGCAGAGACTTCTGCACAGCTGGGTGTCCACAGATGGTAAGGATCACATTCCCAGGTCTGGTGCCAGTGAAGAAGCAGAAAGCCTTTACTTTCCTGTACAGTTGGAGGTTGATACTGGTAGCAGATGGGAGAGAACCAATTTATTAATAATAATACCAAGATCTATGAGGAACTTATTTTGCACCACAAAGTGAATGCTTTATGTCTTCAAAATAATGCAAAATAATAGGTACTATCATTTTTTTCCATTTTACAGATGAGAGAATTGAGGGTGATGTGAAATAAACTGCTCAGGGTAACTCATCCAGAAAGGGGTGGAGCAGGAATCCAGACCCAGCCTGCACTGAAGCTCATGGTGATTTGTCCAATATAAGCCCCCAGTGTGACATGGTTGTAAAAGCCACAAGTTGGGATTAGTCAGTGTTCATAGACACCCAGGGTATCAACACAGGTCCAGAGTGGCTCCCCTGGGTAGCTTAGCTCCCCAAAGTGCTGAATTCTCGGGAACTTAGACCAAAAAAAAAAAGGTCCAGGAATGGTGCCTGTGAAGTATCAGGGAAAGGGCTGGGCTTTGTAAGCAGGAAAGGAGAGGAAGGCGAAACAGACCTTGCAGTTGCCCCTCCCACACCCATGTACTCTTCTCCCCCTAAGTGACAGCAGTGGGCGATGACAGCATCACTCACAGCATGGGTGGGCTCTGGTTGGTCCACAGCCACGCCAATCAGGAAAGTCTTATTCCTTTGCCTCTGTGATTGGTTCAGAGATGGGCAGATCTAAGACATTTCAGGTCAGTGAGATGCAAGGCAGGATTTAGTAGGGCTGTTTAGGAAAGTCATTCTGAACTTTAATGAGGGGATTCAAGAAGGGACCTTCTCTCTACCCAACTCATCCCCCAACAATAAGCAGAAAGCAGGTAGCCGGTGAATGGCTGGGTAACTAGGTCAATCTTCCCTTCCCAAAGTAAGCTCACTTCAACTTGGGGCTCTCTTTCAGATGAATCTATAAATCTCCTCATTGTTCTATCTCCCTTGAGCTGGATTTTCTTTTTATTGAAGCTAACAGCCTTTTCACTGGCATAACATAGTGTACAAAAGGAAGACTAGTGTTATTTCCTTATCCAGAAAGCAGAATTAGAACTTGGGGGAACTAGATATCTCCTTCAAGGTAAGGAGCTGCCTTGTGGTGAGTGTTCCAGAATTTGAAGCATTCAAGCTAAAGTTGGGAGATTGCAGCGAGATTTCTAAGAAGAAAGAGAGTCACTGTTGCTGGCATGCTCACCACCATCAGACTCTCAAATCACTTTAAAGTGGGAGCAGGACTCTGTGGAAGAAGTAGGTTGATGCTGAATGCCCCTGCCTGCTGGGCTTCCCAGGTGGCACTACTGGTAAATAACCCGCCTGCCAGTGCAGGAGATGTAAGAGATGCAGGTTCAATCCCTGGGTCAGGAAGAACCCCTGGAGGAGGGCACAGCAACCCATTCCAGTATTCTTGCCTGGGAAACCCCATAGACAGAGGAGCCTGTGGGACTCCAGTCTGTGGGGTCGCAAAGAGTTGGCCATAACTGAGCGACTGAGCATGCGCAACCTCCAGCTGCTGGGCAGTTTCTCAAAACAAAACAAGGACATCTATTTAGTTTTTCTTGCACTGTCTTCAAAAGGGGCGAAGATTGTTGAAATCATTTTTTCTGAATCTCTCACATTTTAAGAAGTTGAGTCAAATTGGTGCTAATTTAATGTGTATTATAGCTGACACATCGGCTTTAAGTCAAGTTGGTGGTGCAGTTGCATTGTACTTTTTAGTTGATTTTTGTAAGCTTTCTAGTACAATGGGAACTTTCATATAATTAATGTGATTGGTAGAGCAATGCCCATTTTATTAGATGTGCCACAAAATTCTTAGCACAGTAAACTATTTAAAAGGTTTGTAGTTGTGATATCTTTGCTCTCCTGACACACTCAGAGTCATACTTATGGTTTAATTATTGTGAAGTTCAGTGTCAGGAATATTTCTTAACCTTGCCATGGCAATATTGTTCTTACGGGGGAGAAAGAATCCCATTGGTTTTATTCATTCTTCTGATTCGTAAACATGTTGCCTGTTCTAGGTTCCTTTCAGATCTCTTCTGGATCTATCATCTTTGAATTTATTTAAACACTTAAAAAGCACTGGGACTTCCCTGGCAGTCCAGTGATTAAGACTTTCACCTTCTAATGCAAGGAGTGGGAGTTTGATACCGGGTCACGGTCTTCCCTGGTGGCTCAGATGGTAAAGAATCTGCCTGCAGTGGCAGACCCAAGTTCGATCCTTGGGTTGGGAAGATCCCCTGGAGAAGGCAATAGCTACCCACTTCAGTATTCTTGCCTGGAGAATTCCATGGACAGAGAGGAGCCTGGTGGGCTACAGTCTATGGGATCTCGAAGAGTTGAACACAACTGAGTGACTAACACTTTCACTTTCTTTTGGTGAATTAGGATCCCACATGCTTCACAGACCAAAAAAAAAAAAAAAAAAAAACCCAAAACAGAAAACAGAAATAATATTGCAATAAATTCAATAAAGACTTTAAAAATGGTCCGCATAAAAAATCTTTTTAAAAATAACAAAAATAAAAAGCAATGTCTGTTTCTCATGTGTCCTACCTGCTCGCCAAGAGAAGCCTGCTTTCTTTTATTTATCTGCAACTTGAGTTTCCCAAGCTGCCAGCATCTTCAGCACCCTCCCCAGGGGTTAGTTTCACAGAGTTTAACAAGCACAGTGCTTGGCCAAGTCAGCAGTGCCCTTCCTTACCCACTGCATGTCATGTTAACTTAGTCTTGTGTAAGTGGCTTCTTTATTCTTCTCCACTGAGCCTCAAAGACGATTAATGGTGCTAGTGGGTTTTGCCAAATGAAGATGGAATTAAGTGGAGACCATGGAATATATTGGTGCTACTTTGGCAGCATTTTACGTGGCGAAATGAAGGGAGAACTTGACTCCTGGCTGCCTTGCCCAGTATGTGACTCTAGGCAGGAAGATGAGTGAAAGAAAGGCCGTATTGCAGGAAATGTTTTCCTGGTTGTTACTGAGTCGAGAAGAATGCAACGTAGACAGTGATGCTCCTTACTTGAGTCAGTAGAAGCAGCTTTTAGTTCCCACATCAAACGGCTAGTCCCCAGATGTCAGGCTCTTATGCTTATTTTGTGATCTGGAAGATGGGGATGGAGTGGGGAGAACAGGCACATTCTCAAGAATCTGGGGTAGTAGGCACCATTTTCTTGAATGATCTCTGCTTCATATAGAATTGAGCTAGAAGCCTTCTGAATCTCCTGAATCAGGCGCAAGTGGATGTCTGAGGTCTCTTCTTCTTGCCGTGTCAATGGGTAACCATAAAAAGTTTACAGTTTTCTTGAGGGACCAGGCCCAGCACGTTGTCTACCAGCCCCACAGCTCTGCATGCCCAGCTCCACACTGAACTACCCATTCCTGTTATGCGTCTTAGGAAAAGGAGACTTTTAACAACTTGAAAGCTTGCTCCTGGCCTAGGGCACTTGGAGCAGAGAACCAGAGGAATTAAGGACTTTAGCAGCATGCCCCAGTTCCAGCTTTTACTCTCCAGTCGAGAGGAGCCACTGGGCACTTTGTCAGCCTCTCTCTGACTTTTTGATAAGATTGTCCTTATCGCAAGTCGACTTTGGCCAAACTCCTCTCTCTCATGCTCCTAACCACATTACAGAGTCTGTGTCATCCATTCTGTTGGGTGGATGAGGGAACTCATGCCCTATTGAGTTCCAGGCAAGGTGGCCCCTTGCCTGGAATTGTTTCAGGGTGGCAGAAGTGAGATTCCTACCCAACACTGAAATGTCACAGCACTGTCTGTTGATTTGCTTACATGTAACTGGAGGAGCTCCTAAAAACAATTGGAAGAAGTAGGAATGCACTTGCTTAAAGTCCCTTGCCTATGCCAGCTGTCCTGGCTTCTCATTTCCCTGGGTTCTGATGCTTCTTTAAAGACAGGACACATGTCCTCATACTCTGCTCATCAAGGACCCTTTGGCAGAGCAGGGAGTGAGGGGCTGCCAGGGCCCAGGGAGGTGAGTGGAGGGTCACTGAACCTCATTCAATGAAGGGCCATGGAGATGAGACCAAAGAGAATGTGGTGGTCTGTGTCATCTCAGAAAGGGTTAGATTTAACTCTGTTTCTTCTGCAGGTGTGAAAATACTCTTCATGGCCTTCCTTTTTCTGCCTCACTTTCCCTTCTAACTGGCCTCGTTTGTATTGGCCTGTTTTTCTTCATCAGCATTTCCCCATGGTTTTAGTGACCATTTTTTAATTTCTTATCTTGTGGATGATTGGTCTGTGTTTTCCAGCAACAATTCTAAGCCTTAATCAGTAACAAAGAAAGGTCTTTCTGTTTTATTTTTATTTTTTAACTTTATATTGGAGTATAGTTGATTTACATTGTTGTGTTATTTTCTGCTGTATAGCAGAGAGAATCAGCTATGTGTACACATATACCCCTCTGTTTTGGATTTCCTTCCCATTTAGGTCACCGCATAGCTATACAGTAGGTTCTCAATTACCTACTTTATATGTAGTTGTCAATAGTGTATATGTGTCAATCCCAACCCAAACCCCACTTCCCCCCTTGGTGTTCATATGTTTGTTCTCAAAATCTGTGTCTCTATTTCTGGTTTGCAAGTAAGATTATTTATATCATTTTTCTAGATTCCACATATATACACTAATATACGATATTTGTTTTTACCTTTCTGACTTAACTTCTCTGTGTATGACAGTCTCTAGATCTATCCACATTTCTACAAATGACCCAATTCCATTTCTTTTTATGGTTGAGTAATATTCCATTGTATACATGTACCACATCTTTATCCATTCCTCTGTTGATGGACAGTGAGTTGAAGACCTAAATAAATAGTTCTCCAAAGAAGACATGCAGATGACTAACAAAAACATGAAAAAATACTCAACATCACTAATCATTAGACAAATGAAAATCAAAACTGCAATGAAGTATTACCTTATACCCATCAAAATGGCCATTATTAAAAAAAAATCTATAAACAATAGATGCTGGAGAGGGTGTGGAGAAAAGGAATCCCTCTCACACTGTTGCTGGGAATATAGTTTGATATAACCACTATGGAGAACAGTATGGAGTTTCCTTTAAAAACTAAAAATAGAACTATCATATGACCCAGCAATTCCATTACTGGGCATATCCCCAGAGAAAACCATAATTCAAAAACATACATGAAGCCTAATGTCCATAGCAGCACTATTTACAACAGCCAGCACATGGGAGCAAGGTCTCTCGGTTGTAAAGACTTCCCTCACTCTCTGTCTCTGCCTCCTTATTGCCAAGAAACTAGGCCTTCTGGAAAATACGCCCCTTACAGGATCTTCTTGCCATCTCATCTGTTGGCATTGCTGGGTTTTCTCTCCTCATACCTTTTTCATTAGCACCAAATTTCCCTGTTCCTTGGTTCATCTTGGTGCACCAAGGAACCGCCTCACCACTTAATACAATTCTGCCCATGCTTGAAAGCCTGTCTCTAATACTCTTGCCTTCTAATTGTCCCCAACTAGACACAGTCTCTCCATTTTTCACAGCCATCAACACTGCTGTTCTATCTCTAATTATGGTTTTTGTTTTCTTTAAAACAGGTTATTTTCCTATTTCTGTATTTTCCTAGTTGTAAAAGTAATACATACTCATCGTAGAAAAAAGAAACATGCAGAAAGGCATAAGGAAGAAAATAAGAATTACCAAGGTAACGATAAGCTCTAACATTTGGGAAGGTTGATACCTAGGCTCACTTCTGAGCTCTTTATGTGTATGAATCTAGATCATTCTCACAACCTGCAGTGCTGACAGTCGAGATGAGAAGAAGATCCTGTGAGGTGATACTATGGCCACCTTCACAAATGAGGAGTGGTGTTTGAGGTGGTCACAGAGAAGTGTCTCATCTGTCAGCCGGAGCTCAGCGTGACACGTTCACGCTGAGCTTGATGACCCAGTTCCGTGACTGGGGGAGCTGGGGGGTTCTGGGCTGAGCTGCTGGGCTTCTCCTGCCCGGGGAGCTCTGTGTGGCTCTGGGTCCTGAGTGGGTGTCCACTCCTCCCTGCTGGACGCTGGCTGTTGGAAGAGCCTGACTTTCAGGTGCCACCTCTGTGCTTCTCTTCCCTCTCACCTCCTCACATGCGACCTCTCCTTAGGTCAGACAGAGGCCACCACACTTTAAGACAGACCAGATTTTAATAGTGAATATGAAAAGTAGAAGAAATAAAGCCCCAAAGCTTTAAGTTTAATTAAGTTCCACTTATTTATGTTTTGCTTTTATTTCCTTTGCTTTAGGAGATGGATCCAAAAAAATATTGCTCTGACTTACATCAGAGAGTGTTCTGCCTATGTTTTCCTCTAGGAGTTTCACAGTATCTGTTCTTACATTTAGGTCTTTAATCCATTTTGAGTTTATTTTTGTGTATGGTGTTAGAGAATGTTTTCATTCTTTTACATGTAGCTGTCCAGTTTTCCCAGCACCAATTATTGAAGAGATGGGTATATATTTCTCCAGTATATATTCTTGCTTATTTGTTGTCAATTAAGTGGCCATAAGTGTGCGGGTTATTTCTGGGCTTTCTACTCTGTTCCGTTGATACATGTGTCTATTTTTGTGCAGTACCGTGCTGTTTTGATAACTGTAACTTTGAAGTACAGTCTGAAATTAGGGGGTATGATTCCTCTATGTCTGTTCTTCTTTATCTAGGTTGTGTGGCTATTTGGGATCTTTTGTGTTTCTACACAAATTTAAAAATTGTTTTACACCTGTCAGACCCTATGTGGGAATCATATATGTGTGAATTCTTTGACTTCTCACACAATAGCTGCTACTAGGACCTCCAACTTACAGAGGAAGGCACAGAGAAGTTAAGTAACTAGACTGAATTACACAACTAGAACATGGTGATATTCAAGCTGAGCCCAATTTAATTATTTGCTTTCTGGCCTTTCTGAATGAAGAGTGGGGAACAAAGGGGAGCAGGCACAACTTCTCTGTAACATTAGGGTTAGAACAAAGAGCTAGGGAAAGCCACAGGGCCTCTCTCCACCCTAGACCACAGAAGGGTCTCTGGGCTGGAGAGCAGGGGTGGGGAAGAGTGGATGTAGCGTGACACTACATGAAGAGACCTGAATGGGGTCCAAGATTGAATGGACTCTCAACACATTATTGACCAGAGATGTATTAACATCACGGGCATTCAGTTCAGTTCAGTAGCTCAGTCGTGTCCGACTCTTTTCGACCCCATGGACTGCAGCATGTCAGGCTTCCCTGTCCATCACCAACTCCTGGAGCTTGCTCAGACTCATGTCTGTTGAATCGGTGATGCCATCCATCCATCTCATCCTCTGTCGTCCCCTTTTCCTCCTGCCTTCAATCTTTCCCAGCATCAATCTTTCACAGGCATTAGTTTCTGCAGATAACCCCTGGCCAATAATGTATTAAGATAAACTACTTTTTTTTTTTTTTCACTTCGTCTTATTTTAAAAGAAAATTCTTCAGAGGTTTGAACAGCTAGTTATATTTTTCTAAGGATAAAATAAATCTGTATCAATTTAAATAAATTAACAAGAAACGAAGA
This sequence comes from Dama dama, assembly GCF_033118175.1. Taxonomy (NCBI): domain Eukaryota; kingdom Metazoa; phylum Chordata; class Mammalia; order Artiodactyla; family Cervidae; genus Dama; species Dama dama. Next base: position 13,684,521 of record NC_083705.1, read on the forward strand.
GAGTTGATTTTTGTATTCCACCTGTGGGATCTATCTCTTATTTGGTAGATGAAGTTGTTTTCAGTGGTACCAATGAGAAAACTGAGGCTCAGTGGCATGAAGTTACTTGCTCAAGGCCACCCAGGCAGCCAGTGACTGAGACAAACTGAATCCAGTTCATCTGAATTATCCATGCATACAGGTGACCCTCTACCTGTCTATTCATGTGGACCCACAAAAATGGAGTGTGAGCCCACCTCCAGGTGTTGTGGCAGATGCAAAGAATACAATGGAGTGCCTGTTCTGGTAGACTTGGATCTAGTGGGGAGACAGCATTCCAATAAGCCATCTCAGTGTTGAGCTATGTGACAAGGGCTATAATAGAGACAGGAGCAAAGGATCATGGGAGAGGGGAGCTCCAGGTCTGAGACTGTGCAGCTGGGTCCCCATGCTGCCCATTATCCAGGGCTAAGGAGATACTGCAACTAAATGATACTCAGCCACCAAATTTCCTCCCCCTAAATCCCATCATGTGGCATAGTGTAGTGGCTAAGAGGGGGCACCACCTCAGTGGCATCCCTCACTTGTTTTTCAGTCACCCGGTCATATCCGACTCTTTATGACCCCATGGACTGCAGCTTGCCAGGCCTCTCTTTCCCTCACCATCTCCGGAAGTTTACCCAAGTTCATGGCCATTGCACTGGTGATGCCATCCAGCCATCTCACCCTCTGATGCCCTCTTCTCCTTCTGCCTTCAGTCTTTCCCAGGATCAGGGACTTGTTCCAATGAGTCAGCTGTTCACATCAGGTGACCGAAATACTGGAGTTTCAGCTTAAGCATCAGTCCTTCTAATGAGTATTCAGGGTTGATTTCCCTAAAGATTGACTGGTTTGACCTCCTTGCTGTCCAAAGGACTCTCAGCAGTCTTCTCTAGCACCACAGTTTGAAGGCATCAATTCTTTGGTGCTCTGCCTTCTTTACGGTCCAGCTCTCACAACCATACGTGACCACCAGGAAGACTGTTACCTTGACTACACAGACTTTTGTCGGCAGAGTAATGTCTCTGCTTTTTAACACACTGTCCAGGTTAGTCATAGCTTTCCTGCCAAGAAGGAAATGGGCTTCTGATTTCATGGCTGCAGTCACCATCTACAGTGATTTTAAAGCCCAAGAAGAGGAAATCTGTCACTACTTCCACCTTTCCCCCCTCTATTTGCCATGAAGTAATGGGGCCAGGTGCCATGATCTTAGTTTTTTTAATATTTAGTTTTAAGTCAGCTCTTTCACTCTCCTCCTTCACCCTTATCAAGAGTCTTTCTACCACTAGTGGGGTGTCATCTGCCTATCTGAGGTTGTTGATGTTTCTCCCACCTATCTTGATTCCAGCTTGTAACTCATCCAGCCTGGCATTTCTCATGATGTGCTCAGCGTATAGATTAAACAAACAGGGTGACAGCAGACAGCCCTGTCATACTCCTTTCTCAATCTTGAACCAGTCAGTTGCTCCATACACGATTCTAACTGTTGCTTCTTGACCCTCATACAGGTTTCTCAGGAGACAGGTAAGATGGTCTGGTATTCCCATCTCTTTAAGAGCTTTCCATATTTATTATGATCCACACAGTCAAAGGCTTTGGTGTAGTCAATGAAACAGGGGTAGATGTCTCTCTGGAATTATTTAGCTTTCTCTGTGATCCGGCGAATGTTGGCAATTTAATCTGTTTCCTCTTCCTTTTCTAAACCCAGCTTGGGACATTTGGAAGTTCTTGGTTTGCATAACGCTGAAGCCTAGCATGCAAGATTTTAAGCATGACCTCACTAGCATGGGAGATGAGTGCAATTGTCCGATGGTTAACACTCTCTTTAGTACTACCCTTCTTGGGAATTGGGATAAGGATTGACCTTCTCCAGGTCTGTGGGTCTTCCAGGCTTGCTGACGTAATGAATGCAACACCCTGATGGTCTCATCCTTTAGGGTTTTGAACAGTTCTACTGGAATTCCATCGCATCCACTAGCTTTATTAATAAGAGTGTTTCCTAAGGCCCACTTGACTTTGCTCTCCAGAATGTCTAGCTCTGGGTTGCTGACCACACCACTGTGGCAATCTGGTTCATTTAGATCTTTTTTTTTTTTTTTTTAATTGACAACAACAGTCTATTCAGTGACATTTAGTATATTCACAGTGTTGTGCAACCTTTATCTCTCTCTAATTCCACAACATTTTCATCACTCCAAAAGGGAACCCCATATCCATTAAACCATTACTCCCCCTCCCTGCTCCCCAAAACCCCTGGCAGCCACCAATCTGCTCTCTCTCTGTCGCTATGGCTCTTCCTATTCTGGATATTTCTTATAAATGAAATCATATAATATGTCAGCTTTCGTTTTCTGGCTGCTTTCCCTTAGCATAATGTTTTTGAGGATCGTATATACACATTGTTGTGTGTATCAGTACTTCATTCCTTTTTTAAAAAAAGTATTTTTTTATTGCAGGATAGTTGCTTTACAGAGTTTTGTTGTTTTCTGTCAAACCTCAACCATACCATAACCAACCTCAACCTCAGCCATAGGTATACATATATCCCCTCCCTTCTGAACCTCCCTCCCATCTCCCTCCCATCCCACCCCTCTAGGTTGATGCAGAGCCCCTGTTTGAGTTTCCTGAGGCACACAGCAAATTCCCGTTGGCTGTCTGTGTTACCTATGGTAATGTAAGTTTCCATGTTACTCTTTCCATGTATCTCACCCTATCCTTCCCTCTCCCCATGTCCATAAGTCTATTCTCTAGGTCTGTTTCTCCATTGCTGCCCTGTAAATAAATTCTTCAGTACCATTTTTCTAGGTTCCATATATATGTATTAGAATATGATATTTATCTTTCTCTTTCTGACTTACTTCACTCTGCATAATAGGTTCTAGCTTCACCCACCTCATTAGAACTGACTCAAATGCATTTCGTTTTATGGCCGAATAATATTCCATTGTGTATATGTGCCACAACTTCTTTATCCATTCTTCTGTTGATGGACATCTAGGTTGCTTCCATGTTCTAGCTATTGTAAAAAGTGCTTCCGTGAACAATGGGATACATGTGTATTTTGCAATTCTGGTTTCCTCAGGATATATGCCTAGGGGTGGGATTGCTGGGTCATATGGTGGTTTTTTTCCTAGTGTTTTAAGGAATCTCCATACCATCTTCCATAGTGGCTGTATCAATTTACATTCCCACCAACAGTGCAAGAGTGTTCCCTTTTCTCCACACCTCCTCCAGCATTTATTGTTTGTAGACTTTTTGATGATGGCCATTCTGACTGGTATGAGGTGATATCTCATTGTGGTTTTGATTTGCATTTCTCTAATAATGAGGGATGTTGAGCATCTATTCATGTGTTTGTTAGCCATCTGTATGTCTTCTTTGGAGAAATATCTGTTTAGGTCTTTTTCCCACTTTTTGATTAGGTTGTTTGTTTTTCTGATATTGAGTTGTATGAGCTGCTTGTATATTTTGGAAATTAATCCTTTGTCAGTTGTTTCATTTGCTATTATCTCTAGATCTTTTTTATACAGTTCTTCCGTGTATTCTTTTCATCTCTTCTTGATCTCTTCAGCATCTAGTAAGTCCCTACCATTTATGTCCTTTATTGTGCCCATCTTTGGGTAAAATGTTCCCTTGATCCCAGTTTTCCTGAAAAGATCTCTAGTCTTTCCCCTTCTTTTGTTTTCTCCTGGTTTTATACACTATTTATTGAAGAAGGCCTTCTCATCTCTCTGTGCTGTTCTTTGGAAATCTGCGTTTAGTTGGATATACATTTCCCTTTCTCCCTTGCTTTTCATTTCTCTTTGTTCTTTAGCTATTGTAAGGCCTCCTCAGATAACCACTTTGCCTTCCTGCTTTTCTTCTTCTCTGGGATGGTTTTGTTCACTGCCTCCTACACAGTATTACAGACCTCCGTCCATAGTTCTTAAGGGACTCTGTCTGCCAGATCTAATCCCTTAACTCTATTTGTTACCTCTACTGCATATTCATAGGGGATCTGATTTAAGTCATACCTGGCTGGCCTAGTGGTTTTCCCCACTTTCTTTAGTTTAAGCCTGAATTTTTCTATGAGAAACTGATGATCTGGGCCACAGTCAGCTCCAGGTCTTGTTTTTGCTGACTGTATACAGCTTCTCCATCTTCGGCCACAAAGAATGTAATCAATTTGATTTCGGTATTGGCCATTTGGTGGTGTCCATGTGGTGTCCCTCAGACTTGGGTTCAAATCCCGGGTGTGCAAATCACTGACTCTGTGCTATAGATGTGTTCTGTCACCTCTCAGAGTCTAGTTTCTTCTGTAAATGAGGTTGGCATGACCTGCCTGGGTCTTAGGAATAGGGAGGAAATGAAGTCATGTACATACAGCACTGAACAGTGCATGGCCTATAAGTTACTCAAGAAATGAGAGCTATGATATAATATTCTAGATGGATGGTTGCCTGCATGCCTACCATATCCCTTCCTCACACTAAAGCGTAGGCAAGTTTTTCCTCTTCCCCCCAGTCTATCTGACAAGACAGAGTCCTGGTGTATGTGTGTGTGTGTCTTGAAAATAGCCTTTTCTAGATGCTCAACATCACTCATTATCAGAGAAATGCAAATCAAAACCACAATGAGGTACCATTACACGCCAGTCAGGATGGCTACTATCCAAAAGTCTACAAGCAATAAATGCTGGAGAGGGTGTGGAGAAAAGGGAACCCTCTTACACTGTTGGTGGGAATGCAAACTAGTTCAGCTATTATGGAGAACAGTGTGGAGATTCCTTAAAAAACTGGAAATAGAACTGCCATATGACCCAGCAATCCCACTCCTGGGCATACACACCGAGGAAACCAGATCTGAAAGAGACACGTGCACCCCAATGTTCATCGCAGCACTGTTTATAATAGCTAGGACATGGAAGCAATCTAGATGCCCATCAGCAGACAAATGGATAAGGAAGCTGTGGTACATATACACCATGGAATATTACTCAGCCATTAAAAAGAATACATTTGAATCAGTTCTAATGAGATGGATGAAACTGGAGCCCATTATACAGAGTGAAGTAAGCCAGAAAGATAAAGACCAATACAGTATACTAATGCATATATATGGAATTTAGAAAGATGATAATGATAACCCTATATGCAAGACAGAAAAAGAGACACAAATGTACGGAACAGACTTTTGAACTCTGGGAGAAGGCGAGGGTGGGATGATCTGAGAGAATAGCATTGAAACATGTATATTATCAAGTGTGAAACAGATCACCAGCCCAGGCTGGATGCATGAGACAAGTGCTGGTGCACTGGGAAGACCCAGAGGGATGGGATGGGGAGGGAGGTGGGAGCAGAGTTCAGGATGGGGAACACATGTAAATCCATGGCTGATTCATGTCAATGTATGGCAAAAGCCACTACAATATTGTAAAGTAATTAGCCTCCAATTAATAAAAATAATTGGGAAAAAATTAAAATTAAAAAAAAAATATATATATAAATAAAATAAAATAAAAAAAGAATATAGCCTTTTCTGTGGACTAGGACCCTCTGGCCAGAATTCTGTGCACATCCTTTGTCAAAGCATTTACTTCTCAGTTGTATTCAGATGAGACACTGATCCTTAAACACAACCCAGGGGGTGACTCCCATGCACAAAATCAGCCTGAAAACATGGTGGCCCCATGGTTTGGGCCTGGCAACTGGAAGCTGGGCCGAGTCTGTCTGACTTCATTTCTGGAGGCAAATGTAGCTCCAACATCACCTAAGCTGGGCAGTGAGGAAATTCTCATGTTCCCAACACTTTCAACAATGTCCCGTTATGCTTGGTGACTCACGAATAGGCCCATGTCCATGGAACAGCCTGTGTCTCTCTGCAGTGAGTACAGTGCCTTGCTGTGTGGTTGAACGAGTTTCATAGGCTTCTCTCCACCACGGATGTTATTTGCCCTCTTTTCTGACGGTTGCTGGAGGCTTGTTGTATCAGAGAAGGCCAGAAAAGGGGGAAAAAAAATGATTCTTTTGACTGAGCAACCGAACACATTGGATAGATATAGTGCCTGGGAGGGAAACTTGGGTTCAAGCTAAATTAAAAGCAGCATCTTGGGATCTTTGCAAAAAGGCACGTACCTCAGTTGGCAGGTCACAGAAAACTCTCAGGTCACCCATCATTGTCATGGTTAATGATGTAGGTTTTCTTTCCCTTGACAGGCAGGGGAGAGGGTAGCAGAATATTGAAACAGCTCCTCAGACGTGCCAGGGTTGGGGAGACACTGCAGATTTTGTGCAGAGACAGCCAGTTTGCCTCCTGTGTTGTTATGATCATGAACTTGGGCCATTTAATTGGGAACTGAGAACCCTAGGAACACAGGCTCTAAGATTCGAAAGGGAGGGATGAACTTCTGGCATCTGTTCCATCCCAAGACACCCTGCCCTGTTGCTTTTACTTATTACTTGTCACAAATGCCTTGGCTTTGCTCAGCTTCAGCCACTTCTAAGGGTCTCATGAAATGAGTGGACCCAGCGCCAGCCTGGTTTGTGCCATTTCAGACTCTGCCCTGTTGCAGGTACTGCAGTGCTTGCTGCTCTCGTCTGCCTGGGGAGCTCCCAGTCAAGCCCCAGCAGCCAGTGCAGATTGCAGTTTCCCCAGCAGGGCTTCCTTGCTGCCTTGATCCCTGCATGAGTGTCCACCCTCTATTATAATCCTAAGAATGAGAATGAAAACTCAAGGTCTTTGCTTACAGCTCCATCTCTTTCTGGAGAAGGCAATGGCACCCCACTCCAGTACTCTTGCCTGGAAAATCCCATGGACAGAGGAGCCTGGTAGGCTGCAGTCCATGGGGTCGCAGAGTCAGACACTACTGAGCGACTTCCCTTTCACTTTTCACTTGCATGCATTGGAGAAGGAAATGGCAATCCACTCCAGTGTTCTTGCCTGGAGAATCCCAGGAACGGGGGAGCCTGGTGGGCTGCCGTCTACGGGGTTGCACGGAGTCAGACACGACTGAAGTGACTTAGCAGCAGCCATCTCTTTCAACTATGCAGTGAATTTTCTGAGATCAGGAACTTCGCTCGCTGTCATATCCTCAGCACACAGGACACTGCTGGGCAAGCACAAGACACTTAGTAAATGTTTGCTGGAGTGTCAAATGAAGAAATGAATGAATGGCATCTGAAGGTAATATTCTGTATATGCTGAGGCATATTAAGTTTCTGGGATACTTGGAACTCCTACAATTATCCATTCTAATGTGTTACTACTATATTGTCCAAATAGAAGAACCCCTTTAAAAATCATCATTTAATTTTGTCATCAATGATGACACCTGTCATCATATGTCAGTACTTTTGCAAGAATGAGTTTACAGGATTTCAAAATACTTGATGAAATAGACTAAGCCTGGTACTGTTTTGGGGTAGAAATAGGGGAGTATACATGTGTGTGAGGCAATGGATGAGCAAGAAATACCTGGAGTGAGACTGTGGGGTGCCATCTAAAAGAGTTTCTGAAATGAAGGGGCCCTTATGGGCATGGGCTTTCCTGGTGACTTAGACAGTAAAGAATCTGCCTTCAATGTGAGGAGACTCAGGTTTGATCCCTGGGTTGGGAAGATCCCCTGGAGAAAGGTTGGCAACCCACTCCAGTATTCTTGCCTGGAGAATCCCATGGACAGAGGAGCCTGGTGGATTATAGTCCATGGGGTCACAAAGAATCAGACATGACTAAGCGACTAACACTTTCACTTTCCCTTTATGGGCATGATGCCTAGCAGAGTGTCCTTGGGAGGGAATAGATCTGGGAGAGGGGAAGCAAGAGGCCAAGTGTTCCTAGTAGCCCCGAGGCTAAGCCCGAGGTGAGAGGGTACTTTAGATCTGGGTGAGGGGGCTTCTTCTTCCTGGTTAGTTCTCTAACCCAGCAGTTTCCAACCTTTTTGGCACCAGGGACCAGTTTTGTGGAAGATAGTTTTCCCACAGACTGGGTGAGGGGATGGAAGCACATTACATTTATTGTGCACTTTATTTCTATTATTATTATATTGTGATATATAATGAAATAATTATACAACTCACCATAGTGCAGAATCAGAGCATCAGGCATTGGGTTCTCATAAGGAGCTCGCAGCCTAGATTCTGCGCGTGCGCAGTTCACAGTAGGGTTCACAGTTCTATGAGAATCTAACACCTCCGCTGATCTGACAGGAGGCGGAGTTCAGGCAGTAACACGGGCAAGGGGGAGCAGCTGGAAATACAGCTGAAGCTTTGCTGCTCGCCTCCCTCCTCCTTACCAGCCCTCCCCACCGCCCCCCCCCCCCCCCGCCCCCCGACGTCCTGCTGTGTGGCCTGATTCCTAACAGGCCGCAGACCACTATTGGACTCAGTAGTCTGGGGCTTGGGGCCCCCGTTCTGTCCCACCTCCATTCATATGTTTGTTCATTCATTGAACTAAACCGCAGCAACCGTCTCCAGTGCACACCCACCTCTAGGTGTTGAGGGTACAGCAAAGAGCAAAAGGGACAACTTTCCTGCCCTCATGGAGCTTGCGGTCTAGCTGGGGAGAAACGGACTCTAAGCAAGTCTGCCGTGATGCCGCATCACTGTAGTATCCGGAGGAAAGAGCAGACAGGCGGTGGCGAGCGATGGGGTGCTGTTTTAGAAGTGCAGTCAGTGTGGCCACCTTGAGAGGGGACACCATGGCAGAGAATAAACAAAGGCACCCCCTGACATCTGGCTGGTCATTTGTGGGAGGTAAAGAAGTTGAATGCAGGTCCAGCTCTTTTGCTGTTGGCAAGCATGTCAAATTGGGCCAGAGATGCTCTCTGGAAATAATTCTTTCATCTGAGCTGAACAGGGGCCTTCAATAGGTGTGCTGGGCATCCTTGGCTTGGGGACAGTGATCCTCGGGTTGCTCCTTTGAAGTGAGGTAAGCAATTATATCCTCTTCACAGGGCTCTCTTGAAGGTTAAATGAGCCAGTGTGTGTGAGAAGAGAGCTCAGTGAATCGTGAGGATGGAGTGCAATTGACATGTTCACCACTCATCAATCTACAGGGTGTTCGAGCCCCACAGGCACTTGGCTGCCTGCTGATTCTGGGGAGCTCTTAGACACCTTCTTGCATGCCCTCAAGCCCAAAACCGTGACCTTGCTCCAAGACTCCATTAGTGTTAAGGTTCCACAGTCTCGAGGTTAAGAGTGGTTCGTGCAGGGCTAGCTGGTTTTTGCCTGGCATATGAGAGCATCGGAAAATCACCGATGTTTGTCCTGATGAACTGGTGTTAGTACCGGACCTGATGTTAAAGGTTTTTGACTCTCAGTTAGTTGAAAGCATGGACTCTGCAGCCAGAGGACTTGAGTTCAAATCCCAGCTCCACTACTTACCAGTTTTTTTTTTTTTTTTAAATCAAAGGCCTGTTGGGAGAACTAGGTGAATCATACAAAGGCACTTGAAGCCACACCTAGCATAAAGCTGTAAATAAGTGTTTGCTATTCTTACCATTGCATTTGTTCCTCCCCTGACTTCCTGTAAAGAAGCCTGTTCTATTCATCTCCTGGTTCCCAATGGCTATTTCAGGCTTGGCATATGGCAAGCACTCAATAAATGTTGGATGGGTTCATGGATGGTTTGGTGAATGGATGGGTGGATGGGCGGGTGGGTAGATGGAAGGATGGATGGATTGAATGAATGGATGGTTGTGTGGATGGATGAATAGAAGGATGGATGGATAGGTGACGAGTGGGTGAGCTACTTTTTACTTCTCTTAATGATTAAGGCCTTAAGGGTGACATGAGAAAGCATGGAGGAGGCTGATGGAACAGTCTGGAGAGGGGTTAGAGAATGGTACACACTCCCCATTATACTCCCCTTTCTGCAGAAATGCCTGAGGGTTGAGGGGAGGGGGGACTGCTCATCTCCTCTGGGTTCCACAGCTGCCCAGTGTGGGCTCTATGCTATGCGCGTTACAACACTATCCATCTCTCACTCCTCACAGCCACCCTAGGAGATATACTATTATTGGCTCCATTTTACAAGTGAAGAAGCTGAGGTTTCTAGAAGTGAAATGACTTTTTAAAGGTTATACCCAGGACTGCTAATTTCAGAATCTATCCTCAACCCATTTGTTCCACTGTGGAGTCTGTTCCTCAGCCACACTGTTCACAGTTTTGCTACATAGCTCTGGGCCAAGGACTTACTGTTCAGAAACTCTTCATTCAGCTGAGGTGAGCAGGGACCTTAGAATATGAAACTGGGAAAGAAAAGGAGGAGTACCTTATAATGGAGGAAATGCAGTGTTTATTGTTTGCTTACAACACACCAGTATCATATACACATTCTCATTAGGCGTCACGTCAGCGATGGAAGAGTGTTTTATCAGCTTCGGGTTGTGGGTATGGAGACTGAGGATCTCACTGGGCCTCTGACCTGCTCAAGCCATGTAGCTAATAAGGGCACCTCCTGGGATTTGAATCCAGGTCTCTCAGGCTTCCAAACTCTCCCCTTCACATTGATCTTCTCTGGGAATGTGCAGCTGGCTCTGATGAGGAGTGGGGTTCCCACAGATTCATAACTGTCTGCACTCACACTAGAGTTATAGGTTTAATCTAAATATGAGTAGGTTCACAATTGCTGTATTCACCACCCATCTGACAGCTTCTGATTTACTTACTCTCAGAGAATGCTAGGTTCTTTCCTCTCCACCCCCACCTTTCAGGGAAAATTTCATCCCTAAAGAGAAATCCCAGTGGTATATACCCCAGAGAATCAGAAGGATATTTGCCTATCCATGCTGAAAATAGCATTATACTCAATATCCAAAAGCAACGTTGCTTCCATCAGTGTCCATCAATGGATGAGTGGATAAGCAAAATGTGATATAAACATACAACAGAACATCATCCAGCCTTAAAAAAGGACATTCTGAAACATGCTACAATATGAATGAACCTTGAAAACATTATGTTATATGAAATAAACCAAACACAAAAGGTTAAATACTGTATGATTCCACTTATTTGAGGCACTTAGAGTAGTCAAATTCATAGAGACAGAAAGTAGAGTGGTGGTTGCCAGGGCCTGGGGGAGGAAAATAGGGAGGTTTTTTGTTTGTCTGTTTTGTTTAATTATAAGCATGGCTTGTATATACTTTTATTTCATATTGGACTAAAGTTGATTAGCTAATGTTATGTTAGTTCAACAGTACAGCAAAGTGTTTCTATTGTCATATACATGTATCTATTCTCTTTCAAATCCTTTCCCATTCAGGTTATTATAGAATATTTGGCAGCGTGCCCAGTGCTATACCATAAGCCTTTATTGGTTATCTGTTTTAGATGCAGAAGTGTGTGCATGCTCAGTCCTCAGTCGTGTTTGACTCTTCGCCACCCCATGAACTGTAGCACTCCAGGCTTCTCTCTGTCTGTGGAATTCTTCAGGCAAGAATACTAGAGTGGGTTGCCACACCCTTCTCCAGGATCTTCCCAACCCAGGGATCGAATCTGAGTCTTCTGTGTTTCCTGCATTGCAGGCAGAAATCTTTACTGTTGAGCCACTGGGGAAGCCCATGTGTATATGTTAATCCCAAACTCTTCATCCTTCTCCTTTGGTAAATCATAGTTTATTTTCAGTGAATCTGTTTCTGTTTTGTAAATACATTTCTATCATTTTTTTCCAGATTCCAAGTATAAGTGATATCATATGATATTTATCTTTCTCTGACTTACTTCACAGGAAGTTGCTTAATGGGCTTAGAATTTCAGTTTTTCAAGATGAAAAAAGAGAAATCGTTGGTGGTGATGGTAGCACAAAAGTGTGCTTAAGGCCACTGAACTGTACATTGAGAAATGGTTAACATGGTATATTTTATGTGTATTTCACAACCATAAAAGTAACGAATCCTATCTGTTTAGGAACAGATTGATATTTTCTAATGGGAAGAATTTGAATTTGGCTTCAAGAGACTTACCTTTTGCCAATCCTTACCAGGTAGTAGGTGGAAGTTCAGTTCAGTTCAGTCGCTCAGTCATGTCTGACTCTTTGCGACCCCATGAACTGCAGCATGCCAGGCCTCCCTGTCCATCACCAACTCCTGGAGTCCACCCAAACCCGTGTCCATCGAGTCGGTGATGCCATCCAACCATCTCATCCTCTGTGGTCCCCTTCTCCTCCTGCCCTCAATCTTTCCCAGCATCAGGGTCTTTTTCAAATGAGTCAGCTCTTCGCATCAGATGGCCAAAGTATTGGAGTTTCAGCTTCAACATCAGCCCTTCCAACGCACACCCAGGACTGATCTCCTTTAGGATGGGCTGGTTGGATCTCCTTGCAGTCCAAGGGACTCTCAACAGTCTTCTCCAACACCATAGTTCAAAAGCATTAATTCTTCGGCGCTCAGCTTTCTTTATAGTCCAACTCTCACATCCATACATGACTACTGGGAAAACCATAGCCTTGAGTAGACAGACCTTTGTTGGCAAAGTAATGTCTCTGCTTTTTATTTTATTTTTTTTACATTTATTTTTATTACTTGGAGGCTAATTACTTTACAATATTGTAGTGGTTTTTGCCATACCTTGACATGAATCAGCCATGGATTTACATGTGTTCCCCATCCCGATGCCCCCTCCCACCTCCCTCTCCACCCGATTCCTCTGGGCCTTCCCAGTGCACCAGCACTTGTCTCATGCATCCAACCTGGCTGGTGATCTGTTTCACCCTTGATAATATACATGTTTTGATGCTGTTCTCTCAAAACATCCCACCCTCGCCCTCTCCCACAGAGTCCAAAAGTCTGTTCTGTACATCTGTGTCTCTTTTTCTGTTTTGCATTTAGGGTTATTGTTACCATCTTTTTAAATTCCATATATATGCATTAGTATACTGTATTGGTCTTTATCTTTCTGGCTTACTTCACTCTGTATAATGGGCTCCAGTTTCATCCATCTCATTAGAACTGATTCAAATGTATTCTTTTTAATGGCTGAGTAATATTCCATGGTGTATATGTACCACAGCTTCCTTATCCATTTGTCTGCTGATGGACATCTAGGTTGCTTCCATGTCCTGGCTATTATAAACAGTGCTGCGATGAACATTGGGGTGCACATGTCTCTTTCAGATCTGGTTTCCTCGGTGTGTAAGCCCAGGAGTGGGATTGCTGGGTCATATGGCAGTTCTATTTCCAGTTTTTTAAGGAATCTCCACACTGTCCTCCATAGTGGCTGTACTAGTTTGCATTCCCACCAACAGTGTAAGAGGGTTCCCTTTTCTCCACACCCTCTCCAGCATTTATTGCTTGAAGACTTTTGGATAGCAGCCATCCTGACTGGCATTTAATGGTACCTCATTGTGGTTTTGATTGGCATTTCTCTGATGATGAGTGATGTTGAGCATCTTTTCATGTGTTTGTTAGCCATCTGTATGTCTTCTTTGGAGAAATGTCTGTTTAGATCTTTGGCCTATTTTTTGATTGGGTCATTTATTTTTCTGGGATTGAGCTGCAGGAGTTGCTTGTATATTTTTGAGATTAAACCTTTGTCTGTTGCTTCATTTGCTATTATTTTCCGCCAATCTGAGGGCTGTCTTTTCACCTTGCTTATAGTTTCCTTTGTTGTACAATAGCTTCTAAGTTTCATTAGGTTCCATTTGTTTATTTTTGCTTTTATTTCCAATATTCTGGGAGGTGGGTCATAGAGAATCCTGCTGTGATTTATGTCAGAGAGTGTTTTGCTCTCTATTCTCTTTGCTCTATGCTCTCCTCTAGGAGTTTTATAGTTTCTGGTCTTACATTTAGATCTTTAATCCATTTTGAGTTTATTTTTGTGTATGGTGTTAGAAAGTGTCCTAGTTTCATTCTTTTACAAGTGGTTGACCAGTTTTCCCAGCACCACTTGTTAAAGAAGTTGTCTTTTTTCTATTGTATATCCTTGCCTCCTTTGTCAAAGATAAGGTGTCCATAGGTTCGTGGATTTATCTCTGGGCTTTCTATTCTGTTCCATTGATCTAGATTTCTGTCTTTGTGCCAGTACCATACTGTCTTGATGACTGTGGCTTTGTAGTAGAGTCTGAAGTCAGGCAGGTTGATTCCTCCAGTTCCATTCTTCTTTCTCAAGATTACTTTGGCTATTCGAGGTTTTTTGTATTTCCATACAAATTGTGAAATTATTTGGTCTAGTTCTGTGAAAAATACCATTGGTAGCTTGATAGGGATTGCATTGAATCTATAGATTGCTTTGGGTAGAATAGCCATTTTGACAATATTGATTCTTCCAATCCATGAACACGCTATGTTTCTCCATCTGTTTGTGTCCTCTTTGATTTCTTTCACCAGTGTTTTATAGTTTTCTATGTATAGGTCTTTTGTTTCTTTAGGTAGATATACTCCTAAGTATTTTATTCTTTCTGTTGAAATGGTGAATGGTATTGTTTCCTTAATTTCTCTTTCTGTTTTCTCATTGTTAGTTTATAGGAATGCAAGGGATTTCTGTGTGTTAATTTTATATCCTGCAACTTTACTATATTCGTTGATTAGCTGTAGTAATTTTCTGGTAGAGTCTTTAGGGTTTTCTATGTAGAGGATCATGTCATCTGCAAACAGTGAGAGTTTCACTTCTTCTTTTCCTATCTGGATTCCTTTTACTTCTTTTTCTGCTCTGATTGCTGTGGCCAGAACTTCCAACACTATGTTGAATAGTAGTGGTGAGAGTGGGCACCCTTGTCTTGTTCCTGATTTCAGGGGAAATGCTTTCAATTTTTCACCATTGAGGGTGATGCTTGCTGTGGGTTTGTCATATATAGCTTTTATTATGTTGATGTATGTTCCTTCTATTCCTGCTTTTTGGAGAGTTTTAATCATAAATGAGTGTTGAATTTTGTCAAAGGCTTTCTCTGCATCTATTGAGATAATCATATGGTTTTTATCTTTCAATTTGTTAATGTGGTGTATTACATTGATTGATTTGTGGATATTAAAGAATCCTTGCATTCCTGGGATAAAGCCCACTTGGTCATGGTGTATGATTTTTTTTAATATGTTGTTGGATTCTGTTGGCTAGAATTTTGTTAAGGATTTTTGCATCTATGTTCATCAGTGATATTGGCCTGTAGTTTTCTTTTTTTATGGCATCTTTGTCTGGTTTTGGAATTAGGGTGATGGTGGCCTCATAGAATGAGTTTGGAAGCTTACCTTCATCTGCAATTTTCTGGAAGAGTTTGAGTAAGATAGGTGTTAGCTCTTCTCTAAATTTTTGGTAGAATTCAGCTGTGAAGCCATCTGGTCCTGGGCTTTTGTTTGCTGGAAGATTTTTGATTACAGTTTCGATTTCCTTGCTTGTGATGGGTCTGTTAAGATCTTCTATTTCTTCCTGGTTCAGTTTTGGAAAGTTATACTTTTCTAAGAATTTGTCCATTTCATCCAAGTTGTCCATTTTATTGGCATAGAGCTGCTGGTAGTAGTCTCTTATGATCCTTTGTATTTCAGTGTTGTCTGTTGTGATCTCTCCATTTTCATTTCTAATTTTGTTAATTTGGTTCTTCTCTCTTTGTTTCTTAATGAGTCTTGCTAATGGTTTGTCAATTTTGTTTATTTTTTCAAAAAACCAGCTTTTAGCTTTGTTGATTTTTGCTATGGTCTTTTTAGTTTCTTTTGCATTTATTTCTGCCCTAATTTTTAAGATTTCTTTCCTTCTGCTAACCCTGGGGTTCTTCATTTCTTCCTTCTCTAGTTGCTTTAGGTGTAGAGTTAGGTTATTTATTTGGTTTTTTTCTTGTTTCTTGAAGTAAGCCTGTAATGCTATGAACCTTCCCCTTAGCACTGCTTTTACAGTGTCCCATAGGTTTTGGGTTGTTGTGTTTTCATTTTCATTCATTTCTATGCATATTTTGATTTATTTTTTGATTTCTTCTATGATTTGTTGGTTATTCAGAAGCGTGTTATTTAGCCTCCATATATTTGAAGTTTTAACAATTTTTTTCCTATAATTGAGATCTAATCTTACTGCACTGTGGTCAGAAAATATGACTGGAATGATTTCAATTTTTTTGAATTTTCCAAGACCAGATTTATGGCCCAGGATGTGATCTATTCTGGAGAATGTTCCGTGTGCACTTGAGAAAAAGGTGAAGTTGATTGTTTTGGGGTGAAATGTCCTATAGATATCAATTAGGTCTAGCTGGTCCATTGTGTCATTTAAGGTTTGTGTTTCCTTGTTAATTTTCTGTTTAGTTGATCTATCCATAGTTGTGAGTGGGGTATTAAAGTCTCCCACTATTATTGTGTTACTATTAATTTCCTCTTTCATACTCGTTAGTGTTTGCCGCACATATTGCAGTGCTCCTATGTTGGGTGCATATATATTTATAATTGTTATATCTTCTTCTTTGAGTGATCCTTTGATCAGTATGTAGTGTCCTTCTTTGTCTCTTTTCACAGCCTTTATTTTAAAGTCTATTTTATCTGATATGAGTATTGCGACTCCTGCTTTCTTTTGGTCTCCGTTTGCATGAAATATTTTTTTCCAGCCCTTCACTTTTAGTCTGTATGTGTCTCTTGTTTTGAGGTGGGTCTCTTGTAGACAGCATATATAGGGGTCTTGTTTTTGTATCCATTCAGCCAATCTTTGTCTTTTGGTTGGGGCATTCAACCCATTTACATTTAGGGTAATTATTGATAGGTGTGGTCCCGTTGCCATTTACTTTGTTGTTTTGGGTTCACGTTTATACAACCTTTCTGCATTTCCTGTCTAGAGAAGATCCTTTAGCATTTGTTGAAGAGCTGGCTTGGTGGTGCTGAATTCTCTCAGCTTTTGCTTATCTGTAAAGCTTTTGAATTCTCCTTCATATCTGAATGAGATCCTTGCTGGATACAGTAATCTAGGTTGTAGGTTATTCTCTTTCATAACTTTCAGTACGTCCTGCCATTCCCTTCTGGCCTGGAGGGTTTCTATTGATAGATCAGCTGTTATCCTTATGGGAATCCCTTTGTGTGTTATTTGTTGTTTCTCCCTTGCTGCTTTTAATATTTGTTCTTTGTGTTTGATCTTTGTTAATTTGATTAATGTGTGTCTTGGGGTGTTTCGCCTTGGGTTTATCCTGTTTGGGACTCTCTGGGTTTCTTGGACTTGGGTGGCTATTTCCTTCCCCATTTTAGGGAGGTTTTCAGCTATTATCTCCTCGAGTATTTTCTCATGGCCTTTCTTTTTGTCTTCTTCTTCTGGAACTCCTATGGTTCGAATGTTGGGGCGTTTCACATTGTCCCAGAGGTCCCTGAGGTTGTCCTCATTTCTTTTGATTCTTTTTTCTGTTTTCCTCTCTGCTTCATTTATTTCCACCATTTTATCTTCTACCTCACTTATCCTATCTTCTGCCTCCATTATTCTACTCTTGGTTCCCTCCAAAGTGTTTTTGATCTCATTCATTGCATTATTCATTTTTAATTGACTCTTTTTTATTTCTTCTAGGTCTTTATTAAACATTTCTTGAATCTTTTCAATCTTTGTTTTCAGGCTATTTATCTGTAACTCCATTTTGTTTTCAAGATTTTGGATCATTTTTATTATCATTATTCTAAATCCTTTTTCAGGTAGATTCCCTATCTCCTCCTCTTTTGTTTGACTCGGTGGGCATTTTTCATGTTCCTTTACCTGTTGGGTATTTCTCTGCCTTTTCATCTTGTTTAGATTGCTGTATCTGGAGTGGGCTTTCTGTATTCTGGAGGTCTGTGGTTCCTTTTTATTGTGGAGGATTAACCCAGTGGGTGGGGTTAGACGATTGGCTTGTCAAGGTTTCCTGGTTAGGGAAGCTTGCGTCAGTGTTCTGGTGCATGGAACTTGATTTCTTCTCTTTGGAGAGCAATGGAGTGCCCAGTAATGCGTTTTGAGATGGGTCTATGTGTTAGGTGTGACCTTGGGCAGCCTGTATGTTGATGTTCAGGGCTATGTTCCTGCGTTGCTGGAGAATTTGCGTGGTATGCCTTGCTCTAAAACTTATTGGCTCTTGGGTGGTGGTTGGTTTCAGTGTAGGTATGAAGGCTTTTCGACAGTCACTTATTACTTAAAGTTCCATGTAGTCAGGAGTTTTCTGGTGTTTTCAGGTTTTGGGCTTAAGTCTCCTGCCTCTGGATTTCAGTTCTATTCTTCCTGTAGTCTCAGGACTTCTCCAACTATACAGCCCTGATAAGAAAACTTCTAGGTTAATGGCTAAAAGATTCTCCCCCGTTCAGGACACCCAGAGAGGTTCACAGAGTTACATGAAGAAGAGGAGAGGGAGGAGGGAGATAGAGATGAGCAGGAGGAGAAAAAAGGGGACTCAAGAGGAGAGAGACAGATCTATGCAGCTGTCTGTTCCCAGAGTGTTCTCCGTAGCCCAGTCACCTACAAAGATTCACAGAATTGGATTGGGAAGAGAAGGGGAAAGGAGGAAATAGAGGTGTTCTGAGGTAGAAAACAGAGAGTCAAGATTGGGTGAGAATAATCTTCGGTTTAAAAATAGGGCTTCTCTTCTTCTTTTTTTTTTTTTGTAAGGTTATAGTGTATTGAAAATGAAAATTAAGGAGTAGTAGAGGAGTACTAGAGGACTTTAAAAGAAATAAGAGAAAAAGAAAAATAGAAAATAGAAGAGAAAAAGGAAAGAAAAAAAAGAAGAAAAAAGAAAAAAAAAGAAAAAGAAAAAAAAATTTTTTTTTTCCCTAATTAAAAAAATCGTAAAAATCTATGAAAATGAAAGTTAAGGAGTAATGGGGGAGTAATAGGGGATTTTAAAGGAAAATAAAAGAGAAAAAATAAAAAAGAAAAAATAAAGAAAAAAAAAGAGAAAAAAGTAAAATTATATCTAGGAGTTTCTCTGGAGCTGTTGCAGTCAGTGTGGGTTCGGCTCAGTTTCAGATAGCTCCTCGTTCCAGCTTACGCTTCTCGATATCTACAGGCCCCTTCCGGTGTAGTCAGTGTTTTCTAGAGGGATTTTAATCTGTTGCACCAGTCCCTTCTGAAGCGGTTCCCTTTGTTTATTTGGCTTCTGTTTGCCAGTCTCTTCAGAGCCTCATTTCCGCCCTGACACAGGCAGGCGGAGGTGGACTCTTATTCAAGTAGCTAGTTCCGTCACTCTGCGGGGAGGGGCTGGCGCTGCCGGGAGGGGCTGTCGTCTGTAGTTTTTTAATTCTCCTTCACATCTGAATGAAATCCTTGCTGGGTACAGTAATCTAGGTTGTAGGTTATTCTCTTTCATTACTTTCAGTACGTCCTGCTAGTCCCTTCTGGCCTGAAGGGTTTCTATTGATAGATCAGCTGTTATCCTTATGGGAATCCCTTTGTGTGTTATTTGTTGTTTCTCCTTTGCTGCTTTTAATATTTATTCTTTGTGTTTTATCTTTGTTAATTTGATTAATATGTGTCTTGGGGTGTTTCACCTTGGATTTATCATGTTTGGGACTCTCTGGGTTTCTTGGACCTGTGTAACTATTTCCTTTCCCATTTTAGGGAAGTTTTCAGCTATTATCTCCTCGAGTATTTTCTCATGGCCTTTCTTTTTGTCTTCTTCTTCTGGGACTCCTATGATTCAAATGTTGGGGCGTTTCACATTGTCCCAGAGGTCCCTGAGGTTGTCCTCATTTCTTTTGATTCTTTTTTCTTTTTTCCTTTCTGCTTCATTTATTTCCACCATTTTATCTTCTACCTCACTTATCCTATCTTCTGTCTCTGTTCTTCTACTCTTGGTTCCCTCCAGAGTGTTTTTGATCTCATTTATTGCATTGTTCATTTTTAATTGACTCTTTTTTATTTCTTCTAGGTCCTTACTAAACATTTCTTTCATCTTCTCAATCTTTGTTTTCAGGCTATTTATCTGTAACTCCATTTTGTTTTCAAGATTTTGGATCATTTTTATTATCATTATTCTGAATTCTTTTTCAGGTAGATTCCCTATCTCCTCCTCTTTTGTTTGACTCAGTGGGCATTTTTCATGTTCCTTTACCTGTTGGGTATTTCTCTGCCTTTTCATCTTGTTTAGATTGCTGTGTCTGGAGTGGGCTTTCTGTATTCTGGTGGTCTGTGGTTCCTTTTTATTGTGGAGGTTTCACCCAGTGGGTGGGGTTGGAGAATTGGCTTGTCAAGGTTTCCTGGTTAGGGAAGCTTGCGTCGGTGTTCTGGTGTGTGGAACTGGATTTCTTCTCTCTGGAGTGCAATGGAGTGTCCAGTAGTGAGTTTTGAGATGGGTCTATGTGTTAGGTGTGACTTTGGGCAGCCTGTATGTTGACGCTCAGGGCTGTGTTCCTGCGTTGCTGGAGAATTTGCATGGTATGTCTTGCTCTGGAACTTACTGGCTCTTGGGTGGTGGTTGGTTTCAGTGTAGGTATGGAGGCTTTTGGATGGTCTCTTATTACTTAATGTTCCCTGTAGTCAGGAGTTCTCTGGTGTTCTTAGATTTTGGGTTTAAGTCTCCTGCCTCTGGATTTCAGTCTTATTCTTCCAGTAGTCTCAAGACTTCTCCAACTATACAGCACTGATAATAAAACTTCTAGGTTAATGGTGAAAAGATTCTCCACCGTGAGGGACACCCAGAGAGGCTGAAGAAGAGGAGAGGGAGGAGGGAGATAGAGATGAGCAGGAGGAGAAAAGGGGGGACTCAAGAGGAGAGAGACAGATCTACGCAGTTCTCTGTTCCCTAAGTGTTCTCCATAGCCCAGACACCCACAGAGATTCACAGAATTGGATTGGGAAGAGAAGGGGAAAGGAGGAAATAGAGGTGATCTGGGGGAGAAAATGGAGAGTCAAAAGGGGGAGAGAGTAATCAACACACTTCTGAATAAAAATGGGAACTGAATATTGGATTCTTAAATGTCCAATATTGATATCAAATACTGAAAAGCAAAGATTAAAAATCTAGACTAGAGGTTAGACTCTTAAAAATACAATATTAAAAACAAAAACACAAAAAATTTTAGAAATATATATGAAGTTCGGTTTAAAAATAGGGCCTCTTCTTTTTTTTTTTTTTGCAAGGTTATAGTGAAATGAAAATGAAAATTAAGGAGTAATAGAGGACTTTAAAAGAAAATAAGAGAAAGAAGAAAAAAGAAAAAAAATTTTTTTTCTAATTAAAAAAAATAGTAAAAATATATGAAAATGAAAGTTAAGGAGTAATGGAGGAGTAATAGGGAATTTTAAAAGAAAATAAAAGAGGAAAAATTAAAAAAAGAAAAGAAAAAATTTTTTTATTAGGAAAAAAAAGTAAAAATATATCTGGGAATTTCTCTGGAACTGTTGCGGGCAGTGTGGGTTCGGTTCAGTTTCAGATAGCTCCTTGTTCCAGCTTACACTTCTCAATATCTATAGGCCCCTTCCGGTGCAGTCGGTGTTTCCTACAGGGATTTTCATCTGTTGCACCGGTCCCTTCTGAAGCGGTTCCCTTTGTTTATTTGGCTTCTGTTTGCCGGTCTCTTCAGTGTCTAATTTCCGCCCTGACACAGGCAGGTGGAGGTGGTCTCTTGTTTAGGTTTGCTGGTTCAGTCGCGCTGCGGGGAGGGAGGGGTGCTGCAGACAGATATCGCTGTGTGCGGGGAGCTCTCACAGTGTTCCGGCCACACTGGGTTTGCCCCGCTCACGGGTGTGTGCTTCCCCTGTCTACACTGCTCAGGCTCCCGGCTGCTCTATATGGAGCGTGCTCTGCGTTGCATGCGGTTCCAGTTTTCGGGTGTTCCACAAAAGCGCAGACTCGGCTGGGCCTGCGTTTCGAGCCTTCCCCACCGGAGCAGCTCAGGCAGCCAGGAGCTTGACGGGTGCACTCCCCCCGGGTGCGGTGCGCCTTATCCCCTCCGCGGTCCCAGCCTCAGTTTCCACGCGCGCCAGTCGGGTGCATGCGCCTTGTGTCTGTTCTCAGGAGCTGGCCTCTAGCCGCGACCCTCCTGGCGAATGTCTACCATCCAGAATCTCAGGAAGTCTTTGGTTGGAAACTGGAGGCCTGTTTGCAGTTTGGTAGGGGGTGCCGTCTCTGGGGCCGAGTTTGCCCCTTTCCCCTCCCCTCTGCCTCCTGCCTCCGGCAGGGGATGGGCCGGTCCACTGCCGGCTAGCTCTTCTCTGGAATTGCTCAGTCCCTTTGTTCTGTGAACGGCCAGCAGTGTGTTCGGGCCAGTTATTTTCTCTCTTTCTCTTGCTATCCCACAGTTTAAGTTGCTATCTCATGTTAGCTCCCTCTGATTTCCCTCAGGGCATTCGGGCCGGTCCTTACCCTAAGCAATGCCGCCCATTCCCCTCCGTTCTGCCCCCACTTGCTGGTGGCCGATGCGGGCATCTGGGGGTACTTTTCTGCTGGGAGTTGTTTTTAGGCATGTAATCTGTGGGTTTTATTTATTTTCCCTCCCAGTTAGATTGCCCTCCGAGATTCGAAAACTTCCCCCAGACCCGCCAGTGTGAGGGTTTCCTGGTGTTTGGAAACTTCCTCTATTATGACTCCCTTCCCTGGACGGGTCTCCATCCCTAACCCTTTTGTCTCTCTTTTTATCTTTTATCTTTTGTCCTACCTCCTTTCGAAGATGATGGGCTGCTTCTCTGGGAGCCTGATGTCTTCTGCTAGCGGTCAGAAGTTGTTTTGTGACGATTGCTCAGCGTTCAAATGTTCTTTCGATGAGTTTGTAGGGGAGAAAATGGTCTCCCCGTTCTATTCCTCTGCCATCTTAGCTCCTCCCCATGTCTCTGCTTTTTAATATGCTGTCTAGGTTGGTCATAACTTTCCTTCCAAAGAGTAAGCGTCTTTCAATTTCATGGCTGCAATCACCATCTGCAGTGATTTTGGAGCCCAGAAAAATAAATAGGTGGAAAGTGGGGGTCATTTGGGTTCTATTGGGTTCCTCCAAGTAAAGCAGGTACTTCAGTAGCTGTTGGATATCATTCTCCTGGGCTGAGAATCCCCTTCCCCACTCTCTTCCTCTCTCCCTTCCTTCCTTCCCTCCTTCCTGACATATTTATCAAGTACCTACCATATGCCACTTAACTCTGCTAGACAGTGACTCAGAGGGTAAGGAATCTGCCTGCAATTCAGGAGACCCAGGTTTGATCGCTGGGTTTGGAAGATCCCTGGAGAAGGGGATGGCTACCCTCTCTAGTATTCTTGCCTGGAGAGTTCCATGGACAAAGGAGCCTGGTGGGCTGCAGTCCATGGGATGGCAAAGAGTCTGACACGACTGAGCACCTAACGCTTTCACTTCGCTTTCAGATGTGATGACTATCAGACATATAAACTACTCATCTGTGCCCTGAGTAGCTCCCATTTCCCCCCATTTTTACTATGTTTTCTCAGTGAATACACACTCTCACTTTTGCTTGGTACTGATTCATGCTCCATTTATTTTCTATGCTGCTTCTTTTCAGAGCAGAATGGGCTAATTGCTTCAGCTTTCACTTCTGATGTTTTACAAAGTTGAGCTGAAGGCTGCACCATCAGAGGCTTGGTAAGCTTGGGTGACTGGCCTTGGCTGGTATGCCACTAAGTTCAAGTGGGCAGGGCCCCAGGGAGTCAATGAGTGTTTTCACAGCCTTCTGTGCCTGGCATCGTGAGAATTTGCCTGGCCTGCTGGATGGAGAGAGTCTAAGTCAGATTCTGGGGGCTTGGAAAGACAGTAACATACTCTTCCCCTCCCTGAAATAGCCATGCATTTGTTCAAAGACTTGAAACTCTTCTGGGGCTGGAATTTCCCTGTTTATTTTCACATCTGGGTGATGGTCTTCTGCCACTAGAATACTTTTAGTGAATCACTTCAGAGATTGCTTGTCAGGGTTCCCGGACGAGAGGGGGCTGGCGCTCGTCCTTTTCCTAAGGCCTGCCAGGGCAGGACTGACTGGGCTTCCCGGCCAGCCGCCTGGAGCTGTCCCCCGGGGGAGGTGGACAGACGTTTTTCGTCTTTCTGGGAAATCTGCTTCTGCAGAACTCCTGATCCCCGGGCTCTCTTTCCATGTGGGGAGCGGGGAAAAGGTGGAATGAGATATAAATAAAAGAGATAGACTGGTTTTAACTGGTACAAGATGTTATGGGTTCTTGGTAGCCCCTGGCAGCAGGCACCCCTCTGCATTCCCAGGCTCTGGTTTGCAGAGTCAGGAGTGCCAGGAGACAGGGCTGGCTGGGGTCGCTTCCAGAGGGCAGCCTGCGGGGCTCGGGAAGGGGTTGGCGGTGCTCAGGAGTAACTGGCTGCCAGAAGCTTCCTGGTGGACGCCTGTTCCCAGGGCCCAGTGGTGGCCAGGGTCCCTGATGATCACGTCAGGTCCTTGGTTCCCACTCACCCTTAACCTGACAGACAGGCTTCATCGCAGTCACATCCCCACACCCTCTCCTGTCCCTCCCTCTGCCCCCATGCTCTGTGTCCCAGCCACACCTCATACGTTCCACTGGGTGCTGTCTAGTTGCCCCCCACCCAGTGCCCCCTGCAACCCAGCTCTGCCCAGCTCCGAGCCCCAGGAGCCGGACCACTCGGGGTGCATTGGCCAGGCTCCCCTGCCCTGCCCGCTGGCTCCCTACTGGTTTGGGCCTGTGGGAAGCCCCTCAGGAGCTCTGGCAGGGGGAAGGGGAGAGAGAGGCAGAGGGATTTAATCTTCTGGCTCCCTGTGAGGTCAGCTCAGGCGGGCTCTGTGCCTTAGAAATCTTGCATCCTTCTAAGGTTGCCTTCTCTACATAGTGTGCTCTTTCTGCATCCAGGTAACAGCTGCCTCCTGTCATCCTGAGTCCGGGAGTGGTACAGCAGCTGGAATCTCACAGTCCCTTTTGCGTTTTCCCTGTATTATGCCCATACCTTTGTCAGTAGTTTGTTTACTGATTCCTTCTTGCATTCTCTTCATTTGAGTATTTCTGCTGGAACTCAGACAGATATGGATGGATAGATAGACAGATACAGATATAATGTTATTTATAAAATAAATATATAATACCTGTACATTTTTCCCCAAGATTTTTTCCTCTACTAAAATTCCCCCCTTGCTCCTTGACTACCTGTTGAACTGCTCCTCATCCTTCTAAAACTCACAGAAACTCACCTCTGTGAAGCCTTGCATTCTCCATTAGAGTTTATTGCTTTTCCCTTGGGTTTCTGTGTCTCTCTTGTTATCGTTGTTTATCCCCTCAGTTGTGTCTGACTCTTTGTGACCCCCGTGGACTGTAGCCCGCCAGGCCCCTCTGTCTATCCGGTTTCCCAGGCAAGAATACCGGAATGGGCTGTCATTTCCTTCTCCAGGGAATTTTCCCGACTCAGGGATGGAAACTGGGTCTCCTCCTTTGCAAGGGTCTCCTCCTTTGGCGGATTCTTGGTAGAGCCAATCTACACTACCATATGTAAAACAGATAGCTCGTGGAAAGCCGCGGTAAACCATAGGAAGCTCAGCTTGGGCTGTGATGACCTAGGGGGTGGGTGGGAGTGGGGTGGGAGGGAGGCCCAGGCAGGGTATGTCTGCTGTGGTTGACTCACTTCATTGTGTGGCAGAAACTCACACAACACTGTAAGGCAATTCTGTTCCAATAAAAAGTTACAGTTTAACTCCTTCAACGTCTGTTTAGGCGACTGTCAGAGGGACTGCTTCAGTGCCTGCCCCAGATCAGATGCTCAATAAATAATAGCTAGTATCAGAAAACTTCATACTAACGTGTGAATGGCTATGGGTCTTAATGCGTTACCTCTCCTAGGAGCAGCTTACATTTATAAGGGGCTATTTAAAGTGAATAGTCCCCCCAGTAAATCTCTAAATTGGCAGGGTTGGGTAGGGGAGTGTGAAGGGGTCTTCCTTTGGGGTTTCTCAAATTATGTCAAGTCTAAGGCCTCTCCGTCTGTAGGTTTGAGAAAACAGAGAAGCACTTCAGGTCAGTCTCCAGCATGCACAGGCTGTTTGGAAAGGGGACAGATTGCTCAATAGTGGCCTGGGGGAAGCAGCGTCTATGGAAAAAGACAGATGTGACTGGACACATCTCTGCTCGGCTATTATACCCTTCCAGTGCTAATGGAATGTGATTTTCTAAATTGTGACTGGCCGACTTTCTTCTCCTGTGGTCAAATTTGTAATAACATAGACTATGACTCTAGTTTTGCCAAAGTGGAAAAAAAAATGCCATCCAATGGATTTTTATGGTGGTTCTTAAACATTTTAAAAAATATTATTAAAGATGTAGCTCAAGAAGCCTTTAATGCCCTGCTTTGGGACGGATGAGCCAAAGCACAGACATCCGAGGCTGGGTGTGGGCAGGGTGCTACACCTGTCAGGTGCCAACACTGGTTAAGTCCCTCTGTGCAATTTTGCCTAAAAATGGAGCTACCTACGTAAATACAAATCCAGAGTATTTTGATCTTCTATGGCTTGGGGCAGAGATCAAAGCAAAGAGTCTCACTCCTCATTAAGTTCAAGAAGCCAGGGAGCCTGCTGTGAATTCCACATACATCCCTCCCAGACTCCAGAGAATCACAGCTCACATCTGAGGTGGGAGAGAGGCTGTGTTGAGTGAAATCACCTCCTGCAAGTTGGTCTCCTCGCTCCTCTGTAGAGAACAGTGGGCCTATGGGACACAGTGTCATGGTCAAGAGATCTTTTCTAAAAGAGTCCCTCAGATGTTCGTGCAGCTGGGAAACTGGCAGAATTCTTGGGAAGAACCCAAAGTGGTTCTGGCCGGGTCAGGGGTGTGGATGTGAGTATCTTGGAGTGGTTAGGACAGAAGGTTTCTCAGTAAGCAAAATGGATTATGGGAAGCTGTCATATAGCCACTGTGACGACCCGGGGAGGGAGGCTTGTAGACTGGGCTGCAGAGTGGGCTTGTCCTGTTTTTTTTTTTTTTTCATTTATTTTTATTAGTTGGAGGCTAATTACTTTACAATATTGTAGTGGTTTTTGCCATACATTGACATGAATCAGCCATGGATTTACATGTGTTCCCCATCCTGATCCCCGCTCCCGCCTCCCTCCCCATCCCATCCCTCTGGGTCTTCCCAGTGCACCAGCCCTGAGCACTTGTCTCATGCATCCAACCTGGGCTGGCTATCTGTTTCACACTTGATAATATACATGTTTAAATGCTATTCTCTCAGATCATCCCACCCTCGCCTTCTCCCACAGAGTCCAAAAGTCCGTTCTATACATCTGTGTTTCTTTTTCTGTCCTGCATATAAGGTTATTGTTACCATCTTTTTAAATTCCATATATATGCATTAGTATACTGTATTGGTCTTTATCTTTCTGGCTTACTTCACTCTGTATAATGGGCTCCAGTTTCATCCATCTCATTAGAACTGATTCAAATGAATTCTTTTTAATGGCTGAGTAATATTCCATTGTATATATGTACCACAGGTTCCTTATCCATTCGTCTGCTGATGGACATCTAGGTTGCTTCCTTGTCCTGGCTATTATAAACAGTGCTGCGATGAACATTGGGGTGCACGTGTCTCTTTCAGATCTGGTTTCCTCGGTGTGTATGCCCTGGAGTGGGATTGCTGGGTCATATGGCAGTTCTATTTCAAGTTTTTTAAGGAATCTCCACGCTGTTCTCCATGGTGGCTGTACTAGTTTGCATTCCCACGAACAGTGTAAGGGGGTTCCCTTTTCTCCACACCCTCTCCAGCATTTATTGCTTGTAGACTTTTGGATAGCAGCCATTCTGACTGGAGTGAGATGGTACCTCATTGTGGTTTTGATTTGCATTTCTCTGATAATGAGTGATGTTGAGCATCTTTTCATGTGTTTGTTAGCCATCTGTATGTCTTCTTTGGAGAAATGTCTGTTTAGTTCTTTGGCCCATTTTTTGATTGGGTCTTGTCCTGGTTATTAATTGTAGCCCAGATTGACCTTTATTCTGCTTCACAGCTGGGCTCTCCAGTCCCTGTACAGTCAGGGTCTGTATCACCCAGCATGGCTTTGGTTACACATACATTCTCTTACTATCTGCTTGAATTTCAAACATAGTAGGTGCTCAATAATTGCATGTCAAGGGGATGATTCTGAACCTTCATTGGAGAGATTCTTAGTTGTCCCCAAATGCAGTTCATTTCACCTCTTCTGCCTCAGTGGTTATTTTCTTGGATTGGACCCAGTCTTGGGAGGCCCCTTCCATTGGCCAGTGGTGAGTGACATGCTTGCTCTGTGTCTTTGGCCTCTGGAGGGCATTACTGCAGCTCGAGCCTTATGGCTTGTGAGGCTCTGACTCCAGCCCTCCACTCCACACTGCTCTGCAGGGCAGGGCAAGCTCTCTGAGCAAAGCGTTGGTTGAAATCCCCCTGGTTTCAAAGAACTGCACATAAATATATTCAAGACATTTCAAAAATTTCTAGTCAAAACATTTTGGGAGGAACAGCCAGATTTTGGAAAAAAAAAAAAAAAAAAAAAAACGGGGGCAATTTAATGGGCAAAGATGTTCTGAGTAATTATACGCTTGAGTAACTAGCCAACTTAAGAGGCAGTTCCACTAGCATTTTCAGGAATTACGGTCTCCAAGCTGGCTTCTCATCAGTGCATCTTCAGCAGGTCATGTGGAGAAGTTCTGGTCATCTCACTCAGGGGTTGGACCTGCTTAGAAGACAGCTGCCCCTCCTTTCTCTCCCGCTATGCTACCACACCTGCAGGCTTCTTCCTCAGGCTGGAGACAGGTGAATATGGTGGCAGTAAGATCTGCCTTAGGATTAGTGGTGGATGAAGGTGATGGAGTATCCCTAACTTTGTTCTTGCCTCTCCCCGCACCTGGAGAGCAATGGCAGAGCGCCAGAGGGGTGCTTGTTCACCTGAAAGCGCCTGAAATGCGTGTCCCCAAGGAAGCCCGTGTATGCAGTTCTGGTGGAAGTCCACCACCTCGCCTGAGCACATCAACTCCAGCTTCCGACCTCCTGTTCTCTAGAGCAGGTGCCCTGCACGAAGCAGGCTCCTCGGCTGAGATGGTGAAGATGCTGATGCCAGCTTTTATATCTGTGGAGCATTCTGTGGCCTGTGGCAGGTCTCATTATATCTTTGTGTCTCAGTTTCTCTTTGTTCTCCGTTCGTAAGATATAATGCGGCAAGTGTTCTGGGTAGGCAGGAGGAAACTGTGTTCCAAAGAGGGGTTTGTCCTCACCTGATGTCATTTGCTCCCATTTCTGTAAGGGGTCACCTTTCACCTAACAACTCCCCAAATATCTCTCACTCTCACTTGGTTGTCAATTTCTCTCCCTTTCAGATGTATGTCCATAACTTGAGGAATTTTTTCTTTAAGGACTCCCTAAACATAAAAGGCAGAGAAGGCAATGGCACCCCACACCAGTACTCTTGCCTGGAAAATCCCATGGACGGAGGAGCCGGGTAGGCTGCAGTCCATGGGGTCGCTAAGAGTCGGACACGACTGAGAGACTTCACTTTCACTTTTCACTTTCATGCATTGGAGAAGGAAATGGCAACCAACTCCAGTGTTCTTGCCTGGAGAATCCCAGGGACGGCAGAGTCTGGTGGGCTGCCATCTATGGGGTCACACAGAGTTGGACACGACTGAAGTGACTTAGCAGCAGCAGCAGCAGCAAACATAAAAGGATTCTTGAAGATCAGAAAGCTTTGAGCTACAGATGAATGATAATATTATGAACAATGATAATGAATAATAGTATCTGCAATGATAATATTTCAGCCAAGATTTGTTTTTTTCTTTTTTCAAAAGGGAGTCTTTTCTAAAATGCATTAAGTCCCATCATGGTGGTAGAGGAGCTGTTAAATTACTGAAGTCATGTAGTTTGCTTTTCCTGCTTAATGTTACAGACTAACTATTTTTTTCCTTGTCATTTAAACAATTTTTCTAAAATCTTTTTATAAAAAATTTTCAAACAATGCAGAAAAGTTGAAGGAATTTTATAGGGAACACTCGTATGTCTACTACTTAAATTCTACGTGTGTTAATGTTTTACTCTACTGTTTTGATCATGTGTTTTCCATTTATTTCATGTGTTTTCCTTCTACTATACATTCATCAATAAGTTTAGGGCTTCCCTGGTGGCACAGATGGTAAAGAATCCGCCTGCCATGCGGGAAACCCAGTTTGATCCCTGGGTTGGGAAGATCCCCTGGAGAAGGGCATAACAACCCACTACAGTATTCCTGCCTACAAAATCCCATGGACAGAGGAGCCTGGCGGGCTACAGTCCATGGGGTTACGGAGAGTTGGACATGACTGAGTGACTAACACACCACATACACAGCAATAGTTTTGGGGTGCATTTCAGAGTAAGTTGCAGAAATCAGTACACAACCCCAGTGTACTTTAGCAAAGTATGTTGCTAACTAGAGCTCGCTCTTTGCTTACAGTTTTTTTAAACACACAATAAAAAACACACATCTTAAGTATGTTATTTTTAGATATTGGTTTTTTAAAATGGCATATCTATTTTAGTCCTTTATTTCCACACTTCTTTACTTAGCATTAATTCTAACCATTATACCCATTTCTCAGATGAGGATACTGGGACTTAGAGAGGGGAGGTCCTGTGGCCTGGGTCTGGATCCAGGCCTGTGTGGTTTCATGCACTGAGCTCTTCCTGTGGCCCCACAGAGCTTTCACCTGAGCTGAGTTCCCAGACTGTGAAGCAGTGACCGTGCCTGTCACTAAGTGTGTCAGAGGAACTTTCTAGGAAGTGTGATGTGGGTACAATGCTAAGCTGGCATGGGTTTACAGAGGACCTAATTTGCTGTTCCTGTGACAGGGAGACGTGTGGTCTGGTAGAAGGAGCCTGTTTTGGAGTCAGCCAGCCTGGGCTGTTTGTATCAGAGCTGTGTGACCTCGGGCAAATCACTTATCAAGGACCAACTTTTTTATTAATTAATTGTTATTGAAGTATAATTGCTTTACAATGTTGTGTTGGCTTCTACTGCATAGCAAAGTGAATCAGCCATACATACATATATGTATATAAGCCCTCCCTTTTGGATTTCCCTCCCACTTAAGAGGATGAATATTTTTTTAATATTTACTGTGGGCCTGGTGGGGGACACACATAATCTCATTTATTAATGACAGTCCCTGCCAACACCCTACAATGATATTTGACCTGCTTTATAGATGAAGAAGCTGGGGCACAGAGAGGAGAAGTGACTTGCCCAAGGTCACATGGCTGAGGAACCCAGGCCCTGAGGCCTGTTCTCCTGACCATAGTGCTACATCACTGCCTCTGCACGCTGGGGATAACCAGCACCCCTCCCGACTAGGCCCAACACTTGGCAGGTGCTGTTGGGTCTGTGAGGACAGATCAAGTTTTCTCTCCAGACCAAAGCCCAGGCCCCCACATTCATAGTCCAGACACAGAGGCTGCACCTGGATGTCGCTGGGCCCGATTTGGCCCGCGTGGTGTCCCCTAGAGAGTTTTGTTCTTTCGATTTGGATGTCAACACCTAAAAATTAAGAGCGTGTACATAATGATATCTTTTTCCAGCTTTAAAAAATCTGAACACCTGGCCAAACTGCGTCCCTATCTGTGCACGAAGCTGTTGGTGGGCCCCGAGGCAAAGCCGGCACCTCCCGCTCCCCATTCTCCATAGCCCCCACCCCTCCCTGTGGCCTGCCCCTTCCTAAGGTCAAGCGTTAGTGGCCATTTCTCATCCTGCTTGCAGTGTGGCTTATTTGATACCAGGCCCACTTCACTCCCGGTCTGCCTGGCCCCACTGGGCCTGTGGGTTTATAGACAGAGCAGAACCAAATCATTCAGCAGGGGCATGTTCTCACTGTTTTCCAGAAGGAAGCCATAACTCAGGTCATTTGCTATCTGTGAGATTCAAAGGTCAGGGTGTACTCACGATAGTAAACTTAGATATTTAGCCAAGGGATATCTGGAAAGTGTTTATTTCCCAGCCTTTCACAAACCAATGATTTTACTGAGCATGGAGTTCTGGTGAGTGCTGTGTCTGCCTCAAGGACTGTCAGCATTTTCTGCCTTGCCTTTTCCTTGTCAGCATCTGTCTTAACAATTTCAGCACATACCCCACCCTGGCCCACAGTCACCTCGCGGTTGCCCAGGGCAACCCTACGCTCAAGTTCCCCAGGACTCAGATCTGAAAGTGTAGCTGTGTTCCCTAGGAGAAGTCACGGGGACACAGCATTTCCTCAAGAGGAGCATTTAGTGCATTTAGGAGATGCACAAGCATTTTTTAAAAATGTTAATTGTTGTGTATTTTAATTTTTATGAGTACTAGAAAGATATAATTAGCATATCAAGTCTCTGGATTTAAGACTATTGTTGCTTGGAAGGAAGCTAAGTTTTAAAAAGAGTTTTTTAAAAGTTTGATTTAAAAAGAAATAATGCTTTCTCTTTATAAAATAATGTGGTAGCAAATGCTACCACAGGTGAAAAGTCACAGCAAAAAAGATGGAGTGTTGACACGTAAATGAGTGAAGCTTGGGAAGCACTGTGAGGGGCCTCTGTCGTACTCTCCATCCTCTTTGGGCCAAGTCCAGGGGCAGGAGACAGGTTCCCTCTCTTAACTCAGCTCCTTCTCTCTTCCCTCCTTTCAGGCTGGAGAACTTTTACCTGGCTTTGATGGGAAGCTTTGCTATCCCTAATCACAGCTTCTCCTAAGTTTGTTTGTGTTGTTTTTGCAAATAGGCTTTTTCTGTTCTTGAAGCGACTAACCTTTTGAAAGTCAAGACAGGAAAATAGTCTGTGGATTATTATCTTGGGGGAGAGACTGTAGGAACCCTGGTTGCTGCATGAATGGGGAAGTCATCATAGGGTGATAGGAAACAGCAGGAACAGAAACAAACCAGCCAAACAGAACCCTCATTTGTGAGTATTTTTTTCAAGAAACAGCCCACTCTACATGAATGTAGCAACTTGATGTATGGGTGACAGTTGTTGGAAAGGACCTAGGGACTGAATTATGTGAACTTGGCCAAATACTTCATCTCTCTGATCCTCAGTTTCCTCATCTGTATAATGGGAATACAAATAATACTTAACTTGAAAGGACTACATGGGATAGTGTATGCAGCATGGGATGTTTAAGTGTCAATATGTGGTGACAATGGTGGTGATTGTGATGATGGCAGGGCTCTAAGGGAAGGCCTTTCCTCAGGTGTTGATGTTAAGGGGAAGAAGCAGTTGTATCTTGAGGTTTTGTGTTGGATTTTTCACCCATGGGAGCATCTTGACTGAGGGCAGGATCTGTTGGCATATTAACAGCCATGCCCTGTAGCCACCATTTTCCTATCCCTTTGTTTGATCTTTGGGGACAGGGAACGTTGTGTTCCGTTGGTCATAAAGCTAGACTTCAGGAGTGGAGAGCAGCTCTGGGCATTTGGCTGCCTTCTAGATTGGGTAAAAGCCAGTGCTGACCAGCGCTAGTGCATTGGGTTCCGTCCAGTAGAAACAGCGCCCCCAGCTGGGGCCTGTGCATGAATGCACACTTAAGTCTAAGTCTTCAGGGGGGCGTCCAGGGGAGGGGAAGGGGGCACATGAGCACACCGTCTAGATTGTGGAAGGCTAGAATTCTCGCCATTCCTAGTGTAAAGGACAGGAATGGCCTGCAGAAACCAGCCTGACTTCTTCCAGGGAGAGCTCTCCATTGAGAATAGATTGCTCTCTTTGGCGTGTTTGATTTAGCCTGCAGTTGTTTCTATTGACTTTTGTAGTAACCACAAAATCACCGCTGGGTTCTGTAGCTGATGTTCCCCTCAGTGATTCTCAAGGGATCCACCACGCTGCATCCTGACTTTAGCCAGGGAGACTGCTTTTGGACTCCCAGTCTCTAGAACTGTAAGGGAGTAAATTTCTGGGTTTTTTTTCCTAAGCCACTTAAGTTTGCAGTAATTTGTTACAGTGGCTTCACAGGAAACGAACATGCATAGTTTTCCTTCATTTAGTCAGCATATCTTAAAAAAAAATTTTTTTTTGTCAATGTATCTTTTAAAATTTTATTTCTTTATTTACTTCACTGCGCCATGTCCTAGTCGCAGCGTGTGGGGTCCTTAGTTGCAGCATGTGGGATCTAGTTGCCTAACCAGGGATCAAACCTGGGCCCCTTGTATTGGGAGCACAGAGTCTTAGCCCCTGAACCACCAGGGAAGTTCCCAGTTGGCACATCCTTGGGGCACATCTTCTATGAGATGTCAGCCATCCTCTTATAACTGCGCTTCTTGCAGGGAAGCAGCAGTGGGGGATGGCATATCCCATCCAGTTATGGCTGAGTCGGTGATTGGTGGAGGAACATATCTTCTTACTCCTCAGAGGCTCCAGTTGGTTCTGTCTGATAGCAGAGCTCTGCCTATGAGCCCAGGGGTCTCCTCCCGAGGAGAAGGGCCAGGGCCAGAAGTGTGGGGTGGGCAGGCTGTCATGCACTTGTACCTTCTTCCCTACTGTGAGAGCCAGAGCCCGGAGCTGTTGCTGGCTTCTTGACCCAAGTGACCTGAATTTGTTTCCTAGTGCCATAAGGCAGTGTCTTAAAATAGCACAGATTTGTTCTCTTACAGTTCTGGAGTACGGAAGTCAAGGTTTCAAAGCTCAAGGAGTCCAGGTTTGGAGGCTTCAGAGGAGAATTTGTTTCCCTGCTCTCTCACCTTCTAGAGGCTACCTGCATCCCTTGGCTGATGGCCTTTTGCTCCATCTTCAAGTGCATCCCTGCAGCCTCTGTTTCTGTCATCACATGGTCTTTCCTTCTGACTCTCACTGCCTCACTCATCCTTCTTATAAGGATCTTTCTGATTGTACTGAGCCCATCTGAATAACAGAGGACAGTCTCCCCATCTTGAGAGCCTTAACTCCATCACAGCTGCCAAGCCTTTTGGCCATGTAAGGTCATCTTCACAGGTTCTAGGCATTAGGACAGGTACATCTTTGTAAATTTGTTTTTAACTGGAGGATAATTGCTTTACAATATTGTGTTAGTTTCTGCCATACATCAACATCAATCAGCCATAGGTGTACATATGTCCCCACCCTCTTGAACCTCCCTCCCACCTCCCACCCCATCCCACCCCTCTAGCTTGTCACAGAGCTCTGATCTCAGCTCCATGCATCATACAGCAGACTCCCACTGGCTGTCTATTTTATGTATGGTAATGTATATGTTTTCATGCTGTTCTCTCAATTCATCCCACCCTGTCTTCCCCCACTGTGTCCACAAGTCTGCTCTCTCTGTCCGTGTCTCCGTGGCTGGCACAGGGACATCTTTGAGAGCCATTATTCGCCTACCACATGCTCCCTCAGAACAGGGCTTTGCCACTGCCCTTTGGGCTTCAGTAGAACCCTGGCTCAGGGCTCTCTTTCTGGAAAGTGGTTGATAGTAATCAGGGCCTGAAGTCAGCCTTTCCCTCTGCCCACTTGAACACCATTCAGCTGAGGGCCACGTGTAACCTGGGCAATGAGGACTTCAATGGCCTTTTCAGAAGAAAAAGCAGAAGTATGACCATGAGATTTTGTAGCAGGCACTCAGTAATTATGGTAGGACTCAGGACTCAGGGAGCTGGGCTGCAGCAAGCTCTTTGGGAAGAATTCAAAGGCACCTGCTATGAAAGGCCTCTTGATTTCCCTTCTGTGGTAATACAGCTGCTTTTTCCCCTAAGTGCATCCTCACTTCTCTGAAGCCAAGTTGAACATCAGTCTAAAGGCCAAGGTCAGTTCATAGTGACCAGGACTTCTGTCTGTGCTCCCATGTCTGCCACAGCAAGAATGTTGTATGCAGCAACGGGAGTTGAATTAATTAATTTTGAGCGACTTTTGAATTAGAGTCGCTCAGTCGTGTCCAACTCTTTGTGACCCCATGGACTGTAGCCTACCAGGCTCCTCCGTCCATGGGATTTTCCAAGCAAGAAGATGGGAGCGGGTTGCCATTTCCTT
Organism: Dama dama; assembly: GCF_033118175.1. Lineage (NCBI taxonomy): Eukaryota > Metazoa > Chordata > Mammalia > Artiodactyla > Cervidae > Dama > Dama dama. The sequence goes on from NC_083705.1 coordinate 13,720,291, forward strand.
CTCCAGGAGATCTTCCTGACCCAGGGATTGAACCTGGGTCTCCCACTCTGTAGGCTGACGCTATACTGAGCCACCTGGGTCTGAGCCACCAGGGAAGTCCAACTGGAGTTGGGGTTCCTTTAAAAAAGATCCCGGGGGCCTTCCCTGGTGGTCCAGCGTTTAGGAACCCAGCTTACAATGCAGGGGAAGAGGTTTGATCCCTGGTCAGGGAACTGGGATCCTCCATGCTTCAGAGCAGCTAAGCCCACAGGCCGCAACACTGAGCCCGTGTCCCAACCAGAGAGTCTGTGCTGCAACAGAGGATCCTGTGTGACGCAAGGAAGGTCCCCCATGCCGTCACTGTGACCCAGTGCAGCCGAATAAATAAATGCCAAAAGAAACTTAAGCCACAGCAATTGCATCAGATTTAAAGGTCCCCAGGGTCAGTGGAGGTGAATGGGGTCTGCAAACACAGCTTTGAGAACAACTGGAGCTCATGGTGAGAGGAGAGAATAAAGGGGGGTGCAGCATGGTAAATGGGCTATCCAGGTGGCGCTAGCGGTGAAGAACCTGCCTGCCAATGCAGGAGACATGAGAGACTCAGGTTCAGTCCCTGGGTTTGAAAGATCCCCTGGGGAAGGACATGGCAACCTACTCCAGTATTCTTGCCTGGAGAATCCCACGGACAGAGGAGCCTGGCAGGCTACAGTCCTTGGGGTCACAAAGAGTCGGACACGACTGAAATGACTTGACACACCTGAACAGCATGGTGAACACTGCATCTTTTGAAAGAGAAGCTACGTGTGAAAGATGCCAAGGTGTAGATGGTGGGATCCAAGCTACCTGAAACTTCTATGATAGCATGTGTTATGTGCAAGATAAGCTTGGTAGGGAATACCCAGGTAGCTTTTATTATGAATTAGTTAGATGTTTGTTGACAATTTCAGAAATATAGCTTAAACTTTTTTAAGCAAAAAAGGAAGCATTTTGGCCTAGACACCTTAAAAAGTTCATTGGTAGAGCTGTCAGTAGGTATAGCTGGATCTGGAGGCCCAGATGTGTTGCCTAGCTAGACTCTGTCTCTCCCGGTCTCTCAGTTCCGCTGTGTTCCCATAGCACCATGGAAACTCTGAACTTGCATCCTATCAGCTAAGCAGCCTCAGTGAAAAGGGACAGTGTCTTTCCCAATCATTTCAACTCAAGTTGTTGGGTTGATTCCCATTGGCTTGGTTTGGACCATATGACCATCCTCAAACCAATTATCATGTGGTCAGGAGGGTGTGGTGCTCTTGACTGGCTGATTCTGTGTCTCCTGTCTTTCCCCTAAAGCAGGGGGTGAGACCTAACTGAACCACAAGGCCTGAAAGTAGAGGAAGTTTGGCCCTCCAAGAAAAATTGGGTGTTGCTAATAGAAGATGGAGGAGTAGCTGCCGATGAGGTAGAAATAGCAGAATGTCCATGGCAACTTACAGCATTGAAAGAGCTTATTAAAAGGCAGCAATTAGCTGCTAGATTACTTCCTAGTAGAAAGGGAGGAGAGTGTGCATTTGCTTTTACAGATCATTCTCTGAGAATGTTTGTATCATAATCCTTAGCTCTGTTCCTCAGTTAGGGTGACATAGTCCATTAAACTTTAAGACAACTGGGATTTATTTCATGAACCTGACAAAAATGGAGAACAAAGTACTGCTTTTGTTTAAATTTTTGAAAAAGCCTTTAAATTTGGTGATTCTTGAAATTCAGAGCATTATCTTTCTGAAGTGGAAGTGAATTTTAGGGGATAAAATGAGCAAAAAAAAGTGCTTATTCACATATATAAATTGTACCTTGAAATCTTATTCATTAACATCTCTCCAATGAGAGGCTCTGGGGTGGTCCTGGTGCTCTTGGACACTCAGCCCCCGCCCCCCTGTACTTCTAATAAGAGGAGGCTTGTTCTGGCCAAGTGTTCGGGCCATGGTCCCATGATGCTTGCTACATTCTATCTCCCAAATTTCCCTTCAATTTCCTGTGAAATTCTTCCCCCTTTTTCTTTCCCTTTTATCTTTTTTTTTTTTGAAATTGTTAAAATTCCTTTCCAGACTGAATCTGCTTCCTGGAAATTTATAAGAGCTGTATGCCACCCAGAGGTGGCCAGTTCTTCAGAGATGTGTACGCTCTGTCTTTTGTGTTACTCATTAATTTGAATGTGGAGTGAAATGTGACCAGGGTGTTTTCAGATACCACCATGTGTAGCAGTTAGGATACTTTGCATCGTGAGGAACAGAAAAGCTAACTCAAACCAACCTCAGTGCTTTGGAAATTTATTGGCTTAGATATCTCAAGTATCTAGGGATTGTAAGGCTTCAGCACTACTTTTGTCCATGAAGGAAGATGTTTTCCCCTGCTTTATTCACGGATGTAATGAGGCACTCAGAATAGTATCTAGAATATTAAATAGTCTTTGAGTGAACAAAATTATCTCAGCTCTGCCTTTGTGGGTTGGCTTGGCCTTAGTACAGATCAGTGGGCTTCCTAAGTGGCTCAGTGGTAAAGACTTTGCTTGCCAATGCAGGAGACATGGGTTTGATCCCTGTGTCGGGAAGATCCGCTGGAGGAGGGCGTGGCAACCCACTCTAGTATTTTTGCCTGGAGAATCCCAGGGACAGGGGAGCCTGGTGGGCTACAATCCATAGGGTCACAAAGAGTCAGACACAACTGAGCGACTGAACATGCCTGCATGCATGCAATACAGATCAGCGGGTGAAGAGTCAAAGACTTCTTTACTTCTGCTTCTCTGTCTCTTCTTTTTTCTCTCTCTCTCCTCCCTTGTTTCCCAGTAGTGTTCCCACTTGCATTATTATGCCACTAAATTCTCACAATGGCCCAAGACCTCTTACATCTTAAAGAGAAAGAAACTGAGGTCAGAACTCTGAAAGAACATAACTTCAGACAGTCCTTTCACCCTCCTCTGCAAGACTGATGGCAGATATTTCTTTTCCTCTCATTTCTCAGCCCAGACCTTCCGTTTACATTCCAAATGGGCAACTGCTTCTGGGCCAACTGAACAAGGAGCTGAAATGTATTCTTTCGTCCTGCCGGTTTATATATTCTCAAATTGGCAGCAGAACCCTTTCTAATCATAACTGCTGTCAGTTTGTAAAATGGGAACACATTGGGGCTCTGCCAGTCTGCAGGGAGAGCAGAAAGTCCTGCACCGCTGTGGGGAGAAGCATGGCCCTCGTCCCCACCTCCCTGCTTCAGGCCAAGTCTCTGGAACGCTGAAGTGGGGCTCTGCAGAGTCTGGCTGTTCTGAATTTAAACGCTTTTATGCCTATGGAACATCCCAAAGCTCACATTTGTCTTTTCTCAATTGACTAAATGCACCTTGATTGTGAGTTAGCTGAATTTTCAATCGTCTTCCCAAAATATTTAGTTTTTTTCGTCCTCTTCATTAAAACTATCTCATGTCCTTGAGCTGTACCTCATGAAGGAGGAACAAAAATGCCCTTGTTTCTCCTGACACTTCTTACAGACTGTGTATCAAGGAACCACCCCTGGGGACCATCGGGCCCTCACACCCTTCTGGAAGACTGACTTTGGTGAGCCCAAGCCGAGGTGAGGAGGAGACAGGAGCAGTAACCCCATGAAAATTACGTGGTTTGTGTTTAAATCAAGACACCAAAATCAAAGGCAGCATGTGACAGACCCCACGTTGTTGCCAGAATTTAAAAAACTGGCCTCTCTTGCCAGGCTGAGAATCCACAGAGGCTGGCCAGAGAGAAGGCTGAGGAGCAGCCAGGAGCCTGTCCAGTTGTCATGTGGAATTTGCAAGAGGATCCTGGGCCAGGGTCCACAGAATTGCGTGTGTCCTGCACTGGGCCATGTTAGCACACCATGTTTCCTAGCTCTCTGGGAACCCAGACAAAGAAGAGACACTCATGGCAACCTGATTGCCAAGCTGTGCCTCCCTCTCAGCCCCCCAGATCTGGTGTCATCTTTACAGGTAAGCTGGGAAGTGTGTTAGGGTGGGTAGAGTAGGTCGGTGAACATGTCCTTGGCTGAACAACCTTTCTTGATAAGCGGGTGGGGCCCATCTGCATGGAGGTTGCTGGTGGGTGGAGGCCTTCCTTATCTAGCATTTTCATTTTTTAAAAATCAGTTTATTGTTACTTGAGTTGTTTATTATTATTATTATTTTTTTTTTTGGCATGCTGTGCAGATTTGTGGGATTTTAGTTTCTTGATCAGGGGTTGAACCTGTACCCTTGGCAGTGAGAGTGCAGACTCCTAACCACTGACCACCAGGGAATTCCCTCTAGCATTTTCCTAAATCCTTTCTGACTCTTAAGTCATGTCTGACTCATTGAGACCCCGTGGACTGCAGCATGCCAGGCTTCCCTGTCCTTCGCTATCTCCCCAGAGATTGCTCAAACTCATGTCCATTGAGTCAGTGATGCCATCCAATCATCTCATCCTCTTTTGCCCCCTTTCTGTCCATATGTAAGGTAGGCTTATTATATTTGCCAATGAAACAAAGCCAGGATAGAAGGTAATTCTGTAGGTGGCAGAAGGAAAGCTCCGAAAGATTTTGGTTTCAACCAAGCATGAACTCTAACAGAGATAGATGATAAATCTCACTTTACATCCATGAAGTCAGTTCCACCATCTTCACATCACTGGGAAAGGCGTGCCTCTAACTCCCTTCCAGAGTTTCCAACTCTGAAGGTCTTTCTTCAGGCCATAAAACTTCCTTCAGGTCCGCAGACCTCGCCCTGGATACCTGTCCTTGATGAAGTGGTTTCTGAAGCCACATGGGGATGTCTCACCTGACCCCACGCTGTGTCCTCCTATGCTAATACCATCCAGCTCTGGGGGACCCATTTGGGGGACAGAGTGAGACCTGGGTTCCTCGAGCCACAGGGAAGATATGAAATTACATGGTCGGGAGCTGGGCAAAGGCTCCCCCAGACCTTGGGGTAGGCTCTGCCGCTGAGCAAGAGGGGGCCTCCAAGTGCTGAAAACAGCCAGTGTGGAATGGGCCTTCCCGGCCCTGTGGCCACTGCTCTTTGTGACTTCTGGTGCCCAGACGGCCAATGCCCAGTCTTGGAATTCTGGGGTCTTCAGGGCTCTGGTCTCTGCAAGCTCTGCCTCACTTGTTTCTTTCAAGACCTGGATCCCACACAGCTGAAGATGTTTTTAGGGGTGTATATGTATATATGTATATATATATATATATATATATATATATACACACACACACACATATGTACATGCTCTCTGATATATTTTTTCATTTTTTTCTTTTCTCTCCCAACTCAAGTCCACACACACACACACACACACACAGAGCCTTCTGTGAATATTGGAAATGGAACCAATTACTCTAGGTTGCAGTAATTACTTTTATTTAACTCAAGTTAGGGACTTGTAAATCAATTCCATGCCCATTAGCAATATATGCTTGAGCCAAGCTATTTTTTTTCCCTTTCTTTTTTTAATAAGACCAGACAGTGTTGAATCTTTGAAAAAAAAGAAAAAACTAACTGGTGAATCTGAAGAAGAAAAAAAAACAACTAACACTTTTTTTTTTTTTTAACTGACAGCACATTCCATCTCCTCGGCAGTGTAGCACTAATGAAGATGTAAGTGTAAGGAAACCTATAATTGAATCCAGCATGTAGCAAGCATCATTGAACAGAATGCACAGCCAGCTGAGAGCTAGTGTGCTAGGGCTCTGGTCCTGTCTGGGTGGCCAGCACTTGGAAATATTTCTGGATTATGTCTTAGGCAGTGATCGCCATCCTCGTAGCCAAGGCAGAATAAAAATGGCTTCGAGCTAAGTCAGGGAACACCTGAGTTGCCTTGGATAAGGAAGCCCTTTGGTTGATAATTTAAAGGATAAGGACCTAGGAAAGGTGGTCCTAAGAAATAGAGGTGCTGGACTGTACCACTTTGTGGAGCTTTTATTCCGTTTCCTTGATGGTGCTTGTCAGCTTCCTCACAGGGGCCTGAGGTGCGTGTCTCCCTACATCACAGAGTTGGGGCAGCCCCTCGGGGACATGCTCTCTGGTCCCAGCCCTTGGGTTTCCAGCTCTCAGAGCAAACCTGATCAGGTCTGCTGACTAGTTCCTGCATCTGAGGACCCCCTTGGTGTGTGGGTCCGCGTGGGAGGGAGACTAGAGTAGAAATATGTGTTTTCCTTCGAAATTCCTTATTGATGATTCACTCTCTGGTGTCCCTGCTGCCCCCAGCTGCTCCGCCCCTGCTGTGGCTCCCTGGAGAGGCAGATCCTGATGGCGGTGCCTTGGCTCTGCACCACTTCCTGGCTGGGGAGGGAGAGAGCTGCTCTGCCAGAGAAACTGTGCTCTGAATCCACACCTGCCAAACAGGAAGGCATGGAGCGTTCCTCTGCAGGCCTCTCCGACCAGCCAGCTGCGCAGAGGAGCATCAGGCTAAGAACAGTTTGAACTGATTGGCTCTGGCCAGTTCCCCCAGGACCCATCACGCCCCCTTGCCTCCTGGAGAGCCGAACGAACATGTACTCAGTTCTTCGGGTCCTCTGCTGGGTGTTGCTGCCTGATGGAGAGCCCTGGAACTGTGCTTGTGTGGCACGGGTGGCAGATTTGCACAGTGACCCCCACCAGCCAGCTGCCCCCACCGCTCTCCCTGGCCCCTTGGGCTCAGCTGCAGTGCAACCACGGCCTTCCCTGGAGAACCGGCCTGATGTGCTGCCATGCCCTGTCCCGAGGCTCAGGAGACCAGCGTGGGGAGCCGCAGGGAAGTCCCTCTGTGTCTGCTGAGCAGGCGGCCTCAGTCTGGATATACAGCCCTTTCAGCTGTTGAACTCTTGTTGGAAGACACATTCCAGGGACATTCTTTCTGTCTGGAGCAGGGACTTGGCCTGAACGGCGAACCAGAAACCGGAACAAACTGCACCAGTTTGCTCAACCTCGAACCAAATCCAAATATATATATACTTTTTAATATCACTGAGAACCAAACCAGAGTTCTGGGGTTTGGTTAGGTTTGTTTTTCCACCAAAGAACGTTTAGTGAACAAGGCTGAGCCAGAACAGGGCTCATCTGTCTCTTCAAGTGACAAGAGGCAGTGAGAAAGGAACCTCACATGGATTTTTGGACCTAGTTGGCTCATGCGCAGAAAAGCACTAGAAGGCAGGGTTGGGCTGCAGAGATGGCACCCAGTCGACTTTAGGATGGAGAAACGATGGTGGCAGATCTCTGTTCAGAATACAGGACTAAGTCATGACTTCACGTCTCTGGGGAGGGTGCTTGAGGTGTGGATGGCCCAGAAGATTACTACCAGGCAGCCATAATGAATACAGGACGCCAAAGCTGGTTGCAACCACTTACAGAAGGTAGGGACTTTGATAAAATGATGTATCAATTGATTTTTCAGAATTGTTTTTCCTGGTCTTTTCTGGTCTAGTCAGTAGGTATTTCCTTGCTACCTGGCTCATGCTGGGGCAGATCCAAAAGAAGTAACAAGGGCCTGACCCCTGCTCTCTTGGAGCCCTTGGTACACTTTGGGTGTGTGCGTGTGTGACCCTGCATATTGTACCATAAAGAACCTGTAATGGTTTAAATAGTGTATCTCCAAATTCGTGTCCACCTGGAAACCCAGACTGTTACTTTTTCTGGAAATAGGGTCTTTGCAGATGTACTTAGTTAAGGATCTTGAGATGGAGTCATCCTGGACTTAAGATGGACCCTAAATCCAGTGACTGGTGTCCTTATAATAAGAGAGGGGGACACAGAGACAGAGGGAGAAGAAGGCCACGTGAAGACGGCGGCAGAGATGGGCATGAAGCAGCCACAAGCCAAGGAAGGCCTGGGCCACCAGGAACTGAAAGAGGAAGGAATCTCCATGGTGCCTTGGGAAGGAGTACAGCCTTATTGACGCCTTAAATGTAGACTTCTGGCTTCCTGAACTGCATTGGAGAGTAAATGCCCACTGTTTTAAAGCCACTCAACTTGTGATGATTTGTGATGGCAGCCACAGAAGGCGAAGACAGAAGTCCCTGGGACCCCAAGGGCTCGCCACACCCACGTCTCCTTTCTGAGGAACAATGGGGTCTTCTGTATGTTAACCACATTTGTGTCTTGTGACCTCGCTACCCTGGACACACATAATGGGATCAAGGATTAGCTGGAGATGTGAGGATGTCCATCCATGAGGTGCCTGGCCCCTTACCAACCAGGCCTTTGAAAAAGGGAGCACACACACTGAGCAGAGTCTTGATGGGCAAGATGTGGAGCCACGAGGCAGAAATCATGAGACCCGCAGAGCGGCGGGAGAGACGAGCTCGGGCAGGACCGCGTGCCGAGTCAGCAGCCACCTTGCCTGTGCTGAGGACACGGGTCAGGGTTTCCTGCTCCAAGAAGCCTGAATCTGGCTACAGCTGTGATTGTGTTTGTTTCCTGGGCTCCGCCACTTCCTCTGGATTCTTCCAATTCATCTGCCAAGTCCCGAGAAAACAAGAACCCAGGCACTTCGCTGTTCCCTGCAGTCTGAAACAGTCCAGCCAACACACAACACAAGCGAGACCACTGTAGAAAACCCGGAGTTTACATACAGTTGTGTTTAATCCAAGGCCCACCCAGACAGACTACTTCCTGGCTGTGTTACAGGTTGCTTAACCTCTCTGAGTCCCAGTGCCTCATCTATCAAATGGGGCTAATGCCATCCTTCAGAGGCTTTTGCGAGGATTAAATGAGCCATGGAAAGTGAAACATCCATTCCCATACCCGGCACAGAGCAGACAGTGGATCATCTCCTTCCCTTCAAGTGATGGTAATTCAGAGACTAGACTTGAGTCTGGGTCTTCAGTGTCAGAAACTCCCAGAGTGAACCAGTCTGACAACAGATTTCGAAAACACTTTGGTTGGGTTCAGTTCTGAGTTCACTAACAAAACTTAAATTTAGCATGGTTGGAAATTTAGCATCTCAGTATGGTTTGGGGTCTTCCTACCTCTGTTTGTTTTTATCTTGATTTAGTTGATATCCCAGAGAGAACCCATTCAGAGAGTCTTCATTCAGTCAGCAGAAATCTTGCAGAAAAAGATTTCTGAACCCAGTAGCCTGCCCAAACATTCCCTAGTTTATCAAATAATTTTTAGAAATCTGATAGGGACTTTCCTGGCTGCCCAGTGGTTAAGACTCCGTGCTTCAAATGCAGGGGGTGCAGGTTCAATCCCTGGGTGGGGAACTAAGATTCCACATGCTGCCTGGTGAGGCCAAAAAAAAAAAAAAAAATGATGTTAGAAATCTGTTAACACTCACTACTTCTCTGGACCTTGACAGTGTTACGTAGCCAGCTCAGAACTCACCCCACCCAGGTTCCCCAGTGCCCTGCCCTCCTCTGCTCCTCCAGCTTCGAGCCTCCCCATCCCTCAGTTCTTAAGAGAATGAAAAACTTAAGTTTTTTTTTTTAATGTTGACACGTGGAATCATTTTCATCATAGGCACAGCAACTTAAGAAAAACAAAGGAGAGTTTAGGCAAAACATAACATTATGTGATGCATCTTACTTTGTCTTCGGGAGGTTGAAATGCGTCTTAAGCCCCTTCTCTGCTCCAGGTCCTATCTCCTCGTCCTGACAGGTGTGCTTGGCAGACTGGTTCTGGAGCTGAGCAGTTCTGGTAGGTGGGTCTCCCCAGCACACGCTTCCTGGGGCACTACCTAGTCCTGTGTTCCCGGAGCAGCAGGAGGTGGTGAAAGGCAGGAGAGAAGAGTTTGGTGTGAATGGCTGCGAACACCAGCTTTAGACAAGGGCTGGTGAGGGATGGTGGGACAAGACATGGGCATGTACACTGAGAGGGCTGCTACAGTGTTTTATTTCTTAAAAAAAAAAAAAAAAAGATCTGCAGCAAGTAGGGCAAAATGTTTAGATGGAAAACTTGCTATGTGTATTCTCGAGACTTGCTTATATATTTGGAATACCTTATAAGACAGCTTTTTTCCCCAATATAGTTTATTATTATAAGATATTGAATACTGAATATAGTTCCCTGTGCGATTCAGTAGGATCTTGTTGTTTATCTATTTTATAGGCAGTAGCGTATTTCTGTTAATTACAAACTTCTAATTTGTCTTTCCCTACTTCTCCCCTTTGGTAACCATAAGTTCATTTTCTACTTATGTGAGTCTGTTTTTATTTTGTAAATCGGTTCATTTGTATCATCTTTTAAGATTCCTCATATAATTGATATCATATGATATTTGTCTTAGACTTACTTTACTTAATATGATAATCTCTATGTCCATCCTTGCTGCAGCAAATAGCATTATTTAGTTCTTTTTCATGGCTGAGTAATATTCCATTATATATACACACACCACATCTTCTTTATTCATTTATCTGTCAGTGGGCATTTTGGTGGTTTCTGTGCCTTGGCTATTGTGAATAGTGCTGCTATGAACAAAGGGTGCATATATCTTTTTGAATTAGAATTTTCTCTGGATATATGCCCAGGAGTGGGATTGCTAGATCATATTGTAACTTTATTTTTAGTTTTAAGGAACCTTTATACTGTTCTCCAGAGTGGTTGCACCAGTTTACATTCCTACCAACAGTATAGGAGGGTTCTTTTTTCTTCTCCCCAACATGTATGGTATGTAGATTTTTTGATTATGGACATTCTGACTGGTGTGAGGTGGTACCTCATTATTGTTTTGGTTCACATTTCTCTAATAATTAGTGATGTTGAGCATCTGTTCATGTGCCTGTTGGCCATTACAGCTTTGTTTTAAAAAATACTGGCAAAGAGAGATGTTGGATTTAAAAGCATTTTGTGTGTTAGATAAGTTTTTAATAGCACTCCATACAGAATTTGCTCTGTGAATGGAAACTTGGGTGTTGAAATACTCCTCAGCTTTGAATGACTTCCTAATTAAGCATATCACTGCGATCAAGGTTGAAATAGCTTTTTCGTCTCTCTGTGGTCAGAAAGAGCCACATGTCTGAGACACAATATAGACCTTGAAAGATGTGAAGGTTTCTTCAAATGGGACCTTCTTTGTGGTGGTATTTTTATACTTTCCATCCAGAGCCAGTTTATTTCTCAAGATTGTTCCTTGCTGGATACAAAGAGAAGTCTTTGTGCGATCACTGTGCTTGACTGGGGCACTCGCACCTGGAGTCGGTAGCCCCTGTGGAGATTCTTAGTGGGGTTCCAGAACAACTCTGCGTCGAGAGGGGGCCACTGAACGCTCACCCCTTGTGTGCTGGGCTTGTGTCCGTGTTCTCAGATCTCCGTCCATTGCTCAGCTGGTGCTCCTGGTGAAGACCTGTGGAGCCCCAGGGCTGGGGCAGGGCAGCAGGTTCATGCCCCGCACTGAGGCAAGCTTTAATTTGCTTCAGAGACGGTTGAGGACTGGGGCAGCACTATTTATGGAGCCTCGAACCGCTTCATTACGACCCGGTGCTGTTCAGATGGGTTTTTTTTGTTTGTTTCTCTATTGAGATATGTAATTATCCTTTCCTGGGCTGTGACCCTTCAGGCTGTGGAGAAGGCACACACAAGGACCTCCCATGGCTCATGCTGATCTGCTTGGCTTTCCAGGGGGTGCTCCCTGCTGATCTCAGCCAGTCCTTTGGGTAACAGGCGGGCTGAATAGATGCAATGGAGATTTGGAAGCCAGAGGGGGGCTGCTGTATCTTGGGTTTGTCTCATCACTTGGTTGAACTGCCTTTTTCTCATCTTTCTCCTGGCAGTGGTAATATCCAAATCAAAATGCCACTGGCTAAATGAAAGAGCCCCTGGTGGCCCATTTGAGCAACAAAATAAAGTAATATTCATTATAATCCAAAGTGAAAAATATCCATGAGTTGGTAGTGATATAAACAAATGATTGATAAATTAATAAATGAGGGAGAAGAGACAAATCTCTCCTACAGATGATCGCCAGATACTTTATGCCAGTGCTTCATCCCGAAGGAAGGGAGAATGTGAGCTGCACAGAGCATCTTCCTTTTAGGTACGAGGGACTTTGTTGTGGAAAGACCTGACTGCCAGGTGATCTAGTGTAATGTCAGCAATCATAAGTCAACTTGATGGCATGTGCCTTTGCTATGTTGTGATGAAAATAGCACTTTACTTCTGTGATCTTCCTCCCCCCAAAAAGTAACCTCAATCTAACCATGAGAAAAACACCAGACAAATTCCAATAATAGGGCAACCAACACTGTGCCTTACCTATGTTCCTCCAGACTGTCAAGGTCACAAAAAAAGAAGGAAAGTCTGAGAAACTGTCACAGCCCAGAGGAACGTAAAGAGATGTGAATACCTGAGTATAATGTGGTATCCTGGATGGGGCCCTAAAACAGAAAAACAAAAAAACAGCTAGAACCACAGAAACCTGAATAAATGATGAAATTTAATAATAAGATATAAATATTAGTTCATTAATGCTGAGAAATATGCCGTACTAATGTAAGATGCCAACTGTGAATGTGATGTGGAGTATTCCTTAAATGAGAACTCCATAGAATCTTTGCAGTTTTTCCTATAAATCTAAAACTGTTATAAAAACCAAAGCCTCACCTTAAAATTTTAAAGAAAACAGAAAAAGTATGCAGAGATGATTATAGCGAATATTTCTGCTGCATACATGCATATGCAATGAAGATTTTGTCATATTTATTTCAATCATTAAATAAGTAAATTATTAAAGATGAAAAATGTTGCATAGATCAACTGAAAGTATGGATATATATATAAAATAGATAATAAAGATTTACTTATGGCATGGGGAATGATATTCAAAATCTTACAATAACCTGTAATAGAAAAGAATGTGAAAAATAACTATATAATTACATCTCTCTGCTGTACACTTGAAGCTGATACAATATTGTAAATCAACTAGACTCTGATAGAAAAAGATTTTTAAAGTTCTCTCAAATTCCCCCACCTCCCCCCGCAAATACAGACGTGAAAGTATTATAGCATCTATGTTGGATGGACGATAGTTACAAGTTCTCTGTCTCATCCTACACTGAGAAGTGGGCTGTATTTCTCCACTCTCTTGAATCGGGGCAGAATGACGTCATGCCAGTACAAGATCTAACTTTGACAAGACTGACTGCTTCTGCTTTCTCCCTCCTGGAACCCAGCGGCCATGCTGTGGAGCAGCCCAGGCAGCCTTGTGAAGAAGCCCAGGATTCCTCACTTGTTGTTAGCCCAGCTGAACTCTCAACCATGTGAGTGAATCACATGGAAAATGTATCTTCCAGCTCCTGACAAACTGACCCTGTTGATACCTCTTGAATTTTAAGTGAAGTCGCTCAGTCGTATCTGACTCTTTGCTACCCCCAGGGACCAAGGGGGTACCCACCAGGCTCCTCTGTCCATGGAATTTTCCAGGCAAGAATACTGGAGTGGGTTGCCATTTCCTTCTCCAGGGGATCTTCCCAACCCAGGGATCAAACCCAGGTCTTCTGTATTGCAGGCAGACGCTTTAACCTCTGAGCCACCAGGGAAGCCCTTGTATTTTAGGAAATTGGTTTTAATTGCTTTGAATCTGTGGTTAAATTTGAGATTAAGTTCAGATCTTTAAAATATCAAAGCCTCTAGTTCATGAATATGGTTGTTGTTGTTCAGTTGCTCAACCATATCTCACTCTTTTGTGATTCCATGGACTGCAGCAGATGGGGAAGCCTCCATCCTTCATCTCCTGGAGTTTGCTCAAACTCATGTTCACTGAGTCGGTGATGCCACCCAACCATCTCATCCTCTGTCATCCCCTTCTCCTCCAGCCCTCAATCTTTCCCAGCTTCAGGGTCTTTTCCAGTAAGTCAGCTGTTCGCATCAGATGGCCAAAATATTGAAGGTTTAGCTTCAGCATCAGTCCTTCCAATGAGTACTCAGGGTTGATTTCCTTCAGGATTGACTGGCTGGGTCTCCTTGCAGTCCAAGGGACTCTAAAGAGTCTTCTCCAGCACCGCAGTTCAAAGGCATCAATTCTTTGGTGCTCAACCTTTCTTATTGTCCAGCATTCACACCCATTCATGAATATAGTATGTCCCAGCATTTATTTAGTCTTCCTTAATTTCTCTCATTAATGTTAATATTTTATATGCTGATACAAATAGTATTCTTTTGAAGTTTTATTTGCCATGTGCTTTTGACTATTATATACAAATAAAATTGATTTATTTTCTTTTCCCTTTTTTAAAAGTCTATTCAGCTATTTATGTAAGATTGGTATCATTTCTTCTATACATATTTAGAGGAATTTACTCAGAGGAAAGCCATTTTTGCCTGAAAGTTTCTTTGTATAGACTTTGTCGATTACAGTTGACTCAGTATTTTTAATGTGTGTAGGACTAGTTCAAGTTTTTTTATTTCTTCTCATGTCAGTTTTTTGTTAGTCTTGTTTTTCTGAGGGTTTTTTAATCTAAAATTTTAAATTTATTAACAAAAAGTTGTTCTTAATATTTTATCATTATCTTTTAAATATCTGTAGGCTTTGAACTGATGTTCTTTTTTCATTGAAGTTGGTAATTTGTGCCTTCTCTATTTCTTTCTTATCATACTTCCCAGAAACCTAACATTTTAATTATTCTTTTACAAGTGCCAGCTTTGGGGCATGTTGATTTTCTCTTCTGAAAGTCTGCTTTATATTTCATTAATTTCTACTCTTAGTTTTTATTATTTCTTTCCTTCTCATTTCTTTAGATCTAATTTGCAGTTCTTTTTTGAGATTGATATCTAGATTTTTTTCATCCTTTCTTCTTTTAAACTATGTGCATTCAAGACTATAACTTTTCTCATAACAGGGATGTAGTCACATCCCACATGTTTTGATATATTTTCACTATCATTTAGTTAAAGATATTTTCCAGTTGCCACTGAAATTCTTTTCCATGACCTATTTAAAAGTATATTACTAAATTTCCAGGCATTTGAGAAATTTCTACTTTTTTTTTTTTTATTGATTTCCAGCTTAATTTTCTGTGGTCAGAGAATGTACTCTGAGTGGTTTCAATTCTTTGAAACTTGTTGAAACTTCTTTTATGGCCAGCGTAAATGTTCCATGTACGCTTGAAAAGACTGGACATTGTTTTGGGCACAATGTTCTGTACATGCCAATATATCAAGTCTGTTAATTGTGTTATTTAGATTTTATATATCCTTACAGATTTTTCCTACTTATTGTATATTTTAATTGAGAGAAGTGTGTTAAAGTTTCCTTTAGGAGTATAGATTTGCCTTTATTTCCTTATAATTTTGTCAATTTTTGTTCTGTGTATTCCAAGCTATGTTTTTAATGTACATATAAATTGACAAATTGATGCTTCTTTGAGAATTAATTTTTTAATCATTGTAAACTTTTATCTTTGTCCTCATTATGCTTCTTGCCTGAGTCTGCTGTGCTGTCCGGACACCTATATCAGGGCCTCCCCTGGTGGCTCAGCGGTGAAGAATCTGCCTGCAGTGCAGAGTCTCGGGAGGCACGAGTTCAATCCTTGGGTCGGGGAGATGCCCTGGAGGAGGGCAAGGCAGCCCACTCCAGTGTTCCTGCCTGGAGAATCCCTCGGGCAGAGGAGCCTGGTGGGCTACAGACCAGAGGCTGCAAAGAGTTGAACACCACTGAAGCAACCTAGCATGCATGCGTACCTACAACAGTTTACTTTGGGTGGTTCCCTTGTGGTATCTTTTATGGTCTTTAATTTGTGACTACTCTGTGTGCTATATTTTAGGTGTATCTCTAGTAAATAACAGGCTTTCCTGGTGACTCCGATGGTAAAGAATTTCCCTGCAATTCAGGAGACCCGGATTCGATCCTGGGGTTGGGAAGATCCCCTGGAAAAGGGAATGGCTACCTACTCCAGTATTCTTGCCTAGAGAATCCCATGGACAGAGGGGCGTGGCGGGCTACAGTCTATGGGTTCACAAACAGTCGGACACAATTGAGTGACTAACATACTTTCTAGTAAGCAGCATAAAACTGAATTTTATTTTCTAATTTGGTTTGATAATTGTAGACTTTTAATTGAAGTACTTAATCCACTTACATTTAATGTAATTACTGTTATATTTGGGTTTATATTTACCATCATGATACTTGGCCAAGCTACTGGATAATAAGTGGAAATAATAGTTAACGCCTCCTTCCACTCATTTTCTTCACTTCTCTCTCTCTTGTTCCTCTCCTATCTCATTGCTGATGCTGCTAGGTCATTTGTATCGCGTCTGACTCTTTGCGACCCTATGGACTATACTCCACCGATTTTCTCTGTCCATGGGTTTCTCCAGGAATACTGGAGTGAGTTCCCATGCCCTCCTCCAGGGGGTCTTCCCGACCCAGGGATTGAACCTGCATCTCTTAGGTCTCCTGCATTGGTAGGCAGGTTCTTTACTACTAGTGCCACCTGGGAAGCCCTTCCAACCTCATTATCTGCTTCTTAATTTTGTTTCTCTTTGCTGTGCCTCTGTCTTCCCAGACTTTTAATTATTGGAGTTTCCTCTTCAGAGGCCTAAGAATAGTTTCTTCTCTACACATTCCTTAGGTGATCTTACCTGTTCTCAAGGCTTTATATAGGTTGCCAACTTCAAAATTTATAGCTTCACGCTTGACCTCCTCCCTGAACTTCAAATACATATATCTAATGTCATGCGTCATCATCTAGATGTCAAATAGGCATCTCAAAACTAATATTTCCAAAACTGAGGTCCTCAGTGAGAACTTCCATGTCATTCTTTATGCAATCTTCCTCATATCAATAAGTAACATCTCTGTTTTCTCACTTCTTAGGTGCCAAACTGGGGACCTTTCTTCACTCCTCTCTTTGTTAATATCCAATTCATCAGGAAAGCCTGGTTGAAGCTATCTTCCAAACACACCCACAGCCTGACCACTTTCCCCCACCTGCTTGGCTCTCAGCTCGGTCCAAGCCTCTGCCAGTTCCCACCTGCTTTATTGCAATTGCCTCCTACCTGGTCTCCTTGCTTCCAAACTAGCTCCCATGAAGCCTGTTCACATAACTGCTGGAATGATCTTTGCAAAGCACGCATCACATCACACCACTTCTATGCCTTCTGTCTTAATTAGAGTAAAAGCCAAAGTCTCTACCTTGGCCTCGAGCCCTGATTGATTTAGCACCATTTTGCCTTTCTGTCCTCACAATCTCCTATCCTCCCTTCATTCACTCTGCTCAGTCACACACTGACTTTTCTGCTTTTCCTTATAAATACCAAGCATCCCATCATCTCAGGGCCTTTGCATGTGTGGTGTATCCTCGTCCTTCACAACTTTGCATGGCTCACTCATTCACTTTCTTAGTTAGTCTGGTCTAATATTCACTCGTGGGCCATCTTACATATTTTATATAATATATAATATATAACATAATATATAATATATATAATATGTTATATAATATATAACAGTATATATATTATAAATATATAATATTTTATATAATATCAAAGAAGTCCTCATTTTCTTACCCTATGTCAGTTTTTCCTATAGCTCTCATCACTGCATGGTGTATTATATATTCATTAAAAAAATTTTTTTTTACACTCTGTTTTCCTCCACCATAAGCTATGAGACACAAGAACTAAAGAACTGATATATCTTTAGAACATAGGTCGATGTCTAGCATAGAGTGGGCCGCCCATAATAGTTATTGAATGGATGGATGGATGAGATGCATTTTTACAACAAGCCTGTGAAGTTGACAAGGGTAGATGTTGTTATCTGCATCCCCAAGAGGAAGTTGAAGCTCAGAGCCTTGAGATGATTTATAGAAACCACAGAGCTGTGAAGTGGCTTAGCTGGAGCTCAAACACGTCTCCTGCTCAGTTCCGGGCTGATTCCACAGCCACACATATCTCAACCATGGCAGATTCCATACTGACAGCCAATGCTGACAAACATTTTTGAAAGCAAGGGTCAGCCAGACTCTAAAGTCTCCTTTGTTCCAGTTTCCACACAGATCAACAATACCAAATGTGGGGGAGTGGCAAGCCTTTTGATGTATGTAGTTTCTTCAAGGTTTGCCATGGGTGGAAAAGAAGTAGAAGCTGAGTGACTTCTAAGTGTCCTTGTTACCAAGAATGATGCTTCTCTCAACTTAGACATGTTAAGAAAGCATGTAGGTCTCAGAAATTACCTTGCAAACAAGAAGGGAGAGTTTTAGTTACAAGAGAAATGTTGTTGGATAAATGGAGAAAAAAATGAAAGGAAGGAAGGAAGAAATTATATTGTTGATTTGAGATGCTGGATCAAGCCATACCTGAAGTAAGAGAACTACCTCTGGGCTTAATAGTAATATGAACCAAAATTCCTTTTAGTGTTTAAGCTAGTTTGAGTTAAGGTCTCTGTCAGTTATCTCAACAAGCATATGAGAGAAGGGACATGGATTATTTTATTCAACGCTCTGTTCCCAGGGTGTTACCTGGCATGTAGTAGGTGCTCAAGATATATGTTGAAATGATAATGAATGACCAAATGTCCATTTTTCACTGTTTTTGATATTGTCTGACCAAAACCCCAAATCTAGTTCTAGGTTCCACAATATTCATAAGAAAAATTAAATTGTGTATAGTGTGTGGTTTTTTAAAAAAATATGTTTAAAACTTTGGGATCAGACAATCCTCAATCTCTTTGTGACCTTAGGAGCATGTAATCTCTCTGGAACTCAGTTCCTCAATTTATGAAATAGGGGCGATAGTACCCAACTCACAGGAGGATGGTGGGACTGAATGAGGTAATGTCTGTCTGCCACCGAGTCGGACTCTGTGAGATCTTGGTTTATGCACCGTGCCAACAGCATGTAGCATGGATGCTTAGGGCAGATTCAGCATATAGGAGGCTTCGCTGTCATTCCAGGAGGTATGAAGGACAATCTGGAGCTGTGAGGAAAGTTGGCTTTGGAGGCAGATCTGAGCTTGAATCTTGTTCATTTCCTACTCAACCAATCTCTACTGAGGACTCACTTTGTGCTGGCAACTTTTCTAGACACCTGGGGTCCAGCAGTAAAAAAGACAAAAGATCTAACTTTGTGGTGTTTTCATTTCAGGGAAATGAAATGGGATGTCTACAGTAAACAGCAGAATAAATCAGACCACATCTGTGTTACAAACAAAAGTAAGCAGTTTATTAACTCTATGACAAGTTATTTTTAACTTTGGCTTCTTTCTCTTAGCACAATGCATTTAAGATTTATCCACATTGTTGAGTTTAACTGTAGTTTGTAGTTTTTTAAGGAAGATTGTATTATTGTATTACTACAGTTTGTTCATTCATTCACCAGTTGAAACATAATTCTTTGGGGTTGAGTTTTAGTCAGAAGTCTCCAGAGAAACAGAACCAATAGGATGCAAATATATAGAAAGATTTATTTTAAGGAATTGGTTCACGCAACTTTAAGGAGGCTGACAAGTCCAAAACCTACAGGATGTGTTGGCAGGCTGGAGACCCAGGAAAGAGCCCAGGTTACTGTTCAAGTCTGAAGGTCATCTGCTGGCAGAATTTCTTCTTGCTTTCTGAGATTTTTTTTCAGAAACATTTATTGGTTGGATTTTTTTTTTTTCAAATACTTGTTTTTTAAAATTATTGAGATGGTCATTGATTATTTTGCTACTGTGATGAATTACGTAGCTCAGCTGGTAAAGAATCCTCCTGCAATGCAGGAGACCTCAGTTTGATTCCTGAATGGGGAAGATCCCCTGGAGAAGGGATAGGCTACCCACTCCAGTATTCTTGGCCTTCCCTGGTGACTCAGATGGTAAAGAATCCATCTGTAATGCGGGAGACCTGGGTTCGATTCCTGGGTTGGGAAGATCCCCTGGAGGAGGGCGTGGCAACCCACTCCAGCATTCTTGCCTGGAGAATCCCCATGGACAGAGGAGCCTAGTGGGCTGCAGTCCATGGGGTTGCAAAGAGTTGGACCCAACTGAGCGACTAAGCACGCACATGCGTGATGAATTACATTGATTCTCTTTATATATAATGCTAGATTGAATTTGCTGAGGATTGATTAATCTATATTCATGAGAGATATTGGTCTCTATTTTTCTTGTAATGTCTCTGGTTCTGATGTCAGAGTAATGCTGGACTCATATAATGAGTTGGGAAGTATTTCACCTTTCATTTTTGGAAGAGATTGTGTAGACTTAGTATGAATTCTTAAATGTTGGTGGAACTCACTAGCAAAGCCACCTGGGCCTGGAGCTTGCTTGTGTGAAGGTTTTAAACCAAAATTTTAATTTCTTTATTAGATATAGGGCTACCAGAGTATCTATTTATTCTTTTTCCTTTTTTTTTTTTTTTTCTTCAGTACATGAGCTTATTTGCTCCGAGGCTTCTGGGATCTTTAGAGCTCAGGGATTAAAGCAGGGTCTCCTGTATTGGCAGGTGGATTCTTTACCTCCGAACCACCAGGGGAGTACTCTATTTATTTTTAAATAACTTCTAGTAGTTTGTGTCTTTCAGTGAATTTGTTCGTTTCCTCTAAGTTGTAGAATGTTTTGGCATAATGTTCAAAATATTCTTGTGTTATCTTTTTGATATGTGTAGAATCACATGGTACCCCTCTCATTCCTAATGTTGGTGATTTGTGTCTTTTGTCTTTTTCATGATAAGTCTGGGTAGATGTTAATTTTCTCAAGGAACAAAAAAAACTTGATTTCATTGATTTTGTTTTTTCTGTTTTTGATTGTATTTGTTTAGGTAGTGATCTCCATTTTTTTTCCTTCCACTTACTTTATGTTTCATTTACTTTTTTATTTTCTAGTTTCTTAATATCAAAACGGGTGTCATTGATTTGAGACATTTCTTCTTGGGCATTTGGTGCCATAAATTTCCCTCTGAGTCCTGCTTTACTTACAGCTACCCCAGGGACTGTAGCCTGCCAGGCTCCTCCGTCCTTGGGATTTTTCCAGGCAAGAATACTGGAGTGGGTTGCCATTTCCTTCTACAGGGGATCTTCCCAACCCAGGGATTGAACCTGGGTCTCCCGCACTGCAGGGAACTCTTTACCATCTGAGCCACTAGGGAAGGCCTTCCATTTTACAGATTGTCGGTTATTGTATTTTCACTTTTTAATTCAATTCCAATGCTTCATAATTTCTCAGTTGACTTATTCTTTAACTCATGGAGAGAGGAGCCTGGTGGGCTGTAGTCCATGGGGCTGCAAAGAGTCAAACACAACTGAGCAACTAACATGCTCACTTTTTTAACTCACGAGTTATTTAGGAGTGTATCACTTTGTTTCCAAGTACTTGGATATATTTCTGTTATTCATTTCTAATTAAATCCCACTGCTCTCAGAGAACATACATTATATGACTTGAATTCTTTTAAATTTGTTAAGGCTTGGTTCACAGCCAAGAATACACTCTGTCTTGGTAAATGTTCTGTGTGTTTGCCGCTGCTGTCAGATGAGCTTTATTATCTCTGGTGTTATCCCGAGTCTGAAATTAAAATAACCACTCCAGCTTTTCAAAAAATTAATTTTAGCATGATGCAACTTTTCCTTCTATTTACTTTAACCTATTTGGGTCTTTATACTTAAAGTGGGTTTCATGTGAATGGCAGGCAATTGTTTCGCTTTGAAAAATATCCAACAATTCCTACCTTTTAAAGGGCAATGTTTTCATCATTTCCATTTAATGTGATTATTGATACGGTTAGGTTTAGATCTACCGTCTTGCCATTTATTTTCTTGCCTCCTGTATTCTCTGTGTCTTTTTTTCTCCTTTTCTGATTTTTTTGATTATTTTTAATTTTTTTCTTGTTTACTATTAGTCATACTTTTGTTGTTGTTTTAGTGGTTGCTTTAGGCTTTATAGTATTCATCTGTGTCTTATCACAGTCTTTCTTCAAGTGGTAATTATGTTACTCCATGTATAATATAAGAATCTCGCAGTAGTATATTTGTTTCTCCTCTCCAGCCTTTATGCTCTTGTTTCATCCATTTCACTTGTACTATTTATAAACCCATCAATCCAATGTCATTATTTCCATTTAAATAATCCGTTAAAAAGTATTTAAGTATTAAGAAAGAGTCTCATACTTACAAACAGAGTTACTAAATCTCATATTTACAACAGAGTTATCAGAGCTTTTTATTTCTTTACATAGATCCATATTCCCATCTGTTAAAGCTTCGTTCTGTTTCTTGAGGCCGTTGGTTAGTTCCTTAACTTGGTGTATTTGAGAGAAATTGTTCTCTTTTCCCTTCACTGCCTTGCTGTCCACTTCATGTCGTGAAATTTCTG
This sequence comes from Dama dama, assembly GCF_033118175.1. NCBI lineage: Eukaryota > Metazoa > Chordata > Mammalia > Artiodactyla > Cervidae > Dama > Dama dama. The sequence goes on from NC_083705.1 coordinate 13,742,504, forward strand.
TCCTAAACAGTGAGGACTCAGACACTGGTTCCTTCACCCAGGAGGAAGAGAGCCTCTTGCGTGTTAGCGTCTCGTGTCTGGCACTGCATCACGAAGGGTTCCAGGGGTCGTGCAGATGGCACGCTAGACTGAGTCAGTGTCATTCCATGCCTCAGTTTACCTCACAGTCCCCGCAGATAGGCTGAGAACTAACTAGAAAAAGCTCGAAAAGTTATTTGGAAGTGAAAACTACACCAGAAGGCTTGAAGTCTTTCTGACCATGCTAATCTGCAGAGCCAGTCATTCTGTCGGAATCCCAGTAGTCCTGCCTCACTGCTTGCGTGCTGATTCCATCACTAAGGGCTCCTGGGGGGTGGCTTGATTCATTAGGACTTTATTGCTTTCACTGAGTGTGCTTTTTTACCGGATGTGATCACAACAACCAGAACTAAATTAAACTTGTCAAAGTAATAAAGAAGAATCCTTTAGAAGGATGGATTATCCTGAACTTTTCTTTCAAAGTGACACATCTTCCTATTTCTCGAGCACGTTGAAAGGGAGAGGGGTTCCCCTTGACCTTTACTTTTTACCCATGGCAAAAAAAATTCAAAAAGATTATATCTTATTATCATTACCATTTAAATATTTATCCATTAATTCAGTGAGTGGCAACTAAATCTCTTGACATTTGAATTGGTGTTTGACGGTTTGCTATTGATGGTTTGCCTTTACGAATAAAAGGATGTCAGAGTTTTGAGTTGGAAGGAAGTGGGAGCATCTAAAGTGCCATATTATGATTCAAATGTACAAGGAAAAAAGGTAAGGAAAGAAAATCCATTTGACTATAATGTTTGTGGCATTTTCCTTCTGCTGTTCCAAGTGTTGTGATGTAAGGTGGTTAACTAAACAGCTACTGATGACTTGTTCCTTCACTCCCCACCAGGTGTCTGTTCGGAAACTATGACTACTCAATCTAAAGTACCCTAACTTGTTACTGTGTAAATTCCGATTCCACTTTATTTTCCTTTGTAATACTTATCTCCATCTGGAATTACATTATCTGTTTGCTTGTTTATTGCCTGCCTTCTTTACTGGAATGTCAGCTTCAGAGGGCAAGGAATTCTTGTGTTTTCTTCATCATGCTACCTCTAGTGGCTCAAACAGTGCCTGGAAGGTAGCAGTACTCAGTAAATAATTGCTGAATAAATAAATGCACGTATAAATGGATAAATGACTTCTAGAGAAGATAATTTAATTTTAACAGACCACTTAGCCCAATGCAAGTAGTGCCAATATAGACATGTTAATGCTATATTTTAAACCAATTGGATTCAATTTATAAACAGTTTTTACTTAAAAAAACTAATTTATTAATTTTAGTTGGAGGCTAATTACCTTACAGTACTGTAGTGGTTTTTGCCATACACTGACATGAATCAGCCGTGGGTGTACATGTGTCCCCATCCTGAACCCCCCTCCCACCGCCCTCCCCATCCCATCCCTCAGGGTCATCCCAGTGCATCGGCCCTGGGCGCCTTGTCTCATGCATCGAACCTGGACTGGCGATCTGTTTCACATATGGTAATACACGTTTCAGTGCTATTCTCTCAAATCACCCCACCCTCACCTTCTCCCACAGAGTCCAAAAGTCTATAAACAGTTATTACTAATCAAAGTTGGAATGTGACAGAGGAAAGAAAAGATTGGGGAAAGGGAAGAGTGTTGATGACCTCAACTCACAAAGTTGAGATACATATGAGAAGTGACAGAAGAAGAAATAGAGGTTTCAGTTAAAGTTCCAGTGGTAATCAATGGATATAACATACACACACACAAGCAACTGTGGAAGGCAGAGAAGGATGACAAAGTGATAGCATAATTGAACCATATGTTTATCATTTGTATTAGAGGCAACAGATATTATTTACAGTTAATAAAGTAATGGGGAGGAATTAAGCATATATTTCAGAATAGTGGAGTCAATGAATTAAAGAACTTTAAATAGAAGCAGTAGAAATCCTCAGCAGTATGCAAGCATGCTAGCTTTCTCTCATCTGAAAACAAATTACTTTTTATTTCCCATTTAACTTCTGTCCCATTTCTCTGGACCTAGTTACTCAGTACGATGATGGAAATTACAGACAAGAAATGGAGAGAATGGATGAAGCCACAAAGAAAGGGAGGGAAGAAAAAGGCCAGGGGGGAGGAGGATGCATCTGTGACCAGAGCCCTGAGCCCAGAGTTTGCCTCCAGGGAGGATGGGGAGTGTTTATCGTGGATGTGCCAATGCTGACAAGGAGCTGGAAATCACCTGAGTAGCCTGGGGGAAAGCTGAGCAAATGAATTGTGATGCATTAAATCCATGGAACTATTCTGCAACTACGTACCAAAACATGTTTGGTTTTATCTATGGGCGAGGAAAGCTATGATGCCTCCTCAAGAGAGAAAGGTGAGCCTTGGATGTGTGTATTGATAGCCTCAAGCCAAAAGGCTGCCTATGCACCTATTTTACGTGAGCAGGAGAGGCGGAAGGTTATCCTCTTCCTCCTTTAAGAAGAGGGAAAGAAGTTAAAGTGTCAGTTCCTCAGTTGGGTCGACTCTTTGTGACCCCATGGACTGTAGCCCACCAGGCTCCTCTGTCCATGGATTCTCCAGGCAAGAAAAATGGAGTGGGGTGCCATTCCCTTCTCCAGGGGATCTTTCCAATCCAGGGATCAAACTCAGGTCTCCTGAATTGCAGGCAGAATTCTTTACCCTCTGAGCCACCAAGGAAGCAAGGGCAAAGGCAAAGAGGGTGGGGAGAGGTGATGTTTTTCTTTTGACATCTTCCTACTGAGTAGGGTGGACACATGTTACTTTTGTAAAGTTTGCAGAGAAATTGATAAAGAGGGGAGACAGAGTCTGTCCCGTGTACAGTGTGAACAGAAGCAGGGACCTGACGCATATGGACCAGACGCTGGGGCAAGGCGGGTGACTGCCTCCCTTCTGAGTGAGGACGGGGTGGTGGGACGCGGAGGAGGCCAGCCCCACTGCCGAGCTGACCCTTTGAGAAGAGACTTGTGGTTTTTGGGTGGGGAGACTGCCTGCTCTGGGGTCAAGGCTCCTCCGCCAGTGACGATGACGGGACACACGGAGCCAAAAGCCCCCTGGGGAAGGCGCGCGGCAGGAGGGCAGGCGAGGGGCGCGGCTGGCCGGGCTTGAGGCTGGCGAGCTGCGCGGCGGGGCTGCAGGGAGGGGGCACCGCGAGGGCAGGGGCGGCGGGCAGCTGCGGGCCCTGGGCCGTTCCAGGGCCTGGGCAGCGCAGCAGGTGGCGGCGCTGACAGACCCCCTAAGACAGTAAATGCTGAAGGCGCGGGGGCTGGGGGAGAACGGCTCCGACGAGACGGCGCTCCAGGTCGAGGGGGTTGCGCAGAGTGCTTCCCGGTGCGGCTTGCTGACACTGCTCTCCTCTTGGCCCTGGCGGACGCCTCTGTCACTCCAGTACTCGTGCATGGCAGAGGGAGGGGGGCCTGCCTTAGGGACCAGTCTGCTCTCAGCCCTCTTACCACAAAGTCCCTGCCTGGCGGAGCCTTGCTGACTCGGGCCCCCAGGGCACCTGCACCCCATTGACCGTGGGCTTACAGGTCAGGGCTGCAGGCTTTTCCGGGGAGCACCCCCCTTGCATCACTGCACAGGACCACCTTACCCCTTGTGGACTGTCTTCATCTTTTCTCCTCTCCTCAAGGCCGCTCAAAGCCCTTTGCTCCCCTCCACGGCACCCCTGGGATCCGTTTCCTCTTGGATGGAGCTCGGGTGAAGGCAGGTGGAGTCGGGGGTGTCTGCAGGGCCTGACTTCCTCCTAGCCCACTCCCTCTTCCTAGGCCCCTAGTGCTCCCTGTTTGCCTGGCAGATCTCCCTTGACCTGTGCATGGCCTAGGAGCTGGAGGGGAAGGTCCCCCTGCCTCTTTATAGAAAATAGACACAGACTCATCAACACAGAATAGCTCTCTGGAAAGGAAGTTCTTGGCAAGCTTAGAAACTTGATTTTCCCTCCACGCCCCCACAGTGCTCCCTGTCTGCAAGTTTCCTTTGGCTCAAAAAGACTAAGTATTAGATTAGGACCCAAGGACCCTCGATGTGGGGTCACTACAAGTTGACATATGCCCCACTGGACATTTGAGGGCTCCTGCAAACCTGGACCACCTCTAGTATGCCCTCAACCCTACCTTAGATCCCCAAAAGATTTCGGGTGGGGAAGGGACCCCCATCCACATATGGCCTTGGTGTCCCCAGACTTCTGCTGTCTTTCTCTGTCCGTCTAATGGCTCCTGTAAAATAAAATCTTCTCAGGCCCAGATCTGCTCCTTCTGCTCTTCTCCCGTTGCTCTGTTTCTCTACAGAGTTTATTTTTCAACATGGTTTAACTTCTACCCTAACACCTTCCCCTCAGATTCTCCCCGGCTCTGTGCAGGACCATCCGTGATCTACTTGGATGCCAGCCTTGCCTCCTGGCATCTGACACTCTGTGCTTCATCCTCTGAGCTCATTCCTCTCTTTTTTAACTTTAAAAATTTATTTGTTTATTTGGCTGTGCTGGGTCTTAGTTGTGGCATGCAGGATCTTTAGCTTCTACCTGTGGGATCTAGTTCCCTGACCAGGGATGGAACCCCGGGCCCCCTGCATTGGGAGCATAGAGTCTCAGCCACTGGACCATCAGGGAGGTCCTTGAGCTCATTCCTTTCTTTTTTTTTTCTGCTTCACTAATTTTCTTTCTTTTTTTCCTTCCTCATTTATTTTTATTAGTTGGAGGCTAATTACTTTACAATATTGTAGTGGTTGGTTTTTGCCATACATTGACATGAATCAGCCATGGATCTACATGTGTTCCCCATCCCGATCCCCCCTCCCACCTCCCTCCCCATCCCATCCCTCTGGGTCATCCCAGTACACCAGCCCTGAGCACTTGTCTCATGCATCCAACCTGGGCTGGTGGTCTGTTTCACCCTTGATAGTATACTTGTTTCAATGCTGTTCTCTCAGATCATCCCACCCTCGCCTTCTCCCACAGAGTCCCAAAGTCTGTTCTGTACATCTGTGTCCCTTTTTCTGTTTTGCATATTGGGTTATCATTACCATCTTTCTAAATTCCATATATATGCATTAGTATACTGTATTGGTCTTTATCTTTCTGGCTTACTTCACTCTGTATAATGGGCTCCAGTTTCATCCATCTCATTAGAACTGATTCAAGTGAATTCTTTTTAATGGCTGAGTAATATTCCATTGTGTATATGTACCGTAGCTTCCATATCCATTCGTCTGCTGATGGGCATCTAGGTTGCTTCCATGTCTTGGCAATTATAAACAGTGCTGCGATGAACATTGGGGTGCACGTGTCTCTTTCAGATCTAGTTTCCTCAGTGTGTATGCCCAGCTCAATTCCAGAAAAATAAATGACCCAATCAAAAAATGGGCCAAAGAACTCATTCCTTTCTGAAGACACATTCTCATAGTTGTCGGTGGATCCCTGGCCCTTACTCTCTCCCCCCACCATCCCCTCCCCCCTTTAAAAACCTGGATTTTATTCATGAGGCATCAAAGCCAATTGCCACAGTTCCATTCTTCTCTGTCAGTGGTGGGCCCAGGAGTGATCATCCTGTTGAATCTGAGCAAGGAGATGTAAGGGGGAGTCTGCTAGGAGGCTTCAGGGAACATTCTACTTAATAGAAAGATAAAGTTAAGGCCTAACTGCCCTGTTGTCTAATAGGCAAATGGTGCCTGCATGTGGAGTCTGCAACAGCCATTTTGCAACCATGAAGGATGACCTGCCACCAGATGGGAAGACCTGAGACCTTGGTGACCAGCCCTGCCTCCCTCTGGACTGCTTGCAAAGTGACATAGTAAGGCCTGCATTGTTTCAAACACCTTTCATTCGATAATCCATTACTTGTAGTCAAGAGCATTCCAAGTGCTACGCAGGGTACCCGCACACCGTTCATCTGCCTCTATCCCTTTAAAATCCATCCTGTTCATGGCAACAACATTCTTTCTCTGCGATGAAGCCTCAGTCATGTCATCTTCCTTGCCTTAAGTTGGTGGGAGTTCCTGTTGATCTAGCAATTTGAGCTACAATGTCCTGGCAGGTCTGGCTTGAAAGAAGAACCTCTCAGGGGAAGCCTGCAGCTAATGAAGCCACCATGAGGGCTACTACAGCCTTAAAAATCCATGTCGCTGTGTTCCACTGGCCGTAAGGGGCTGTTGGGACCCAGAGGGGTGATTGTCACCCATGCATTAGAGTCCTCTGAAGGCTGGTTAAAAACACATTGTTGGGTCTCATCTCAGAGGTTCTGGTTCAGATCTGAGGGAGTATCAATTCACAGCCATATTTTGTACTTATTCCCAGGGCAGTGGGGATTTTTGAAGGGTTTTAAACAGCAGGGTGTTTTCGGCTTGGGGTTGGCTTTCTGATGCACGCTGGCTTCCTCCACTCACTCAGAAAATCACAGAGGACTCTCTCCAGTGCGTTCAGTGGGGCCAGCCTTTAGTCACGAACATGCTGAGTGCCTTCACAGGACCCTTATAACCACACCAAATACACCTGCAGTTTTGAACTCTAACCTGGCACATTCTATGTGCTGAGTCCTTTCTAGATGAGAGCCTGCACACACATCTCCTCGTTTGCCCAACTCTAGGAGATGGCAGAAAGGGTGTTGTAAACCACGTGTTCCAAATGAGGACAGAGGATTTGGTTGAAACCTCAAAGGAGATAAGTGAGAAAACCAGGATTTGGACTTAGGTCTAGTAAAGAATCCGTCTGCCAATGCAAGAGATACAGTTTGATCTCTGGGTCAGGAAGATTCCCTGGAGGAGGAAATGGCAACCCACTCCAGTATTCTTGCCTGGAGAATCCCATGGACAGAGAGCCTGGTGGACTACAGTCCATGGGTCGCAGAGTCAGACATGACTCAGCACGCAGCATGCACGCTTCTTTTCCAAACGTGCTGCTCTGCCTGCCATAGCCCATTGCTTTTTCCCCCCATCCTTGAGGGGCCCAGGCTGCCCTTTGGGGCCCCTGATTGGCATTCCTGGCATCTGATTTCCAGGAAGAGGGCATCTCACGCTGATGGTGGGCATCCTGAACAGGCAGCCCCAGCAGCAGAGAATTCTCCTCTTCGTGCACACAAATGGGAATTTACAAAACTTCCTGCAAAGCCTGGCTAAGCCCTCTGCTGGAGTGTGAAGAGCACCACAGAGCCACGCCGACCATGTCTGACCCCATGCCTTTTGCCCAGTGGACACTGGCAGCCGCCTCCAAAGGCAGTGCCCTGGCCGTCTCTTTCATCTCTTTTAATGACAACTTCACGGCCAAACCATTTTGGCCACCTTGCATCTCCTGTTTGCATTTATGTGCAGTGTGCGCTGTACTTTTCTGGTGCCCAAAGGGGTAAACAGAAAACAACAAAACAAAACAAAAAAACCCTTGGCCTGTTTGAAGAAGGAGGGGCGCTTGGGAGAAGACTCCTGGAAGCATGTTTGAGCTGGCCTGTGAGAATGTCTCTGAATGTTTTCCGATGGAGGCCTTGGAGGCCAAAATTCCAGAGCCTTGAACAGGAATAGTCAGTGGCAGACCCACGTGTCTTGTTGTTTCTGAACCTTGGACAAAATTAGGAGCAGCTGCTCCAAGCCAAGCAGGAATGCTTTATGATGTGCTGACACCTCAGGCAGATACCAGAGTGAGCACCGGTGCCATCTCGAGAGGATTCGAGTTTACGCCTTTCCCCTCTGCAGCCCCCGCGGAATGCAGGCTTTCGGCATGCCTGCTGCTGACAGCAAAAAGGGAACCTGCTAAGAGTCACCTTTGCCCGGGGTCTGGCTGTGCCCCACCCCATTCCTCGAGGGTTTGGCCTTCAAAGGAGAGAGCAGGTCCTCACCTGGCGGCACATGCTGCTTCCCTGTGATGTTGCCACGGCTCTGATAGAGGTGCCCAGTGGTTACAGCCCATTGGAGGGGGCTTCACAGTTCACGCATCCAGCCAGCTCAGACTTGGGGTCCATTCCACATCTGTTGCTTTCCAGTTGTGGGACCTGGGCAGGCCATCTTGGTCTCTTCACCCTCAAAAGAGGGCTAATAGAGTAGCAATCACATAGTAGCTGTTATCGATCAAGGACTTTGTTGCACTAGGCATGGTGCTAAACTATTCCTATGGATTATTTAACTTGGTATTTACAAGATTCCCATGATGGGCCCCATTTTACACAAGAGGAAATGGGACTCAGAGAGGTTAGGAGGCTTGCCGAAGGTCACACAGCTGGCAAGACTGAAATCTACCAGATTCAGGGCAGACCATTACAATTGACAGTCTCCTAGGTTTTCCTTTGAACTGTGGCAAGGATCAAATGCTACTCAGATCAGTGTTCCTCAGGGCCTGGCTCAAGCTGCAGCCCCATATGTATTAGTTTCTTTGCCCTGGGCCCACCTCCAGAGTTAAGAAAGCAGATAAGCAGACTGTGGTAATGGGCACTGTAGCTCAGAGTTGGCAGGGAGCCCAGTGCTAGGCTCAGGGGACTGGTGGCCCCAAGGCAAAGATCACTACCCAGGTCTTCAACACTGTTCTGAGTTAAAGAGCTGTTATAGTTTTCTTGGGCTTGCACAGTAGCCTGCCATGATGGTATGATGGTTAGGAGTCTGGCCTCTGATACGCAATAGCCCTGGGCATGTTAACTTGCTGCTCTGAGTCTCTGTTTCCTCCTCTGCAGAGCAGATGATGATAGTTCCTGTTGTCCAAGGCAGTTGTGAGGCCTAATAAGATGGAGCATATAAAGCATTTAGTATTGTATCTGGTATAGAGTAAGCGTTCCATGGAGAAGAGTCTGTATTATCCTGCTCTAAAGACTTTAGATGAAAGGTAGAATAAGAGTAGGAGACTGAGCCTTCATGATGAAAGTATTTTAGGAAACAGACAAAAATCAAAGACACACCTAATTCTACACCCAGCAGACTTCCCTAGTCTTTCTGTCCTTCATTCTCAGTGGGTCTGTTTTGAACCTTTGAAATATCTCTGACCTCTTCTCAAGTGAAGCAGGACATCTCATCCCCACCCTGCCCCAAGGGATATGTGGGATCTGAAGATGCTGCCGGTGTCCAGCTCCTGCTGACAGAGTCAGAGCGTTACGTCCCTGAGAGCACAGGCCGTCCTGCACTCTAAGTGCCCTGGTCACAGTTGGCTGTGTGTCATGCTTAAGGCACATAATGAGTTGTGCCTTTTTCCTGAGATCTTTTAAAGAAACCCTTAAATTCCCAGAGTCCATTGGAAATGTATAAACAGTAAAATTCTTTTTGCATTAACCTTGATGAGGGGAATGAGTGGTTTACAGAAATGTCCAAGAAGCAGTCATTTCATGGGAGCTGAGTGCTGTCCTGGGGCCCCACCAAGAATTCTGCCCAGAAGGGCAGCAGAATTATATTGCCTGTGGAAGGCAGACGTTGTTTATGACTGACACAGTATCCACATCCCCCCTCCTTGCTGACAGCACCCGGATTTTGTTTAGAGCAGCAGTAAACTCAGTTCCCAGTGAAACACTCACTTTCTCAGACATCCTTGCATCTAGGGGAAGTCATGTAACATGTTTTTGGCAATGAAACATTTACACATGGAAGAGCTTCGGGAGCTCTGTGAAAAAATGTGTACTTTCTCCCCTATTTCTACTTTCAAAACAGACGTGAAGGATAGAACCTTATCTGATGTCTTAAAAACAAGATGGAAAGGTGATGAGAATTATAGACATGGTGTTTCTGACACCACTGAGCTGCTGAATTCTAGACAAAATATCCTCTTTCCAGTTGTATTTTATGAGAAAGACAAACTCTGTCCTGGTAGAAGAAAGAGGGCTGTGATGGCATTTGGGTCGACCAGGTGACCGAATTGCTTTGGGGTAGATGTCTGAAAGAGGATGTTGTGTGGTAGAGAAACCCCTAGGTACCAGAATTTCCATCTGCCCTGGCCCTTCCCATCCTGCAGAGAGAAAATTTTTCGGTCACTTTAGTTGAATTTTCTGTTACTTGCCACCTAAAGTGTAAATTGTCCAACTCAGTCGTGTCCGACTCCTTGTGACTCCATGAGCTATACAGTCCATAGAATTCTCCAGGCCAGAACACTGGAGTGGGCAGCCTTTCCCTTCTCCAGGGGATCTTCCCAACCCAGGGATTGGACGCAGGTTTCCTGCATTGCAGGTGGATTCTTTACCAGCTGAGCCACCAGGGAAGCCCAAAGTATAAGCAGGGCTCCAGATAACCTTTGGAAACCCAGAGAAGGAAAACCGGGAGGTAAATTTGGGGGTGCAGTTTACTTTCCAACTGTGGTGTCACCACTTTTTGTGGTTGAACGTATTAGTTGCTCAGTCCTGTTCAACTCTTCTTGACCCCATGGACTGTAGCCCAGCAGGCTGCTCCTCTCTCCATAGGATTCTCCAAGCATGAATACAGGAGTGTATAGCCATTCCCTTCTCCAGGGGATCTTCCAGACCCAGGGATCAAACCTGAGTCTCCAGCACTGGAGGCAGATTCTTTACTGTCTGAGCCACCAGGCAATCCCACTTTTGATGGTTAGAACTTGGCGGAATCCTTGTGGCTAAACCCTTGGAGAGAAGCTGAGTATGGTCAGAAAATCTAGATGAGGAATTCTGGCTGTGTGACGGACAAGAGAACCGGAGAGGGTCCCTGGGTCAGAAACCCATAAGCTTTCAGGGGCTGTTCTCTCAGAGAGCACCCCCACCTCATTCCCCCACACCCATTGCTGAGTTCCTATTCAGCTTTGTCAAATCACTGACCAGTTCCTAAACTTTTTGTGCCTTGGTTGATCCGTTTCCTTGCTCTAAATCTCTATCATCTCTTCCACACCCCTTTATGGCTTATCTTTCAAGGTCCCACCTGATGACCTCTTCTGTCGAGTCCTTCTGATCATCCCCATATCCACACGTCTTTCCACTTACACAGAACCCACTGCTCCTTCTGCTGGGTCATCTCAGTATGCCATTCTAACTTCTCTCCCAGCCCTTGCTCATCCAACAAGTGCCTGTCCCTTGGCATCAGTTTAGGCACTTTCCACAGAACACTACAATTCACCCTAGACATATTTATGTTACCTGCCAGAGTCTGATTTCTCTGAGGGCAGGATCCATTTGTCCTGACAGTTTATATTTGTTTTTGGAGCCTAGAACGTTTGTATGGAAGATAGCAACCAATATTTGGGTGTTCAAATCTGGTGCTTCCTAAAGTGTTGCTTTGAAACATCAATTTCCAGGATATCCTTAGGAATTTCACACCACAGTTAAATAGGTGTGAAGAATGCCAGACTGTGTGAGATTTCTCAAAGCCTTAACCACACGTGAATCACTGAGAGGAAGGTTGACTATACAAGGTTTCTCCAGGGCATTTGACCATGGATCTTTTTCTAATGGAGAATCTTAAGGGACTAAAATGTTGAGGAATGCATCTTGGAAACCCTAAAACAGGCAACTCCCCTGTTTTAAGAGGGAAACATAACCCAGTGCCTTTCATAAGATCTACCAGCTGGTTGGAGGCATAGATGAGACCTGTGATTGAAAGTCTTTGAAGGCATACCATGGGTGACCTCGGGGGTTGCCAGACAGACTGGCAGTGAACTGAGGCTGAAAAGACAGCACTTTGAGGGATCAGAAAGACCTGACCTCCAATCCAGGTTTTCTGCTTCCTACTTGAGTAACCATAGGCAAACACTCTGAACTCTCAGTCTCAGATTTCTCATCTTGACTACATAGCCAGTAGTGCCTGTCTGCCATGGCGTTTGAGATGTCTGAAGGGTCTACTCTGAAATAGAAGCTCAACAAATAGTGGCTGTGGAAGCCAACAGCATTCTCCAGACTTCTCGGGATGTGAGGAAAGAGTCTGCAGATAACTGGAGGTGACTATTGAAGAGAAAAGTCAGCAGCACCTTGGGCGTATGCACCACTGATATGTAGAGATGCTGCCAGGAACATGCTCCCTAGGGGAGAGGCAGGAGCCCTCGGACCCAATATTACCAGCTGGGCAAAAGCCCGATTCATTCTGGAATCCTCCTCCCTGAACCTGGGGACTGATGCATACTAAAACCCTTCAGTCGTCGAAACCAACTTCCTTCCCCATCCTGGTGGCCATCTTCCCAGGGTCCCCACACCCCAGAATGGGCAGCAGTGCAGCCAGACCCACACATTCCTCCTCCATCTGCCATGATCTGACTTTCGTGCGTCTCTTTGCCTCTTTGCTTCATTCTCTCTGTCGCTCTGCCACTTCCTGGTATCCTCGGGCTCCTCCCTCCCACCCCTAGGCCTTCGCTCATCTCTTTCCTCTGTCTGGAAGCCTTCTCTTCTCTCTGCTGGTCTGCCTCTTCCTTCTGATCTCATCTCAAACATCACTACCTTAAGAGAAGCCTTCCTCCAGATTCCGCCGTGACTGTCACCCATTCACACCCTTTCTTCTGCTTTTTCTTCATACTGAACATTATTCATGATTATATATTTATGTGATTTAAAAAAATAAAATCTATCTCCAATTGTAGAAGGAAGCTTCATAAAATTTGCTTTGCTGACCATTGTGCCCCTGGGACTAAGCAGAGTGGGCCACAGATGCTCATGAAATATTAGGTGAAATGACTGATGAATGATATACTGTCTAGACAACATTTGTGGTTTATTTGTGGGGGTCCCTGGGTCTCCTTGGTGGCTCAGACAGTAAAGAATCCACCTTCAATGTGGGAAACCTGGGTTTGAACCCTGGGTTGGGAAGATCCCCTGGAGAAGGACATAGCAACCCACTCCAGTATTCTTGCCTGGAGAATCCCCATGGACAGAGGAGCCTGGTGGGCTACAGTCCATGGGACCACAAAGAGTCAGATGAGTGAGCGGCTAAGCACAGCACAGTGGGTCTCACACTTTTCTGAATGCGATTGTTTCCTTTATGGATCTGGGAAGGGTGGGCTGGGAGGTTGGCCAATCATGCTTCTTTTAGGAAAAGACTAGTGTTTGAGCCTTGGTGTGTGAATGGCCAGGCAGAGGAGCACTGCAGGAGACGTGCCACCAGTGGGACCCCAGCTCTGACACCCTACAAATGACCCATTCTGGAATCCTGGGAGAAAACTCTTCCAACCTTCAGCAGAGCATTTTCTGAATATCAGACTGCAAATTTTGGAAGAACTCTTGTCTTCTATTTTGTATAAGTCATTGGGAAGCTCAAGTTGAAATTGTGTCCACCTCTTATGGTCCAATGGCAGCTGAAGGCTTGTAGTTTGCATGGCAAGCACAATCAGGATTGGTCTTCCTTTCCTACCCCCACTTCCTTTGATTCCAATTTCTTACTGTATTCATTTTGTATCCTGAGGCATGTATGCAACAGCCTGCCATGTCAAATCCTTTCTGCAGTGATTTGGGTATTTTTTTTTTAATTGAGATGAAATTTGTTTCATCAAAAAACTAATCATTTTGAAGAATACAGTTCAGTGGCATTTAAGCACATTCAGTGTTGTGCAGCCATCACCTCTGTCTAATTTAAGAACACTTTCATCGCTCCCAAAGAAAATCCCGTAGCCTTTAAGCTGTCAATCCTTATCCCCCCCTTCTCTCTGTGCATGCGTGCTAAGTCGCTCCGTGGTATCCAGCTCTTTGTGACCCTCTCTTCATGGGATTCTCCAAGCAAGAATACTGGAGTGGGTTGCCATGGGGATCTTCTAGACCCAGGGATCAAACCCACGTTTCCTGCGGCTCCTGCATTGCAGGCAGATTCTTTACCGCTGAGCCACCAGGGAAGCCCGAATTTCTCTCCTGCTCTTGGTAATTGCCAGTCTGCTTTATGTCTTTCTGGGTTTGCCTATTCTAGATATTTCATATGAGTGGAGCCATCCACTATGTGACCATTTGCTTTTGGTCTCTCCCACTTGGCACAGTGTTTCAAGGTTCATCCATGTGGTCAAACTTATCAGTACTTGGTTCCTTTTATAGTTTGTTTAGGCAGTTTGATTAGGAATGTGAGTCAGCAAAGACTGGGAGCATTTAGTTGCTTCTAACATGAGAGAATGGCAACCCACTCCAGTATTCTTGCCTGGAGAATCCCAGGGACGGTGGAGCCTGGTGGGCTCCCGTCTATGGGGTCGCACAGAGTCAGACACGACTGAAGCGACTTAGCAGCAGCAGCAGCAGCAGCAACATGAGAGAGGAGGAAAAGTCTATCTAGAGGTCTCTGTAGAGTTCACAATAGGAATTCCCACCCAGAAAACCAGTGTACTGTGGATAGTCCAATAGTACATTCCAGAGGTCTCAGGACCTGAGTGTGAGCTGCTACTCTCCAGAGATATCCTCCCAGAATAGACAGAGGTGTCAGTCAGCATTAAAATAACCTTGGCAGAAACCCTCATGCCAGAAAGATAGCCACAAACATAAGCGCCAAGGTACATGGTGGCAGGGCAGGGGGTTCTAAATTGAGTCTTGGGCTGTGAGTTATATTGACTTGGGTCTGACCAGTCAGTTCTGCCCCTTTTGGGTGCATGTCCCTGGTTTGGCAAGTGGTGGGTGAGAAGGGCATTGGGAAGGCCAACGTGGAAACACTGCCCAGAAGTGTGGTATGGTTTCCAGCACCAAGGCACTCCATCCAGGCCAGAAATGAACTGACGTGGGAGAAATAAAGGGAGGCAAATAGAGTTCAGCTTCTTGTATGGGACTTAGAAAAGAAAATTAATGGCCATTCAGCTATTGGAAAGGGATTCCATTGATGGATTGATTGATTATTGACATTGGAGATCATCAGAGAGATGTCAGGAAGTGAAAGTGTTAGTTGCTCAGTTGTGTCCAACTCTTCACAACCTTGTGGACTGTAGCCCCCCCAGGCTCCTCTGTCCACGGAGTTCTCCAGGCAAGAATACTGGAGTGGGTAGCTGTTTCCTTCTCCAGGGGATCTTCCTCACCCAGGGATTGAACCCTGGTCTCCTGTATTACAGGCAGATTCTTTACTGTCTGAGCCACCAGAGAGATGTCAGGGGACTCAGACAAAAAATGACTTCAAAAACGACTGAAGTCCAACTGAATTTCCTCTATGATGTATCATGAGATTCTTCCTCTTTTTGAATCTCATAACAATATGAAATGATGGTTTGGGCATTTGGGGAATGCTTAGGACTAAGATGAACCCAAGAATAGATTCCAATCATGTCATCTCTATTTATGTCAACTTTGGTACATTTCCACTCTGACCCTTAGTCTTTTCATCTGTAAAATGGAATGATACAGCATGGTAGTCTCAAAGAACCACTGTGTGGAGTAAAACTGGTAATGCAGGGGAGATGCCAGCATCATAGGTGTTCCTCAATGATCTGTTCTTTTCTTCATCCTTCGTCTCCTAAATTCCAAGCGAAAACCCAGATCTTTAGGCGAGCAGAGCTACGAGTGATGCTATGTGAGACCTCAGGGTGGGATGCGGTGAGAGAGAAGAGGCATAGGACAGGCGAATACCTTCTAGATGAGAAGACTTCAAGACCTCAAGTTGCAAGAGACAGAGTAAATCTATGTGGGAAGCAATTTCAGAATAACCCTAAACAGTGGCTAACAAATGCGAGGGGGCCTGTGCCATCCTTGACAGTCAGTTGGTGCTCTTTCCTCTGCAGAACCTCATCCAAAGCCCTGATGGGTGGATGCCAAGCCCAAAGGCTCTCCATCCTGGTTCTGACATGTCATGTCAAAATGATCTATTTGTGGGCCTAGGCTTTCATCCTCCAACCTACTGTGAAAACCGCCTGGCGCATAAATGTTTTTCTAATGTTGCAAATTAGCATTTAAGGTACTGACTATATGAGAGGGCCTGTGCTAAGCTCTTTGTACTGAGTATCTCCTTTTTCCATTACAACATCCCTAGAAAGTAGTCACTGTCTTCTCCCAGACTAACAGAGGAGGGACAGAAGACCCATAGGCAGAATATACATGCCCAAGGTCACAAGGGTAGCAAGTGGCAGAATTACCCTTGGACTTAAGAAGCTGGACCTCAGAGTTCCTGCTAGGTGTATTTCAGACCCACTGGCACATTGGCTTTCCTCATTCCCACCTTTTGGCTGCAGCAGGAAGAGAAGCAGAAGTCATGGGAGCCTGGCTGGCTACAGAGGAAGACTCCAAGGAGATGCTGTGACACTACTGGCATGCTTGCCCTGAAGGCGTGGGTGATCACAGGAGAAGAGGAGACCAAGAACTTCCCAGGGGCAGCAAGTTGTCATAAGCATTGAGGACAGTGGAAGTGAGCAGCAGGAGTAGGAACACCAAGGAAGGTCTGTGGATGGGAGACAGCAGCCCCACAGAAACTATCACCACATGAGCTGGGGGACACTGTGCAGACTCAGCAGCTAAGATGTGGGCGTGATGGGGAACAGGAGAGTCACTGCCAGTTCCTTAGAAAGAAAGCTTGAGGAGGATAATAGTAGCTACCTGATCAGATTATCCCCGGGATTAGGGAGAATGCTTGCAACATAATAAGCATGATGCCTCCCCCATAGATAGAAGTGTTTGTTACTAGCAGTAGCAATGAGTGGTATTCATATGTGTGTCACTCTTGGCATAGTATTAATATAAACCCAGGTTTCCTTCAAATGACCTTGCCAGTTTTAGCAAAAATAGAGTGCCCCCCTCTTTAGTTAAAACTTTGGAATCAGCCTTAGAATGGAGGGTGAAGAAAGTTGGTGTGTGGGTGTGGGTAGTTTCAAACATGGCAGAAGAATGTGATAATGCAATAGAGCCGCTCTGTACCAAGTGTAGCGTGGGCATCAACGAGGGGATTCTCCACTCGGCTGAAGCAGGGAGAAGGATGTGACATCTGCGTGGGCTCTTGGCAGATGGTACGAAGTTAGTGGGTAAAGGAGAGAGGCAGAGTCTTGGTGGAGCTTACCGGGTTCAAACAGCAAGGTCAGAGCCACCGGAGGCAGGGCGCTTGGAGGAGGTGGCAGGACGTGTGGCTGTAAACGTTGCCCCTTTCCCACCTCCAGCCCAAACCGGGATCTGGCTTGCCACCCCACGTCTCCCTGGACTATCTGCTCCATCCTCCACCCTTCCTGCGGTGCTACACGGTGGCTCTGCGCTCAAACCTGCACGTATTCCTGGCTGTGGGTCTGTCCCCGGGCCCTGGGGAGGGAGGAGCACACAGGTGAATGAGGCGGGAAGGAGCCAGAAGCTGGGCAAGGCCCCAGGGGAGGGAGCCTGGAAGACAGTGCTCTTTGAGCTCCCAGACCTTGGAGGACCCACGTAGCCTCCGCTGTGAGCCCTGCCAGGGTGACCTCCAGCTGCCTGCAACGTCTCCGTGGCAGTGGGCCACGGAAATGGAGGGTGGAGCTCGTTCTTGGCGAGGCCCGCCAGGGTCTGGTACATCTCACCATTTCCCTTGGAGGCCTCCCTGGGTGTGCTGTCGGTCACAGGCGAAGATGTCCATGGGGCCCCCATCGCCTCTGACTTGTTTTCCCAAAAGTGCGGCTGGGTTTGCTCAGTACCATCTGCACTGTCTCACTGGCCACCCCACCCGCCCATCTGTTTACAGGCTGTCAGACAGCTGGCTGGGTGAGGGGGACACTGTGTGACCACGGAATGCACAACGCCGGCTGCTGCCAATGCAAGGACCCTGGGGTCTTCACCTCGCTCGCCCCAGGATCTCAGATGAGAGACGGGCCCCATCCACTCAGAGCTGGGCCTGTGCTGACAACGATGAGAGAAATAATACCAGTGCTGGAGGGTTTACCAGGTCCCAGGTGCTGAGCAGACATCTCATCTCATCCTTGCAGCAGTCCTGCAGGGTGGATAGGAGAGGGGGAGCTCAGTTCCCCCTCGGGTATTAGCTTGTTCTTCCTGATGAGGAAACTGAGGCTCCATGAGGTCATGTTTGGGACTTCCCTGGTGGTCCAGTGGTTAAGACCTCGCCTTCCACTGCAGCGGGTGTGGGCTGGATCCCTGCTTGGGGAGATTGGATCCCACATGCCTCGCTGCCAAAAAAGCCAAAACATAAGACAGAAACAATATTGTAACAAATTCAATTAAGACTTTAAAAATGGGCCATGTCAAAAAAAAAATCTTTAATTAAAAAAGAAAAAAAAGTCATGTAAGTTTGCCCCAAGGTCCACAGCGGAGTGACGGAGCCAGAAGTGAACCCCCGGAAGCACCCCATCCCCAAAGCAGGGAGGAGTCTCCTCCTCCTCCTGCTCACTTCCTGCCACAGGGCCCTCTGAGTCCTGAGCTACCTTCCCTGCCCTCACACCTGCAGCATGACCACAGGGCCCTGGTGGCCACTCCCAATGCCCCATCTGCTTTCCAGCCCCTCTCCCTTCAACCCCTTGGTTTTCCCCACCAGGGTCCCTGGGAGTATCTCAGAGGGACCAGCCCTGTTTCCATAAGGATGGTTTTCTCTTGCTGGCATTTCTGGTGGCTAGCATTGCAGAGCTGATGATGACACTTGATTCTAAAGATACCAGTTCCTTGTGAAAGATGCCAAGAATACAAAAGCACATAGAGTCAAACTGTCCTTCCCCTCTCATATCTCCTCCACCCCTCGATTTCCCAGAGACAGCCACTGTGCTTGCTGTGTGTCCTCACATGTTTTTATGCCTATGAAAAGACAGAGGTAATTTACACAGCGGAATCAAACTACACTCCATTTGCCTCCCTCTCCCCCAGTCCTCTCCTCTCTATCCTTCTGTGCTCTGTTCTGTGTCTGGGAGGCTGCTGGGCAGTGCCCTGGCTCCTATGGGTAGGTTTGGGGTGGGTCGGCCAGTGGAAGGCCCTGACAGCAGATGGAAAGACAGGATGAGAAGGAGGCCTAGGTATTTCCTCTCTTCTGCTCTCCTCCTGCTTCTGCTCTGCCCCTCTGTGGTTCTCAAAGTGGCTGGACTCCCTGAGGCCACCAGCTATGTTGGCCTTTCTTGAAAGCCCAGCTTTCTCTGGGCTCAGTAATTTTGGGCCTCCCCTTGTTCCTTGAGGTCCAGACAGGGAAGTGACTTCCTGCTGACCCTGCCTCTTGGGCAGTTCACAACCTCTGCTGGTTCTCTTGCCCAGGACCACACCTGTCCCCTTCGTGACATCACCTTCACGCTTTTGTGCCCTTTGCAACATGCCCTCTGCTTGCGGATGGAGCCCTGTGACTCACGTGCCATCCGGGAACCTCTCTGCCCCTTGGCACTATATTGTGAGCAGCTTTTCAATATCTGTACTTACATATATATTCTTTTAAAAAATTATTTATCTGGTGCTCAGGCTCTTTGTTTTGGCATGCAGACTTCACTCTAGTTGTAGTCCGCGAGCTCCAGAGTGTGTGGCATGCTCGGTATTTGCAGCATGTGGCCTTAGCTTCCCATTGGCATGTGGGATCTTAGTTCCCTGACCAGGGATCAAACCCAAGTCCCCTGCACTGGAAGGCAGATTCTCAACCACTCGACCACCCGGGAAGTCCCTACATATCTGTTCTTAAAGCATGCCTGGTGCCTCTTCCTGGGAAGATCATAATCTAGGTCTTGAGACCAAACATGAACAGTGACCAGCTAGCGAGATGCATGTGTTGGTAAAGGCAGTGGCGGCGAGGCCTGTGGGGGACATGATTCAGTTGTCATGACACAGACCAGTGGGGCAGCCTGCTGACTGGCGCCTGTTATCCCCACGGACCACAGTCAGTTTCCTCCACGTCCCACTGATGGATGCCTTGGTCTCATCCACAACTTCACTCCTCCAAATAAAGCTGCAACCTTCTGGTACCTACATCTTGTGCCTTTGTCCTAACATAGTTGGCAAGGATTTCCCAGATGTGGGACTGTTGAAAACAGGTGAGAGTGGATTTAAAATTTGATAGGTTTAATTCATGATAATGAAGGAGCACCTCTTCCCAGGGAGGCCGTGCAAGATGAAGTCACAGCTTATTTGCCCTGTAGGGAACTGGAGGAAGGCTTGTCAGGGTAGGGCTTCATGAGAGCTGAGTCCCTGCAGCCTTCGTTAAACTAAAGCCCCGTCACACATTTCTCCTTTTATTTAAAGTGGTAGGACTTCCCTGTGGTCCAGTGGTTAAGGATCCATCTGCTCATGCAGGGGACATAGGTTTGATACCTGGTCATGCGGCGGGGCAGCTAACCTGTGCACCACAGCTGCTGAAGCCCCGGGGCATACAGCCTGTGTTCGGCAGCAAGAGAAACTACTGCAAAGAGGAGCCCATTCGCCGCAACTAGAGGGTGTCCCTGCTCTCCACAACTAGAGAAAGCCCTCGCCCAGCAACCAAGGCCCAACACAGCCAAAAATAAATCAATAAAATTTTAAATAGTTTTTAAAAATAAAATAAAGTGGCAATAATGTGATTGACCCACCACCACCTCCCCTACCTTCTGTGACCATCTTTCTTCCAAGGAACCTTGGAGCCAATAAAAGAATGTTACAATCAAATAGAGATTTTTTAAAAAATGAGATCTAAGAGAAAAGCCTGGAAGCAATTACTGCTTCAGCCTTTCTGGTGCCTCAGTTTGAGTTGATAGTTAAAGAGCACCTAGTTTGTGCTCGCTTCGAGCTGGTGCTGGGAAAACGTGAATGGATACAATGCAGGCTCTCCGTGCCCTGAGGAGTTTGCAGTCTGGCAAGAGGAGAGGGGAAGTTAAAACAGTGGTTTCCAGCTCTATTAGGGGACCTTCACCTCAGCATCATCTCAGAGCTTTTCAACAACACAGATCTCAGAGGCCCACCCTGGGGGTTTTCCTCTCAGCAGGTCGAGGTGGGGTCCAGGACTTCTACGATGACTGATGTTCAGGGCAGGGTGTGAGTTGCAGCTATGGCATATCTTCATGGGCAAATGATGTGGTCACTTGTATGATGTAGAGAAGGCAGAGCTGCATGGCCCCAGGGCCAAACTTGATATTTTGTGTGACCTAGAGTTTGGGCTTGTGCATTTCAAAAAATTAAATTAGTTTCCAGCCTCTAAAAATCAGGAGATCTCTCCTTAAAATCTGGATGTCAACTGTTTGAAAATTCTAACTTGGCTACTACACTTGGCCTCTTAGATGGGACATCTGTCCCCCCGTGTCATGGTCTCCAGCCCTCCCTAGGGCCTGTTTCTTAACGTCATCAATTGCTATCTTGTCATTCAGTTCAGTTCAGTCCAGTCGCTCAGTTGTGTCCAGCTCTTTGTGACCCCATGGACTGTAGCACACCAGGCCTCCCTGTCCATCACCAACTCCTGGAGCTTGCTCAAACTCATGTCCATTGAGTCGGTGATGCCATCCAACCATCTCATCCTCTGTCATCCCCTTCTCCTCCCGCCTTCAATCTTTCCTAGCATTGGGGTCTTTTCCAATGAATCAGTTCTTCGCATCAGGTGGCCAAGATATTGGAGTTTCAGCTTCAGCATCAGTCCTTCCAGTGAACACCCAGGACTGAGCTCCTTTAGGATGGACTGGGTGGATCTCCTTGCAGTTCAAGGGACTCTCAAGAGGCTTCTCCAACACCACAGTTCAAAGGCATCAATTCTTTGGTGCTCAGCTCTCTTTACAGTCCAACTCTCACATCCGTACATGACCACTGGAAGAACCATTGCTTTGACTAGACGGACCTTTGTTGGCAAAGTAATGTCTCTGCTTTTTAATATGCTGTCTAGGTTGGTCATAGCTTTTCTTCCAAGTAGCAAGCGTCTTTTAATTTCATGGCTGCAGTCACGATCTGCAGTGATTTTGGAGCCCCCCCCAAATAAAGCCTGTCACTGTTTCCATTGTTTCCCCATCTATTTGCCATGAAGTGATGCTGTCATTGGAGGAACACTACTCATCTTCACATAGTAGAAATGAAGGAAAATGATATATTCTGTCTTCTTAGCTAAATCAAAAGTTGAAAGATATAAGACAGACTCAGATATCTATGTGTGTGTGTGTGTGTGTGTGTGTGTGTGTGTTTTACACTTGATCTTAGCCAAAAGGCTGAGAAGCAATGTGTGTGTGTTTTAAATGAGTGACAGCGTATTTCTTTATGAAACAGTGCAATAGAGCACATTAAATGTGTCAAAGTTATGTGAGCCCAACTCATTTTTCTCGTTGTTACTTCCAGCCTCATCCCTGTGCACCAAGGCCAAATTACCCTGGGTGGGGAAATGGAGGGCAAGACATGGACTCCGCCAGTCCCTTTGGCCATTAACTCACTGTGTCACCTTGGGTAGTTTTTAATTCAGTGGTTGCTAACTGGGGGAATTTTGCTTTCCCTCCCAAGAGACAGTTGACGTCTTGAGGCATTATTTTGTTGTCACATTTGGAGAGAGAATCTGCGGTCAACATATAGACAAAGCTCTAGGATGCTGTGAACATCCTACAGTGTGCAAGCCCATCGCCCACAGGAGGCTGTTGTCCTGCCCAGATGCTGGCAGTGCTATAGATGAAGGAGTCCATCCTTTCTTGCTCTGGACATCTGTAATGCTACCCGATGAGAACAGTTATGACTTTCATTCTGGGGGTCAGACAAAGCCTCAAGGTAGACTCTTGAAGGGTGAGGGAGAGGGTGTTCCAGTCAGTGGGAGCCTTGAACAGAGGTAGGGGAAAGCGAGTCCAGAGTATGGTGATTGTCGAGTAATGGGGAACTACCTGGTTTGCCTGAGTGTCATGGGCCGGTAGAGAAAATCGTGCCCGGATAGTCGGGCACAGCTGTTCAGGGCGATGTTCTCAGCGCATCCGTGGGATGCAGATCCTGATGGCTGTCCATCAGGGTAATATTCCAGCTTTCTCTCCCTCCAGTACATGGTAGGATTATATTTTCTGCCCAGATGAAGTCAAGGCTGGCCATGTGACTTAAGTTAGCCATTGAAAAGTGAGCACAAGTGGTGAGTATTCCCTGTTGGGTGGAAGGAAGTATTAATGCTTCCTATCACTCTTTTCTTTCCTTCTGTCATATGACCCTCAGTGGTCAACACGGCAGCTGCTTCATCAGCCTGGAATCCTGAACCACAAGGAGTGGGGACCCTGCCAGCCTACAGTGGACAAGGGTAAGAAATAACCTTTATATTTTAAAGTTTGAATATTATTTGTTACTCCTGCAGAACGTTCCTATCCTGGCTAACTTAGATGGAAATCCTTGTGGTACCTGAGATGACAGGAGATGGTCTACAGAGATGGCATGAAATTGTGTTACATCCCTCAGTGAGAACACGCCTCCCTTTTTACCTCTTTGAATCACACCAAGGAATAAGTCTCAGAGTGGGAACAGTGTCTCTAACACCTGTTCAATACATCCTATGCTCTCTTTTTAACAGAGGGCATGGATGCAGGTTTCTATTTATAGCTGAAGTTTCTTAGTGTAATTTTAAAATTGAATTTAATTTGAGGGTTGCCTTCTATGTATGGCAAGGGATTATAGTTTTCCATTTATGGAACTGATATAAAACTTTTTTCAATGGTAAGTAAAGAGAGTAAATCACTTGAAAGACATACAAAGCCAATAAAACACAGGTGGCACACATTTATGGCTGAAATTATAAGGATGGTTTACAGATGATTGAAGTTGAGAAAGAAGAGCTCACAGTATGTGGTGAAATGTCTTGCAGAGGTGAGAGGGGTCTGCAGAGGGGTCTGTGAAGGCAAAGGTGGTAACCCGTAGCAACAGATAGGACACTGATGATAACATTTCCGGGCATTTTGCCTAACAACGACGTGGAAGCAGCTGTCAAAGAATTCAGGGGGCCTCTCTACCACCCAGGGCCTGGTGCACAGTGGCTGCCCAGTCACCATTTGGTGAATGAGAGACGAGTAAGTATTCTTAACTGGGTGGGCTGAGAGTGTTGGGAAGGCCTTCGCTCTGCTCAGCAAGCAGCAGAGCTTCTGGGGGCCGCAGCAGAGTGCTAAACTAGCCCTGCAAGCAGGACAGTGTGGATCCTTGGGCCTGGGGTTGGTGGGCGGAAGGAGGAGCCACAGAGGCCGTGGACCAGGAGGGAAGGTGGAGGCGAAAGGGGTGGAATCTCAGTGGTGTGTATGTGGGGCGGGGGGGTTGGGAAGGACTACAGAGAACAGACCTTTCCCCTCTGAGTTTGTTAGTGCCTTCTGCCTGCTCCCCCCAGCACAATAGATGAGTTCCACACATGCATGGACATAGCTCAGCTCCAGCTCTGCAAAAGAGAAGAGGGGATTGCAGAAATGCGGGAGAGGCTGAGGCTTTCTGAGCCCTGGAACTGTTAGGTACGAGGTACTTCTGCTATTATGCCAGGAATTGATGAAGCTGCCCTCTGGGTTACAGGTGAGTGAGTGAGTGATGGTGACTCGTACCTGAGGATGGGACATCTAGAGACACTGTGCTGCCATGAACAGTGAGTAGCATCTCTAATTTCCCAAAGGGGCTGTAACAGCATTCCATCCTCTGCACTCTTCTACAACGTGACTGGACGCTGTTCCTACAGAAGAGGTAGTATCTGTGTCTCCTCCCCTTATGTATGTGTGGGATTGTGGTGGCTCTGATCAGCAGAATAGGGCAAAGAGTCCTATGTAGCTTCTGAGGCTACATCCTAAAGGGTCGTGTTCTTCCTTGTTGTCTGGGATGCTTGTGCTTTGACCCTATGTTACTATGTAAAGGGTAGGATCACTCTGAAGCTGCCGCGTGTGAGAAAGCCAAGCCCCATGGAGTGGCCCCATGAAGGCGTTCTGGTCTGGAGGCTTAGTCTTCAAGTTAACCCAGTCCAGACATTTTGGCAATTTTATTCCCCAGCTGCAAGCCACCTCTGGGCCTTGTATCTTCCCAGCTGAGATCCCAGGACTCAAGGAGCTAACCCTGAAGTGTTGTTGTTCAGTCGTTTAGTAATGTCCAACTCTGTGACCTCATGGACTGCAGTACGACAGGTTTCCCTGTCCCTCACCATCTCCTAGAGTTTGCTCAAACTCATGTCCATTGACTCGATGCTATTCAACCATCTCATCCTCTAGTGCCCCCTTCTCCTCCTGCCTTCAATCTTGCCCAGCATCGGGGTCTTTTTCAATGAGTCAGCTCTTCACATCAGGTGGTCAAAGTATTGGAGCTTTGAGCTTCTCCATCAGTCCTTCCAATTAATATTTAGGGTTGATTTCCCTTAGGCTGGTTTGATCTCCTTGCAGTCCAAGGGACTCTCAAGAGTCTTCTTCAACACCACAATTCAAAAAGCATCAATTCTTCGATGCTCAGCCTTTTTTATGGTCCAACTCTCACATCCATACATGACTACTGGAAAAACCATAGCTTTGACTATACGGACTTTTGTTGGCAAAGTGATGTCTCTGCTTTTTAATATGCTGTCATAGTTTTTCTTCCAAGGAACAGGAGTCTATTAATTTCATGACTGCCATCACTGTCTGCAGTGATTTTGGAGCCCAAGAAAATAAAGTCTGTCACTGTTTCCACTTTTTCCCCATCTATTTGCCATGAAGTGATGGAGCTAGATGCCATGATGATGCTCTCATTGAATTCCTGACAAGGGAATACAGGAGCATAATCAAATGGCTGTTTCAATTTGCTAAATATTGGGGTAGCTGCTGACTGAAACACTGACTGAATGCTCCTCATCTCTGAACCCTCAGCTCACAGACTAGGCTTGGGCAACACAGGCTTAGTTGAGTAAGTGAGTGAGGGCACAGTTTAAAAAAATGAGCATGTGCCTTTAGAGCTCTGCTCAAGAATAGATTTCTCTTCATCATTCAACTGTGTGTTCATACAAAAAGCAGGATACCGAGGCTTTAATAGCAGAACCAGGAAACAGCACTTTTCCCAAAGAGAATCTGATGTTACTTGCTGTCTGACAAATTGGCTTTTCTGGTTGGTTGGCAACTTTGGTAGGAATGGGAAGCACAGAGGCCAGTGCAAGGAGGGAAAGGGAGGCATATGCAGAACTGAAGTGGGCGGGAGAGGCATTTTACTGGATCAATTGTGTCACTTCCCACCAAAGCAAGCGAAAGCCCGCACTGCATCTTTTAGAGGCACGCCATTGACCAAAGTGCATCAGAAAGTGCTCTAACTCATTCTAGCCCCACATCCCCACCCAGCTGTTGGGGAAGAATTTGCTCCTAGTGCAGTCCACATTCATTTAAGTCCCTGTCCTAGATGAAGGCAGTATGTTGGCCTAGACTTTTTCAAATGCTGTTCAATGGGGTTCCTTTGATTTGCCCCCAAGTTCCTGTGCAATTGCCATTAAAAATTCATAACTGTGAGAGAGGATTTATAAGGAGCCAGGAGTTTGTCTACCTGGACAACATTGGTAGGCAGTGTCCAGCTGAGGCCGTCATCTCCTGGCTGAGAAGGCGTCACATTGCATTCAGAGGCAGGAGGCCAGCTCCTTTCAACAGAGGGCCACGCCTCTGATTTAATAGCAGAATCATTGCATCGTGGGGTCTCACTGCCCTTGAAGGTTTCCCTGACATGTGACCTAAGAGATGCCAGGAACACTTGCTGACTACAGCCTGGCAGGGATCGCTGAAGGAGGCAAAATTGTGTGGTGGGGAGGGGATTGCTCTGTGAGAATTCCACATGGCAAATCAACTGAGAAAGCCCTCTGTCAACCAGAGCCTTGGAAAAAGAGTCCAGTTCAGCTACTCCCTTTTACTAAAAGGATGGTAAGTTGTGAGTTTCTCAAAGCGGAGAAGTAGGCAGCTAGCTCCTTTCACATAACCTGAACCCTCAGTCTCAAGATGTGGTTAATGCTGAAAAGTGTCTCAGCTGGAGCCCCCAGAGGCAAGTTGTGATGCTGCAGCCTAGCTCTATCTGATGTTGTGTCACAGAGATCCCCAACCCCCGGGGCCATGGACCACTATTGGTCCATGGCCTGTTAGGAACCTCTGCTCACAACAGGAGGTAAGTGGAGGGTGAGCAAGTGAAGCTCCACCTGCATTTGCAGCTGCTCCCCATACTTGCATTACCACCTGGGTTACACCTCCTGGTAAATCAGCAGCAGCATTAGAGTCTCATAAGAGCACAAACCTTAACCCTAAAGTCAAGGTGGAATATTCTGAGATCGTCACAAAATAGAAATAAAATGCACAATCGATGTAATGCACTTGAATCATCCTGAAACCATTCCCCACTCCCCCAGTCCCTGGAAAAATTGTCTTCCATGAAACCCGTCCCTGGTGCCAAAAGAGTTGGGGACTGCTGCTATACCATACCAAAAAAAAAAAAAATACCATAAAGTCAATAGATAAAAAGTGCAAGGGAATTTTAAAAAATATACATATATAAATATTTGTTGGCATAATTTGTTTTATAAGAAGGTAATACAAGTTCCTTTGAAGAGGGGACAGAAATCATTAAATTGTATACAAGAAGATGGAGAAAACTATATTAGAGGAATTCCTCTTGGAAAAAATTGTGTGTGTCAAGGAAAGGAATTCTCTGATAAGCCTCTTTGGTTGTGGAGTGAGACTCCAGAGTCCAGGCTCCAGGAAAAGTAGATGATCTTTAACCTGCCTGCTAAGGAGGGCGGATCCTGTTAACTGATCTGGCTGGGGCAGACATGTTTGAGAGCAGAGCTGCATTTCTGGACCCAACAGAAAGGAGACAGAGCCTTTGCAGGAGAGTTTAGAAGAGGACTATTATCAGGGGCAGCAGGAAAGATAGGCCCTTGAGGGGGCGGACATGTCTAATGAGGAATGGAGGAAGTGTGTTGTGAGGGGTTCGGGGTACCCTCCCTCCTGCATTACCCCTTTGGGAAATCTGGTTGGATTCTTTGTGGAGAATGGATGAGTGGTGAGAGCCTGGGTTTCCTGGGTTCCAAACAAAATCTTGGGTTGAAGGGGATTTTGAGAGGTCATCGAGCCCATTCCCACCCAAAGGAGAAGCCCCTTCCCTGACAGCCCTCCTCCCCCACACCCCACGGGAGGCATGAGCAGTCTGGTTCAGCCATGTGCAGGACAGCGAGCTCACTTCTTCAGGAGGCAGACAGGGCCAGTGAGGAGCTGCCTGTTTTGGGTTTGCTGTCTTTGTTTGTTTCAGAGGAATAGCAAATAAGCAAGTGACTACATTTTGTGGTGGGGAGGGATGGGCATAACCGTAAAGTCACAATAGCTCCTGGGAAGAGCATTCCTACTGGTGCCAAGTACTTCCCTTACATTATCTTACTGGAGCCTTACGGGAAAGTCATTTATTTTGTTTTGAGATGAAGAAATTGAGATCCTGCCAGCCCAGCGGGTCTACCTGAATCACACAGCTTCATCAAGGAGAAGTGAGAATTTGAGCAAGGTGTCTCTGAGCTTTTCACCAAATCTCTGTTTCTTCCCTGTTGATCTTACTGGGAAGTCACCCTTCTACAACACTTGTGAGAAGACACTTGTTTTGCAAAGTGATGGACTCCACCTCAGTCTGATGATGGTCTCTGTGTCTCAAGAGGAGCAGAGAGAACTTCCAAGGGGATCAAATCATTTGCAAAGGAAACTTGGAGAACAAATAGACTCGGAGAAACTTAGAAAAGAATGGGAATTATTTCACTTGGAGAAGGCTGGTTATATAATGGGTCTTCAGGTTTATGAAAGACTCTTAGAGACAGTGGCTACCAGCTGTTCTTCATCACTCTGGGCCAGAGAGGAGGAAATAGGCTTAAGCAGCAGCCTGAGGGTGTCTATATGGAAGAATTTCCTGCCCCTCAATGGGTCAGTGAAGAAAAAAAAAAGAGAGCAGGCCTTTTTCCGAGGACACCAAATGGAGAACAGAGTCATCTTGGTTTGTGTGGGCTTTTTAGAAGCCAATATCTGCTTTACTGATCAGGTTCACTGGGTGTGTATTTCAAGATTTTGTCTCTAGTAGCACTCAGGGTCAGAGAACTTTATTGTGGGATCCCTTGAGGATTTCTCTGATGTAGCCTCAGTGGAGCTATGCCCCCATTATTGCCAGGACCCCTTAATAATGACTGATCTTGCCAAGCTCCAGGGCATTACGCATAAGTGTGTGCCAGGGCTCTGAGCCACTGGTTCTGACCCTGGCAGTTTCCTGGTCCCTAGAGCTGGGGTTCAGAGCATCTCATGGGATTCTGGGGAGGGGGAACGAAATCATCTTTGTGTAGGTCTAGCAGAGAACCTGGCATATAGTTGGTACTCAACCAATGATAGTCTCATACATGTACACCTGAAACTAACCCAACATTGTAAGTCAGCTATACCCCGATATAAAATAAAAGTTAAATTTAAATAGCAACCCACTCCAGTATTCTTGCCTGGAGAATCCCAGAGAAGGGGGAGCCTGATGGCTGCCGTCTATGGGGTCGCACAGAGTTGGACACAACTGAAGTGACTTAGCAGTAGCAGTAAGCAAAAAAAAAAAAAAAAAAAAGATTGCCTTCTGCTCCCACTACCCAAGTTTTAGAGCTTATGTGAAGTCTAAATACACTCTGCTTTTTAACAGTAAAATTATTTGATTTTGAGTTGATGAGTTTTGCAAGATCCCTCTGTTGGACCTGGTCAAAGATTCAGGGACACAACTTAAATTCTTGGTGTGGGGATTTGGTGATAGAGCTCATATTTACCCTCACCACAACCCTCATAACATTATTGATCTTGGATTTCTGCTCTTAGCCCAGATCTTTCCAGACCAAAATGCCTAGGGTCCATTAGAGGCCACCCTTGCCCGACTCTCCAGCCAGTATGGCTCAGTCCCTTCCAGGTCTCCAGTCTTTTTTAGATACAGAAACAAAGAGGCTTCAGATTATTTTAGATCAGGCTGGGTTCCAACCCCAGCTCACTCACTGACTTGATCTGTGGCCTTGGACAAGACATGCTATCCTCCCAGACCTCAGTTTCCTCATCTGTAAACTTGAAATGAAAATCCTGCATCCTGTTGCGTGGATGGAATCAAATAGGGTATGCAAAGCACCTGGCCCAAGGTTTTGTATGCAACTGCCAAATGAACATTGAGATTAGGGTCATGATTCAATGATTATTTCAATGATTGTTTCTAACTCTTGGCCATACGCTAATCTCTCAGGAGAACTTCTTGGGTTCATCAGACTCTGGAGCTTTACCAGACAACCTGAATTGGCATATACAGGGACCCTCTTTTCTCCTCTCTCAAAGTCCCTTCTCTGCTCACACAGAAGGAACACCCTGTCTTTGGCAGAAGGGCTAGGAAGGGAGCTTCTGTAACCTCCTCTGTGACCTTAGTTTCCCGGATCTGTTAATCTGATTGGCCAGAGCAGTTGCCAGGAGACTGGGGTCACTGATGACTTACTAGGCATGTGTTCAGCTGGGCCTCTGGCTGGTGCCTTCAGATTTCCACATAGCCTTTCCAGCATGCCAGCCTTGGAGGGCAGGGTGATGGTGGTGGTTATCAGATGCTTACTTAGCTGTTAATCAAGCATGGTTTCTCAGTTTTGGCACTACTGACATTTTGGGTGGGATCCGTTGCATGCATCATAGGATGTTGAACAGCATCCCTGGATTATACCCATTAGATTTTGGGGAGTTAGTGCTTCCTACCTTAGCTGTGACAGCCAAAACTGTCTCGAGCCATCCAGACACTTCCAGGCATCCCCCCCTCAGCTGAGGGGAAGAGGGGAAGGGAAATTCACTCCAGGCTGAGAGCCACTGAATGAAGGTGAGGCATTGACCCAGGTTTCGGTAACGAGACTGTATCAGAGGTTTGGATCCTGAGTCTGTGAGTGCGTGTGCGGGTGGGCTTTGCTGTGTCCGACCCTTTTGACCCGGGTGGAGTGTAGCCCACCAAGCTCCTCTGTCCATGGAATTTTCCATGCAAGAATACTTGCGTGGGTTGCCATTTCCTTCTCCTGGGCATCTTCCTCACCCAGGTATGGAACCTGGGTCTCCTGCACAGGCAGTCAAATTCTTTGCCTCTGAGCCACCAAGGACTCAAAGGCTGGGAAATTTTATTCCCAATAACCCTTAAAGTCCTCAGTGGTGCTCTAGTTGGCCAAGTGAGAGAACTTCTTCAGTTTTTTCATAGAGAGAGAGAAATAGAGCAAGAAATCAAGCAACATGGAGAAAGGCCAAAAGGGGAAACTGAGGCAGGGGCCAGTAGCAAGTGACTTCCATGAAATTCCCAAGAGCGCTGGGTGTGCAGGAGCAGTGGGGCTGGCAGGGCCGGGCAGGGCTGCCCTGGGCCTGGGTAAATATGCTCTTTGGGATGGAAGGGCTGGCAGGTAAATATTAGTGACCATCTACCTCCACAACAGCTCCTGGAGTGACTGAAGTGCGGGGGAGGACACACCGTCCCTTGTACTGAAACCACATATTTGTCTCCCTCTGTCTCCCTATCCAGCCAGTCACCGCACACTGCCCTGTCCCGTCCTCCCCTGCCCAGACCCTCTGCCCCAGGTCATCCACCGGTGCCAACCAATCTAGTCTGCTCCAGGTCCTCCGCGCCGGTGCTGGAACCCAGGCGCATGGAGACAGAGGGTAAAGGAAATGAAACTCCCCAGCACTGAGCCATTGCAAATAATCCCTGCCTTTTCAAAGGCCGCCTTCGCCTGGTGCCAAGGCAAGAACTGTCTGTCTCGCCACCTTTCAGTTCTTGTTAAAAAGCAGAAGGCATGTCAGGGCCGGGCCGGGCCACGGCACAGAGAGGACTTTCTTTGCAGTGCTGGACGAGACTCAGTGCTTTAGTGAAAGCTCTTATTAGCCCCAGCTGGCGTCCCATTTTCCTGAGCTGGAATAAAAAATTGCCTCGGTCATCCTTTCCCAGGCTAATTTCAAAAGCATAATTACCATCATCATAATTGATTGCTATTTATTTTGGTCATTAATAGTCATACACCCCCTTGCTCCATGTGGATTAAATGGTCCGAGAATATTTATGGCACGTGGCAGCTGTATTCCTTTTTCTTCATTCCGCACATCCCCTCTCCCGTCCCTTTTCATGGTAACCCCTTGACTTCATGACACCCAGGGAATCCTTCTCAGGCTTTCGTGTTCAAACGCCTAAGCCATGGTGACTGATGAGAGCTGGGATGAAAGACGAAGGGTTCAAAAGAGACACGGAGAGAGTGCTATCTTGGATAAAATTAAAGGGCAAGAAGTGGGCATAGCCTCCAAGCTTGTATTGGAAGTGGGAGGCTAGAGAGGGAGTGGAAGGGAGATGAACAATTACGAGATTATTGTTTCTTCTCTCTTTTGAAGGAGGCAGTTACCAAGCCTCTGTGGGCAGTTGGTTTGGGAAGAGAATTGGTATTTTCTGCCTTCAAGACAGAGAGCTTGAGAGCTGCCTGCATGTGACCACAGAAGGATCCTAATGTCCCCCCAAACATTCAGACCATGAACATAGGCTCCCATGTTGCCAAACTCTTAAGACTACATCAAATGAAAGTCCCAGAGGAGGTAAGTTTAACTCACACCTACTCTTGAGTTGGGGCCATTTTACTTCCATGTTGTCCTACCTGCTGTTAGGTAGTTAGAGCTCCTGAAAGGCTCTAGAGATTTAAAAAAAAAAAAAAAAAAGACCAAAAAAGCAGGCTTAAAAGCCTTAAATTCCCCCAAAGGGATTGCTCAGACATTTCCTGCCTCCAGCTGAGCAGACATGCTGGGTCCAGGTGGGGATCTGACTGAGGCTAAGGTACAGGTAATACCCATGTCCAGCCATCCTGCTCTTTGATGAGTAGAATGACGGACACTATGCTCAAATCATACATCAGAGCCTTTTTGTAAAACCAATAACCTTACAAGTCAGTGCCTCCTTGATGTTGGAAGTTGTAGGAACCATTCACTGACAAGTCTTCCTCTACCACCTGGATGAAACTAGCCCATGGTGGGAGAGATTCAGTCAATACTCAGAGAGAAGTCCATTTCAGAGATGCAGAGAGAGTCCTGGTAGCATTTGAGACCCTGCTTCCAGTTATCCCTGAAACCTGGACAAGGGACCCTGAGAGGAGCTATACGAGTGGAACCCTGCACAACTCCAGGAAGTGCCTGGGGTTGTGCAGTGTGCAGCTTGCACAACCGTCCATGGCGACCCATCAGGCAGCATTGCTGCCCTTTCTTCACTTTTCTTGGAGATACTCCAAGGCGCTGTTATTAAACTTCTCTTTTTGCCAAATCCATTTGGAATTGGATTTGTGCCACTTAAGCCAAATGAGATCTAAATGATCATAATTGTCTACAACCACAAAGGAAAAAAATAGATGTAATCTCCCCTGTCCAACCCAGCTTATTCTCGATAGCAAGAGAGAAGTACCTCTCCTTCTTAGCTGTGAACTCTCAATTTGCTGGGCCTTCAGGGAAGCAGAGAAGGAGAAAAGAAGAATAGAAGCAAAGCAGCACCCCTACCCCAGGAGCAGTCCTGGGGTGCCAGGCCTTGCAGAGTTGCTGGGCATACAGGAGGCGCCTGAATGCAAACAATTTCCGGAAGGTCTCTGGTCTGGCTGCATGGCAACAGCTGCGCAGTGGGTGTCAGTGTCAACGCAGACTCAACATTTCCAGGGGGAATGGGGCTGAGACAATTCTGTGCTCCGGCCAGACAGAGCTCCGGAGGGGTGGGGGATGTGGAGGGAAAAGGAAGGTTGCCAGGCAGAATAGCTGCACGTCCAGCCTGGGGGAAAGAGAATGAGGAAGAGTCTTGAAGAGGCTTTCAATTCAGAATTCCCGCATTCCATCCCTTTCAGCTCTTGTGTCTCTCTAGTCAAATATGTAGACACTTAATTTCAGGAATGAACAATAATTAAAGGATTTTTTTTTTTTTTAAGGGAGCAGGGTAAGAGGAACACTGGCAGATTTCTCACTAAGAAGGCCGAAAGAAGAGAATTCAAAAAATCCGAAGGAATGTAAATAAGTGTTCTACAAAGAGACATGGGTGGTGCCGTGGGATTAGCATGGATTTTGAAATCAGCCTGATTTGGGTTCATGTCCTGACTCTGTGAAACTGTAAAAAGCCACCCCAATTCTGGAAGCGTCACTTTCCTCATTAAAATAGGCATAATAGTACCTAATGTGTATGGGTGTATCATCAGACACAAGAAATAAGTATTCATTAGGACCACAGAGCTAGTGTCTCCCAGGAAGATAGTGCAGCGCCAGAATGTGAGCTGTTGGGTTTTGTTTAGTTGTTACTTTTTTCCCCTTACTCCATTTCTGACACATGCTAGGACTGTATATGCATCTTTTCTAATACAATTCAGTTCTCTGCTTTCATCCTCAGACCAGATATTTTTTGAAATACATAACATAGTCCACTTGATCACAGAGGAACTCAAACTCATAGGCCTTCCAGGATGCTTGCCGCCACTGTTTGAATTTTTTACCTCACCCCTGCAGTACTCACCAACATCTTGCCTCTTAAGGGTATCCTTTTGGTTTTGCTTTGCTATTGCTGCATTCGGCTTTTTCTCACTGCCCTTTGTATTGGTTATCTATTGCTGCATAACAAATTACACCAAAACTTAGTGGCTTAAAATAAGAAGCACATGTTAACTGATGGCTTCTGTGAGTCAGAAATGCTGGCGCATCTGAGCAGCTCTAACTCAGTGTTTTGTTAGGTGCAGGCAGATGTTGGTCCAGGTTTTAGACAACTGAAGTCCTGTCCCAAGGGTAGAGGATGGAAGGGAGAGTGAGCATACAGCAAGTCCCAGTGCCTTTTAGGACCTAATCTCCAAAGTTGCACAGTGTCACCTCCACTTTATTTTGTTGTTAGAAGTGAATTACTAAATGCAATTCATATTCAAGGAGAAGTAAATGAGTCCGCTTCTTGAAGAGAGAAGCAAATGATCTGTGGGCAATTTAAACCACCGCATCTAGCTTAGTCATCTTTCAGGATTTTAGTCTTCCTTTTCAGGATTTTAAGGCTTATTTTTCCACGGAAATATTACACCCTATTTCCATGGTGTAACTGGCTGAATGGTGGCCCCTAAGGATATAAGGTTATTCTAGCATGTTCCTGGAACCTGGGACTGTTACTTCAAATGTAAAGTTTTTGTAGATGTGATTAGATTAAGGATTTTATAATGAGAAGCTTTTTCTGAATTATCTAGGAAGATCTTAAATCCATCACAGGTGTTCTTTTAAAAAAATTTATTGAAGTATGGTTGATTTACAATGTTGTATTAATTTCTACTTATAGCAAAGTGATTCAGTATCTTTTTCATACTCTTTTCCATTATGGTTTATCACAGGATACTGAATATAGTTCCCTGTGCTATAGAGTAGGACCTATATAACAGCTTGCCTCTGCTAATCCCAGACTCCCAATCCATCCCTCCCACTACACCCCTTGCCCCCGCCAACCACAAGTCTCTTTCCCATGTCTGCATCACAAGTGTCTTTATAAGAGAGGAAGAGAGAGACATGGAGGATGACAAGCCGATGTGAAGAGAGAGATGAAGATGGGAGTGATGCAGCCACAAGCCAGGAAATGCCAGCACCCACCATAACTAGAAAAGGCAAGGAACAAGTCTCTCCTGGATTCTGTCCTAGAGAGACTGTGGGCCTTGTGGACACCTTGATTTCATCCCAGGGGCACTGATTTCAGACTTCTGGCCTGCAGAACTGTGAGACAGTAAATTTCTGTTGTTTCAAGCTGCCCGGTTTGTGGTAATTTGTTATAGCAGCCACAGGAAACTGGTACACATGGGTTTCCTTCATCCAGCCAATACATATTTAATATGGATCTTTTATTAAGTTTCAGCCACTATGCTAGGTCTTGGGTAAACAGAGGCTTAAAAGAAACCCTAATGTGGTGACTGCCACCTAGACTTCTGTTCTAAACCCTAGAACCCTACCTACTGAGTATCTTCACCTTGACCTCCCGTGGCCTGTAAGGCTTGCAGATGAAATTTGCCCAGCTAAGCTACTTTTCTTCTCGCCCTTCACCCTTTCCCTGGTTCTGGTTTATGGGCTCAGCATCCACCCAGATACCCAGATAAGGAAACTCAGTCTTGACTCCACTGTCAACACCTACATCCAGTCTCAAGTCCTGTGGAATCTACCTTAGAGTCCTCTTAATTCAGTCATTTATGATTTCTTACCTAGAGGATCTCAGCAACTTCTTGTAATAAGGTGATTTATAATGAGAAGTAGACCTTTGGGCTTCATCCAGGCTCCTGGGACAGGAACCTTTGGAATTTCAGAAGTGAAAAGAAGGATGAAGATGCAAACAGTGTCTTTTGTTATTCATAACAGGCTCCTTTCAGTCACATCAGAGTTTATGTTAATGAAGTGACTTTTAGAAAATCCCTAAGAATGGGGGCTGATTGATTAGGAAACCAACTAGGATTAGAGGTTTGAAACTTATAGCCCAACCTGCTGACCTCTTGGGAGGGGAGAGGGACTAGGGGTTGAGATATACATCGATGGTCAATGGTTTAATCATGATCATGCCTTCATGATTATACAGTGGAGGTGATGAAGAGATTCAAGGGATTAGATCTAGTAGACAAAGTGCCTGAAGAACTATGGATGGAGGTTCATAACATTATAGAGGAGGCAGTAACCAAAACCATCCCAAAGAGAAAGAAATGCAAGAAGGCAAAGTGGTTGTTTGAGAAGTCCTTAAAAATAGCTGAGAAAAGAAGAGAAGCAAAAGGCAAAGGAGAAAAAGAAAGATACCCAACTGAATGCAGAGTTCCAGAGAATAGCAAGGAGAAATAAGGTTTTCTTAAGTGAACAATGCAAAGAAACAGAGGGAAAAAAACTAGAATGAGAAAGACTAGAGATCTCTTCAAAAAAGTTGGAGCTACCAAGGGAACATTTCATGCAAAGGTGGTCACAATAAAGACGGAAATGGTATGGACCTAACAGAAGCAGAAGATATTAAGAGGTGGCAAGAATACACAGAAAAACTGTACAAAAAAAGGTCTTAGTGACCAGGATAACCATGATGGTGTGATCACTCACCTAGAGCCAGACTGCTAGAGTGTGAAGTCAAGTAGGCCTTAGGAAGCATTACTACAATCAAAGTGAGGAGGTGATAGAATTCCAGTTGACTGATTTCAAATCCTAAAAGATGGTGCTGTTAAAGTGCTGTGCTCAGTATGCCAACAAATTTGGAAAACTCAATGGCCACAGGAATGAAAAGGTCAGTTTTCATTCCAGTCCCAAAGAAAGGCAATGCCAAAGAATGTTCAAACCACTGTAGAACTGCACTCATGTCACATGCTAGCAAGGTAATGCTCAAAATCCTTCAAGCTAAGGTTCAACAGTACGTGAACCAAGAACTTCCAGATGTTCAAGCTGGATTAAGAAAAGGCAGAAGAACCAGAAATCAAATTACCAAAATCCATTGGATCATAGAAAATGCAAGAGAATTCCAGAAAACATCTACTTCTGCTTCACTGACTATGCTAAAGCCTTTGACCGTGTGCATCACAACAAACTGTGGAAAGTTCTTAAAGAGATGGTAATATCAGGCCATCTTACCTGCCTCCTATGAAACCTGGATGCAGGTTAAGAAGCAACAGTTAGAACCAGACGTGGGACAATGGACTGGTTCTAATTTGGGAAACGAGTACGTCAAGGCTGTATATTGTCACCCTGCTTATTTAACTTACATGCAGAATACATTACGTGAAGTGCCGGGCTGCATAGAATCAAGATTGCCAGGAGAAATATCAACAACCTCAGATATGCAACAAATTCTTTGTTGTTTATTGTGCTCTGTGCATTGCAGGATGCTCAGCCACAGGAATGTTCTTTACCTACTATTAATAGATACCCCTTTCTCCAAGTTGTGAAAGTAAAAAATGCCTTCAGACATTATCAAATTTGATATGTCCTCAGGGGTGGGACCTGACCTGCTTCTTGAGAAACCTGTATGCAGGTCAGGAAGCAACAGTTAGAACTGGACATGGGACAACAGACTGGTTCCAAATAGGAAAAGGAGTACGTCAAGGCTGTATATTGTCACCCTGCTTATTTAACTTATATGCAGAGTACGTCATGAGAAACGCTGGGCTGGGGGAAGCACAAGCTGGAATCAAGATTGCCGGGAGAAATATCAATAACCTCAGATATGCAGATGACACCACCCTTATGGCAGAAAGTGAAGAAGAACTAAAGAGCCTCTTGATGAAAGTGAAAAAGAGTGAAAAAGTTGCTTAAAGCTCAACATTCAGAAAACTAAGATCATGGCATCGGTCCCATCACTTCATGGCAAATAGATGGGGAAACAGTGTCAGACTTTATTTTTTTGGGCTCCAAAATCACTGCAGATGGTGACTGCAGCCATGAAATTAAAAGATGCTTACTCCTTGGAAGGAAAGTTATGACCAACCTAGACAGCATATTAAAAAGCAGAGACATTGCTTTGTCAACAAAGGTCTGTCTACTCAAGGCTATGGTTTTTCCAGTGGTCATGTATGGATGTGAGAGTTGGACTATAAAGAAAGCTGAGCGCAGAAGAATTGATGCTTTTGAACTGTGGTGTTGGAGAAGACACTTGAGAGTCCCCTGGACTGCAAGAATATCCACCTAGTCCATCCTGAAGGAGATCAGTCCTGGGTGTTCATTGGAAGGACTGATGTTGAAGCTGAAACTCCAATCCTTTGGCCACCTGATGCGAAGAGCTGACTCATTTGAAAAGACTCTGATGCTGGGAAAGATTGGGGGCAGGAGGAGAAGGGGGTGACAGAGGATGAGATGGTTGGATGGCATCCCTGACTCAATGGACATGGGTTTGGGTGGACTCCGGGAGTTGGTAATGGACAGGGAGGCCTGGCGTGCTGTGGTTCATGGGGTCACAAAGAGTTGGACACAGCTTAGTGACTGAACTGAACTGAACTGAACAGGGGTGGGAATGTGGGGGCATGTGGCTCCCTTAACCGAGAACAACTGTGTTAAGCTGACTGTAGAGTTTCATCATAAAATACATTAATGATAGAATATACTTATGGTGTAGTGTGCAATTACAAGGCTCTTGATGATTGGCCTGATTTGTGCCTTTCTGTCTCATTTTAATTTTTCTAGTTAAAGTTATGAGTATGCATAATTCAACTAGTTCTGCAAGATTTGTTAGACAAACAACATTCCTTCCTTCTCCTCCCCTTCCATTTTCCCTTCTCTGGGGCCAGTATTTTCAACTCTTTAATATTTATTTCATATCTCTCTATAAAATTGAATTGCTAACTCTGGCTTTTTCAATTTGCGGCCTTATCTACCAATTTATCCATTGCCTGTGGAAGATAAAGACTTATCACTATTTCTTTCCTCCATTTCCACCACTTCCCATCTCCCCATTCTCTTCATATATTTATGCTATAATTTTGACTTTATAAGCATTTATTTTTTCTTTTATATGTTTATATATGCCTTGCAGAACGGAGCTATGAACTAATCTTTTGTTTTTCTTGGAGTTAACAATGGCCTTTTTATTGGTGCTGTTATTTATTTGTTTAATATTTTAAGTATTTATCATTAGCTCAATCCCCAAATCTCAGTCTCACCTTCCTGACAAAATCTATGAGCATCTAATCTGTTCAGTCCAGCCTGGGTGATCTCTGCCCTCATACATGCTATTAGCCTGGGCTGGTCCTTTGCCATTATTCAGAGAATTCCTTCTGTCTCTTGTTTCTGTGTGTTGTACTGGGTTAAATATTGTCCCTCCCCTTTCAAGCTCGTGTTTCTCCCAGGATCTTAGAATGTGACATTATTTAGAATAGGCTTACTGTAGATATAAATGGTTAAGATGAAGTCATATTGGAGTCAGGGAGGGGGCCCCTTTGCCCACTATGACTGATGTCTTTATAAGAAGAGAAGAGATACAGAGATAGACATACAATGGGAAAAGACGATGCCCTGATGAAGGAAGGGATTGGAATTCCACTGCCACAAGTCAAAGAATGCCTGGGCCCACCAGAAGCTGGAAGAAGCAAAGGAGAATCTTCTCTTTGAGGTTTCAGGGAAAGTATGGCCCTGCTGACACCGTTATGTTGGATTTCTAGCCTCTAGAACTGTGTAAAATTTCTGTGGTTTTAAACCACCCAGTTTGTGGTAATTTGCCAAGGCACCCCCAGGAACTATTACATATGGCATGTCTTTTTTTTTAGTTTATACCTTCATTGGTAGAGTATACATTCCAGTGGCATCCTGGGAAAATGCATGTGGGAGTTATTGTTTTTTTTTTTTTTTTGAGAATTGATGCCTGAATTATTTTTTTTCACTTATTACACATCAGTGATAATTGGGCTTGATATAGAATTCTAGGTTGGATATAATGTTTCCTAAGAATTTTGAAGTCACTGCCCCATTCTTTTTTGCTTATCTGCTTGTTTTTCTCCCTGCATCCTGTTGAGAATTTCAAATTCATTCTAATTCCCAATCTGTTGCATATGACTTGTTTTTTTCCCTACACTTTAGAAACTTGGTAGGATGTTTCTTTTATTCCTAGTGCTCTTGAAATTGCATAATAATGTACTTTGGTGTGAATATATTTTTTCACACCTGCAAACTTGAAGTTCGCTTTCAATCTGTAGATTCTTGCTCTTCAAGTTTGGGAAATATTCTTTTATTTTGTTGATGAAGCTCCCCCCCTCTGTGTTCACTATTCTTTGTTTGTGGTACTCTTGTTTGCAAGTGAGACTTCTTGGATTGCTCTCCAAATTATTTTCTCTTTTCTTCCCTGTTTTCTGTTTTATTGTCTTTTCTTTCTTTCTTTTTCTTTTTTTGTATTTTGGCCACATTGCATGGCATACATGTTGGTTCCCTGACCAGGAATCAAAGCTGGGTCTCCACAGTGAAAGCATCAAATCCTAACTACTAGGCCACCAGGGAACACCTTTATCTTTCTGACATGCTTTCTGAAACTTTTCCTCAGTTTCATCTTCATTTTTTATTTTTTACAA
Source organism: Dama dama (assembly GCF_033118175.1). Lineage (NCBI taxonomy): Eukaryota > Metazoa > Chordata > Mammalia > Artiodactyla > Cervidae > Dama > Dama dama. The sequence continues at coordinate 13,783,196 of NC_083705.1, forward strand.
AGTTTTTAACTTCTGTTTTCACATTTTTAATTTTCAAGAAATGTTTTCTGTTCTGTTATGTGTTCTTTTTCTATAGTATTTTGTTCTTGTTTCATGGATGTAATGTCTTTTTATTAATTTCCAAAGGTCATCAATGATAGTTTTTGCAAGTTTTTTTCTTGCATAATTGCTGTTTCCTCCAACTTGCTTTTATTTTGTACTCTAACTTACCTTGTGGAAATTTTCTTGAAAATTTCTTCATCTGTGGTTGTCTGAATGGATGGAGCTTCTTGACTGTGAACCTTATTGTGGAGTGCCATGCTGTGCCAGTCGGTAGGAAATCCCCTGTGTCGGTATCTTCAGGTATTTCCACCCAAGCTTGTCAAACATAGCAAAGAAGATTTTTCCAACCTTCGGTCTAGAGGGCAAAGGCTTAGATACCAGCATTCTGGAAGTTCAACAGGGACAGAGGGAGAGAAGACAGCAATGTCCACAGTCACTGAATCCCCTTGTTTCTAAATGATAACCAGGGTATCAGATCCCATCAGCTGGGTCTGATGTCACTTAGTCCAGAGTCCCGTTTTATCCTCGCTTGAAACCAAGCGGTCAGTCTCCTGCAAGAGTAGCGGAGGGTCAGGTACCCAGCAGTGTGGGGTGTGGGGGGTAGGGTCCAGGCATCTAACTGCTACTAAATGGATTTCAACCAACCCCGCAACTTTGTTCTAGGTTTCAGAAGTACCTGCTGCTGCAGGTTCCCAAGTTCCTCTGTGCATTCTCTTGTATCAATCCAGTTGGTTCATGGATTTTCCTACTGTGAGCTTGGAATTCAGCTCAGTCAGGGCTATTCGGTGAGTTACTTCCTATCTATAAACTTTCCAACTCCCAAAGTTTTGTGATTTTCACCTCTCATTTTCCTTTTAGGTTTATGTCTTTATAAACTCCTGTCATGAGAGTTGTGGCAAGGTTTCATGAGGGACTGCAGTAAGATGCTTGTGTTCAGTCCAGTCTCTTTACTCAAAAAGGCTTCTTTTCCAATCCTATCTTGGGTCTTATTTTGGAAGGGAGCTCAGGTATATCTCAAGTCTGTTTTGAAATCCCTTCCCCAGTATCACTTGGTCCAAAATTTCGCTTTGAACCAGTCATGTCCTATCCAGCAAAACCCATAAAATGTATTTATTTATATCATAGTATCTTCCTATAGATACTATAGGAAGAGGGCAACAGAGGATGAGATGGTTGGCATCACCAATTCAATGGACATAACTTGGGCAAACTCCAGGAGATGGTGAGGGATAGGGAGGCCTGGCATGCTGCAGTCCATGAGGTCGTAAAGAGTCAGACACAACTTGGTGACTGAACAGTGACATCTTCCTATATAACCCAAGGGATCAATTTCATCAGTTACTTTTGTCAATCGTTTTGCCACTCCGTTCTACCTTTCCTACACCTGATCCACATGTGATACTTGGAGGAAATAAAGAAAGCAGGGTTAGGGTGAGGGACATTAGTGATTTATTGGCTTGTGACACATGCAGTCGAAAGTCCGCTTGGGGACTTGTTTATTTAGGATGATGAGGGAAGCCTCCTTTGATCAAATGGGTGTGTGAGCGGAGACCACAGGAGATAAACAAATGGGGACTGCAGTTATTGGGGGTGGGAAGTTTCTGGAATGGGAAAGACAAGGTCAAAGGCTCTAGGAGGGAAAGCAGGAGATCTGTGAGACTGGAGAGGAAGAGTGAGAGGGGGGTGTGGTGGGGGAACAACTTTATGGACCCATTAGATGCTGACATTTTGTTTGAATAAGATGGGAGTCTTGAGGAGAGTTACACAGTACATCCTGAGTTGCTCTGGCTATTGCAGAAGAAGAGACTCATGGGCAAGAGCAGAAGGAAGCAGCCAAGTGCAGAGGCTGCTGGAGGTACCCAAGGGAGAGACGGTGCTGACCTGGATCAGGTAGCAGTGGAGGTAATGAGATAGGGCTGGATTCTGGGTCTAGTTTAAAGGCAAAGCTAAAAGGATTTGCAGGTGAGTTAGATGTGAGGTGTGCAGAACGAAAGGAATCCAGCTGTTTTTTTCCTAGAAAGACAGAGTTGCCAGATGTTGGCAGGGGGCAAGAGTGAGGGAAGGGCAGATCAGGAGTTAAGCTTTGGCTCTGCCAGTTGGAATTGCCTGTTAGATGTCAAGGTGGAGATGGTGAGCAGGCAGTTGCCTAGAGGTGGGAGAGCCGAGAAAAATACGCAGTATTTATGGAGCTCTTCCAGGGTGCCAAACTCTGTGTGCTTTACACATATATCTACTCAGCCCATCTCCATGACACTCTGATAAGGGATTATTCTGCTTCTACATGGAGAGAGAGCAAAGGCCCAGGAGGGTAAAGTAATTAGCCCATGGCCATACCATGAATAAGTATCAGAGCTGAGTTCAAACCTGAACCATCTGGCCCCTGAGGCTGCCCTTCCATCCTCTGTGGTCTCTTTTGGGCTCATTGTGGGCAGTGGACACCTGATCAGGTCTGGTGTGGAATAGAAAAGTGTGAATCTCTCAGGCTCAGAGCTGAGCAGGCAGCAGATTGGTACATTGTCAAAATGAGGCTTGTGGGGCCAGTCAGATCTGGGTTTGAATCTCTGTCACTTACTAACCTTGAGGAACTTATTTTTCCCTCTCAGCCTCCATCTCCTCTTCTATAAAATGGGGATAATAGTGAGACCTACTTCATAGAGTCATTGTGAGGTTGAAATGGAGCAATGCCTATAAGGTACTCAATAAATGTCATTAGTTATTATCATTGTTACTATCAAATGACAAAAGTTGCAGTGTCTCTTGATCAGACTTCCGCCCCATCCTCAGTCCCCCATAAGATGTTATGTTGGGAGGCAGAGAGGACTGGTGGAAGGAAGCTTAAGAATCTAGTGTAGTAGACTTCATGGAATCTTTGGGAACAGCCCCTCTCTTTCAGAAGTCAGGTGTGGTTCAGGACATTACCCAAATCCTAGGATGTTAGTGAAACTACAGTTCTTCAGGGCCAATGATTTCTTTCTTCATTTCCATTACTCCAGGACCTCAGAGATGGGGGCTATAGGAGGGAAGAGTCCATCTAGGTTGGAGATCAGACTCATAAGGAAGCCTCCTGCTTCCCAAGCCTACCTTGTACTCCCACTTGGAAGATGCTGGGATGTAGCTTTAATGGGCTCATCTCACCACACAACATGCCAACAGCCCTGGATGATTTCCTGAGATCAGGCCATCTCTGACTTACAGGAATGACAGTCACCTTTAATTCTTGGGCCCAGAAGGATCCCAAATGAATTTAGAACAACTAAAGACTCTCAGTTCAGAAAGACACTTTAAAAAGCAACCCGTAATTACAGTTTGGGAGCCATGAAGTAGCCTGGAGAGGCCAAAGCCTGTCCAGAAGAGACCAAAGAAAGAATTCTGTTTACCAACTTTTCATTTATGCTCCACCTACTTCCAAAAAGAATTTGAGGTGGCTGACTGGAGAAAGCAAACAAGAATCCCAGCTCTAAGACTTTGCCCACTGCTAAAATGCCCGAGATAGAGTCACTAAAGTGGATTGTTTTGCCATGAGGAAAAAGAAACAGATCATGGAACCCAACACATCACACGAATGAATCAGCTACATTTATGCATATACATTGAGAAGGGAAACTATTCCAGTGGTTCTTTTTAAGCATCACCAGGGAATGGGATTTTTAAAGCAAATATTGCCATACTTAAATAACTGGTTTGTCTCTTTTCTAGGCACTGAAATTCTACTGTTAGAATTCTTAATGCAGATGTTTCAGGGAGGTGATAGTGATGTATCAGTTTATTAGGTGGTTCCCATTTCGACAGTCCAGGAGCACATCCTAATTTGGGACAGAAGATTTGAGAGTCTGGACTCTTGGTAATGCTGGGGGAAAGACAGAATGGGCTGGGGAGGGGCACAGGTAGTGGTGGCTGACTGCATGGGGTTGGGTTGGGGGGTTGGTGCTGAGAGTGGAGGACACGGTAAAAAGAAAAGGTGGGCAAATGTGTGAGAGCAAGAAAGTGACATTTGGCGAGCATTTATTTTACATTTAAGCCTTTTAAATGTTATCTTTACGGCAACTCTTGAGATCAGTATTATTATTTCTAATTTTACTAAGGAGGAAACTGAGGCTCAGAGAGGCATAGTGGTGGGCCCAGGTCACACAGCTAGAAAGAAAGTCAGTCCTGGCTTGTTCCCAGCATGGTTCAGCACCAGTGGCTCCAAAACTGTGCAAAGTGTTGACTCTTTAGCTCCTGAAATTCTAGACCTGGGGACAGTTTAGGGATTCTCTTGTTCAACCTCTTCCTTTGACGAGGGAAGCAAAAAAACAGAGACCCAAGGTATCTTGACCTCTGGGTGATCGCAGAGACTCATTCTGAAACAACCCTAAGGCCCAGCTTCCTGCTGTTTGCTAATGACCACACACTTGAGCTACCTGGACAGCTGCCACGACAGCCTTACACGACAGGGCTCCTGAAAACGCTCCCAGCCCGCCACCATTTTCAAAAACAGAAAATTTTCAGCAGCCACACCTGCTGGGAAGTGGAGTCTATTTTGCACTGGAAGCCACTTTATTTACCATGCCTAACCTTGGTCTGCATCAGAGAACATTCTTAAGGATCTGGAGACAAGCAGGTCAAAGCTTGTTACAACCAGTGCCCGGGGCAATGTGTGGCAGGGGGAGGGTGTAGTTCTGCTTCCTTATGTCAGGTATTTCCAGGCATAAGTGGCCTGGGGCTTGCAAATATTTTTGACATAGTGTGCTTTTTGTTGCTTATGGGATTCGATGTTTTTTTAGGTAAATATCAGCATGAATTCCAGGGCAAACAGAGACTTCCCTATATCATTCACAGGTAAATTAAAATTAACATCACTTTTACCAGTACCTAGTTGACAAACCCTGCTAAATTTAGGCAGTTGTGTATCAGAAATCAAGTTGTTTAAAACCCACTGTGACATATAAGAAATGGTTGAATATATTAAATCAAAGGCATGTGTCCAGTTCTTACTAGGGGGAAAAAGAGCAACAGAACATGTACATGTTCAGAACTATACAACCAATGGGCAAATAACAGCAGCCAAAGATTTCCATTTTTTGATCATATTCCCTGTGCTGGGCACTGTCTTCCCCACACATTATTATTTATTGGGAAGCAGTCAGACTGCCTGAGTCCAACTCTCAGCTTTGCTATTTACCAACTGTATGACCTAGGGCAAATTTACTCACCGTCTTGTTCCTCCACTTTCCTCATCTGTAAAATGGGGATGAGAGTGGCCCCCATCTAAAAGGCAGGCTTGTGAGGTGAAAGGAGATTATCCTCTGAAGGCATTTAGCAGAAGAATCGGCCTGAAATCAGCACTTGTTACGCGTCAGCAGCTCTTACCTTTTGACTGTTAGAGACATGCCAAGTCAGTTTCTTTATCCTCATTTTGTGAACGGGTGCCGTGGGCTCACAGAGTTAACACACTGCCCAGAGTCACACAAAGGGTCTGGGGCAGAACTGGGATTTGAACGCGAACCTTTCTCCCTGTGAAACTTAACTCAGGGAAGAGCCAGAGTGAGCCTGTGCACAATTTCAAGCAGGCAGGTGGTGGCGGGAGGCGAGTGGTTTTGAGTAGCAGAGTCATGAACATGTCACTTCTCCTGGGGTTGGTGTGGGATCTTCTGTTTCACAAATGTAATGAAAGGAAGCACATTAGTGTTACCATAAAATTGCTTGGCTTAAAAGGAATTACGTTTTAAAGGGAAATAAAGAAAACACTTTACTGTTCTCATTTGATTTGAGATGTGAGGTCCTTTGGGCAGAGCCAATTACACTGGCCCTCACCCTGTCAGACCCAGTGACTCCTTCTTACAGGAAATATTTTGTAAAATCCCTTTTGCCATCCTGAAATGAAATGTATCTACGCACATAATTCCCCCTCCCAAATAAATATAATGCCCTATTGTAATAGAAAAGAGAAATTTTATTTAAAAAAAAAGCAATTTGTGGTGAAATCATACATGTGCCAATATCTAAACACCTGGGTATGACCAGATCAAGGGATATAGTTTAAGTGATCAGATAAGTGCTCCAAGCTATAATGACTACATTTGTATTGAAGAAAAGTAAGACAGTTGTTGACTGAAGAGTATTAAAACTTCCTTATGGTTAATAATTTGAAAAGAGTCAATGAAGAATGAGTGTCTATTTCAAATGTAGAATCATCTAGACATGTAGACAGATACAGGTGGCTTATATGGGTAACTCATGTAACTCCGGCAACTTTTCTGTCTGTGACGTATTTTTTCTGAAATGGCGATTTGAATCTTGGTAAGGTTCCAAATAAAACAAAATTTAATCTTCTCTAAATTTACACAGGAGTTACATTCTGGGAAGCTCAGTGTATATTAAACTTTAGCAAAAATACTTTGTGTTTATGTGTAAAGCTGAACCAGATTCTGGGTTAGGTCCTTATAAACAGGGTTTCACCTTCATGTATGTCTGATGGATCATTCAAAAGTGTGTGGGATTATAAATCAGAATGTGAAGGGTGAAACTCTGAAACTCCTAGAAGGAAAAGATGACTTAGCACCAAAATTTATTAACCTTAAAGGAAAAGTTAGTGAATTTTACTCTGTAAAGATTCTGGTTTCATCGATGACACTTTCAGGGGAGTGAAAAGACAAGTTGATGACAGGCTATCTGTAATCCATATATTCATGGAAGAAGTCATTCTGGGAATCATAAAGAATTACAAATAAGAGAAAAGACAGATTACAGCAGTAAACTGGGCAGAAGACTTGAGCAGATACTTCACAAAAGAGAATATCCACAGCACACCCGCTAGAATGGCTAACATGAAATAGACAGTACTAAGTGTTGGCAAGGAATCAGGGCAACAGGAATACGCCCACTGTGGAGGTGGGAAGCCAGCTGCTACAACAACTTTGGAAAACTCCGGCAGTAACTACGAAGCCTGCATATATACCTTTCCTGTGATCCAGACGTCCACTCCTTGGTGTCTGCCTAGGAGAAATGTGTATGTTTATCAGTCAATAAGTGTGAGAGGGTACGTTTGAGGCAGTGCTACTCCTTGTGGCTCCGAACTGAAAACAACCCACGTGCCCATCACGAACTCTATGCAGCAACACAGAGAAGTCTCACAGACGTGACAGCACGTGAAGAAGCCAGACACGGGAGTACACGTGGTGTGACGTCATTTCTAGGAGGTTTAGAATAAAAAAAGTAGTTCCTTAGAAGTGTCAGAAGTCAGGGTGGTGGTTACCCCTGGTGGATGGTCCTGACTGTAAGGACCCGAAGGGTTTGGGGTGCTGATATTCCTCTGGTTTTGGACCGAGAGTTGGTTACATGGATGTGTGCACTTAGTGAAAATGTATGGGGTCTACACTTCTGTGTTTGTGCCATAGTTCCAACATGTTTCCAGTGAATATTGCAAAAAGAAGTCAGCCGCTATCCACTAACATCGCGGGCTCCACCCCCGTCACTGGAACAGCTGAAGATCCCTCTGTGAGAAACACTGGCCCAAACAAAAGGGGTTAAAACAAAAGAAGGGGGAAATTCTCTACACAGGAAGGTAACAGGGGTGTTTCTGAGCCCAAAGAACACGCCATGAGGTTACTGGCCACAGGTGGGGAACTGAGCCAGCAGGGCACCAGTGACCAGGTGGGAAGGGCCATGGTTCTGGAGGCCAGCAGGTGCCAGCGAACACCCAGGTCAGGGCCCCGTCCTTCCCCCACTGAGATGGTGTGTGGCCCCTCCCCCAAACCTGGATATGGAGGAATCTCGTGGGCGTCAGCCAGCAGAGCACACATGAGGCAGGTGAGTTAGAGCAAAGTCTTAGACCCGTGCCTCCCCAGGTGTCAGCCTTTCGATAATGTTGCTGGATTGTGTGAGTCTGAGGGTTACAGGGAGCAAAGGGGGCCAGAGTAGGAGTACAGTAGTGGGGCTTGAAGCAGTAACTGTTTACAACCTGCGTGGCAGTGTTTATAATTTATCAGCCAGTACAAGAATGTCTTTATATACTGGCTGAAGGTCAGCCTAGCCTGAGCACACTATCCAGATGAGAATCAGAGGGAGGTCATCTGAAAGACATTTTTATCCAAGAGACACGCAGGCAGCACACACTTCTCTCTTATAAACAATTGTACAAACCACCCGAGAAACAGAACATCCTGGCCCACAAAGTGGACTGAGGCTGTTCACAGGACGTCGATTCCACATGGAGAGAGAGGGGAAGAGGCATCTCAGCTGGAGGTCAGTCCAGGGAGAGACAGTCTCCTGATTAAGTTCATAGCAGCTGCTCTGAAAGCACTGCACCTAGGCCAGCAGTAGTTTATAGACAATCATGCTGATTTCTCTCTCCTTTCAAACAGTTCTACAGGACTGGTGTGGTGCTTCCATGGTCAAAGGTGTGCCAGATTCCTTCACTATTTCTGCTTCCCCATCTTTAGCTTTTGCCGTCATCCTCTAGTTTGTCTCATGGCCCAAAGAGGCTGTTGGAGTTCCAGCTATCTCTTATGCATTCCAGAAAGGAGGATGGAGGGGATGGGAAAGGGATACTCCATCTAGCTGACTTCCTTCTAAGGGACATCCTTGATCTTGCCTAGTGAAGACTTGGAGTAATTTCCAGGGTATCACAGGGAAAGTGAGAGCAAGTCCTCAAGAAAACAGAGAATCAGAGAAGCCTTCTATGCAGTCAGATCTGGAGCAGGCATTTTGCAGAACCCACTGGGGAAAAATGTGTTTTTAGAAATCAACAGTTTATTACTCTGAGCTAGGAGCACTGGGAGATGCAATTAGTATCAAGACCTCTGGGCCCACAAAGCAACTGGAGAGGGTAGGGGGCAGAAGGTTGGGTTTAGTTGAGTCTAGGTGCTGGAAGAGAAAGAGGATCCAGCCAGGTCAGAACAGCGAGTGGCCTCCGAAGCGCCTGTCCAGGTGCTCCTTGGTGCTTCTTGGTGATGAAGGTCCTTGGTGCTCACCGAATGCCAGCTCACACCGTGTGACACATGCATCTGTGCCCAGCCTATTCTTGGAGCCCCTCCTGTGGCCTTTCCTGAGACCCCCAGGACTCCCAGACTCAGGGCAGTAGCCTCATCGCAAAATTTAATCTCCAAGTTTATCCAGCGGTGGAGACGTGAGGCTGAGACGCTCTGGAGCCATGGGGAAGTCACACATGTGTCTTCCTCTGATGGCTGAGCATGGGGACAACCTTCCCATCCCAATGCTCTGGGCAGCGGAGTCAGAATCCAGACCCACAACCAGGCAAGTGCAGGATGTTCTGGACAGCCTCTCACCCCTCTGCTGCCCCCTCTCCAGTCCCATGAGTTTATCGTTTAAATCAGATCTGTAAAGCATCTACTGAAAATGCAAGCAATGTTCTGGGTGCTGGTGGGCAGGTCTGCCCCTGCAAATGTGGTGCCCAGGCAGGAGTCCCAGGGGAGGACCCTATATCATATGCTGATCAGTTAGGAGTTCTAATCAAGCTACCAAGCCATTAAGAACAGTATGCTCTAAAACCTTCTCTCAACAAATGTGCTCTCCTAACTGTCTGCCCTGTGGTGAGACAATAGGGCCTCCTGAGGACTGGGGTCGGCTGGAATGTATGCCCAGTCCAAAGAGGGCAATGCCCCAGTGTATGCCCAGCCCAAAGAGGGCAATGCCACAGTGTATGCCCAGTCCAAAGAGGGCAATGCCCCAGAGCTCCAGAGAGGTTTCCCATGTGAGGATATAGGCCTTTCACCCCTTTTTATATGCAAAGACAGAAATGTGGATTTTATGTGAAATCTCCCAATTTAAAATATTTAAAACAATGACCACCCCCTGTTCAGTTTATAAGACACCAGGAAGCTGAACACAGGACACGTGGGGCCGCATCTGGCCCACAGGCTGCTCTGTTGCCAGTTCTGTGTTGCCTGCCTCTGAGTAGATCCCAGTGGGCTGGAGTAGGTGGTCTGCATAAGTTGATTTACTGTATTTTCCCCATCCGGTCTCCAGAATTATTAAACTTCAGGCTTTTTCAATGTCACCCTGAAGCCAACAGCCGACTATGCAAGGAAAAAAAAGAAAAGAAAAATGGATCAGGGAACTGAGGTGGACTCCAGAGACACCAGACGGTCCACCCAGAAGCTTGGGAGTTCACAGGTTCCCTTTAACCCTCATCTGCGGAGGTTCGGAGGTTCGGAGGTTCAGAGGCTCATCGCCTGCATCTCAGACTCCGTGGAGCGGCGGCGCTGACAAGGAGGGGTTGCGTGCGCCCTCTAGTGGACAGAGGGGGCACTGCCGAAAGCCCATGGGCTGGCTGGGGACTTGGAGAGCTCCCTGGGGTGGGGGTCGAGGAAAATGATCTCACCTGGGCCCCAGGGGTCGAAATAGCCTGGCCTGGCACCAGTTAGTCAGTCAGTTCAGTCGCTCAGTCGTGTCCAAGTCTTTGCGACATGGACTGCAGCGCACCAGGCCTCCCTGTCCGTCACCAACTCACAGAGTTTACTCAAACTCATGTCCATTGAATTGGTGATGCCATTCAACCATCTCATCCTCTGTTGTCAGCTCTTCCTCCTGACCTCAATCTTTCCCAGCATCAGGGTCTTTTCAAATGAGTCAGTTCTTCACATCAGGTGGCCAAAGGATTGGAGCTTCAGCTTCAGCATCAGTCCTTCCAATGAATTTTCAGGACTGATTTCCTTTAGGATGGACTGGGTGGATCTCCTTGCTGTCCAAGGGACTCTCAAGAGTCTTCTCCAACACCACAATTCAAAAGCATCAGTTCTTCAGCGCTCAGCTCTCTTTATAGTCCAACGCTCACATCCATACATGACTACTGGAAAAACCATAGCCTTGAGTAGACAGACCTTTGTTGGCAAAGTAATGTCTCTGCTTTTTAATATGTTATCTAGATTGGTTATAACTTTTCTTCCAAGGAGTAAGCATCTTTTAATTTCATGGCTGCAGTCACCATCTGCAGTGATTTTGGAGCCCCAGAAAATAAAGTCTGCCATTGTTTCCACTGTTTCCCCATCTATTTGCCATGAAGTGATGGGACCAGATGCCATGATCTTAGTTTTCTGAATGTTGAGTTTTAAGCCAACTTTTTCACTCTCCTCTTTCACTTTCATCAAGAAGCTCTTTAGTTCCTCTTCACTTTCTGCCATAAGGGTGGTGTTATCTGCACATCTGAGGTTATTGATATTTCACCTGGCAATCTTGATTCCAGCTTGTGCTTTATTGAGCCCAGCATTTCTCATGATGTACTCTGCCTGTAAGTTAAAAAGCAGAGTGACAATATACAGGTTTGACATACTCCTTTCCCAATTTGGAACCCTTTCCCAATTTGAAGATCTTTTTTGTATAGTTCTTCTGTGTATTCTTGCCACCTCTTCTTAATATCTTCTGCTTGTGTTAGGTCCATACCATTTCTGTCCTTTATTGAGCCCATCTTTGCATGAAATGTTCCCTTGGTATCTCTAATTTTCTTGAAGAGATCTCTAGTCTTTCCCGTTCTATTGTTTTCCTCTATTTCTTTGCACTTCTTTGAGGAAGGCCTTCCTATCTCTCCTTGCTATTCTTTGGAACTCTTGTCCTAGTGGACATCCAAGGAAACAAAGTCTCAGCCTGCTAAGGAGAGCGCCTGTGGTGACAAGCTGGGTCTCCAGTCCTGTCCCGTGACCTCAGGTCCCCAGACGCTAAGACGGAAGGAGAAGCCTTCTCAGCTCTCGCCTCTCTGAGCCAATCGGCCACACTGGAACAGCCCTGTCCCCCGCCCTTTATCCGTCTCCATCTGGCTTTCTCCAGTGTCTCTCTTCTGGAATCCCTCTACTGCGCTGCTCTGGCTTCCCCTCGCGTCCTTGCCTCTCAGCATTGGAGCCCAGCCCTGGACCCCTCTCCCGTGTCCCTGATCTCCCTGCACAGGTGAGTGTATCGCCGCCTCACTTTAAGATGCACCTAAAGGCTAGTCACTCCCAAATTCATCCAGCAAGCCTGGAGTCTCATGTGAACTCTGGGCTCATATATCCAAGGGCTTATTTGACATCTCCCCTTAGATCTCCACTAGTCACCTCATGTCTAATAAGCCCGAATGGAACTCCCAGTTTCCCAGTCCCAGGCTGATCCCATCCGTCCCCAGCTCAGGAGGTGGCTACTCCTTCCTTCTAGCTGCTCGGGTTAAAACCTGGACCTGCCTCCAATGCCCCGCTCCCGTTTCACTCCACACTGTCCTTCTTTCAGAATACATCCTCAGTCCCAGCCCTTCTCACGCCTCCATGACTGTCCCCCAGGTCTCCCACCTGGATGGTGACAGATACCTTCTCACTAGCCTCTCTGCTTCTCCTCTGCCTCCCTTAGAGTCTGTTTTCTAAAAATCAGCAGACCGAATAATGTTCATAAAACATAAGTCAGCTCATGGAACATCCCTGTTCTAAAGGCCCTGGTGGTTTCCCCTCTCAGAGTAAACACCTCCTCTCCTCTCTGATCTCTTCCCCACCCTTCTTCTCCTGCTTTCTTCCTTCCGCCACAACGGCGTCTCTGCTGTGGCCTAAACACCCGGCTTCTACCTCAGGGCCCTTGCCCCAGCTGTGCCCTCTGCCGGGAACGTTTTTCCCCAGGTGATTTACCCCTGATCAACCTCTGCCTGCATGACGTAGCTAAATGTCACCTTCGAGTGAAGTGGCCCCTAATCACTCACTCATTTCTTCAGCTAATGTTTGTTGAGGGCCCATTATGTGATAGCACTGTTCTAGGTACGGGAGAAACATCTTTGAACAAAACAGACCAATGTTCCTGCCCATATGGAGGAAGATTATAAACAGAAAGGTAAAAAGTCACTCTTAGAGGATGATAACTGCTCTTTTTGTTAAAGGGGGGGAGATGAGCAGCTCAGGGAGATTGGGTCTGCCAGAGAGGCTGCAGCTTTAAGCTGGATAATCAGAACAGGGCAATTCATAAAATGCCATGTGAACAAAGTTTTGGAAAGGTGACGGCTCAAGTCATGAGGGTGCCTGGTGGGTGGGGGGAGAGCATGATGGCCAGAGGGAGCAGCCAGTGCAAAGGCCCCGAGGCAGGGAGCGTTCTTGCCGGTTCAGAGAATGGCAAGAAGTCCAGTGTGGCTGGAGGGGATGAGCAAGGAGAGGTGGGCGAGGAGAGGGCAGAGGAGTAACGAGGTGTGTGGCGTGGAGGGTGAGGGTATCCAGATCCACCTTCCGAGGAGAGCAGTGGTCCCGAGAGGCCACCACGGTAAACATGCTTCTTCTCCCCATTGCCCCCAGGCTCCCTCTGCTCTGCTTCCTCAGCCAACACACATGCCGCTTCCAGGTCGCTGACGGCTGCTCTCAGAGATTCCCCAGGCCGTGGACGGTGCGGGAGCCACGGGGGGCGCCGTGCGGCTGCGATGGGCCCTCTGGTGCCCCGTGGTGTAATGGCCTCAGCAGGAAGCCCTGCAGGCGGCAGCCCCGTGCCCAGCAGGAGCGTTGACCGGGTCGGTGGACCTGAGTGCCATGGCAGGCGTGGGGCTCTGTTGCCAGGACAGTGGGGATAGGAGAGGTGTTCAAGGAAGGAGGGTGGCGGGGACCCAAGATTGCCTAATTTTAACCCAGATAGGGATCTGGGTTAAAGCCGTGGCTTCTGGCCCCAGGGCCCTCAGTGCTGGGCACAGAGCCGAGCACAGAGACGGCCGCGCAAACCCTTCCTGCGCTGTGAACCGCCCCTCCGAGGAGTCCCCGGAGCTCAGCGGGGAGAGGGGACGGAATGGGGTGCCAGGCGTCTCTCCCAGGTCCTCCGCTCCTGTCCCCTGTGGATGGGGTGCTCTTCCCAGATTTCACGCTCCCTGGATCCCAAGCATGTGGGCTGAGAAGCTGCCCTCTGAGGGGTTGGGTCCCTGGAGGACCAGGGTCTCAGCCCCTGTGTGGCCAGCTAGAGTCCTGGGGCCAGGGCTGATGGCCCACGGGTCACAGGGAGGACTTTCCAGGATTCCCGAAGGCGGTGAGCATCCCCGCTTTAGGGCACCTCAGTCCACAAGTGACGAAGCTGCTAGCTTTCAGTCTCGCCACACCCGGTGCCGGCCCTCAGAGGGTGCCGGGGAGACAGGAGTCACAGGGCTGAGGCCGAGCGTGGGGTCTGCTGGGGAAGACGGACAGGTCCACTGCAGGCTCCTGGCAGCGGGAGGAGAGCCACCAGCTGGCACCAGGTAGTGGGCGGCGGGACTCCGATGGGGCCGCTCACCCAGCCTGGCAGTGGGAAGCCCTCTAATTAGTTTCCTGGGGCTGCCGTCACAAATGACCACAGACTCAATTTAAAGCAACACACATTTCTTCCCTTTCGGTTCTGGAGGCAAGCAGTCTGAAATCAGGGTCACTGGCTAAAGCCAAAGTTCCTTCTGGAACCCCAGAGGGGAGAATCTGCTCCCTGCCTTTTTCAGCTTCTAGAGGCTGGTGGTGTTCCTTGGCTCAGAGCTCCTGAGTGCGAGCTGCTCAGCCATCTCCGACTCTTGTGGCCCCACGCACTGTTAGCTCAGCAGGCTCCTCTGTCCATGGAGACTCTCCAGGCCAGAATACTGGAGTGGGTAGCCATGCCCTTCTCCAGGGGATCTTCCCGACCAAGGGATCGAATCCCTGTCTAAGTCTCCTTTGTTGGCAAGCAAGTTCTTTACCACTAGCGCCCCCTGGGAAGCCCCCTTTAAGGACACTGGTGATGACATTTAGGGTCCCCTGGATAATGCAAGAGCATCTCCTTGTCTCACGATCAGTAACTTAATGGTACCTGCAGAGTCTCGGCCACACAAGATAACTCTCCCGGCTTTCCAGGGATGAGGCCCTGCATCCGTGGGGGACCTTCCACAGCTTCCGAGCGTTGATGATTGGGTGTGAGGCAAGAGTGAGGGTGCTCCTGAGTGGGCGGGGTTAAGGAGCAGGGGGTGGGGCAGACCTGGGATGGGAGCTGCAGCGATGTGCTCCCCCCTCTTTGGGAGGCTGTGACCACCCCAAGGAGGGAGGCAGAGAGGGGTGACCAGAGCTCAGGGCTGATGGGAGAGGGATGCTGCTGACCTTGGTGACCCAGAACAGGAGGATCTGGGTGACAGGTGCCCGAGCCCACTCTCCTGTCTCCCTCGCAAGCCTGCTGCCGCTCCCCTCTCCACACACACACACTCACACACGCTCGGCAGCCTCGTGGGCACGGGGCGGGGCACGCCAGCGGAGATATCACTTGGGCAGTGGCACAGCCAGATGATTTTCGAGAAAGTTCATTCTGCCCACACAGGCGAGGATGGGTCAGCACGGGAGAGAGTGTGGAGGCAGGAGGCCAGACCCTCCTGCACAGACCCTGAGCACTGTTTAATCTGAATGGCCCTACCTGGAGGTCAATTTCCCCGATGGGTTGTTTGGGTTAGTTGAGGAGTCGGTTGTGTCTGACAGGGAAACGTGGTACCATACAGCCGTCACGCTCAATGCCTCCCATTCAAAGATGCTGGGCCAATAGGGAGGCCTCTGGCAGGCTTGGCTGCAAGCCGCAGAAACCACCTGCAGTGAGTTTAGGAGGAAACAGGATTTACTGCAGAAGGCTGGGGGCTGCCAGCATCTCCGGAGCAGCCCTAGAACCGGGTCAGAGGCTCTGCTGGGGGAACTTGGCCCACACGTGGGGCGGCTCCAGGAAGCAAGACCGTGGCCAGCACCCAGCAGAGCCACCACGCAGAAGGGCCCAGACGGAACCCTGGCCCCTGGCCCCTGCCATCCCCCTCACCCTGCCATCAGTGGGCATCTGCTTCATCTCAGAGTCCACTGCTGAGGCATCTGCTCGGCGTGCCTGCTCACGTGCCTGCAGCTTAGCTTCTGGGAAACAGTTTCTGGCTTCTCTGGGTAGTCAGACCCAGGAGGAGAGAATTCTTCACAGCCATGAGGGGTGTTCAAAATGCCAGACCAGGGACTTCCCTAGTAGTCCAGTGGCTAAGACTGTGCTCCCAAGACAGGGTGCCTGGGTTCGATCCCTGGCTAGGGGAACTAGATCCCACTTGCTGCAACTGCTGGGGCAGCCAAATAAACAAACAACAACAAAAATGCCAGACAAGCAGGACAAATAGGCACTGCAAGTAAATAAGGGAAAAGAATTTTCAGGTTTATGTCATCACAGATCCCGTCATTGGAAAGGAGAGACAGCATGTGTGCTAATGGCTTCTGTCACTGGGGAGAGTAATGCGGGAGAGGCTTCCTCTATGCAAATCCCACCTGGGCCCCCCCAGAGGGGCACAGACACCCCAAAGTGCACCCCAGTTCTGGGCCCTGTGACTTTGTCACCGCGTGTAAAGTCCCCTTGGCAGGGTGGAGTGCTGAGTCTGTGTTTTCCGGGGTACG
Source organism: Dama dama (assembly GCF_033118175.1). Classification (NCBI taxonomy): domain Eukaryota; kingdom Metazoa; phylum Chordata; class Mammalia; order Artiodactyla; family Cervidae; genus Dama; species Dama dama. Next base: position 13,799,542 of record NC_083705.1, read on the forward strand.
CTTCATCCTCGTCTCTTCTAGTCTCTGGGGGAATACAGGTGGGACAGGAACAGCCTCTCTCACTCCCCAGCTCTCTGAGCCCCACTCTGGGAATCAGCAAGAACCATAATCCTCTCTCTTCTTAACCCATCGGCTCCACGGAGACCATGGGCACAGCTCCTGTTGCTGCACAAGCCCTATATGAAGTCTTTGCATGCTTAACAAGGAAGGCACCTTTCAGGAGGTGCTGGCTGCCTGGACTTGCCCTGAAGCCCCTTGGCGAGGTCACCCACCTTCATGCGGGTGCTGGCTGCCTGGACTTGCCCTGAAGCCCCTTGGCGAGGTCACCCACCTTAATGCGGGTGCTGGCTGCCTGGACTCGCCCTGAAGCCCCTTGGTGAGGTCACCCACCTTCATGCGGGTGCTGGCTGCCTGGACTCGCCCTGAAGCCCCTTGGCGAGGTCACCCACCTTCATGCGGGTGCTGGCTGCCTGGACTCGCCCTGAAGCCCCTTGGCGAGGTCACCCACCTTCATGCGGGTGCTGGCTGCCTGGACTTGCCCTGAAGCCCCTTGGCGAGGTCACCCACCTTCATGCGGGTGCTGGCTGCCTGGACTCGCCCTGAAGCCCCTTGGCGAGGTCACCCCATTCCCGTGCACAGCCTTTCCCTCCTGTGTTGCCCGCTGCTGTTAATTCCTTCTTCCTCGTTTCTTCCGGTTTCCGCAGTGCGCCCCTGTGCCTCTCCTCAGGCTGTCTCTGCTTTCCGGCGTGTCTTTGGTGGCAGTGAAGGGTGGGGGATGTTTACACACAGCTGCTGGGGATAGGGAGCGAAGTGTGGCAGTCACTATGGAAACGTGACCTGGGCATGCCCCGCCTCGGTCTACCTTGCAGAGCCCTCATCACCGCTGCACAAGGCTTTCCTGCTGCTTTGTCATTTATAGGCAGGAGTTGTGGAAACTGAGACTCAGCTCAGTGTCCATCCAGCGTGGTCATAGGCACAACTTCACGGCCTGTGACGCCCTGGTTAAAACGAAGCAGTGCAGAAGAGTGATTAAGCACTAAGCATGATTAAGTACACATCGGGGCCAAGTGGACTCTGAAGACAGATGGCCCAGGGCTAAATCTCGCTTGGTTACTTGCTGTGTGATCTCAGGCAGGTCACTTAACCTCTCCGTGGTTAATCTCTGCTGTGATTTCTCCGTCTGAAAAACGGATGATAACAATGGCCCCTGCCTGACAGGGTCATTGTGAAGATACAAGGAAATTAGTACTATGTATAGAAGGGGCTTCTCTGGTGGCTCAGTGGTAAAGAATCCACCTGTCAATGCAGGAGACACAGGTTCAATCCCTGGGTCAGGAAGAGCCCCTGGAAAAGGAAATGGCAACCTACTCCAGTATTCTTGCCTGGGAAGCCCCACGGAGACAGGATCCTGGTGGGCTATAGTCCATGGGGTTCACAAAAGAGTCGGACACAACTTAGCAACTAAACAACAACAAATACTATAGAATGATCCTCAAAATATGTTAAATGCTAAAAAGGAACTTCCAGGAATACCTATGTATAGATACACATACATTCTGTTACAGCATTTGTGCAAGAATTCTGCCAACAAACCCAAATCGTTTACATGCATACACACATTCACATGCATAGAAAATGCATGGGAAGATCCACATGCTGGGAAGATCCACAGCAAATACGTAACCCTTAGACAAGCAAAAACAATAAACCACCCGTAAGAAAAACAGCTACCAATGTGTGAGTTCTCCTACCCTGGGTGTAGCTTACTCTCTGATTTCATTTTGGCTGTCTGCAAGAGGATTCAGTTTAAAAGAGTAATCCATTTCCCTTTAACCCATTGCTTGAGCATTCATGCTCATTCTGCCGTTCCTTCCTTGCTCCATCCTTGAGCATTGTGTTGGGCAGGGCAGGGCAGCTAGTCCTTGCCTGTTCTCTAAGCCACTTCCTCCCGCCCGCTCATGGCGCGCCCTCTGGTGGTGCTAACGTGTAGCGCTGTGAACCCACAACACGTGCGGGGGGAAAAAGCAGAAAAGAGTTGCTGATTCTCCCTGGCAGTCTGCCCTGAACTTTTGACTCTGGGCTGGGGGCTGGTCGTCTCGCCAGAACTCCGCACAGTGGGAGAAGTCTTTACCTTTTTTGTTTTTTAAGTTGTTCCTATCTGGGGTTTTCAGATTTAGCAACTAAAAACACTAGGTGCTTGGTTGGATTTGAACTTCAGTATATATCACAGATCAGTTTTTTACCAGTATGTTGTATAATTGCATGGAACATGTGAAGGTGTTAGTCGCTCAGTCGTGTCAGACTCTTTGCGACCCCATGGGCTGTAGCCTGCCAGGCTCCTCTGTCCATGGGAGTCTCCAGGCAAGAATACTCGAGTGGGATTGCCATTCTCTTCTCCAGGGGATCTTCCTGACATCTCCTGCATTGAAGGCAGATTCTTTACCATTGGAACCACCAGGGAAAACCCTGCATGGAACATACTTATGCTGAAAAATTATTTTCCCTTTATCTGAAATTCAAATTCCTGAATTTTGTGCATCCCCAGTGGGAGAGGCTCCTGTTGACCTGGGGGAGGGAAGTAAAGAAGCGAGTGGGAAAGGGAGGAAGAAGGTCCGGGAGTGGGAATGAGTGAAGGAAAGCAGTGTGGGCTTAGGTGAGTCTTTTGGTGCGGGGGGTGATACCTGACATCAGTTTTCTGTGCAGCTGGGGTTGTCAAGGCCCCTTGCTCTAAGACAGCGCTGAGCACCCTAAGCTGAAATCCCTCTGAAAGTCAGATGACCTTAACTCTGAAAGTCTGATGATTCTGATGTCATTGGTTTAGAGGAGGCAAAGGCCTGGCATGTTTTTTAAAGCCCCCAGGCAATTCAAATTTGTAGGCAAAGTAGAGATTCACCGTTAAAGATCTGGTCTTGAACCGGGTGTGTGGGTGTGTGTGCTTGCACACATGTGTCCCAGATGCCTTCTGCTTGTGTAGCCCCAAGTTCACCAGTCTGTTGGGGGGAGGTGGTTCCTTCTTCTGGAGAGCCCACATCTGCATATTATGGAGAAGCCTGGGGCTCTTTTCCAAGTGTTCCCAGACACCCGCCCCCAGGGGCTTATACTTTATGGATCACTTCCTGTCTCTGATTCCCCATTCACACTGAGCACTCAGTCTCATTCCTGGCTCCCCCCACCCCCTAAAGTCCCTGTCAATTTAATGCTGGTTTTCAGTGACACGCCCCCCCCCCTCCCCAGCTCAAGTTTAGCAGATGTTTCCTGAAGGTCTGCAATTAACAAAGGGTGTCATCCCCAAAGTGAATTACTCTGCCCTCAAGTCCCCCATTTATTCTCACAAACCCTGCTTCCTCCAGAGGTCAGCATGCAGCTGCTAGCCAAGTTTCAAGCTGCTGTTTCCTTTTAATCAGAACAATTAAACTCTTTTTCTTTTTTTCCCCATACACATCTCTCGCCTTTTCAGGTATTTCAAAAAGAGACACATTATCCCTGTGGAGAACTGGGTGATGCTCTTCCTAGGGAAGCCTGCTACAGTTGCAGTCAGGGTTTAACAAAATAGCATCACCCTCTTCCTTCTACATGTGCAAGTCTTTAGGGTTATAGCAAGTTATCTTAATATTAGTAGCTAGAAGACCCTGTTGACTTCAGTGCAAGTATTCTGGCCAGAGAACCAAGGTCCTTGGATAAAACCCCAAAGTTGGAGGTATCAGGGGTTTTCTGTTCCTGGGGGAAGGCAGCTGGCATCCCAGCAGATGCTGCTAAAGCCCTGGGTTTGTGCCCCCTCTGTTCTGTGGGGAGAGCAGGAAGCGGAGGACAGGAGAGAGGAAGGGAGCGAATGGAAGAGAAAGCAAAGGAGGTGAAGATTAAAACAAAATGACGCAGGAATCTAATCTTTAAAAATGCTACAAGTGAAGTTATTTACACAGCAGAAACAGATTTACAGATATTAAAAACAAACTTAGGTTTACCAAAGAGGAACGGTGTCAGGGAGGGATGAATCGGGATCTTGGGATTAACATACACACACCACTGTGTATAAACGTACATAACCAACAAGGACCTCCTGTATAGCACAGGAACCTGTGCTCAGTACTCTGCGATGACCTGTATCTGAAAAAGAGCAAATAAATGTGTATAACCGAATCACTCGGCTGGACACCTGAAACTAACTCAACCTTGTAAATCAACTATACTCCAATAAAAGTGAAAGAAAAAACAAAATGATATGGGTGCCCCTAAGATAGAGTCTCTAGTTCCCAAGAAAGAAGTGAGAGGGAAACAGGAGGAAGAGGAGGCATCCTGGTGATAAGAAGGCTGGACTCCAGAATCCTCTGGGAGGCAGCCCAGCCAGGCTTGGAGTGTGGGTTGAATGCCTTCCAGCCAAGCTACCTGGGAAGCCATCTTCCCAAAGTCCAACTGCAGTACTTCCTTCTCCCCTAGGTGGCCCGAGACCACTCTGTCTGTCTCTAGGATTGCACAGCGGCTCAAGCAGTCCAGCAAAATTCACCTCCTGGTCCTGCCCTCCCAGCCAGCTGTCTCTTTCTTTCCTTCCCCACTTCCCTCAAATTTTTCCCAAAGGAGAAAAAATTTTAAAGTTTGTTTCAAAAGTTCAATGTGAAACTTCACTCTGTATACCCATTTTGTTGTTGTTCAATCAGTAAATCGTGTCTGAGTCTTTGTGACCCCATGGACTGCAGCGTGTTAGGCTTCCCTGTCCTTTACTATTGAAGAAGGAATTCATAGGGCCAGGACTCCATCTCAGGCCTATCTGTGCTGATCATGCTCAGCTGCCTCCCCAGTGGACTCTGAACTCTCTGCTTAGTGCCTGTGGGAACGACAAAGGAAGGATAAGACCCCCTCCAGACAGGGGAATCTTGAAGATCACATCCAGGTTACTCATCACCTAAGAGGAAACATACCGTAATCACACCTGTCTCCGGACAGATCATAAACTTTTTCCGTATCTATCAGGATGTAATCACAGGCTTATCGATTATTAACTGGTTGGAACGTGACCACAAGCTTATTGATTATTAACTGTTTGGAATGTAACTGCGGGCTTATTGATTATTGACTGTTTGAACACATAACATGTGAATGATGGGGTTATTGTAGTTGTATTTACCCTTCCTTTGTTTATGTAAGTCTCAAGGGAATTGGGGTGGTGGGTTTGGACACGTACACATGGGATATAAAAGATTTTCACAAATGCTGGTCGGGGTCCTTGGCTAAGAGGAGACTCTGCCTTGGGCCCGCCGGCGTAATAAACTGCACTCCATTATCTGCATTGTCCCTTTGAGTGAGTTTGTTTCCCGAAGAGCGTGGCTATAACACTATCTCCCGGAGTTTGCTTAAACTCATGTCCACTGAGTCAGTGACACCCATTAGATAAGTGAAAATTAGAAAGCTGGGTAATGCCAAGTGTTAGCCATAGTGTGAGGGGGCAGGGAAACTCTGCAAGGAGCGTGGGAAGGCGCTGCCTAATGAATGAGGAGATACAGTCCCTCTTAGAGGAAAACAAAAGTATAAATTTTTGTGACCTTGGATGGGGCAATGGTTTCTTAGGTATAATACCAAAAGCATAAGCAACAAAAGAAAAAAAAAAACCTTGAACATCATTAAAATGAAAAAATTGGGGGCTTTGAAGGACTGCAATGAAAAAATGAAAAGACCATTCACAGAATAGGAGAAAAAAATGTTAATTTATCTCATGAGAAAATTGTGCCTAGAATTTATAAACCATTAGAACTCAGTAATATAAAAACAAACAACCCAATTTTTAAAATGAGCAAAGAACCTGAATAGACAGCTTCTTAAAGAAGATATACAAGTGGCCAATAAGTACATGATAAAATGCTCAACATCATGAGTCATCAGGGAAATGCAAATGAAAACCATACTCAAATATTACTTCATACCCACTAGCATGACTGTAATCAAAGATGGCAAGAATAAGCATGGGGGAAAATATGGAGGTGGGAAAATAAAACGGTCCACTTTGGAAAAAAGGCAAAGCAGAGTGAAATACAGCGGCAGTTTCTCAAATGGCTAAATGTAGAGTTACAGCAAGATCCAGCGATTCCACTCCTAGGTGTATACCCAATATACCCAAGAGAAACGAGAACATATGTCCATATAAAACCGTGTATTCTCACGTTCATAGAAGCACTATTCCTATTGGAAACCAGTGGGGGAAAACCCAAGAATCCATTGACTTTTGAATAGATGAATGAAATGCGGTGTGTCTGTGCAATGCAATGTTATTTGTTAATAAAAGAGAATGAAGTACAATACATGCTACAACATGAGTGAACCTTGAAAACATTATGCTGATCATAAAAGTCCACATATTTTATGATTTCATTTATATGTAGTAGGCAAATTAGGAAAATCTGTAATAGGCAGAATAGGCTAATCTACTGACACAGAAAGTAGATTAATGGTTGTTTAGGACTAGGGGAAGCTGGGGCTTAAAGGGTGAATAGATTAGGGGCGTGGGTTTTCTTTTTACTCCGAGGAAGATGTTCTAAAATCAACTGTAGTTGAATGCACAGCTGTGTGAATACCCTAAAAGCCGTTGAAACTTGTACTTTAATTGGATAAATTGTATGGTATGTGAGATTATGCTACCATGTTTTTCATGAGATTCCAACTAGTTAATTGAGATGGTCTCTGACTTGAACTCTGAGTTTCCTAGTAGAGCAAAGAAAAATTAAACCGAGGTTCTTATCCTCTCATGGCGTCTTTCAGTTCCCAAGGGAAGATTCCAAAGCATGTTTAATAAAAAGTAATTCTATAAGGGTCCAAAGGTATTTTTATTATCTTGTTATAAATATTTACAGAAGTAACTTTTCACCCAAAGAAGATAAGACTAACTCGGGCAGTAAGAACTGCGGTTCTATGATGTGTTAGTCTCCCTTCAGTGTCGGGTAGAAATGTGTACACAACTCAAGTCGGGCAAGCCCATTCGCCTCAAACCTGCAACTCTGACTAAGGTAAGTGTATGGGTAGGAGTTTAATAGGATGATGACATGGACAGATATTTTATATGAACCCAGCTTCAAAGATTAACATGAAAAGCTGGGGTTTATTCTTGGTTGGAAGAGGGTAGATGAAGGCAAAAAGGGCAGGGCTAGGGTAAAGGATGAGCTGATAAATGATGTCAGACATGATTAGGCAAAGATTTTCTTAACTGCTGGTGGCAGTGTCCCTGCTAAGAAGGAAACAGTCTTTGGGAAAATATTTTGGCGAGATGCTTGGGATGTAAGGTGTGACCCAGATTCCATGGGCGTGGACAAGAACCCAAGCAATAAAGATATTTTTATCCTTTTTCCTAAGAGGGGGAGATAGGAAAGAGCCCAGGGTGGGGGTAGTGTTGGGGGTCTTGTGGGGCAAACGGGCCAGCAGAAAGTGCCTTGAGACCTCCCCAGCCCGTGGCTATTTATGGAGAGCGATGCCTAGTGTCTAGATGAAAAGTGTTGGAGTTGCTGAGACATAAAATCCTCCTAATCTCCCTCCATGCCCTTGAATTTCAAAACCATCTCTTGAGTCCAATGAGTTCTTGGTGTCCGTGAGCTCTTGTGGAGATCACGGGAGGAGATGAGCGTCCCAGTGCACACAGGGCGGGGACACAGAGGGGGACCTGGGCTGAGGACTTTGAATCTCTTGCTTCCTTGGAGAGCTGGGTAAATCTGAGAGGTCTCTGAACTGCCCAGGGTATGCGATTAGGGTGCAATCCAATCACACGAGGGGCTGGGGAAGTCCTGTGTCTTCTGCCTTTCAAAACAGTTCCCAAGACACCAGCAAAACACAAGTTTTAAATATTCTTTATCTTCTTCTTCCCCTCCCCCTCCTCCCTCTCCTTCTTACCCCCTTCTCTTCCTCCCTTTTTCTTCTACCTCCTCCTCCTCCTTCTTCCACTCATAGCCCCTAGCAGGGACCAACGGAGACCTCACGTCCCTGTGAAACATCTAGCTTTGCCAAGTGCCTATGCAATAAGCATCCAAATAGGATGTTGGTCCCAGATCCTCGGGACCTCCCGTAAAAAGGTCTGAGGGGGACTGATGGATACTGGTGTGCCCATCTCTGGATGAGTTTCTGATTGCATAGACTAAGCTTTTATTTAAAAAATCCCCAAAGTGACAGAGCAAACTAAATATAGGTAAATAGATTCAAAAAAGATGTAAGTCCAGCTGAGACACCGAAGCTTGTAAGAAGGTGATGCCAAGAGGCAAACAAGGAAGGCAAAATGTGAAACTAAATCTATTCACTTTGTAAAATAAACTTGATATTGTCAAAGAGTCTTAGACTTACAGGAAAAAACCAAAAATAATACTGAGAATTTCCACTTATTCCACATCCAGTTTTTTCTGTTATTAACATCTTAGGTTAGCATGGTATATTTGTCGAAATGAATGAATATTGATACATTATTATTAACATATATCGATTAAGATGTCCTTGCATGCTCAGTCCCTGAGTCATGTCCGACTCTGCAACCCCATGGACTGTAGCCCACCAGGCTCCTCTGTCCATGGGATTTCCCAGGCCAAAATACTGGAGTGGGTTGCCATTCCCTTCTCCAGGGAATCTTCCCGACCCAGGGATCAAACCCGGTCTCCTGTACTACAGGCAGATTTTTCACTCTCACCAGGGAAGCCCCCAGCATCCGTAGTTTTGACTTACTGTGTTTCTCTGCCCCAGTGTCCCGTCTAGGGCCTCACCTATTTGGTGACCATGTCTTCTTAGTCTCCTCTTGGCTATGATGGTTTCTCATGACTTTCCTTGCTCTTGTGACTTTGACAGTTGGAGAAGTCCTGGTTTTGTATTTTATCTGTTATTTATCTCGTGATTAGACTGAGGTTATAGGTTTTGGGAAGGAAGACCACAGAGACAAAGTGTCCTTCACACCACCTCACATCAAGGGAACATACTTTCAGCATGACTTATCGCTGCTGATGTTGACCTCGACACCTGGCTGAGGTGGTGTCTGCCGGTTTGTCAATTACCTTTTCCCCATTTCCGTAGGTTGTCTTTGGAGGAAGTCACTATGTGACTCAGAGGGCTTCCCTGGTGGCTTGGATGGTAAAGAATCTGCCTGCAACATGGGAGACTCGGGTTCAATCCCTGGGTCGGGAAGATCCCCTGCAGAAGGGAATGGCAACCCACTCGAGTATTCTTGCCTGGAGAATCCCATGCACAGAGGAGCCTGGCGGGCTACTGTCCATGGAGTTGTAAAGAGTCTGACATGACTGAGCTGCAATCACAAACACTGTTTTAGCCCACACTTAAAGAACAGGAAGTTGTGTTTCCCCTCCCAAAGGGGAGAAGCTACATCAATTTTGTAGCCCTGGGATGTCTCAAAGGTACCACTCAGGCTGGCTGACTGTGCCTTGGAGTTTTGACACAAAAAACCCATGAGTTTTCCAAACAATAGTGGGAAAGTGTTCTCTCTTCTGCTTCGAGGAGATTGTTTAAAAAAAAAAAAAAGTAAAGCAATTATAAAACCACAGCAAAATGATCTGTCCCAAGAGTACCTCTCCTCTTTCCTCCCCTCTTTGAACGAATGGCCAGAGCTGAGTTGTGTGTTCAGAAGTTGTGTGTCCAGTGAGACGACAGGTGCCCCTGTGAACGCTCAGAAGCACCTGGTCAGGGGGCGTGGGGCTCTTGGGGATGGCGAGCAGGTCTCAGCTCTGGGTGCATGCCATATTTCGATCTAGAAATATGGTACCCGTGAACCTATTTGCAGGGCGGCAGTGGAGACGCAAACACAGAGGACAGACTTGTGGACACAATGGGGGAAGGAGAGGGTGGGATGAATTGAGAAAGTGACATTGGGACATATATGCTGCCATTTGTAAAATAGATAGCCGAATGGGAACTTGCTCTATGACCCAGGGAGCTCAAACCTGGTGCTCCGTGACAACCTAGGGAGGGGGACAGAGCGGGAGGCGGGAGGGAAGCTCAAGGCGGAGGGGGCATGTGTACACCTATGGCTGATTCATGCTGACGGATGGCAGAAACCAGCACAGTGTTGTAAAGGAATTATCCTCCAACTAAAAATGAATACACTTTTAAAAATTAAAGAAAAAAAAGAATTTTTCCACTCTGTGATGAAAGGAAAGGCTCTTTGGGGCTGGGCTGTGTAATGAAAGGCAAAAGCGATTTGGAAAAAAACAAGATCTGGCTATAATGGGAAAGGTTATTTTTACTGCAGGGGCAGGTCATCTGTTAAAATGCTGCCATTGCCAAAGTTTTTCTGGCCCTCGGAAACATTATGGGTGCTTTTCCTTATGGAGTTTATTTGCTTTGAGTGTCTCAAGGAGTTAAGTGAGAGCCTGGCCAAGGTCACGCAGTCCCTGCCAGGGGAGGTGGTGTCCACTAAGGGCCGGAGCTCGCTGGCCACATCCGCTTCCTGGGGCTGTGCGGGCCGGCACACAGGCCACGGGAGACACAGATTCTGAGCTGCTCTGTCCTTTTCTCAGACTGGAGATGCCAGCTTCTTGCAGAGGTCACGTGCCCTGTGCACGGCTCCATTGCAACTGGACAGAAAACATTCTCTGATGGCTGGCTATGGTGGGGTTCAGGGTTTAGCAAGATTTCTGCATTCCGGAGTCCTGAATGAAGATGTGTCTAGATAATCCATCGCCCTCCTAGCAGTTATTTGAAATGAGCTTTCAGATCTCCCAAATGCTCGTTGCACTCTTCCTCGCCTCTTCCACAGAAATGGACAGAATGATACTAAAGTGACTCTGGGGCTGTGCAGGCAGACACAGAAGGGTAGGGATCCTGGACTCTCTCTTGCGATTGCTCTTCTGGCAATCTCTGAATTTCAGTCCCTGAAATCTCTCTGTCCCCCAGTCTCTCTAACTGCAGGAGGGGATGGCGTGAAGGTGGGTTGCAAACAATAAAGAGAGTTCACTAAGAAGACTACATTTCCTCTTCTGACAGAGCTCCCACTCTTGATTCTTAAAAAATAAAATACTTCCACTTTTCCACTACTCAAAGAAAGTCTTCATTTTGGAAGCAATGCCATTTGCAGCAACATGGGGGGACCTAGTGTGACCATCCTCAGTGAATGAAGTGAGTCAGACAGAGACAAGCATCACACATATCGCTTCTTTGTAAAATCTGAAAAATGGTACAGATGAACTTATCTACAAAACGGAAACAGACTCATAGACTTCAAAAGGGAGTGTATGGTTCCCAAAGGGGAGAAATGTTGGGGGAGGGATAAATTAGGAGTTTGGGGGAACATAATATTGTTGTTGTTGTGTAGTCGGTAAGTTGTGTGTGACTCTTTTGCAACCCCACAGACTGTAACCCACCAGGCTCCTTAGTCCTTGGGATTGTTTAGACAAGACTATTGGACTGGGTTGCCATTTCCTACTGCAGGGGATCTTCCCGACCTAGGGATCAAACCCAAGTCTCCTGTATCGGCAGACAGATTCTTGACCACTGAGCCACCTTGGAAGCCTGGGATTAACATATACACACTCTATACATAAAAGAGATAATCTACAAGGACCTACTGTATAACACAGGGAACTCTATGCAATGCTCTGTAATGACCTATATGAGAAAAGAATCTGAAAAAAAAGAATATATGCATATGTATAACTGAATCACTTTGTCATACACCTGAAACGAACATAAAATTGTAAATAACTATACTCTACTATAAAATAAAAATTAAATTTAAAAATTATATTAAAATGTTCTTCACTTGGGGGGACAATTTTAAGTTCATAGAAAATCGAGAGGAAGGTTAGAGATTTCCAATATACCCCTGGCCTCCACATGTAACCAGCCTCTCCTACTGTCTATATCACTGACCAGAGTGGTACATTCGTTACCAAAGATGGACCTATACCGACATGTTATAATCACCCACAGTCTATAGTTTCTTAAGATTCACCTTGGTGTTGTACATTCTGTGGGTTTGGATGAAAGTATAATGACATGTATCTATCATTATAATGTCATACACAGTATTGTCACTGCCTCAAACATCCTCTGTGTTCTGCTCGGCTCTGTCTGCCCAACCTCTGGCCACCACTGATCTTTTTACTGTCTCCATAGTTTTGCCTCTTTTTTTTGGCCAGAGTATCATCTAGTTGGAATCATATAGTATGTAGCCTTTTCAGATTGGCTGCTTTTACTTAGTAATATGCATTTAAGGTTCTTGCATGTCTGTCTGTGGCTTGATAGCGCCTTTCTTTTCAGTGTTGAGTGATATTCCATTGTCTGGATGTACCACAGTGTATTTATACATTTACTTACTAAAAGACATCTTGATTGCTTCCAGATTTTGACCATTATTTCTAAAGTCCTTGTAACTATCATGTGCAGGTTCTGTTTGGACATAGCTTTTGACTCAGGGTAAATAGCAAGGAGCATGATTGCTGGATTGTATGGAAAGAATATCTCTAGTTTCAGAAGAAACCACCAGTCTTCCAAAGTGGTCATACCATTTTTTAAATTGAAGTAGAGTTGACTTACAGTATTATATTAGTCTCAGGTGTACAACATAGTGATTTGATATTTTCATGATTATGCTCCATATATCTTTCCTTTTCTCCCTTGCTTTTCACTTCTCTTCTTTTCACAGCTCTTTGTAAGGCCTCCTCAGACAGCCATTTTGCTTTTTTGCATTTCTTTTCCTTGGGGATGGTCTTAATTCCTGTCTCCTGTACAATGTCACGAACCTCTGCCCATAGTTCATCAGGCACTCTGTCTATCAGATCTAGTCCCTTAAATCTGCTTGTCACTTCCACTGTACAGTCATAAGGGATTTGATTTATGTCATACCTGAACAGTCTAGTGGTTTTCCCCACTTTCTTCAATTTAAGTCTGAATTTGGCAATAAGGAGTTCATGATCTGAGCCACAGTCAGGTCCTGGTCTTGTTTTTGCTGACTGTATAGAACTTTTCCATCTTTGGCTGCAAAGAATATAATCAATCTGATTTCGGTATTGACCATCTGGTGATGTCCACATGTAGAGTCTTCTCTTATGTTGTTGAAAGAGGGTGTTTGTGATGACCAGTGCGTTCTCTTGGAAAAACTCTATTAGCCTTTGCCCTGCTTCATTCCATACTCCAAGGCCAAATTTGCCTGTTATTCCAGGTATTTCTTGACTTCCTACTTTTGCATTCCAGTGCCCTATGATGAAAAGGACATCTTTTTTGGGTGTTAGTTCTAGAAGGTCTATGTAGGTCTTCATAGAACCATTCAACTTCAGCTTTTCCAGCATTACTGGTCGGGGTATAGACTTGGATTACTGTGATATTGAATGGTTTGCCTTGGAAACAAACAGAGATCATTCTGTCATTTTTGAGATTGCTTCCAAGTACTGCATTTTGGACTCTCTTGTCGACTATGATGGCTACTCCATTTCTTCTAAGGGATTCCTGCCCACAGGAGAAATATCAATAACCTCAGATATGCAGATAATACCACCCTTATGGCAGAAAGTGAAGAAGAACTAAAGAGCCTCTTGATGAAAGTGAAAGAGGAAAGTGAAAAAGTTGGCTTAAAGCTCAACATTCAGAAAATTAAGATCATGGCATCCAGTCCCATCACTTCATGGCAAATAGATGGGGAAACAGTGGAAACAGTGGCTGACTTTATTTTTCTGGGCTCCAAAATCACTGCAGATGGTGATTGCAGCCATGAAATTAAAAGACGCTTACTCCTTGGAAGAAAAATTATAACCAACCTGGACAGCATATTAAAAAGCAGAGACATTAGTTTGCTAACAAAGGTCCGTCTAGTCAAGGCTATGGTTTTTCCAGTGGTCATGTATGGATGTGAGAGTTGGACTATAAAGAGAGCTGAGGGCTGAAGAATTGATGCTTTTGAACTGTGGTGTTGGAGAAGACTCTTGAGAGTCCCTTGAATTGCAAGGAGATCCACCCAGTCCATCCTAAAGGAAATCAGTCCTGGATGTTCATTGGAAGGACTGATGTTGAAGCTGAAACTCTAATCCTTTGGCCACCTGATGTGAAGAACTGACTCATTTGAAAAGACCCTGATGCTGGGAAAGATTGAGATCAAGAGGAGAAGCAGACTACAGAGGATGAGATGGTTGGATGGCATCACCGACTCAATCGACATGAGTTTGAGTAAACTCAGGGAGTTGGTGATGGACAGGGAGGCCTGGTGCGCTGCGGTTCATGGGGTTGAAAAGACTCAGACACGACTGAGCGACTGAACTGACTGACTGAACTGGCGCCAGGCCAGGCTGAGATCATTTTCCTCGACCCCCACCCCAGGGAGCTCTGCGTTCTCACTGGTCACCCTGCCCGCGGACCTCTCTCCACCCTTGCCTGCCGGCCCCCACCGCTCCCATCCCTCTGCCCGGAATCACCCCCTCTCCTTGGGAGAGACTCATTTCCTTCCTTGTCTCCTGGTCTCTACCATGCAGTCACATTGTTTTTTATTTGAACTTGTGCTACAGGTCTCACCCTCCACCCCGATCATTCTATCAAAGTTATTTCTTTCAAGAAGATGGGATGGTCTCCCTCTGAGGACCCTGGCAGAGGGCCCTGTCTCCATCCTTCTACATGCAGGACTGAAAGCAGGGCTGTGGCAGGCTTGTGAGGCCCGGCTACACTATTTCCATCTTGTCTCTGCACCCACAGCTGACGTGAGCTCCCCAGAGGTCGGCCTGGCACTTCACTAGCCACGCCAGGGCCTGGCTCCCAGAGCACAGACGGCGGGCGCATGTGGCACGGCTGAGTGGGCGCTGCCCTGGGTCTCTGCTGGGTCCCCAGGGACTGGGGGGCCCTCTCTGGGCTGCTCTGCACCAACCTCCCTCCCGGGAACTCTTCTAGCTCCCTTTGGTCATTTCCGTTTTCATCTTCGCCTGAAGGCTTTTGAGGAGCTCTGTTCTGAGCTTTCCCCTAGCAACACAGCGTCTTCAACTTTGGCATTTAAAACTATCCCTTTCATGTTGTTTCACCTTAAACAGAAAGGGAGCAAAGTGACTCCAGTGCCCAGATTAATGGGGAACATCCTCCCCTCAAATGTTCCTGATCAAGGCCCGAGGTCCATCTCTGAAGTAAAACAAAATAGAAATTCAGAGTTTGTGCAAAGTGATCTAAATCCACATGAAACCAAGAGGTCAGTTACTAGCTTATCAGGTCAGTTACTAGCTTAGACAACTGTATAATTTTAAAGGTTCACACAATGACACCTTCAGAAAAAATTAAGACAGCTATGCAGTAGAGTTATAAATACACACACACACACACATACATGTATATGTACATGCGACTTCCCTGGTGGTGGGCCAATGGTTAAGAATTCAACTTGCAATGCAGGGGACTCAGGGGTTGATCCCTGGTCAGGGAACCAGGACCCCACATGTCGTGGGGCAGCTAAGCCTGTGTGCTCATGCTCTACAGCTAGAGAAACGCTTGCGCCTCAGTTTGAAGACCCAGCCCAGCCAAATATAAATATATAACTAAAACCGCCTACCAGATCAGTGAACAAAGGATGTCGCCACCTTCAGGCCATCACACAACAGCTGCCTGGACCATGAGCCCTGAGGGGCCTCGGGGTGGAGACCAACGGGCTACCCACCGCCAGGCCCACCTGCTGGCTGTCAAACCGCGGCCCCCCAGCATGGCACACCTGAGGAAGCTCCAGATAAGAGAATATAGGATGCTGGCCCGAGACGGCGGAGGTGCCCCTCAAAGCAAGCATATCAGTGAGCCCAGAGTCTGGCATCTTCCGATACGTAGAGGAGCACTAAATTCTTTAACTTGAGATACCTCGTTTTCTTTTATTAACAGGAATCTTTTGTTCTGATTATCTGGTTTTGTTGCAGAAACGCCTATATATCCTGGTTTCCCCCCTTCCTCCTCAAAACAGTTTTCTCAGCATTACCTGAGATGCTGTCTCCTAGGCTTGAAGTTCTAAAAATGTCCCCTGAACAAAATGTAACTCTCAACTTCTAGACTGTGCATTTTTCTTCAGTCAACAATACATACATACATTTTTTTCCTAAACTTAATGAACGCTTCGTTGGAATTTGCTTTGTGCCGGGTAACGTTCTAAGAGTGTTGCAAATGCTGACACTGGCTCCTCATATCAGCCCTCTGAGGTGGGCACTATTATAACTCCCGTTTTACAGATGGAAAAGGTGAGGGGTGGGAGGATGAACTCACTCACTCAAGCACATATGGCTGGTTGGGAGCAGGCGGGAGGAGGAATCTAGGTGGTGTGTCTGCAGAATCCATGCTTTTTACACCTATACTATCCTAGAACTTCAAGGGGCCTAAGCAGCAATATGTTTACTTGTGGGTCTATTCAGTGACCAGACTTGTGGCGACCACCCATGCTGGGCCAGGGCCACACACGGCGGAAGGCGTCTGTGGTCCTCCCCACATCAGCATCCCGGCCCCGGGTCCACGCTCAGCCCTGCCACTTAAGAGCGATGTGATCCTCGGGCACCTTACCTAACTTCTAGTCTCTCATCTTTCAGTTGTACAGTGAGGATCAGACTGCAGACCCGATTGGGTGGTTTTGAGGGCGAAGTGAATGAGCAAAGTGAATGAGCAAAAATGAGGGTGAAGTGAATGAGCAAAGCGGTGTGAGAAGTCCTGACACGTGCTCCATCCACGCCCTTGTCCTTCAGAGAAACACTTCCCACTTGGATTCTTCTTTCTGTTTCCATCTGTGGCGCCATTCAGCAAACGTGCTTGCTTCACTGAGGGTGGTGGAGTGTGCTTGCTATGGGCAAAGGCAGGGTCAGCAGAGCTGGAGTGGCTCTGGGGGTTGACTCCAGGGCAGGCAGGGGTGATTTTCCAGCATGGAGCAGGGTGAGGGGTTCAGAACCACGGTGGGATTCTGACGCCAGGCATCCCTCCAGCTCTGTGATTTGGGGCGGGTCGTCTTACTGAGACTTGGTTTCCTCTTCAGTGATGGCAGCCATCAGCTGGGTAGGGAGGGTGTTCATGAGATGCTGTGTGTACCTGGGGTGTGTATTTTTGTCAAAACCGCTGCTGTGGTCACTCCTGGGGGTGAGGGGGCATTGAGAGACAGATGCTGGCTCTGGGGAGGGGTGAGATGGTGCCAGGGCCAGCTTGGGGGTGGGAGGTGAGATAGATGTGGGGGGCTCGGCCGGTACGCCCTCTGGTTTCAGCACCCCATGTGCTGCCTCGCCTGGCCGAGGGTCTTTTGTGGCCTGCTCTGTTCCTGGGCTGTCTTTATTTCCATCAGAGCAGGCTGCCACCCTCCACCTGGCCTCCTTCGAGGCTGGTGGCCTCCAGGGCCAGCAGAGTGCGTGTTTACTTCCACCACCTCTGTCTGTTTACGGTGGTGGAGCTGATGAGACCGACACTGTGGTTGGCCCTGGGTGGCTGCCCCACAAAATTAGCATTCAAGCTACACTCGGTTGGAAAACTCAGGGTGAAAGCAGAGTGAGACACAAGTCAAGGTCAGGCCAGGATCTGGTTCAGACCAAGAGTGAAACAGGCAGTAATGATGACTGCTATTTTGTAAGTCCTAACTACATAGTAGATGGTAGTGAGGGTTTCACAGGCGTTATCTCAGTAATTTACTCCACACAGAGAAGCAAACAGAGAGGCCGAGAAACTTGTCCAAGGATGCTCAGCTACTTTTTAGAGAGGCTGGGATTTGGCCTGATCTCTTTGAAGTCAGAAGTCTGTGTTATCTCCAGCTTGGTTATTTTGCCTCCCCAGGTAAAATTAATACCAATACTTCCTTTTTTAAATTTATTTTTTTATTGGCTTCCCAGTTGGCTCAGTGGTAAACAATCCACCTGTCAATGCAAGAAACACAAGAGATGTGGGTTCAATCCTTGGGTCGGGAAGATCCTCTGGAGTAGGAAGTGACAACCCACTCCAGTATTCTTGGAGTATACTCGGATCCTGCAGGATCCCATGGACAGAGGTGCCTGATTGGCTTCAGTTCATGGGGTCACAAAGAGTTGGGCACAGCTGAGCGACAAAGCATGCAGCTGATTTAGTGTTGTGTTAATTTCTGCTGTATAGCAAAGTGACTCAGTTATACCTATATACACGTTCTTTAAAAATTGTTTTTAATGCCAGTAGTTTCTGTTTAAAGAATTTCTATAGTCTTCAAGGCAATTTTGTAGATGGGGAGACTGATGTTCAGAGAGGACCAGTCACTTACCCATGGACACACAGGTAGGAAGTGACAAAGTTAGGGCGCATTACCCAGCTCCTCCAAATTGTGTGGGAATGAGCCTGGTGGGTGGGCCAAGCAGCTTTCTTCTGATGAAAACTTTTCCTTTAGGAAAATGCTTGGCAGCGTCTTGGTGGTTCCCTCTTCTGTCAGGACCATGGGGTGGATCCAGAAAGGATGGGTCTGTCATCTCTATTTGGCTCTGTGATGAGAACCACAGCTTGGCGGAGTGATGAGTGAGAGCTGATGCCTGTGTGCGTGCATGCTTGAGTCGTGTCCCACTCTTTGCCATCCCGTGGGCTGCAGCCCACCAGGCTCCTCTGTCCATGGGATTCTCCAGGAAAGAATACTGGAGTGGGTTGCCATGCCCTCCTCCAGGGGATCTTCCCGACCCAAGGATCGAAGCTGTGTCTCTTCTATCTCCTCAGTTGGCAAGTGGGTTCTTCACCACTAGCGCCATCTGGGTGCCGCACATTCTCTCGGCAGCTCCATGAGGCAGGAACCGTCATATCTCCCCATGTTACTGATGAGAGAACAGAGGCTCACGGAGTTGGGAGGATTCGCCCCAGGTCACCTGGCTACTGAGGGGTCTGGGTTTCCCTCCAGAGCCCAGACTGGTTGCCGCCACCTCCTGCCTTCTGCATCCCCCGAAACTGCCGGGACCTCCTGTCTCCAGCCCTCCTCTTGCCCAGGCTGCATCCACACCCCTGCCTTCCCAAGTCTCTTTTCCCTTTCCCCCATCTTTTGGATCTTGTTCTAGTTCCATGGCTTGAGCTGGGCTCCCTGACCTCCTTGCCCTGGCTCTGCTATCCTTAGGCCAGCGGGCAACCAGGCTACTTCACAGCTCTGGGCTTCCATTTAAATCTGTGAAATGGGGTGTAATAGCTGCTCTGCACTCTGGTTAAATGAATCATCAGCAACGATGCCTATAGCTGCTATTGTTACTGTGAGCAATTCAAGTATTTCGTGAGTGCTTACTACGTGCCCTGCACGGACAGGTGCTCTGCAGGCACCATCACCCGTGATAAAGGATGGAGAAGGGCGAACTGAGGGACGTGATGGTTTCCCTCGTGGCTCAGCGGTAAAGAGTCCACCTGCAATGCAGGAGACACAGGTTTGATCCCTGGGGCGGGAAGATCCCCTGGAGAAGGGAATGGCAACCCACTCCAGTATTCTTACCTGGAGAAGCCCATGGACAGAGGAGCCTGGTGGACTACAGTCCACTGGGTCGCAGAGTCAGACACGACTGAAGTGACTTAGCACACAATGCATGCAAGCGATGAGTGTTTCCTCTCCCGTTCCTATTCCTTCCCTATTTCTAGCCTGTCCCTTGTCTGTCCCCACAGAGCAGAGTGCCCCGCCTCAGAGTCCACAGGACAAAGGACAAGAAAGCTGCCGGATAACAGGAGTCGCGGTTGAGTGAGGTGACCCTGTCCCTCTAGGATGTAGACATCCTCACGAAAGGATGGACCACAAGTTCACAGGCTTACCTGACGGCACCTAGAAACCGTCGCCAGGGCAATCTCTGGGAACCCTGCGTCTCCTCTTTCTGCTTCTTACAACAGCTCTTGGCAGGTTGCTGGAAGGGGCCCGCCCCCTGCTTCACTCTGCCCTGGTGCTGAACCCGCCTCGGAGGCCTCCGCTGACTGTGGGGGATTGGGTGCGGGGGACCAGCCCGGTCAGAAAAGGTCAATTCCAGGGTCTAAGCAAAGCTGACGGGCTAGCATGGAGCCCCTGGTCTGCACGCACAGGCCCAGCGCCCTGGGTCATCGCCTTACTCTGACCACCGTACGCGATAAGAATGGACACAGAGGCATCCCTGCCTCCTCAGGTCCAGCCTTGGCCTCCTCCCCCTCCTGATTTTCTGCTCTGGAGGCATGTGGTGAGCACACAGCCCTGGAAGCGTCTCTCCGTTTCTCATGCATCCCTCCCTCTCTCACCCCAGGCACCGGGCTGTGCTCCACGTGCCCTGCTGCTCCTGTTTCTCCTTCTCTTCCTCTGCCTTGGGCAGGAGGGGTCTGCGCCTCCCTGGAGTTCCAAGACTTGGGTGTAGCTCAGGGCAGCGGGCAGAGCCACCCTCTTCAGGCTGGCTTTGGTTCAAGGCTGCGCCATCTGAGAGCTGGCTGGGGTGAACGCAGCCCCTGCTGTGGTCCGGCTTGTCTCCCTGGAGTTCTGTGTCAGGGTTTAGGGCCAGAGGCTTTGATGATCACTAAGGATCACTCTGCCAGTGTGAACTGTGCAAACATCTCCTTGGGGACCAGTAAGGAGGCGGGAGGCTGGGCCAAGGCTGGAGAGACGTGGTCCTGGGACTCATCTGACGACTGCAAACCATAAGGTGTTCCCAGGGCGCACTCAATGAGGAAAAGTGGAATGACGTAACGCGATGGTCCTTTCATGGCGATTTTAGCCGGTAGGGTTCTCTGTGTTTTCATCCATGCTTGCCGATCGTCTAGGAAGAGATGTGTGCTAGGAATGAACACCAGTAAAATATCAGCTTACTAATAACTTATGGAATATAAGGAAGTTTCTGTTAGTTTCTGCAGCTTGTGGACTTTTGCCAAATTTGGTATGTACCAGGTGGTCTAGCTTGGTGATAAGAAATAAGCCGGCATCAGAAAGACGTGTGGCCTGCCCCCCGAGGGGCCAACACTGAGCCACAGCAAGAGACCCAGAACGCTGACGGGGCCAGGGTGGGGATGACAAGACAGCAAGAACAAAGGAAAAAGAAAGAGTGAGCTTGACCCCAAAGCCTCTCTCTGCTGGTCTGCACTGTCCAGGAGGTCACCTACTGCTTCCTCCTGTGAATAAGCCGGAGGTCAGCTGAGCCACCTGCTCTGCCAGGCAGGGGCTGTCATGTGGCGTGCATTTGATTCACTGCTCCAGGCATTTTATCTCTTATCACCGTCCCCTGGCCCATTCATACCATAGGACCTTGGAGTAGGGTTGAGGTCAAGGGTTTGCGAATAGTCACGGGGCCACCGGGTGGGGTTGAGCAGGGTGAGCATGCATGGAGACGGGAGAGTGGGGGCCAAAGATCAGGGTGTGGAGTTGGAGCCAGGACAGGGTCAGGGGCATCCGGAGGGGCTTGAGGTGGTGACAGTGATGGGAGAGGGGTTCCAAATAGCAGTACTGATCCGTTGTTAATGTGTTTAGGATAATGGGAAAGTGGTGGAAAAATAATTACAGTTAAAGGAAGGAAACTAGTTGAATCCCAAGAGGGTCTGGGAGCAGAGGCATGTCTAGCTCTCACATTTGATTTTTAAATACCAGCCAGAGGATCAAGCCTCCTTGGAAAAATGGCAGATTTGCAGTTGGGGGCAGGGAATGTACACGATGAGCTTGGGGCATCTTCTGGTGTCAGAAAGGAAGCGCCAAGGAGAGGTAGGGAAATGTCATACAGACACAAAAAACAGCATGGAGGGCCACCCACTGGCCAAATCTGGGACAGTTTGAGCATCAAGAAATAAGACTAAAAAATAGAACACATTGATTAAACAGGAATCCATGGATCAACACAAATAGAAATAAATAAAACATAAACGAGGACAAGAAAAAGTTTTCATTGCAATAACATGTCAACTAATAATTGTAGAAGGAATGATGGAATCAGAAAATTACCATTTGGTACTTATGATAGAGCAGAATATTTACAAAGTCTAAAAGTACCTCCCCACAAAATATTAACCACAAAGGGACAAAACAGAAATCTGAAAGACGTATCTTTAATCAAGTCATCAAGGTGAATATCACCAGCAAAGGACAAATCTAAACTATGCACGTAGTAGGATGCTGTGGAAAGAACACAGCTTCGCTTCTGTAATATTCCTGCTCAAGATGCAGAATCTGAATCTAACCACAAAGAATTGTCAGACAAACCCAAGGACTATTCTACAAAAGGTCTGGCCCATTGTCTTTAAAAAGAACTATTCCAGATCCAAGGAATCGAAGGAGATGTGCCAATTAAAGGTAGTGTGTGATTCTAAACCAGATCCTTTCTCTAGTCAGGACAGCTAGTAAAACAGAAGGTCTGTGGGTCAATGGTAGTATTGTATTAATGTTAATTTCCTGCTGCTCTTACTGTGGCTATGTAGTACTCTGTTCTTATTTGTAGGAATTACTTGCTGAAGTATTTGGGGGAGATGGGACATCAGGTCAACAAACTCTCTCAAGTGGTTCAGGAAAAAGTTGTTTGTCCTATTCTTACAACTTTTCTGTAAGTTTGAAATAATTTCAAAGGAAAAAGTTTTTTTTTTTAAAGTTGTTAAACATCTACTGAGAGGCATTTCAGTGCCGTGGCTGAAAGCTGTGCTTTGCAAAATGTGCTGTGTATATACCATGGAGTGTTATACAGTCTTAAAAAGGATGGAAATTCTGACATATGCTACAGCCTAGATAAACCTTTATGACATTGTGCTAGGTGAAATGTCAGTCACAGTAGGACAAATACTGTATGATTCCACTTATATAGGTTTTTCAGAGCAGTCAAAGGCAGAGACAGGTAGAATGGTGGGCGCCAGGGGCTGGGGGCAGGGCAGTGGGGAGTTATTATTTAATGAACATGGAGCTTCAGTTGGGGAAGATAAAAATTCTGGAGGTGGATGGTGGCGATGTTTGCAGAACAAGATGAATGTACACACTGTCACTGAAAGAATGGTTGAGATGGTAAATTTCACGGTATGCATGTGTTCCCACAATAACAGAAACCGGAGGGGGAAAAGTCAGGCTTTGAAGGTGAACAGCTTCTCAGCTCTGACCCTTGTCCCTGAAATCTCAGGTGACTGCTTGCCTCTGTGTTACTGGGGACAGGGCACTGCCTCCACACTGCAGAGCCAGAGACTCTGCACGGAAGCCCTTCTGTCATGGCTGGAGTGGACGCACACAGCGAGTTCTCAAACAGGGCGCCTTTATTCTGATCATTCCACATCATTGCATCATCAACGTCACAGCTCTGCGGCGTGCCTGCCGTTCTCCCCAACGCCCCCTCCCCCCACCTCCAAGAACTTGCTGACTACTCAGCGCCCAGCCGGCTCTCATCCCCTTTCTAGGAACCTCTGCGGACAGTTAGAGAGGTAGAGTGTGTTCCCAGTTAAAGACATGAAAACCTTATATAAGCATATAAAGACACACTTATACTTGCACAGATCATCTCTGGAGAGATCTGTATAGACCCAGGTAACAGTGATGGTCTTTGGGGTCCTTAAGGGACACAGTGGGAAACTTCTCCTGTTAAACCCATTTGTAGCCTTGGGATGTCTTCCCACACACAGGCATTGTTGTTTTAAATAAATAAGAGAAATAAATAGCTGGATCAATCCATCTCGTCACCAAAGAGGGGGCCTCTGTGACAACTGAGCTCCTTTGGGAGGATCTGCCTTGAGGCAGATGAGAGGAGTTCAGAGAGAGCATCTCCCTGCATTTGCTGTTCTTCAAAATAATGTACAAAGCAGCCTGTTTTGTGGTGGCACGTCAACTCCTACAGCCATAGTTGGGGCGGCATTTTTGCACCCCTCACCCTCATTTACAGAATGTTAAGCTGCAGACACAGGTTAACTACAGACAAACCTCCGTCTGCCTTCGCCTTGGGGACACCGCCCCTCGGGGCAGTGACAGGCTTCTGAGGACGCTGGGTGCTGCGTCCTCCTCGTTCCTCCACCCACCTCTCCTGGTCTCTGCCGCGTCACCCTCACACAGCCTCGGGTGGTCCTACCTGGGTGCCCAGACAGGGATGTGCGGGAACCTCAGGCCGCTTCCCATCTTGAAAATTCTAGAGCCCAACTTGCGTAACTTAACAACCTTGTCTCTTATGAAGAAGTCTAGAAGGTAGCTAAAGAGATGGTTTTGGATAATCTAATCACAAGATGATGGCCCTCTGGGGCAAGTACTTCCAGTTCTCGTGTCCTCAGGGGCCAGTAGGGGGATGGAAATGGGTAAGGCCAACCAGTGGCACCTGCGCATCCCACCTGTCATCTGAAATGTTCAGCTGCCATCACACTCGGGCTGTTATCCGTGGGACACAAAAGCATTTCTAAACCTTGACATTCTCCTTTAGGAGTCAGAAATACAGATCTATATGGAGTCTCCCCATTTAGAAATATTGGTAAAGAGTTGAAAACAAGTAAGAGACAAGAGTCACAGCTCCTTGGCCGACAGAACATGGTTAGAGGTGCAGCAGAGTGGCCTGGCAGTTCGCAAACTCTGCCCTGTGACGTGCACTTGAGCAAGTGGGCAAAGGGGGGCTAGAACTAAGGGCTTGTGTTGAGATGTCAAGTTGACTCGATTCGGGGCTACCTTTGGAATGAAGGGTGGACCCTAGAGCACTGACAAATTTGAACTTGTTCTATTAACTAATAGGGAGGCAGAGTAACAAAGGGTGAGAGGGACGGGAAAACTCAGGCTTTGAAATCACAGAGGCTTGGGTTCAAACCTTGCTTCCGTACTTAATAGTTCCCTATTTAACAGTAAGATGCTTCACCTCTCTGAGTCTTAGTTTCCTCATCCATAAAAGTCAGGATAGACCCTACATAACAGGGTTGTGAGAAATAAATGAAGTTGTGTCTAAGGAAATGTCTGCCATCTGGTAGGCAACTAGTTCCCTTATTCTTCCTT
Source organism: Dama dama (assembly GCF_033118175.1). Taxonomy (NCBI): domain Eukaryota; kingdom Metazoa; phylum Chordata; class Mammalia; order Artiodactyla; family Cervidae; genus Dama; species Dama dama. The sequence goes on from NC_083705.1 coordinate 13,824,317, forward strand.
TCAAAGGTTTTTGAGTGAGGATACTTGATGAAAGCAACATTTCGGGAAGGATGGCCAAATGGCAGCTGGGAGACTGGAGTCAGAAAGACTGGCTAGGTCTTCGGCAGCGTTACTACTTTGAGAGGATGGGTCATTATTACTGCACGGCCGTGGAGCTGAGCCTGCCCCCAGAGGCCAGACCATAAAAGCTGACCTCCTGGCTTCACGGGTAAGGCGATGGACAGGGTGCAACGCACAGCGCCAAAGCAAGCTTGGCTGTGCCAGCTTTGCTGTCTGCTTCCCACCCCTTCAGCAGCCTTTGTGCAGCCAAGGGAGGCAGGGCCTGGCCTCCCGCCAGTGCTAATCCAGACACAACTTCCAAGCCTGAATCTTGGTGCCAGTCTCAGGCACAAGCCAGGCCCTGACCTTTGCTGGGTCTCTACAGACATCTTTTCTCTATCTTGAGCCACTGATGACCTTTCTGCATTTTACCTTCCTGGTAAAATTCTGTTGTTTTTGTTGTTCAGACATGTCCAACTCTTTGCGACCCCATGGACTGTAGCAAACTCATCTTTGGAAGATGCCTTAAAGCTTTTGAAAGCTTGGGAGCTTAAATTACATGCAGACATTTCTAAGCCAAGAAGGCCAAATGCAGTCCTTGCAGGGGACTAATGACAGAATTAGCGAGAGAGATAGTTTTGCTCCTTAGGAAAAAGAGACACATTTTACCCACTATGTGGACGCTATGTGCACCCACTAATATAATTAAATTGTCATTACTAGTCAGCATTGCCAACTTTCCAAAAAGGTTTCCTAAAGTGGAAACGATTTTTAGGGTGCATCAGAACTGTATGAAAGGCTTGCCCCGCCCCGCCCCGCTCCGCTCAATAAGTCTCTGAATTGGTAGATCTGGGGTCAGGGCTGCGTTTCTAACAACTCCAGGAGATGCTGATGCTTCCCACTGGTGGCTGGGTGGTTATGCTTTCAGAAGTATCACTGTAATGAATCTGCTGGCATTTATTCAGTCCACACTACTAGTGAGTGTTACAAAATGCACATGAACCCCTACATCCCCAGTTGAGTGAACAGAAGCTAAGGTTGAATGACAGATATAAAACAATGCTTGAAAATCTTGATCTAGGAGCCACAAACTTCACTATAAGCCAAGGGTTATACAGTCACGACTGGGCAGACATGGCGGTTTGGCAATACCAATGAAGTACTTAGGCTAAACTGGAATGCTGCTGGGGGCAGCAGTCTCTAGTCGCAATGGGAGATACCGCTGTGTCAAAGAACTGGACCACAATCATGAACATGGGGTTCTTTATATCATCATGACTCCAAGGCTTGGATGGATTCTAAAGGCTGGTATTTGTTGATGTCTTACAGAGGTTAGTTCTGTGCTTCAAGAGGCTTTTGCAAATATTAGTGGTTTTTCCAACTACAGAGAAAGAAGAAGAGGTCTGAGACAGCTAGCTTCTTGTTTAGGAGCTTGCTGGAGCAAGGGTGCTTAGCAGTGAGACAGTTTTGGTGGCCTCATCTTCGTCAGGGAGGAATTTCACTTTTTCTCAGAACACAGATCATTTTTCTAGGCTCTGCATGCCTAATATTCAACATAACTCCGCTGAGAATGCAAAAAGCTTTAGCAGGTGACCAGTTGAGGCAGATGGCGGCTTTGGATGTCCCAGCCCCGCTAGTGCTGTCTGCTCCCATGTTGGCAGGCTGCCCACTTAACTATATTTACTCAGGGACTATGGGAACTACTTCCCTTTCAATTTGATTCAGCTAAGAGTCAAAGTCAGCCTTCTGTCCCAACAGTAGTAATGTGTCTAGTTACTTCTGTAATCTGATGATCTCATTTGAAAAAATCCTCTCTAGTCTATGGTGACTCTTAGTGGATATAACAATGATTAAAAAAAAATCTCCTTGGTATCTTGGCATACTTAACATTCTGTGAAAATCAGGGTATTTCTCATTAACTGGTACATCCTTCTATAACTGAAAAAAGAGAACTGAGATGGACCAAAACTGTCTGCCAAAAAGATGCACAACATAGTCACTTGCAATCTGGGGACAGAACGAAGACGCTTCTCTGGGTAGCTCTCTACTGCCATCAGTGGGTTGAGGGCAGTGGTGGACAGGCAGAATGTTGACGTGGTTGAGAGGGGCTGTTGAGACCTCCCTTCTGGAGCACAGGCCTCCCTGGGAAGGAGGCTCATGGTCCTGAACAGGGGGTCCAAGTCTGAGCCGCTTCCTTGCAGAGCACAGGCCTGGTAGTCCTTCCGTATCTACCTCTTAGTGATGAGGACTGACTAGAGGGGCCCTTCTCTCTGGGCACCGAGGACCTGCTTGTTGACTCCCAAACTGAAAAGGGCAGCAACCTGCTTTACCTGGAAGCAGAACACACTTCAGAAGTAACTGCCACCTGCCCTGAACATGTGGTCAGCTTGTTTTAAAATAAGGGCATATGCTGCCCAAACATCTTGCTAAACACAGAAGTGCAGTCCTAACTTGTGGTTACTGATGGTAAAGGTGGAACAGGTTAAAGTCTGAGTAACAATATCCAGGAGAAGTCTCAACTAAGAAACAAAGACTCTTAGTTTGAAGTGAATTCTGATATCATCCAAAGCTTGGAATGCAAAATGGCAAGGGTCAGCAGTGAAAGCATCACTTGGAACTTGTCGGAAACTTTCAGGTCTTTCTGAACTTCCAAATCAGGCTGCATGTTGTTTAAAATCCCCTGGTGACACTTCTGCAAGTTCGGGAAAGAGCACACTGCCCTCAACTAAAGAGGAGGAGAGGCAATGGTCCGGGGAAGAGAGGACCACTTCCAGGTACACCCACCAGCTGCAGAACGACGGCAGTTCCAAGGTATGTCTACAGCCCTTCACTACCGCTAAGTCATGTGTTTGCACAGGAATGGTACAGAGGAGAAAGGTACCCCAGAAAGGACCCCAGGGCTCCAACCTGGGGTCTAAGAATTAGTTGAAGTTTCAGAGTATCAAATGATTTAATTACAAAACTCAAGTCCCTTTATTCACTTTCTAAACACAAACGTGAGAAAAAAATAAACACACCCAACTCACTAGCCCTTGCACGACAGGAAGAAGCCCTAGATGGAGAGCCTGCCAATGTTTCTCCTTGCACTTAAGTCTGCATCTCCTCAGGCATTCCAGGGTCCTGCTCCTGACACCTCTTGCAGGGGAAAGGAAGTGGAAGCTAAAGAGTCACCTACAAGGAGGTCACAGTGACCTTACAGCTGTTTGATGCTACTGGCTTGTAAACTCTGATTTGCAACTCTCAGAAACTGATAGTATCAAATAAGCATTGTTAAAACCCTACCACCCCTGGCTAACTTTTACTGTCAATTCTTTGAAACTGCATCTTTAGGACTGGTTATGTTCCTTCACTGTAGCTTCTGATTATCCTCAAGCACAAACCCTAAAATCCATACACAGTCTCTAAGTTCAAGTACAAAGGTTCGCTTCAGGACAAACCCCAAAGTGATGTAGTGTTTCTTACTATGTCTGTAGTGTCTATGGGGTGTCACCCTCTTGGACAGGCTGGCTGGACGGCAGCACAACGTGGGGCCCACACGGCCAACTTTTCTGTAGCCCCACTTGCTCCCTATTCCCTTGACACCGCCCCACAGTCGACACTGAATTCTGAAGTCAGTGAGGACGTCGGCCTATCTTCATTCTGAAGTTGTGCTCTTGTGTAACTGAATCCAGGTCTTCACCGTTAATTCAATGGAGCTTCCAAAATATGTCAGGCATATTCTAAAAAGAAAGATAATCAAATCAAAATATTAGTTTTGTGTTATATTTAATTTTATGTTCCCAAAGGAATTAAGCTAGAAAGAAAGACTTGAAGCGAATATTTTATACTCCATAATGGAACTGAGGTTTTCTCCTAATGTAGGCACAAAGGGACAATTTGTCTCATGAGTTCCCCATGCGAGCCTGATGTTCTTGCTTTGTTCACTCACTGATGCTTATTTTACTAATCAAAAATAACAGACATCTTAAAGACACTTTTCAAAGAGACCACCAGTGTAGAATGAGCGGGTAAGGCACACCGTGATGGTTACCCGCAGTGGCTAAGAGTCCACCATGGCTTACTTGGTGATAACTGCATATGTTTATTAATGTCTCCCGACCCTTGCAAACAGCATTGTTTTGTGCATCTAGAGCTGATTATTAAAATTAAATTTCAAATGTGAAAAAAAAAAAAGGGTGCTCATAACAGAAGAATCCCATGGTAATGGACGGTGGTAAACTGAAATCCTTAATAAATACTATGAGGAAACCCAAGAGGGCTTAAAGTGGATTCTGAGTGCCATTTGGGAGGCACTATAGAATGCACTGCTTGGTTTTATATTCAAATTGTAAGGCCCCGTTAACTCATGTCTAGGGGAGAGACTCACTTAGGCAATTTCAGCACAAGACTTTAATGTAAATTTGGCAGGTGCATACCCAGCATCCCAGCTGGTTTCTAATGAAGCATCTATTCATGGCGTAAATGTTCAGCTCTGCTGGCACAGAAAATCATACTCACTGACATAGGAAAAGGCTACTAATGAGTTCTCAGTAAAAAATGACTCACAACAAAATGAAATCCATTTGCAGTGAACAGTTTTCTGAATAGATAAGAAACATGAACCTCGGTAATGGCTTATCCCTTTTCTATCCATTTCCTATATTGATAAGCCAGAGGTGAATGCTCCTGGACAGAAGGCGGGACACTGACTTTAGGAAGCGTCCTGGGATGGAGCAGCAGGGTCCTGGCTTTCAGGCTCTGGAGGTGGTGCTGGCATGGCTTCTTTTTTCTGGGCTGCCAGGAACTCATGAATTGCTCGTTCTATCTGTGGTCTGAAGATGTGGTTCAGTTTGGGATCCACCACCTGGGAAATAATTCTGTCCACTCCAGCTTCCAACATCCCTGACCTTGAGAAGACAAACAGATTATTCCATTATTAAGCCTGCAAGTGTCATGGGAGAGCCCACTAAGTGTCCACCTGGTCCAAAGCACAGCCCCATGAGAGTGCTTTCAAAGTGCACTGAGCACATAGGGTCCAAGCCGTGGTCTCTTTAGAGGGCAATTCATTATTCCTAACTCACAATCTCATCCACTCCCAGCGCAACCTTCTACAAAAGAACCAAACAAAACTCTCCCAAAGGCAAACAGTAACAGTATGGTCGAAAGAATGACGCCATGGGTAGATATGAAAACCTCAATCTAGCAAAGCCAGCAGGCCACCCACTTGACTCTACTTCCCTCAGTATCTGTTCTTCCATACGTCAAAGCAGAAGTGGGCCCCAGCAGCAACCCGGCTAAGCCCTCAATCTTACACAGCACAAACCAGTCAGGGCTGGGAGGGCTCACAGCATCATCAGCAACTCAACAAGGCCTTCCAGCTGTGCTACATACAAAGTAACCTGGGAGCAAACAAGTAAACAGACAAGAAATAGACTGTTTCTAAGCTTCTAAGGGGCTAAAACACAGCCCCAGTGCTTTCTGAAACAGAACAAAAACTAGTCAAAATGTCTATATTCAAACATTAGGAGTGGGTAGCCAGGAAGATTATGGTCATAGGAAACAAATCATGTTTGGAACATAGTCCACGCAGGATCATGCTGAACTGTTCTCCTCAAAGGATGAAAATATTCAAATGCCATTCACAGGTGTGGTGGACATGTTTTACTTACTTTCCTTCAGACTTGAGTTCTTGGGCCATTCAAGCTTTTGCTTGGGCATAAATAGGTCCTGAGGTAATGGGGCAAATGGTGTGTCAGGGCACAGCCCAGGAGACAACCGAGCAAACACACGCAGTGATGAGTGAGATGAGAAACAGGCCCTGAACTGGTTAGGCTGAGCAGTGAATACAGTGCTCCCTAAAGCCAGTGGGGACTGACAGCTTATCAACAGGAAGCCGAGATGTAAATGGACCTCCGTGAGCATACAGAGGCACTCACGAGCAGACCCCAACAGACAGTGCGTGCCCATGGAACACCGAGGTCAGCAGCAGCCTGTGGGTGAGCGGGGAAGCAAAGCCACCTCTCCCGAGTCACAAGCCAAGGGCTACTGACCTCCATCACCCCGCTTCCTGGGTCAGGTTCCCAGGTGTCTTTACTGGAGGTGAAACTCTGACCAAGGAAAACAAAGTCCCAAGAGCATAGCTCCCTTTCTTGGAGATTTTAAAAGTGCTAGGAGGAAGTAAAAAATATTGTCAGGTGCCTAAAACAGAAGATGAAATGAACAACTATCACGTAGTTTCCTCTGTGCTGCAGACAGGGACACAGCATCTGGGCCTGAGCCGCGGGGCTAGCCAGCCAATGCTGAGGGCTGCGGCGTCGCACTGGCAGGGTGAAGGAGCGAATCTTCACTGTAAAACGTCATTAGAATTGCCTCAAATTCAAAATGTTAGCAGGAATCACAGACAAAAGTCTCATTATGACATCCAAATCCATATTTTCAGGTTAAATGCATTCTAGATCAAATCGAAAAGCAGGGAATAATTACGTAGGTGGCAAAACTATGAAAAAAAAGCAAGAAATAAGAACCATCCAAGTGAGGAGTATGGTCAACTTCTGAGAGGAGGACGGGTACCGGGAAAGGTGGGAGGCAGGGCTGGGATAGCTAGGGCGTGGGGTGTGGGCGTGCTGGTAATGTTCTATTTCTCAACCTGGGTGGGACTACAGGGATGTCCTAATTACTTGTTATGCTGCATTTCTGTTGTAAGCACTTTTCTTTTCTTGTTGTTACATTTATTTGTGTTACACTTCATATGAAAGACATATGAAGAGAAGTGCCACATGCATACCTCAAGGATATCAACAAGCATTAAAAATTAACAGTAATGTTGACAGTCATGCCATTATTGGCACCTTTTCAAATATTTAAAATATTTTGTGCTTTGTTTTGTTAATATGGTTGCCAATCTTTTAGAAGGTAGGGTTAAAAAAGTTTCATCTGATTTGTTACTTAAGCTGTCAAAAATAGTTTTTTTTTTTAAACACTGGCAATAACTTATATGCAGAGTACATCATGAGAAACACTGGGCTGGATGAAGCACATGCTGGAATCAAGATTGCTGGGAGAAATATCAATAACCTCAGACATGTAGATGACACCACCCTTATGGCAGAAAGCGAAGAAGAACTAAAGAGCCTCTTGATGAAAGTGAAAGAGGAGAGTGAAAAGTTGGCTTAAAGCTCAACATTCAGAAAACTAAGATCATGGCATTTGGTCCCATCACTTCATGGCAAATGATGGGGAAACAATGGAAACAGTGACACTTTATTTTTGGGGGCTCCAAAATCACTGCAGACAGTGATTGCAGCCATGAAATTAAAAGACGCTTACTCCTTGGAAGAAAAGTTATGACCAACCTAGACAGCATGTTAAAAAGCAGAGACATTACTTTGCCAACAAAGGTCCGTCTAGTCAAGGCTATGGTTTTTCCAGTAGTCATGTACGGATGTGACAGTTGGACCATAAAGAAAGCTGAGCACCAAAGAACTGATGCTTTTGAACTGTGGTGTTGGAGAAGATTCTTGAGAGTCCCTTGGACTGCAAGGAGATCCACCCAGTCCATCCTAAAGGAGATCAGTCCTGAATATTGACGCTGAAGCTGAAACTCCAATCCTTTGGCCACCTGATGCGAAGAACTGACTCATTTGAAAAGACCCTGATGCTGGGAAATATTGAAGGTGGGAGGAGAAGGGAACGACAGAGGATGAGATGGTTGGATGGCATCACCGACTCAATGGACACGAGTTTGAGTAAACTCTGTGAGCTGGTGATGGACAGGGAGGCCTGGCGTGCTGCAGTCCATGGGGTCGCAAAGAGTCAGACACGACTGAGCAACTGAACTGAGATTGAGCAATAACCCATATAAGGACCACTGCCAGACGTGAGACGGCTGCTCTGAGTGGCAGCCACTGTCCCCTTCTGTTTGAAGGACTTCTGTGCCAGTCTGCTCACCAGAGGAACAAGGCTCTGGGTAACGAATCCAAGATGACAGGCACTGGGCATCTTCTGGAATCATGCTTCTTCTCTAACTCTGAGAGCTTTTACAAATTTTAGTTTCATTTAGAAAGATTCAGATTTCATCAGCCATATTGAAAGTGCTCGCATGCTAATAAACATGTTTATACGTAACAAAACTTTTTTATTTTTAAATTATATATTCATAGAAAGTTGCAAAGAAATACATAGGGAGGTCAATGCACTCTTTACCCAGACACCTCTAATGCTTGCACTGTGCACAGCTGCAGTACAACATTGAAGCCAGGAACATAGGAAAAATTCTGTAACCGTATGTGGTAATGGATGTTAACTACTTATTGTGGTGATCATTTCAAAATATACACGAACTGAATCATTATGCTTGAAACTAATTACACCTGAAACCAATAAGCTGTATGTCAACAATACCTCTGAAAAGGCGGGGGGCAGGCAAAAAAACCCCCAGAAAACCAGCATGGGTACTCGACCTCATTTACATCTCAGTTATAGCTGCACTTGGGCGTCTGCATACATAGCTCTGTGCAATTTTATCCTAAGAAACTTCATGAACCACCACAAGTAAAATACTCACTTGTATCCCACCCTCTTCCAGCTACCCTTTCCTAGCCACACTCATATCTGCCCCAACCCTAAGCCCTAGCAATCACTAATCTATTTTCCATCTCTATAATTACACGTCAGTTCACGAATGTTATGGAAGTGGAATCATGCAGCATGTATCTTTTTGATACTGTTTTTTTTTCACTTGACACAATTCCCCACCATTTCTCTTTTTAAAGGGGAAAGCATATTCCAGGAGAGCGAGTGGATCAAGAAAACTTGAACATAAGCACTGGTATTAAGAACAAAAAAGAAAAAGCTTATCTCAGGACACCAGATTTCATGAGCCACCTCCACTTTTGTGCCCAGTGACATGCAAAAGTCACTTAAATGAGCAATCAATAGCACCTCTTTAACTGAGGTTCAGTTTGCTATTATGAAGAATACACTTTAATAAGACCTCATGCCTTCTTGAACACTACCATTATACTTTAGAGGGGTCATGTGGATTCAGAAAATCTGTATAACTCACACTGGCTTGTGAGAAGATCTGGCTGCTCTTCCCCAAGGCTCAAACACTGATATATTGATATGAACTCCAGTGTATGTTTATGCTACACTGAAAACTTCAAAGAGCCTGAAATACGTCTTAACAATTTGGAATACCTTTCCTGGTAGAGACGTGCACAGGAGGCCTCTGTAGGTATTAAGAATTTTAATTGAGTTCTTTGCTTACCTGAACTTAACTGGGGGGTGGGGTCTGCTGCAACTTGTATGTCATACTTGCTAGAAGGTACCATGTACTTGGGGCGTCCCAGGGGGCTCAGAGGTAAAGAATCTGCCTGCCAGTGCAGGAGCACAGGAGACACAAGTTCAGTCCCTGGGCTGGGAAGATCTCCTGGAGGAGGGAATGGCAACCCACTCCAGTATTCCTGCCAGGATAATCCCAAGGACAGAGGAGCCTGATGGGTTATAGACCATGCACTTGACCAAACAGGGCCTTTCACTGGCCTTCTGAGTCACAATTGTGGTTACTGCCTTTTCACTTTCAATTCTGCTTACTTACTGAACCACACTCTGCCTCAGACCATTTCGCAATTGGTTTTTGTTCATCGTGGGATTCCATTCCTGCTTGTCCAGATGTGTTGACACAAAATTATCCACTTTTTGCCTCAGGTTTTGGTAAGCTGGCTAAAATATTAAAAAAAAAGGGGGGGGGGGAAGGTCAGAAGTTACATGTACCAAAGTTTTATAAATTGCCATTCAGAACACAGATTTTCATAGGAATGCAGAATTTCAAGTCCTTCAATACACTCCCTGCATATCCATGAGGGTCACCATACAGCACAGCCGAACATGGACTAATGACCAACCCGTGTGCCTACTTTAGGGCACGCATGTGTGAGTGCTAAGTCACTTCAGTCGTGTCCAACTCTTTTCAACCCTGTGAACTGCAGCCTGCCAGGTTCCTCTGTCCATGGGATTCTCCAGGCAAGGATACTGGAGCGGCTGCCATACCCTCCTCCAGGGGATCTTTCAGACCCAGGGATCAAACCCGTGTCTCTCATGTCTCCGGCACCGGCAGGCAGGTGCTTCACCACTGGCGCCCCCTGGCAGGCAGGTGTGAAGCCAGATGCTCTACTGCCTCCCTATATATATATATATGCCTCCCATATATAACTCTATGAGGTTGGTCCTACTAGTTCTCTTCTGCCTTCATGTTACAGGATTTAGGGTTAGAAAAAGTAAACAACTTGCCTATAAGGCTAAAATGTGGCAAAGCCAAGGTCAGACCCAGGCCGTCTCCAAATCAAAGGAAATGCATCCCAGCCCAGCTCCACTGCTTACTAGCTCTCGGACTTTCAACAATTCAACCAACCTGAGTCTCAGTTATTTCCATCTGTAAAACAGATATTACTGCCCCACTTACCTCATAGGGTGTTCTCAGCAACAAGCAAGGACCCATGAAAGCCCTCTGCACAAAACGAAGCCACCCAGCCCTCACAAACACAGGCTGAAGTCAAAGTCTATGGAACACCGGGAGAGGGAGACAGGAAGCAAAACCTAAGTCCCCAAAGGAGACTGACTGGCACTCAGTTCAGTTGCTCAGTCGTGTCCAAATCTTTGCGACCCCATGAATCGCAGCACGCCAGGCCTCCCTGTCCATCACAAACTCCCGGAGTTTACTCAAACCCATGTCCATCAAGTCGGTGATGCCATCCAGCCATCTCATCTTTTGTCGTCCCCTTCTCCTCCTGCCCCCAATCCCTCCCAGCATCAGGGTCTTTTCCAATGAGTCAACTCTTCGCATGAGGTGGCCAAAGGATTGGAGTTTCAGCTTCAGCATCAGTCCTTCCAGTGAACACCCAGGACTTATCTCCTTCAAGATGGACTGGTTGGATCTCCTTGCAGTCCAAGGGACTCTCAAGAGTCTTCTCCAACATCACCGTTCAAAAGCATCAATTTTTCGGTGCTCAGTTTTCTTCACAGTCCAACTCTCAAATCCATATATGACCACTGGAAAAACCACAGCCTTGACTAGACGGACCTTTATTGGCAAAATAATGTCTCTGCTTTTTAATATGCTATCTAGGTTGGTCATAACTTGCCTTCCAAGGAGTAAGCTCTCCTTGACTGGCACTACTGCTCTCTAAATCCAACTAGTATGAGGAGAACAAAATCAGAAAGGAGCTTGATGAACACAGGGAATGCACGTGAACACAAGGAATGTGCATTCTGAGCCTCCAAGATCTTCTGGCACCATCAGCTGCTGTTGTCCAAACCTGGTGTAACAGTGTGCATTGCTGTTTCACACTTCACTCCTCTCTCCTCCCACTGTGGCCAGGGACCACTTCCCTACCCCACTGATGCTGCATTTAGCAGTGTGATCTTCTTTGGCCAATGAAGTGCCTGGTAGCTCAGCTGGTAAAAAATCTGCCTGCAGTGTGGGAGACCTGGGTTCGAGCCCTGGGTTGGGAAGATCCCCTGGAGAACGGAAAGGCTACCCACTCCAGTATTCTGGCCTGGGGAATTCCATGGACTGTATAGTCCATGGGGGTCGCAGAGTTGGACACGACTGAGTGACTTTCACTTTGATAATACTGTGTCGCTGACAAGAAGTCCTAAATGTGGCTGTGCCATCTGACATGGCTCTGGTACTCTGGTGACCTTCTATGAGGGTATATTCTTTGCAACCTCTGTCCCTTGGGCCTGGGATGTAGGAAAAGTACACATGCAGAGATCTTCCCCCAACCGCAGCTTGGACCTAAGCCCAGGTTGCCTATAGCTGAGCCACCAAGTCTATCTAGATCAGCTGAACTTTAGCTGACTTGCAGTCCCATCAGCATGCAAACAAATGCTTATTGTAAGCCACTGAGATTTGGTTTATTATGTAGTGTTATTCTGACAAAAGTCTGTTAACAGTCAGGTAGGTGACACTGACAAAGGAATCAAGAGGCCTCATTTCTGTGAGTGGGCTCTTCCCAAAGGCCATGACTCACAAACAAAGACTCTCCACCAAACCTGAAAAGAGAAAGGCAGAGAGATGGATGAGGACTAAAATTCACAGATACCCAGGTACTATCTGCCTAGCAAGTCCTTCTTACTGGTAACCATCTGCCCCTCTTCACGGGGTAGGGCGGTGGGAGCCACATTCTCCTGGCCACAGGGGTGGCTGCCTGACCCACATTTAGACAATGCAGGTATTTCCTGGGATTTTTTTTTTTTCTTTAACTGTAATTGTTTTGAGAGGAAGAGCTGTAAGATGTAACCAAGGGTATGGTAACTCTGGATGACTCAGCTCTGCAGTGACATAGGGTTAGATAGACCTGGTGGGGAATTCTTGGTTCTAAATGCATCCCTACCCTTCTGGAAATTTTTTATTCTATCCTTCCTTAGATTCCCACAGGTCAACAGATTCTCCGCCTTTGCTCACAGGAGTTAGAATTAGACTTGTCACGTGTAATCATCAATCCTGATACTATATCTTTTACTATTCAAAATAATTCACCCAGTTTTAGGTAGGGCTGTTTACTGAAAAGGACAAAGGACGGCTAATGTCACCAACCAAACTCTAACTTTACAGACCCTGACTATATAGAAAAATCCCTCCAGTTCATGAAGTGAAAGATCTACAGTGTCTGTCACTAATGTTTTATTATACTATCACTTTCTCTTCTTAACCTATCAGTCTATTCATTTATATTTTGGATGTATTGCAAAGTAAATGACAAACATCAGCAGTACACATTCCCTGCCATGTCTGCAGTCTGGGGTGGAGCCTAATAATATGCAAATCTAACAAGCTCTTAGGCGACGCTGATGATCCAAGGACCACACTTTGAGAACCATGGGACTAAAGCAACAAAGGGTGTGCCTGGAGACATACTACCTCAAGAACTAAAACAACCTGGTGACAACCAGAAAGAACATCTAACGAGGTGTTAAGTGGTGAAGGCTCCAATTCCCTCTACCCCAAGAGACTCTCAATACCGCCTTAAAAAAATGTATATTACATTGGTTAAGCCACATAAAACCTAATGAGACATAAGAAACAGTGGGGAACTTGCCATGGGAAGCTGACAACACCCAGGACTGGAAAACATGGAAGCTCTGTCAATATGTATGTTAAACAAGAAAAATTAAGTATCCCGTTTCAAGGAGAGAACTACTCCATGAGTTTTTAAATCTTAATAACAGTATACACTACTTACTACACATATTATCTGGTCTACACTTCAGTTTTCTACGCCAGAATACACACTTAGAGGACAGGATAGTGACTTGCTTGACCCTGTGTCCAGAAACCTAACCAATAAATGTTTAATGGATAACCTATCTTTAAGGTCTAGTTTTAAGCTCACAATCTTCCTGTGAGGTAGGCAAAAGATTTCCATGTTGGGCTCAGAGAGGAGAAATCACTTCCCTAGAGGAGCCTATTCAGTAAGAGAGCCCCCTATGTCTACAACCACAGTCTTGTGAGAGAAACTTCTGAAAAGGGAGTAAACAAACATTTCAGCGACTACTCTTTGTCTGACACTTAACACCGGTGACTTCACTCAATCCAAAGGAATCTGGGCAAGGTCAAGTGAAACAGCCTTGTATTAGCTGGTTGACCTTGGCATTAGGGTCTAACAGAGAATCTTTCAACCAATGATGGAATACAAAATAAGGGTGCTGGTTCTATGAAAATGTACTTTAATTAACTGCATACGCAAGCCTGCAAATCACTGAGCTAGAGAAAAGAAGAAAGGCTGATGTCTGTGCATTCAAACCATTCATGCTTACTTACCTGGTTTTCTCCAGTATTCTTAACATCCTCAGATTTGTTACTGAGGTGCCTAAAGGAGTCTCATCTTGGGAAATACAAGGTCGAGGCTGTGAAACCGGTATTGGGTCCCCAAGTTCAGAGATGCTGCTGGGCTAAGTCTCACAGAGCGAGGATGGGGCGGGGAGCCGAACCCACGTGGACATCCCTCAGAAAGCTTCCTACACTGCCCCAAGCGGTCTCCTCGCTGCTGAGATTTGAAAAGTACCTTTTGTTTTTCTCTCCGATTTGGAAATGCGAAGCTGCAGCCCTAGCAGCCTCACGCCCAGCCCGCCCCCCATGAGCCCAAACCGCCTCAGCTGACCTTGGTGTCCACGTCGGCCAGGCAGTCCCGGCGGAAGCTGTCAAAGAGACCCCGGCTCTTGAGTTGCTCCACGATGAGCGCGATGAGCTGCGGGTCGCCCGGAGGCAGTGAGGCCGGGTTGATCGGGCCGCCGCTCCCGCCGGCCCCCCCGGCGCCAGCCGCCGCCCCCGCCGAGGCCGGTCCCGAGCCGCCACCACCCACCGCGCCGGTGCCCCCGCCGCCCCCGCCGTCAGCCATGGCTGCGCGCCGGGCCCGCGAGGGGGCCCGAGTAAGGCTTCCTCTCAGGAACAGAGGGCCTAGGTCGTGGAGAGGTGGCGGAGGGGCCCGAAAAGGTGAAAGCGGCGGCGGCGGGGGGGACGGAGGAGGAAGGCGGCGTCGGCGTCGACAGCGGCCGCGGGAGTCTTTCAGGTAGCGGAGCTGCTGCCAGAGGCGGCGGAAACCTCCCGCCGCGTCCAGGACGCTCTCCGAATGACGCCACCGCCTCCCTTTGCATTGTGGGGCGGGAGGTCTTCCGGCAGGCAGCTCCCGCTCTCTTATAGGCAGAGGTCTGCGGACGGAAACTACATCTACCGGTAGGCTACGGGGCGCGTCTCCAGTTTGCGGGACAGGATGGGACTTGTAGGCGTAGGCCCTAGTGTTTGCTACAGCGTGGGTTGGCCTTCCTCGCCCTTGTCCCCTTACTGCCCCCTCGCTCTAAATCTGCGCGTTCCCAGAGTACTTGATTCTAAGAATCGTCTGCTAGGCTGACTGAATGCATAGATTAACAGGTTTGTCCCTTAGAGATTCTGATTCAGTATTTCTAGGTCGTGGCCTGGGAATCTGTGCTTTTAACATGTATTCCCACGCCCTTTTTGAGCAACAGATATGATCTGGGAATGTGGGAAGCAGTGGACTAGTCGCATTTCTTTTATTCAAAAATTGTGGGTTTTATTTCCCCTTCTGATTTTAATAGAAATACATACTTATTTTAGAAAATTGAAAAATAACAGAAAATTGTGCTGTAAAAAGTCCCCTGATTCGTGTGTGTGTGTGTGTGTGTGTGTGTGTGTGTGTATTTCCTTCCAGATAGTTTTTTCTTTTTTTTTTTTGGCTTGCTTGGTCAGTCGTGTCTGACTCTTTGCAACACCCATGGACTGTGGCTTGCCAGACGCCTCTCTCCATGGAATTTTCCAGGCAAGAATACTGGAGTGGGTTGCTATTTCCTTCTCCAGGGGATCTTCCCCACTCAGGTACAGAACTCACATTTCCTGTGTCTGTCCCTTGCTTTGGCAGGTGGTTTCTTTACTACTGAGCCACCTGGGAAGCCTATAATAATAATAAATGAATGTTGAGTAATTGGAATATTACAGGTATGATACCAAGTACTTTGTATACACTACTTCACAATCTAAAAAGCAGTTATCGCTACTTTGCAGATCCAGAAATGAGGCACAGAGTTTGTTACCCCGATCACCTAGCTAAAGGTGGAAGAGGAGGGGTTGAACTCAGGTTTCCTGAATCCAAATCTTGGCAATGTTTAGCCTACGGTGTACTACATTTTGCGAGCTAGCTGACATCAAAGGTAAGGCTTTTTTTCTCAGTTTTTTTGTAGCTACAATTCACCATTGGAACTGCCACCACTATCCTCTTCCTTTCAGCTTTTGCCTGTTACTGGCTGAACTCCTGCCCATAACCTAGGCATTGTTATTTCCTCATCTTCCACAAGCAGTGGAGGGTATGTAAATAGTAAAGTCTTCAATATCCTTGGCTCCTAAGAAGAGAAATAATTGAGATCTCTCTATTATGGATGCTCTCCACTCCAATATTTCCCATGTAAAAGCATTTAGCCCTTAAAATGAATATTGGTGTGTTATAGTTTATACTCATCCTTTAATTCAAGTTCAGTCTTCCTCAAAGGTTAAGTTAATGACCAACATTATCTCTTAATACTTCAGCCATCCTGGGTACTTCCTAATGACTATTTCTCCTAATTGTTCCCACACTCATCACCCACTTTTAGTCCCAGGAGAGGCCTGGGTTCAGGCTGCCTGGGCCCCAAGTTCATTATTCTATAAGTTCTCTGATCACTTTGACCAGCCTCTTCTCCATTTTGACAGGCACACCTTACTCTCTTTCCTCAGGGTAAACTTTTCTGACCTTCTGACCTAATTGGTCTTGTCTCGCTTGTATAGACTCTCAGAGCCTCTTTCTTGTAACAATTATTGTAATTGAAAGTGAATAATTTATAGGTTAATTGGCCACTTGTTCCCACTGCTAAACTTTTAGAGCCAAGACCACAGCTTGCTGTTCATCACCATGTTTCCAGCCCAGAGCTCAATACCTAGCTCAAAGTAGACGTGTAAGTTTTGGTCTATTTCCTATAATCATGGGATAAACTCAGAGAGAGAATCTGTGTTGGGAGTGGGTGGAGGAGGGTGTCATTTGTAGCCACCACTTTTAGAAAAAGCAGGGGATGATGGATTAATCCATCATGACCAAATGGGTAACTGATCCCAGAGACTGACAGCAAATGGTTTAATCGTTGGTCAGTCTCCTGAGGACCTTGTATCATATCCTAGTTGCTAGAATTCTGAATTGTGAAAACAGGTTGAATCTTATAGCTGTGACCTTATCTCTGGAATCGCTATAAATGGGTTGTGGTGGGGTCGAGGGAATGAGGAGAAAGTAATCAAGACTTCTGCAGTTGCTAAGTCGTATTTGACTCTCTGTGACCTCATGGACTGCAGCACACCAGACTTCCCTGTCCTTCACTATTTCCTGGAATTTGCTCAAACTCATGTCAGTTGAGTCGGTGATGCCATCCAACCGTCTCATCCTCTGTCACCCCCTTCTCTTGGCTTATTACTCATCCAGAGTTGCGGTAAGTTTCCGCTACACCCAAAATACAAAGACATGTAGTACACAACAGTTGTCACCAGGGCGCGCCATTGCTGCATTAATAATCCAGGATCATTAGAACTTTCTACGTAGATATTGTTTTAGATATTGTTTTAATTTTGGCCCAGGTAGTGATCTCATTTTCAGATATCCTTTAGGAAAAAATACTCGTCGCCTCTCATTGTTAAAATTGGTAGCACATTGCCTGAGCCCAGTGAATTGTACATATTAAGGGCTGGAATATTTTATGTCAACGACCGCAAGGCTAAACCTGGATCTCCAAAAGAGAAAGGGCAGAAACTGGAATTGAGACCCATAGTTTGCCAAGGGAGATATGAAAAAGCAGCCAAGCATGAGGGCTTTCTGCATCAGATGACACTGGATTGGAATGCCGGCTCCATCGCTTTGGGGTGGTGTGACTGGGAGAGTTGCATCGTGTCTCAGAGCCTTAGTTCCTCAGGGCCCTGGTGAGGATGAAGCTTCAATTTGACATTCTAGTTAGCATAATTCCTGGTCCTCAGCAATTGTTGATAACATAATACAGTCACAGGTTTACATTTGGGTTGGAATGTTATTTAATTAACCAGTGTCTCCTCTGCTAACTTCTAAATTGCATGAAGGGAGGGTTTGTCTGTTTATCATTGTGTCCCCAGCACTTAGAATAGTGCCTGGTACATATAGGCTCTTGGTAAATATGGATGGATGAAAAAAAATAATGAATGAGTAAATGGGAAATTTGCTCTTCTAAGTATATAATGTAATGTAATATTAGTCGCTCGGTCGTGTCCGGCTCTTTGCGACCCATGGACAATATAGCCTTCCGGGCTCCTCTATCCATGGAATTCTCCAGGCAAGAATACTGGAGTGGGTTGCCTTTCCCTTCTCCAGGAGATCTTCCCGACCCAAGGATTGAACCCTGGTCTCCTGCATTGTAGGAAGATTCTTAACCATAAATATCAGTTCAGTTCAGTTGCTCAGTTGTGTCTGACTCTTTGCGATTCCATGGACTGCAGCCCGCCAGGCTTCCCTATCCATCTCCAACTCCTGGAGTTTACTCAAACTCATGTCCAGCAAGTCAGTGATGCCATCCAGCCATCTCATCCTCTGTTGTTCTCTTCTCCTCCCGCCTTCAATCTTTCCCAGCATTAGGGTCTTTTCAAATGAGTCAGTTCTTCACATCAGGTGGCCAAAGGATTGGAGTTTCAGCTTCAGCATCAGTCCTTCCAATGAATATTCAGGACTGATTTCCTTTAGGATGGACTGGGTGGATATCCTTTCAGTTCAAGGGACTCTCTGAGAGTCTTCTCCAACACCACACTTCAAAAGCATCCATTCTTTGGCACTCAACTTTCTTTATGGTCCAACTCTCACATCCATACATGACTACTGGAAAAATCATAGCTTTGACTAGATGGACTTTTATTGGCAAAGTTATGTCTCTGCTTTTTAATATGCTATCTAGGTTGGTCATAACTTTCCTTCCAAGGAGTAAGCGTCTTTTAATTTCATGGCCACAGTCACCATCTGCAGTGATTTTGGAGTCCCCCAAAATAAAGTCTCTCACTGTTTCCCCTGTTGCCCCATCTATTTGCCATGAAGCGATGAGACCAGATGTCATGATCTTTGTTTTCTGAATGTTGAGCTTTAAGCCAACTTTTTCACTCTCCTCTTTCACTTTCATCAAGAGGCTCTTCAGTTCTTCTTCACTTTCTGCCATAAGGGTGGTGTCATCTGCATATCTGAGGTTATTGATATTTCTCCCGGCAATCTTGATTCCATCTTGTGCTTCATCCAGCCCGGCATTTCGCATAATGTACTCGGCATATAAGTTAAATAAACAGGGTGACAATATACAGCCTTGATATATTCCTTTCCCTATTTGGAACTAGTCTGTTGTTCCATGTTCAGTTCTAAC
Source organism: Dama dama (assembly GCF_033118175.1). NCBI lineage: Eukaryota > Metazoa > Chordata > Mammalia > Artiodactyla > Cervidae > Dama > Dama dama. The sequence continues at coordinate 13,843,289 of NC_083705.1, forward strand.
TGTTGCTTCTTGACCTGCATACACATTTCTCAAGAGGCAGGTCAGGTGGTCTGGTATTCTCATCTTTTTCAGAATTTTCCACAGTTTGTTGTGATCCACACAGTCAAAGGCTTTGGCGTAGTCACTAAAGCAGAAGTAGATGTTCTTCTGGAACTCTCTTGCTTTTTCGATGATCCAGCAGATGTTGGCAATTTGATCTCTGGTTCCTCTGCCTTTTCTAAATCCAACTTGAACATCTGGAAGTTCACTGTTCACGTACTGTTGAAGCCTGGCTTGGAGAACTTTGAGCATTACCTTGCTAGTGTGTGAGATGAGTGCAATTGTACAGTGAACGTTCTTTGGCATTGCCCTTCTTTGTGATTGGAATGAAAATTGACCTTTTCCAGTTCTGTGGCCACTGCTGAGTTTTCCAAATTTGCTGGCATATTGAGTGCAGCACTTTCACAAATCTTTTAGGATTTGAAATAGCTCAACTGGAATCCTATCACCTCCACTAGCTTTGTTCGTAGTGATGCTTCCTAAGGTCCACTTGACTTTGGACTCCAGGATGTCTGACTCTAAATGAGTGATCACACCATTGTGGTTATCTGGGTCGTGAAGATCTTTTTTTGTATAGTTCTTCTTTGTATTCTTGCCACCTCTTCTTAATATCTTCTGCTTCTGTTAGGTCCATACCATTTCTGTCCTTTATTGTGCCCATCTTTGCATGAAATGTTCCCTTGATATCTCTAATTTTCTTGAAGAGATCTTTAGTCTTTCCCATTTTATTGTTTTCCTCTATTTCTTTGCATTGATCACTAAGGAAAGCTTTCTTATCTCTCCTTGCTATTCTTTAGAACTCTGCATTCAGTTGGGTATCTTTCTTTTTCTCCTTTGCCTTTAGCTTCTGTTCTTTTCTCAGCTATTTGTAAGGCCTCCTCAGACAAACATTTTGCCTTTTTGTGTTTCTTTTTCTTGGGGATGGTTTTGATCACTGCCTCCAGTTCAAGGTCATGAACCTCCTTCCTTAGTTCTTTAGGCACCCTATCAGATCTAGTCCCTTGAATCTATTTGTCACTTCCACTGTATAATCTTAAGGAATTTGATTTAGGTCATACCTGAATGGTCTAGTGGTTTTCCCTACTTTTTTCAGTTTAAGTCTGAATTTTGCAATAAGGAGTTCATGATCTGAACCACAGTCAGCTCCTGGTCTTGTTTTTGCTGACTGTATATAGCTTCTCCATCTTTGGCTGAACAGAATATAATCAATCGGATTTCGGTGTTGACCATCTGGTGATGTCCATGTGTAGAGTCTTCTCTTGTGTTGTTGGCAGAGGGTGTTTGCTATGAGCAGTGTGTTCTCTTGGCAAAACTCTTCTAGGTATAGGAACAGGCTATTCAAGATTTTTGATACTGCCCTCCACCAAATGGCAGAATATCATCAATATATTGGCTGTGTTTACAGAGCGGTCAGGTGCAATCCAGTGAGCTGTCCATAATATATGGCTGAACTAGACTAGGAGCCTGGAGCCAAGAGCGGGCCCCAAGGCTAGAGGAAAATCTGTGGGTTGCTTTGGTATCCTTCCAGTCTTGCAGGAGCATTCCAAAGTCCAGGGCTGCATTTAGACACCACACCCACTTGGGTTAGACAGGTTGTTGGTCCTCATCCATGTTCATGGTGTGGCCCTTTGTCTTCTTGCTTCCATATCTTCATCCAAAGAGCCTTACTAAGTCTTAGGCCATACAGATGTTCATTATTTAATTGACAGTATACCGCGTTTCTTGAAATTTCCTGTCTGTAGTATATTGGCTGCAACTGCACCAAGGAATCTCAATTGCTTTTTGTTTATTTCTTTGTGATGTTTTCCAGCATCTGTAATGACCGACTGGATCCAAACACACACTCAGAAAACAAGGCTTTGATAAGCAGGTGTCCTCAGCACCGATCAATGCTGTCACTGCCTCTCCCACCAAATACGCATCTTAGATAACATTTCAGGCTGCGATGCTTTTAGCACATTGTCATTTCAAATTATTTTTAATTAAGTATGCTTAGTAAAAGAGGCAATCTGATATAATGTAAGAAAAGAATGGGAAGTTTGAAATCTGGGTTGAGTTTGGATTGGGAACCTCTCTTATCATGTGTGTGACCTTGAATAATCCAAGAACCAGCGGAGCCTCAGTTTGCTCATCTGTAAAATGGGCATGTTAATACTTACCATTTGTTGTGAAACAGACAGTGTGTATGCAGTCTATAGCTTCTCCTGGCACATGGTTGGCACTCAGTAGCTAATAGCTGATAACATGGTCTTGATGCAACATCCTAGTGTACTCCCTTGTAGTCTGTTATTGGGCAGAAATCCTGATTAATATGTATTTATTTTATTATTATTTGTTAAGTATATATTTTTATTTGGCCACTCCAAGTCCTCACTGTAGCATACAGGATGTTTTAGTCTCAACATGTAGAATCTAGTTCCCTGGTCAGGGGTTGAACCTTGGCTCCGTGCTTAGGAGGGTGGAGTCCTAGCAACTCGACTACCGGGGAAATCCCAATATGTATTTAGAATTATACTTATTACTTGCTAGTTTTAATCTTTTGATTACATAGAGAACCACTTAACCAGTCCCTAAATTGGTGGACTCGGTGACGCCAGGTTCATAGTTGGGCCATCCATGCTATTGCTGCTGGGATCTGGATCCATTCTGTCTGTTTTCAGTTTTCACACATAGAATGCTATCTATCATTCTCCAGTGACTGCCCTATTGAATCGTATGCTTCTAGTTGCCTACCCAGTATCCATTCCCTTTCTTATCCTCAAAACCCAGTTTCATCTGGGGCTTCAGTGTGCCCTGTTAAAGTGTCTCTCCTAGATTCCTTGGGTGGCTAAGGGTGACCATAGGTGTTAGTTCTGGCCAAGGAGATAGAAGCTGAGGGTATCTGGGAAAGCTTTGTCTTGCTGACCGAGGCACTGCCCCATCCTGCTGTAATATGGAGGTGAAGCAGTCCTGAACCAACACCCTGAGGGTTAGCTGGGGGACATGTAACTGGTTCTGGCCAGTGAGCTGTAAGCAGAAGGGATTCGTGTCACTTCTGGGCTGGGACATTTAAGTACTGACATGAGACCCTCCAAGAATTCTTTTGCCTGCCGTGATAACCAGCACAGTTTGAGAGAGTGGCTGATCTATCATCCTGGGCCCAAATGAGAGGTCATGGAGTAGGGGCTCCAGGTGACCCCTAATGGACCAGCAGGATTGAGAAATAAACCTTGGTTGTTTTAAGCCACTGAGATTGTGGGGTTGTTTGTTACTGCAGCATAATCTAGCCCATCCTAACTTATACAAAACTGACCACATTGCTCCACTAAATCCATCATTGTGGAATGACTGAACATAGAAACTACCAAACAAATGATTGACTAAAAGCGTGAATGAATCACCTTCCTTCTCCTGGGCCCCATCCCTTCAGATCTTGTCTAAGAATGACTATAAATCCACCTAGTTCACTACACATACCTTTGTAGATGTCTTCAGTCAGTCTTTCTTCAACTTTGGTGTTCATCAAAATTCCCTGAGGACCTCATTGAAAATATAGATGCTCAGCCATCCCTCAAATCTACAGAATCATTCCCGAGAGGTGGGTCATGGCCATGTGCATTTATAACAGGTTTCCTAAGAGATTCTGACAATGGGTCCAGGTCAGGAACGTTTGCCTACTTGGGTAGAAAATTCCGAACCCCATCAACAGGCTCAAAAGGGTGATCATTTTTTGGCATGTTGGTTTTTTAGCTTATCTTTGTCATCCCTACCTCTACTCCCAACTCTCACCCTTGTTCCCTGCTGGCCACTGATACCTAAGTGATTACCTTTGGTTGATGGTGCCCTTGAAAATATCCTTGACATCTCCCCTCTGGCCCTTGCATCTCTTGTCTGTAAAGAGAAGCACGTTCATACCTTGAGGGAGGTCATCAATAGTGGCTCCTGAGAATGGAAGTACAAAGGGTACAGAGGGGCACAGGCAACTGCTCAAGGCATCCGCGGGGACATCCCCCAGAAGGTGGCATTCAAGCAGGGTCCTCATGAGTGTGGTGGGTGTTGCCCTTCTCTATGGAAGTGCCTTTGAACATGTTTGTTCATTTGGGCCATCCCTGCCTGTGAGTCTCTGTAGGATGGGGAGACCTCTTCTACCTGGCAGCCCAGAACCTTGATTTCCTGGCTTCCTAAACATGTGGTTTTCACTGCAACCGTTAGAGGCCCCTGTGGTGCTCGGCGCAGCAGGCGGCAGGTGAAGAAAGCAAGTTCCATTCCAGAAGGTGGGGTCCTGCCTCACAGGGGCCGTGGTGGGGGTCCCACAGGGGTGGGTGTCTGATAGCTGTACGGTCCATGTCGGAGGCACTGGATGCTGTTCTGATCCAGCCCCAGGGCAGTGGCATCTCCGTGGAATGTCCAGTGCTGTGATTTTAGGGGTGACTCCTGTCCACGTCATCTCCAGGCTTGGATCTCTGGCCCTCCCAGGGATTCCTGGAGCCACTCGAATTCCTTTTTTGGGGGGAGTGCTGTACTGAGTCTTTGTCGTGCAGGACTTTCTCTAGCTGCGGCAGCAGGGGCTCTGCTCTTCTTGTGGGGCGGGCTTCTCACTGCGCGGCTTCTCTTGTTGCTGAGCACAGGCTCCGGGGCACGTGGGCTTCAGCAGCTGAGGATCCTGGGTTCTAGAGCAAAGCGCCATGGTTGCGGCACACAGACTCTGCTGCCCTGCAGCCTGTGGGATCTTTCCGGATCAGGAACTGAAACCTCTTGTCTCCTGCATCGGCTGGCAGTCTTTACCACTGAGCCGTCAGGGAAGCCCCAGCCCATATTCTTTACTGCATAACTTTACTGATTAAACCAGCCAGAATTCATTTCTGTTGCAACTGAAGGACCTTTCCTGGAGAAGTACATAGAGAGGAGAGAGGATCAGAGCCCCAGGCAGAGGGTTACAGCTTGAGCAGAGGCCCAGGATCTTGAAGAGCATTGGATATATTCTGCAGAGGGATGCCAGTCCCATGGGGTTGCAGAGCATGTATTTGGGGTGGAGTGGGGACCAGCAGGAGTTGAGGTGGATGAAATAAGCTGGGACCTCAAATGCTGCCATTTCAGGGATTAAATTTGACCTTGGAGTGGAAACAGTGGGCTTTAAATGGGACAGAAGGAATACCAGATGCAAAATTGACAAAGATTTCTCTGGGACAACATGGGGTGTGATTGGACCTGGTGAAACTGGGGACAGGGTGACGGAGGAGGAAGTGGCAAGAAGTATCTCACGTAGTGGATGCTGGCTAGGGCGTCCCTGCTCCTTGAGATCTGGCTAAGACTGCTCACTCCTTCCCTGTCACCGCCCACCCCGCCCTCCGCCCACCACCGCTTTTCTGGGCCCTGCAGAAGGCCAAGCCCGACCCCACGACACAGTTTCTGCAACTTCTCTGTGGTCACCTCTACATCAGAACTCCAGCCTCTACTGTGTTCATTTTAGTTTATGGATTTTCTTGTGAAATGCAGCACCTTGATTCCTTGGCATGGATTGGAGTTCTGAGAGTATCAGAGGAGAGACTGACATTTCAGCAACACTGAAAACAAACTGCAAATTGTACTTTCAACCTCCTTGTTCTTAGAGGACTTTATATGTCCCGAGAGATTCATGGTCAGCTGTTTCTCCCCATGGGTGCACCAGCCTCTGTCCCAACTGATTACCTCCTCTCTCCCCTTACTCACTCCGTCTCTTCTTCACTCCCCACCCTCATGGTTTGCCTATGAGATGCCAGGTACTCCTGACAGTTGCCCCACAGATGATGCCTCTCAAGCCCTCTCTTCCAAACCCAGTTCCAGGCCCATGAAAGAGGCCATCTGAACATGAGGTCACACTTTTAACAACCCCCATATGCCTTTGAAGACAGTCGTGGTTAACAGTTACTTTTCTGCCTCTACAATAGCTTTGTACAGTTGAATTTTGCTTTTATCGATAGTAATTAGAAACCACAAAATAACAGAAATTCGTGTCTCGTGGAAAAGTCTGGAGGAAGACTGACAGGTCTGCTCCATGACCTTTAGGCTCCCAGGCTCCTCTGCCATCATGAAAGCTCTGACCCAGGAGGGCTGCTTAAGTCCCCAGGCCCTAGAGGGCTATGGAGCAGGTTGGGAAGTGTAGTTGGACCTTTCTGGTACAACCTCTGGTTAAAAATTGGTGTACATATTCTTAAGGAAGAAGTGGCAAGTGTGTATCGGGAGGAATTAGTGGTTTGTGCTGTGTGAATGAAACCCACTTGTCTCAGAAGGTACGCCTGCACTTTTTCTTGGACTGGATCTTGAAAGAAGCTTGAATGTTTAGTCTGTTGGTCATGGGGCACAACGGTCCCAACGCTGCTGTTCTCACTCCTTTAGCAGTGTCAGCTTTATGACTTTAGGAAGGGCTGGGGCGCGAGGCCCCTCAGAGGTCCAGGCAGACCCGCTCACAGTGTCCCATCTCCCTGTGTTTTCCTGGGGCGCAGTCTGGCCAGGTTCCTCCCTGCAGCTGCAACAGAGTATGGGCCCAAGAGGCCTGTGAGCACCCCAGAAATCTCAGCTCTTGTTGCTCGCAGAGGGTTTATTTCCAGAGGGATCCTGGGGCTGCTCAGAAGTTCTTATCTTTCTGGGGAGACAGTACGGCAGCTGAAGAGCCCGTGGGTGAGGACAGCGTTGCCTTCCTGCCTGAGCTCCGGGAGACTGGGTCAGCTCCTGCACTGGTCACTCCTCGCCTGCCCAGGACTTCTACTCCTTAACTTAAATGCTGTGCCCTGAGCATCTGCTGCCGCCACATGCAGCTAATACTTGAGTGGACTGCTTCCTGGGATCACACTTCAAAGTGGGGGTTTCCTCCGTTTTTAGGGGTGCTAGAGAAATGTACGGGTCCCAGTGGCTCAACCCTGAAATGAAACCCAGGTCTCCTGCCTCCATTCCAGTGCCTTTTTCTTCTATTCCCTCCCGAGGAAGGTTCTGATTGGCAGGTTCCATTTAGTGGGCTGTGGACATCACCAGGTATTCTCAGCTCTCTGCCTTCTAGGCCAAGGCAGTGTTGTACCTGCTGGCCCCAAGGCAGAGCCATGTGACTAGTTCCAGCCAATGAGCCAGGAGTAGAGTGATGTCACTTCTGGACTAAACTCTGTAATAGCTGCTCCAGGTCTTTCTCTCTGGCAATGATGGTGGATGCTCCAGTAGCCTGGGCTCTGGGTTGCCTAGAGCAGAGCCCTCAGCTGACCCTTGATGGAGCTGTAGAGTGATCAAGAAGTAAGTCTTTGGTGTCTTAAAGTCATTCAGGTTTAGGATTTTTTGTTGTTGTTGTTGTTATCACAGCATTACCTGGCCTGACCTGACTTTACCTGCACACTTACCATCTGCTTGGTCACTTGGCATTTCAATACCCTTCCTATTTTGGGGGTAACTTCCACCCTCTGAGATTTGTTGGGCAGCAGAGCCTTCCTATAGAAGGTGGAAGTGCCCAATACACGCTTTCCCAGCTCCCCTTGCAGCTCAGGTGCAAGCACATGGCCGAGGTTAGCTGAGACAGTGCTACAGCGGTTGTGCCATGGACTCTGGGTTTGTAGCAGCTGCAGTGGTGACGTTGCTGGGCTGGTTTCGTTGCAAGAGTTTGAGCTGTGATTCTGGCTGTTTGACCTCCCTTTATTCCTGCCTACCTTCTAAGCCTCGATCTCCAGCCTTCCTGTCTCATCTGTGAGCTGCTCAGCATTCTTTTAATAAATTTGCTTTCAGTTTAAATCACCCATACTTCATTTATGTTGCTTGCGACTGAGAGCCTTGGATGGATACAACCAAATAGAGGGCAGCGTGGGGTGGCACAGGAGCCAGGAGCTGGAAGGAAGGATCTGGCAAAATGTGCCTGACTTTTTTCCCTTGCACAAATTGCTTCTCTGGAAGCAACTTTTGTCTGTCTTAGGTCAGAGCAAGCCAAAGTGCTGGGTAGGAGCTCTGGTTAGACTTGGTCAGCCTTTTGGGCACGTGAACCTCACTTTTCTTATCTGTAAAATGGGGCCAGTGATAGGACCTCACTTATAGGGTAGTTGTGAGGCATGTATTTGAAAGAGAATATGTTTGAGGAAGTTCTGGGAACCATAAAACAAAACCCCCGTGTAAGTTCACCATGTTATTCTTCTGTGTTAACTTGCCCAAATATATCCAGCTGGGGAATCTTGGATGGCACCACAGGTTAAATGAAACCCATTCTTCCTATTGCCACCATTCTGTCACTTACCTCTCGGGAGGTCACAGACCAGTCCTTACAATTCAGACCCATCTGAGATTCTGCTCAGGAGACCAGAGGCCTCAGACTGGAAGTGATGAAAAGATCCCTGGTGGGCTTGGTAAAGGCAGAGAAGCACAGAGGCAGGAAGGGTGTTAGGCGTTGTTCTGTTCAATCCTCTCCATTTCCAGAGTCCACAGAGAGAGGGAGAGCCTCCAGCCCACAGCCACTCAGCAGCTGTGTGGCTGAGCTCAGGGTTGGGATGCAGATCTTTTCATGTTGACAGCTTGCCTTCATCTGGAGATATACACGTGCTATCATCCAGGAAAGCAAAGAGAACCCGGGAATGTGACAACTCTTCCTTGGATTAACAGCCCCCACTTCCTAGCAACCTATGACCGATTGGTCCTTATCCCCCTTAGAGAGGGATCTCCGGAGCACTGTTTCTGTTTTTTCTTTCTTAGCCCTCTGAACACTTTATTGAGGAAGGCTGAAAACTGCTGAATCGATTTTTTCTTTTTTAAATTAGCACGGAATCTGAATCAAAGAAATTTGGACGAAGACAACTTTCTCATCCAAGTGGCTGCCAGCACCCCCGCCCCAGCTGAAACGCTCCCTTGTTCTCGCCTGCTCTGCCCCAGATTCATGGGCCGCGCTCAGGATCGTTGGCAGTTTTCTCTGCACTGTCCTGACAACCTCCGGCCATGAAATTAAAAAGCTAGTTACCGAATCTCGCTCCTACCGGCTTTGTGCTTGCCAGGGATTCAGCAGAGATATCTGGAAGAGGGAGCCTCCCCGTGCCTGCAGCAGGCTGAAATGCCACCAGAATGACAATGGGTTGGGGTGTGGGAGGAGGGGAGGATGTGCATCGTGCCAGGAATGAATGAATGAATGAAGGGGAGGGAGAGAGAGAGAGAGCGCGAACTTTGGGCTTCAAATTAAAAAATTCCAGGGTCTCAACAGAGGTGCCGGTGTCTGTACTCCAAGGCCTGCTCCTGAATGCTGAGCTGGGCACTTTTCCCCAGGCGGGTGCCCTCTGGCCCTCTGCCAAGGTACAGAGCTTGGGGCTGAAGGGAGGGAAGTAGGACTTTGGGGAGGAAATGGCCCCAAACTGGGGCAAGCCCCGGGAGGCCAGCCTGCCCAGTCAGCTTGCTGTCTGGCCAGACTCCCCCTCCCAGACCCCTGCCACCTCAAGGGTCTCCTCTGAATTCAGACATTAGTACTCACGCCACATACCGTCCCCACCACCCCTCCCCACCCTGCTAGAGGAATTTTAAGAAATCCACAAAAACCAGAGGAATTTTGATTACCCTTAATTAAGGAAAAGCTTTCCAGAAGACCACGTGACGGGTGACTCATTGTGACAAGGGTGTCCCTGAGCTGCAGGAGGACGGGGCTGTGCCCTCTGCCCTCGGCCCTGGGACTCACACAGAGCATGGTCCTGGTGGATGGTCGTAGGAACGGCGTCATTCAGAGAGCTCTTGTTCCTGCCTCATCCCCTCCCTAGACTTGGGGGCTGACGTAGGGATGTGTGGGGAAGCGGGAGAGAGAGGTGTCTGCGCATCGGGCCTCCAGGGCCAGGCTGAGCGAGGTCTCTGACTTGATAGCCCAGAGACCTCGAGCCAGTTGCCTAACACCCCCAAGTGTGTGTCCTTATCCCTGACGTGGGAATCGCCATGGTGACCACACGCAGGGAGGCTGTGAATTAAACAAAGACCTCCAAGTCTGCTTGCCGGGTAGTCAATGCTCAATAAAAAGAAAAACATAACTAGGCATAATCCCAGAGCCCATCCTGACATAGGGAAACTCTTCCCAAGAGCTTCCGCCTCATCACCCACAGATCTTGGGACTGGTCTCGTTACTGGACTGGCTTGGCATTGAAGGGACCTTGGGAAGCTGGGCTGGTCCTTTGTGTTTTAACTGAGCGTGTGAATTCACTCGGTCAGCCTCTCTGTTGTTCTTGTTCAATCGCTCAGTCGTGTCCGACTCTTTGCGACTCCATAGATTGTAGCTTCTCTGTCCTCCACTATCTCCCTGAGTTTGCTCAAACTCATGTCCACTGAATTGGTGATGCTATCCAACCATCTCTTCCTCTGTCATCCCCTTCTGCCTTCAGTCTTTCCCAGCATCTCATTTGTTGACAGAGACTGTTTCCCAGTCTCTCATCTGTTCATGCAAGTATTTATCGAGTAGCTTCCACGCGCCACCTTGTGCTGGCGTTTGAGCTAAAAGAGCAAGTGAAAGGGGTCTGATCTCAGTTTTTGAAGTTCACAAGCCAGCAAGAAACAAAGTCAAGATCAGAATTATTTGGGGTCCAGATCAGTAGGTGATCGGGAAGGCTTCTCTTGGGGGTAATGTTTGAGCCTAGATCTAAATAGCAAGAAGGAGCTGCCACACTCAGGCCTGAGGGAAGGGCAACCCGGGAAGGAAGCAGTAGTTTGGAGGCTTGGAGGTGGGGTCAGGACTGGTTAGGGGGCGCTTGTGGCTGAGGCTGATGGAGGTGGGGACAAGACCGGTTGGGGGTGCTTGTAATTGAGGCTGATGGAGCACCAGGACCACTGTGGGGAGGAGCAGATGGGCTCTGGGAAGCCACAGAGAGCTCATTTCACAGGAAGGCAGCCTGGAGGACTGGGGCTGGGCCCAGAGTCCAGTGTGTGGTAGGAGCGGAGTGCTTTTGCCAGTGTCTCCAGCCCCCTTTGCCCTGCACCTGCTGTACGTATATTAAAGGACAGATCGTCCAGAAGCAAGGTGTAGTCCCATCATTATTATGCATGGCCTACATTCTCAAAGGGCGTCTCCCTGAACTTGGGGGTCACACCTGGGTCTGGTTGGGGGGCAGTGGATATGCCTTCCCGCCTGTCACCAGCCTCTCCTGCTGTCCTCTGTGGGGTGCACACACTGGTGCTGACTCCCAGGGGTGCAGGCAGTCCTGCCAGAATTGGAGATGCCCTTCCCCAGCTGGGTCCTGACTGAGGCAGTTGTCAAGTAAGCTCCAGGGTGGGCCTGTTGTCCATGCCTGCAGCCTGAGATCACCCCCATGATCAGTCTCCCTGGGTCCCAGCTGCGCAAACAGAGGACCTACAGCCACCCTGAATGTTGGACCTGGGGGTCCCCACGCTGCGTGGGCATCGCCGGCCGATTCACAAAGGACTGCCTGCTGGGGTCAGGCAGCCAAAGATCCCCTGGTGGTACGGAGCCTGAGGATCCTCTTGTTGAAAGGAGCTAAGAGACATGTAACCCAGCCCCATTCATTCAGTCATTCGCTCAACACCTGTTTGTTAAGTACCTACCGCATACCACACATTGTGTTCGTGTCAGGTTATCCACTATACACAGGGAGCCACGTGGTGAAGAGCAGACCAACGATCCTGGTCCTCGAGGCTGTCAGTATTTTTAAGCAGGTGAAGACACACAAAACAAGGAAACCTACAAATACGTAATTCGGAACATAATATATGTGAGAGAAAACACGAGAGCAAGACATGCAGCATATGTTACAGACCCAGTTTGGTCAAAATGATCCAGGTGTGAAGGCTCAGGTAAGGTCGCAGTCCCGTATAAACACCCAGAATGCCTGTATCATCTCTGAGGCTCATTACTAATAGTACTGCCAAAAAGAATAAATATGAAAACCATGCAGAGAAAATCTGAAATGTGGCCAACATTGAGATTAGTTGCAAATCCTGATGTTAATGCAAGTGGTGAAATCTGACAGTCGTTGACTGTGTTTGTAAACTCAGAGATAGGAACAGGTGACATGTTTGTGGAGCGTCTCCTGTGTTAGGCTATGTGGTTGGGGGGGGCGGGGGTCCCCAGGGTGTTAAATGTGAGCCAGAAGTAAAGTATTCCTGCCTGCGCCCTGCTTGGAACACCTCTCAGGGCCTGCCGGCACTGTGCCACGTGAGGCATGGCAGGGCTGCAGATTCCCAGCTGTCTGTTTTGTTTTGCTTCAAGATTTGACCTTGTTGCCAGATTTCTGTCGAGATTAACTTACAGAGTCCCAGATGTAGTTCATTCTATGGCAGGTTAGGTTTCCACAGTCGATGAAGTTAGTTATATCTACATCTCGGTGAAGCAGCAACAGAAGGGGAGGTTTGAATGGCAAAAAAAATCTCATTTTAGATTGGGAAAAATAGAATTCATGCTTGAGAAAAGAGTGCTATTTCTGTCTCCAGTCTGATTTTACACCCATTTCAGTTTAAAGCTGTGGCCCATTCCAGATCAAAACTTTCCTCTCCCCCTCCTCCCACTCATCTCCTCCCATTCCCACTCATCTCCTCCCCCGTCCTCCTCCCACTCATCTCCTCCCCTTCCTCTCCTCCCACTCATCTCCTCCCCTCCCCCTTCTCCCACTCATCTCCTCCCCCTCATCCCACTCATCTCCTCCTCCTCCCCTTCCTCCCACTCATCTCCTCCCCCTCATCTTCTCCCCTCCTCCCACTCATCTCCTCCCCCTCCTCCCACTCATCTCCTCCCAATCATCTCCTCCCCCTCCTCCCACTCATCTCCTCCCCCTCCTCCCACTCATATCCTGCCCCTCCTCCCACTCATCTCCTCCCCTTCCTCTCCTCCCACTCATCTCCTCCCCTCCCCCTTCTCCCACTCATCTCCTCCCCCTCCTCTCACTCATCTTCTCCCCTCCTCCCACTCATCTCATCCCCCTCCTCCCACTCATCTCATCCCCCTCCTCCCACTCATCTCCTCCCACTCATCTCCTCCCCCTCCTCCCAATCATCTCCTCCCACTCATCTCCTCCCCCTCCTCCCACTCATCTCCTCCTCCTCCTCTCACTCATCTTCTCCCCTCCTCCCACTCATCTCCTCCCCCTCCTCTCACTCATCTCCTCCTCCTCCTCTCACTCATCTCACCCTCCTCCTCCTCTCACTCATCTCCTCCCCCTCCTCCCACTCATCTCCCCCTCCTCCTCCTCTCACTCATCTCCTCCCCCTCCTCTCACTCATCTCCTCCTCCTCCTCTCACTCATCTCCTCCTCCTCCTCTCACTCATCTCCTCCTCCTCCTTCCACTCATCTCCTCCCCCTCCTCCCACTCATCTCCCCCTCCTCCTCCTCTCACTCATCTCCTCCTCCTCCTCTCACTCATCTCCTCCCCCTCCTCTCACTCATCTCCTCCCCCTCCTCCCACTCATCTCCTCCTCCTCCTCCCACTCATCTCCTCCCCTCCTCCCACTCATCTCATCCCCCTCCTCCCACTCATCTCATCCCCCTCCTCCCACTCATCTCCTCCCACTCATCTCCTCCCCCTCCTCCCAATCATCTCCTCCCACTCATCTCCTCCCCCTCCTCCCACTCATCTCCTCCTCCTCCTCTCACTCATCTTCTCCCCTCCTCCCACTCATCTCCTCCCCCTCCTCTCACTCATCTCCTCCTCCTCCTCTCACTCATCTCACCCTCCTCCTCCTCTCACTCATCTCCTCCCCCTCCTCCCACTCATCTCCCCCTCCTCCTCCTCTCACTCATCTCCTCCCCCTCCTCTCACTCATCTCCTCCTCCTCCTCTCACTCATCTCCTCCTCCTCCTCTCACTCATCTCCTCCTCCTCCTCCCACTCATCTCCTCCCCCTCCTCCCACTCATCTCCCCCTCCTCCTCCTCTCACTCATCTCCTCCCCCTCCTCTCACTCATCTCCTCCCCCTCCTCCCACTCATCTCCTCCTCCTCCTCTCACTCATCTCCTCCTCCTCCTCTCACTCATCTTCTCCCCTCCTCCCACTCATCTCCTCCTCCTCCTCTCACTCATCTCCTCCTCCTCCTCTCACTCATCTCCTCCTCCTCCTCCTCCCACTCATCTCCTCCCCCTCCTCCCACTCATCTCCCCCTCCTCCTCCTCTCACTCATCTCCTCCCCCTCCTCTCACTCATCTCCTCCTCCTCCTCTCACTCATCTCCTCCTCCTCCTCTCACTCATCTCTTCCCCCTCCTCTCACTCATCTCCCCCTCCTCCTCCTCTCACTCATCTCCTCCTCCTCCTCTCACTCATCTCCCCCTCCTCCTCCTCTCACTCATCTCCTCCCCCTCCTCTCACTCATCTCCTCCCCCTCCTCCCACTCATCTCCTCCTCCTCCACTCACTCATCTCCCCCTCCTCCTCCTCTCACTCATCTCCTCCCCCTCCTCTCACTCATCTCCTCCCCCTCCTCCCACTCATCTCCCCCTCCTCCTTCTCTCACTCATCTCCTCCCCCTCCTCTCACTCATCTCCTCCCCCTCCTCCCACTCACCTCCCCCTCCTCCTTCTCTCACTCATCTCCTCCCCCTCCTCCCACTCATCTCCTCCTCCTCCTCTCATTCATCTCCCCCTCCTCCTCCTCTCACTCATCTCCTCCCCCTCCTCTCACTCATCTCCTCCCCCTCCTCCCACTCATCTCCCCCTCCTCCTTCTCTCACTCATCTCCTCCCCCTCCTCCCACTCATCTCCTCCCCCTCCTCCCACTCATCTCCCCCTCCTCCTCCTCTCACTCATCTCCTCCTCCTCCTCCCACTCATCTCTTCCCCCTCCTCCCACTCATCTCCCCCTCCTCCCACTCATCTCTTCCCCCTCCTCCCACTCATCTCCCCCTCCTCCTTCTCTCACTCATCTCCTCCCCCTCCTCCCACTCATCTCCCCCTCCTCCTTCTCTCACTCATCTCCTCCCCCTCCTCCCACTCATCTCCCCCTCCTCCCACTCATCTCCCCCTCCTCTTCCTCTCACTCATCTCCTCCCCCTTCTCTCACTCATTTCCTCCCCCTCCTCCCACTCATCTCCCCCTCCTCCTCCTCTCACTCATCTCCTCCCCCTCCTCCCACTCATCTCCCCCTCCTCCTCCTCTCACTCATCTCTTCCCCCTCCTCCCACTCATCTCCCCCTCCTCCTCCTCTCACTCATCTCTTCCCCCTCCTCCCACTCATCTCCCCCTCCTCCTCCTCTCACTCATCTCTTCCCCCTCCTCTTCTCACTCATCTCCTCCTCCTCCCACTCGTCTCCCCCTCCTCCTCCTCTCACTCATCTCCTCCCCCTCCTCCCACTCATCTCCTCCCCCTCCTCTTCTCACTCATCTCCTCCCCCTCCTCCCACTCATCTCCTTCCCTCTCCCCATCTTGTCTTTCTGCCCTTCCTCCCACCCCTTGTCCCCTACCTCCTTCTCTGCTCTTCCCTCTCCTCAGACGATTTTCTTGACTTTGATTGGGGTGTAGTAGCAATCAGGAGATTTAGTGTTAGAGGGAAATCAGTTAACCTTGGAGATGCTGACCCAATTTATGGGAGTTCCTCTGTTTTTATCTGTAAAATGGGAATGGTTCAATACCACATATGTTTGAGCCTGTATTTGTTTATGCTAGTCATCTAGGTTCTGTGAGATATAAGGAAAGGAATGAATGGGACTGTACCCCCCCCCCCCCCCTTAATAACTTCCTATCTCAACGGGAACCTCTTATCTGATGGGGACTTTCTATCTCAGGACACTCGAGACAGACTACAGTATGTACGTAACTGAAAAACAGATTGAGAGGCAGAGACAAAGTTGCTAATGGAGACTGGGGTCACCGTGGGCTGGAGGAAGGCTCTGCAGGCAGTGTCCTGAGTCCTGAAGTTTGGAAAGATGCAGAGTCAGAGGGCTAGACCTCCTGGTTCTGATGGAAAGAATGGTCTGTTGTAGGACCAGCTTGTCCATCCCCAGATTCCAGCGTCACAGGACTTGCCTTCTTGTGTTTCTGCCTGTCGCTCTGCGCGGCAGTCCCCTGCCCCCACATCTTTTTGGCATCGGGCTTTTCCTCTCCCTTTTCCACACGCTGACAATGAGCACACCTCTTTGTCATGCCCATTCAGTCTGGGAAAAAGTTCCCTCGTTTCTCCCAGGAGGATCAGGTGTCCTGACACAACTAGAGCAGTGAATGTGGCAAGAAGGGCTTGGGCTCCGAGTTCACACTCACTCGTGTCTGGATCCTGCTCTGACTGTGGACCTGGGCAAGTCAGCCCGCAAGTTGAGCCTCCTGTTAGAGTCTCCTCTAAGCTGGGGGTGATAATCCCTGCCTTGTAAGGCTTTTTCTTTCTTCCAGGAGGAAATAAGACATTGCATGGGTAAAAGATCTGGTGTAGGCAGAGACACCCCCAGAATGCTGGTGTCAACATTCTGCCAGTTCATTTCAGCCGGTTGTGACGGATGGCAGAGAAGGTCGGCGGGAGTAAGCGGGGCTGGAGCAAATGCCCTCACGCCTTGTGAAATCTGATCACAACGGCCTTGATTTCTGGTTCTTGGGTCCAACAGTGGTGTCTTTTGGACAAAGGACGTATCCTTTGGGAGCTGCGCTTTCCTCATCGGTCAAACAGATCCATAGTGCCCCCAGGACTGTGCTCAGTGAGAAACTAGACAATGCCGTGAAGAGTTGCTCCCCGTGGCTGGCATGTAGAAAGTACAAGCATCACTGTGGTGACCGTGGCTGAGCCAAGGCCACAGAAATGGCACCTGCGTGGCATCAGGCAGAACTTCTGTACCAGCCTTAGATGATGAAATGAGCTGGAAATGACATCAGGTCTTTGCATGGAGTGGTTCACCGTCTCTAACAACAGTATCCGCAGGCCAGAAACGAGTTTGGAGATAGAACCCGGGAGCCCCAACACGAGTGATTGACTTGTGTGGCCCTTTGGAGCTCAGGCACACCATCCTACCTTCTTCAGAATTCACACAGTGCCAAGATCTCATCACACCTCGAGAAGAGAGTAGCCAAACCCGAGGCAGCTGGCATCCTGGGGCACTTTGTTCGCTAATCTTAAAAACAAACCCATCGTACTGACAGCCCGCCAGCCTGCTTCGGGCAGCCCGGAGCCCAGGAGCCCTCCTGGTCTGCTGATGAGAGTGGCGGCAGCAGAGGTCAAAGCTTAATGCATTGACTGTCTTTCGGGTTTTGAGCGCCCAGTGGGGCTGAAGGGGCTGCCTCCTCCTCGGGGCCCAGAGAGGGTGGCTGGGTGGAACTGAAAGAGGAAGGCAGCTCAGCTGATAGAAAGCCAGCCCCACTGCAGTCTTAATCTGGGTGCCCCGGGCCTTCTTTGTGATGTGGCCGGAGGGCCTGGTTCGGTTATTTTCAGACTTCCCAGATCCACGGAGGTTCAGCAGCCATGAAGAACACAACACACGGAACCAACTGGATTAAGCCCTCAGAATAGAACTGCTTTCAGAAAGACCAAAGTAATAAATATCTGGACACATTATCCTGTGTCTAGATCGGCTTCAAGTGCATCATGTTACCAGCCCTGCCATTATTATGGGAAAGTGGACCATGAGACGCTGGGCGTAGAAGGTGCTCACCCCTCTCCCTTTATGATATTTTACAGGAGTGGTTATTATGATGACAGTAATAAAAGCAGCTCAGGTTGATTGAGTCCTTCCTGTGTGCCAGGCAGATTATACTAGACACTTGACATTCATTAATGCATGTAATCCTCCCACAGCTCTCCGAGGTAGGGTGCTAGGATCCCCATTTTGCAGACGGGGAAATGGAGTCTCTAAGTGCAAGACCCAAGAGAAAATTTTCTTAGACCAGTGTGGTGCCAGCCGTCAAGGAGCCTGCAGTCCAGTGATGGGTTATTAGGTTTGAAGAGTGGATGAATGAATCGATCGGCAGCTGCAAGCAGACTGTGCTGCCCGACGTCAACACAAGTAAGAGATGCAGACGATTAGAAAGAAGAGGTTGTCTGAGCCTGAAAAGATGGGTAGGATTCCAACAGTCGATCGAGATGGGAGGGAGAAGGGGCTCCTGATGGAGGTCCATCAGGAGTGGAAGGGACTGGATCTTTTTTGGTCAGCTGTAGGAAACTATTGAAATTCGAAGCAGTCAGGGCCCAGAACACTGCTCTTCCTCTTGGTTTAGCAGAAGTAGAAAGAACAAAAGTGGCCTTGGGAATCAGGCAGTCTGGCTTTAATCTAGATCCTCCCCACAGATTTGCTATGTTGTCCTGGAGTAAGTCACCCCACTTCTCCAAATAAAGAGAGTACTTACGTGCACTTCAGAGGTTTGTGAAAGTGACAGTGTCAGTCGTTCAGTCATGTCCCGCTCTGTGACCCCGTGGACTGCAGCCTGCCAGGCTCCTCTGTCCGTGGGATTCTCCAGGCAAGAACACTGGAGTGGTTGCCATGCCCTTCTCCAGGGGATCTTCCCGACCCGGGGATCAAACCTGGGTCTCCTGCATTCCAGATGTATTCTTTACCGTCTGAGCCACCAGGGGACCCCCACCCGGGAAGTGCCACTTCTCCAAACAAAGAGAATACTTATGTGCATTTCATAGGTTTTTGGAGACTGTTAAATATAATGTGAAGGGATGGGAGGAAGGCGCAGGAGGGAGGAGATATATGTATACAACAGCTGGTTCACTTTGTTGTACCTCGGAGACTAACATAGTCTTGTAAAGCAATTATACTCCAATAAAAGATGATAATGTATATAAAGTATAAGGTATATAGTAGGTGTTCCATGATGGTGGCCAGTATTTACTAATAATTTACTAGTAACATGAAGTCTGTTGTTTATTTTCTTTATTGTACCTATTTCCAAAAGCAGGTCTGCAGACTCCTAGGGATCCTCCAGACTCTTTCAGGGGGCTCTCAAGGTTAAAACTGTTTTCATAAGAACCCTGGGACATTGTTTGCGTTTTGTATCTGGTTGATATTTGGACTGGTGGTAGTGAAACTGCTGGTGTCTTAGTATAGTCAAGGAAGTGGCACCAAAGTGTACAAGGAATTGTTATGCCATTTACTATCTCACACATGCCAGCTTCACTTAAGAATGTCTTTAATAAAGCAGTAATATGATTAACTTTATTCATAGACATCTCCACCCTTGAGTACCTGTCTTTATAATGATTTGTGTAAAAAAATGGAAGCACATGTAAGGCACTTCTGCTGCAGACCAGAACACACTGGTTGAAGGTAAGGTCAAGGAAAACACATGTGAATTAACTATCTTCTGGACTTGTGGCTTTTTTCATGGCGCACCATTTTTACTTGAAAGAAAGCCGATACACCATGGTTTTCAGAACTGAGTATTTGGCAGATATTTTCTCAAAAATGAACAAAGTGAACCTGTCACTTTGAGGAAAGCAACAGGCAGTATTTGTCACTGGTGATAAAATTCAAGCTAAGTGAGAATTAGAAATTTGGAAAACTTTTATCTGCTGCTCTGAACTTGACAGCTTCTCAGGAAACAGTCTCTGGTGAGAGTTCTGATGAGACTAATGGATTTGAAATTTTGATGCTGTGTAATGAAATGTGTCAATATTTGGAAGATCTATAGGAGTCAGTGAGGCCATCTTTTTCAAATGAACAATGTTTTAAAATGTTATAAAATTATGCCTGGGTAAAAGATCTAGTCAAAGTGCATGATAGACCAGTGAATTCTAATGCAACAGAATAGAAGAGTTCATTGACATGGTTTTGGATCCTCCGTTGCAACAGCCCCTCCCACTCATCAAGTTTTGGTGTAGAACCAGAGAGTATTCATCATTATCTGTAAAGGCAATTAGAATACTTCTCCCTTTTCCAGCTTCATAATCTGTGTGAGACCAGATTTCCTTTATACATTTAAACCAGAACAAGATACTGCAACAAACCAAATGTAGAAGCTGATCAGAGAATCCAGCTGTCTTCCATAAGCTGGATGTTGAAGAGATTTACAAATATGTGAAACAATGACCTTCTTCTCATGAAATGTCTTTATTCTGTAAAATAGTTTATTTTCATAAAATGTGTTACATGTGAAGCTGTAATGAGTTTTTTTAAACTGATCTATTTTTTTTTCAGGTATGCAGCAAAATTATGCAGTATATATATATAAAAGTATTTTTTCAGATTATTTTCCATATAGGTTATCACAAAATATTGAATATAGTTCTCTGTGCTACGCAGTAAATTCTTGTTCCTTATCTGTTTTATGTATGCATGAGTGCTAAGTCATGTCCAGCTCTTTGCCATCCTCTGGGTTGTAGCCCACCAGGCTCCCCTGTCCATGGGATTCTCCAGGTAAGAATACTGGAGTGGGTTGCCGTGGCCCTCTTTCAGGGGATCTTTCCAACCCAGGGGTTGAACCCACATCTCTTACATCTTCTGCAATGGCAGGCAGGTTCTAAGGCCTCCTAGGAAGCCCATGTTATATAGTGTGTGTGTTAGTCCCATACTCCTGATTTATCCTTCCCCTCTTGCTTTACCTTTTGGTAACCATGTTATTATTATTTCTAAATGAGTGAATGAATCTCAGTGTAATTCTTCAATTTTAGTTTCTTCTATGAAAAATAGAAGGAAAACTGCTTTGGGGTCCTCAGTGATTTTTAAATTTCTGTGTAAAGACCAGAGGTTTTTGAGAGCTGCTGCCTCATGGGCTGGCACGTGGTAGGTGTGCATTGACTCAGTGTGGAGTGCAGGTCTTTGGGAGTGCTGGCAGGCCAGGCCCCCATGTCCCTCTGCCCCTCTGTTCTTTGAAGGACTGTGTCTGGGCTGCCCGGTGCTCCCTCTGATTCTCAACTGGACCTGGACTTGGTGACCTTGGAGCTGCTTCAAACGAAGTTCTGCTGAAAGTGTTAGTCGCTCAGTCATGTCCAACTCTTTGCGACCCCATGGACTGTAGCCTGCCAGACTCCTCTGTTCATGGAATTCTCCAGGCAAGGATACTGGAGTCTGTAGCCATTCTCTTCTCCGGGGGATCTTCCCCTCCTAGGGATTGAACCTGCATCTCCTGCATTACAGGCAGATTCTTTACCGCTGAGCCATCTGGGAAACCCCTTATGCTGAGTAGGATTACCATGACTCCCTCACATCCACATCCCAAATCACCTCCACGGACTGCAGGTTCTAGTTCCATTTGTTTTCTGCCTTTATCTGTTGGGTTTAGAGCAGATTGAGAAGGCTGAGACAACAATTTGCGATTAAATGTAAGAAATGGTAGAGTCAGGCCTGAGGCAGATGTAGGCTGTTTTTAAAGACGGGCCAGTTGAGAGGAGTCAGGGTGGCCCATTAGCTCTAGGGCCGCCCTCTGCTTGGGATGCGGCTCCTGCGGGAGGGGGATGCTGATTCCCCTCCTTGTCCAAAGGCGGAGAGAGGCTGAGAGCAGTGACCTTCCCCTGACTCCCCACGATCCAGTCTCCCCTCTGCTCTCTCTCCTTCTCAGGGCCACCCCTGTGGGCCTGAAGGAGCCTGTCATCAGCGTTGAGGCCGTGATCCACTTGATCTACTCGAGGAAAGAGTAATGGGGCTTGGGAACAAAGCTAATTAGCTAATGTATTAAAACAGAGAAATAAAGAAGCCCAGCCACCTCCAAGGCTTTCAGGGCTTATGGAGGCTGAGGGGACCCTGGGGTTCAGGGCGGGTTCAGGGCCCCTTGAGAAGGTCAGACGCACCCGGGTTCCCTTCACTTGGGTCTTACTGGGGAAGGGCCGCTGGGGAAATGGAGCTGTGCAGCGCTGGTTGGGAGCAGATGCTTTTGGACAGCATCTTAGGTGGAGTTCCTCAGGCAACTTATCTCTGCAGCAGGTGGTGTTTGGGAGAGTGGACTCAGGAACCACACCTGTGATGGAGGGGGGCGGCGGGGCTCGCAGGAGAAGGTGGGCTGAGATGAGGCTGCAGCAGAGGCCTCGGCCCATCCCCAGGGGGCTTGGGGGCCTGCAGAGTTACCCTGAATTGAATGAATCCAGTGGTTTCCGTTTTGTTCCTCTGCAGTACTCAGTCCCTGCTTGTCTGCTGTCCCTAGGGGCGAGAAGGACTAGAAACGATGTCCATGCATTTCTCTGCGGTCTAGTGCAATTCCCAGAGAAGGAGTCAGTGAGAGTCGTCAGCAGCCAACACCCCCAGAAGCCAGAGGGACGGGTGCCTGGGTCCTGTGAGCCATCCGGGCCGGGCACCACAGCACAGCCCACGGAGGCAATTGCAGGCCATTTGAGGATGCAGGGACCAGGGGATGCAAGTCAAAGGACGCAGGGAGCAAATTTCACTTAAAAATAAGTATTGCTTCATAAGAAGCACAGAAGACACTCAATGCATATCTGTTCAAAGGCTGGATGAAAGAAAGAATGGAAAAATGAAATTGTACATGGGAATCCAGTAAAGATAAAATGGCTCTTGGACAGGTATTTAACCTTTCTGCGCTTCAGATTTGTCATCCATAAAGTGGGAATGGTAGTGGCACCATTGTCAGTGTTTTTGTGAGGGGGAAGTGGTTTAATACGTGGAAATGCTTGGGACAGTGCCTGGCACATGATAAGGAATGTGTAAGTGTTCACTATGACGGTGGTTGGTGCTGCCCATGCAACGGCTGTGGTGGTTGCTGTTCTGCTAAGTACTCACCCACCGTGGCAGGCCCCGGGCGTATCCATGAAGTTCAAGGTTTCCAGTGAGCATGGTTACAGCTGCTGGGAGCTGTGCAGACATGTGTATGGTTGGGGTTTGGCTCAGGCTTTGGCTGGGACCCAGTGTCTCTAGGTATGGGGAGCACTAGTAGTTTGTTGGGCACCTTTAGTGAAGGACACAGATAAAGCATCAGAGACACGTCTCCCAATCCTGATTCCATCAGGATGCTCTCGATGCTGGGGTGTCCCTGACACCTCCCTAACGCTAGCCAGTCTCTCTTTAATGACAGGTGGAGAGCAGGCTGCAGACGGAGCCCCTCTCAATGCTGCGGAACCTGGCTGGGTTTCAGGAATGTTATCTTTCTTTCAGTGTTCTTATTTTTATGATGATCATCTCTCTATAGCAAGTAAAACCTGTTTTCCAGTTGTTACCGAGAGAGGAGGATTCTTCTTAACATAAATTTCATTTTATTAAAATACTTTATTTTAATTTTAGGGTAGGTTTTTAAAGCTTTTTAAATTACTTTTTATTGGACTATAGCTGCTTTTTTTTTTAAAGTCATTTTTATCTTTTGTTTAACTTCGGGCTGTGCTGGGTCTTCATTGCTTTGCCCAGGTTTTCTCTAGTTGCAGCGAGCGGGGTCTACTCTTTGAAGCCATGCACAGGTTTATCGTTGTGGTGGATTTTCTTGTTGCAGAGCACAAGTTCTACATGCACAGGCTTCAGTAGTTGTGGCACTGAGGCACAGTAGTTGTGGCCTGTGGGCTCTAGAGCATGGGCTTAATGGCTGTAGTGCGTGGGCTTAGTTGCTCTACAGCATGTGGAATCTTCTTGGACCAGGGATCGAACCTGTGTCCCCTGCACTGGCAGGAGATTCTTATCCACTGCACCACCAGGGAAGTCATATAGTTGCTTTTTTAATATGCTGTCTAGATTTGCAGTAGCTTTATTTGCTGACAAAGGTCTGTATATTAAAAACTATGGTTTTTCCAGTAGTCGTGTACAGATGTGAGCATTGGACCATAAAGGAGGCTGAGGACCAAAGAACTGATGCTTTTGAATTGTGATGTTAGAAAAGACTCTTGAGAGTCCCTGGGACAGCAAGGAGGTCAAACCAGTCAATCCTAAAGGAAATGAACCCTGAAGATTCGTTGGAAGTACTGACGCTGAAGCTGAAACTCCAATACGTTTGCCACCTGATGCAAAGAGGCGACTCTTTGGAAAAGACCCTGATGTGGGGAAAGATTGAGGGCAGGAGGAGAAGGGGGCGACAGAGATGGTCAGATAGCATCATTGACTCAGTGGACATGAGCTGGAGCAAACTCTAGGAGATGGTGAAGGACAGGGAAGCCTGGCGTGCTGCTGTCCATGGGGTGGCAAAGAGTCGGCCATGACTGAACAACTGAACCACAGCAACAAAATTTTTTATGAAGATCATCTATAGCATGTGAAGCCTGTTTTGCAGTTGTTACTGTGAAGTTAAGATTCTTCTTAACATAAATTTTATTTTTCAGGTAGGTTTTTTAAAGTTTTTAAACTAATTTTTATTGGAAGAACTTTACAACATTGAGTTAGTTTCTGCTTTACGGCAAAGTGAATTCAGCATATCTCGTACGTTTACATATATCCCCCCTTTTTTGGATTTCCTTCTCATTTCAGTCACCACAGAGCACTGAGTTCCCTGAGCTATACAATAGTTTCTCATTAGTTATCTATTTTATACATAGTATCAATGGTGTATGCATGCCAATCCCAGGCTCCCAGTTCATCCCACCTCCCCTCCAAACATACATTTTATAAAACAGAAATCGGTGAGTTGATTTAGGGAAAATGGGACGTAAAGAAGGGCACAGGTTATACGGGGATGTGGGAAACATGCGAGGGGTTTCCGTGAAGGACTGAAGTTTGTGAAGCCCTGGGTTTAAGGAGCAGAAGCACGTGGCAGAATTGGGCCTCCGTCGCTGTGTACACAGCTGACGCCACAGAGACTGCTCCTGTATTCACCCCTCTGCGCCCCGGATCCCCCGCACCATTCCAGTCCTGGCTCCGGGGCCACTTCCTCACCAGATGCTCCCTGACGGCTCCCCAGGTGACAGTTGCCTCTTCCCTGCTCCGTCCCCAGAGTTCGTAGCCGGCAGTGAGGCGCTGCTTTTCAAGCCGCACGCCCTGACTCCAGTCCTGCATGCAGTGGGTGCTCTGTGGATGCCGACTCTGAATCAGCGCCTTACTTACCTGCGGC
Organism: Dama dama; assembly: GCF_033118175.1. Classification (NCBI taxonomy): domain Eukaryota; kingdom Metazoa; phylum Chordata; class Mammalia; order Artiodactyla; family Cervidae; genus Dama; species Dama dama. The sequence continues at coordinate 13,868,091 of NC_083705.1, forward strand.
CAGGTGGACGGAGCCAGAGATGGAACCCAAGGCAGAGTGCTGTGCGGCCCCCAGCGGCCTGTGCCCGGGGCCTCCCGTGCGCAAGACTTGGCAGTGGTGCATGGGACTCAGGCTGGACTTGGTGGGAAGTGGGCCTGAGGGCTGGTGGGCGAAGCACAGAGGCGGGCAGCCACCACGTCTGATGCTGTGAGGTGCTGTGGGCAGCCGAGGGCCGCGGGAGCCCTACAGAGCCCTTGTCCTGTCCCCAGGAGCCATCTGCTCTTACCAGAGCCGCTCCCCCTTCTCCCCCAGCTCAGTTCCCTGTCCTCCCCCTGCCCAGAGATGATGAGCACTCTGCCCTGGTGGTGTTAGCGGCTCATCAGGAGGCAGGAGGAGCTTTCTTCTCTCAACACCATGATGACCTTCCCCCGTTTGCATTTAGGGGGAGCCGTTTTCACAGTTTGGCCTGGTGGGAAGCTCCCCAGGGAAGCCGAGCTCCTGCACCTACGGCCTTGTGACCTTGGCCAGTGACCTCCCTCTTGGAGTCTCAGGCTTTCCACTGCCGTCCTTGCCCTCCAGGTGTGCCAGTGTGACAGGCCCAGGGATGGGTGGGTGGGAAGAACTCCTGTTCCACAAAGCTTGGATTCCTTTGCGGGTTGTGTTCCAAAGTTGCAGTGAGGCGGGGAGTGGCCTGCCTGGGGAGACAAATGCTAAGGCGGGAGGGCACCCCTGCCCCCATCTTAATGGCTGCAAGAGAAGAGCTTACTTTCCTATTAAAATGGAAAATCTTGTAGCTCTCAAATTTTAGTGAGTGTAAGCACCATCTGAGGATGCTTGCTAAAATGCAGATTCCTGGGCACGGGCTGCAGAGTTTGGGTGGGGCTGGAGAATGCCACTGGAAACAGTCCCCACAGGTGTCTACGGCGGGTGGTTCCCGGAAAGGCCTCAGAGATCCCTGCCCTGCTCACAGGGCTGGTCCATCTAAAGCAGAGGTCATAGACCTCAAAACAGAGAGTTTTGCGTTTCATTTCTATTTAGATTTCTTGTTCTTTAGGAAAATCTGACGCCTCAGCGATCCTGGGCCTCCTGTCCTACCTGCCGGGGGGCGGGGTGGGCAATGCTGAGTGGCACCTGCTCCCTCCAAACGGGGCTGCTGCCACTATTTCAGGCTCTGGCCTAAACCCTCGTGGCGTTGGCATTTGCGGTTTCTGGCTTAGTGCAGTCCCCTCCACCCACAGATCCAGAAACTGAAGTCCAGGGTGAAGATGGCTAAGGGCAGAGCGCGGCTGTGGGTGCCCTGGTCAGAGGCTGCCTCCAAAGAGCTGCTGTGTTCACTGCGGTCTGAGTGGGGAGAAGGAGCCAGAGGGTGAAAGGAGAGGAGAGGGTCACTTGCTTCTGGGCCCTGACGGATAGCAAAGCCTAGGGGAGCAGACAAGGGGGTGTCACGGGGCAAGTCCAGGCTCAGCGTGGGCGCAGGATGAGAATAGAAAGGGTGGAAGGGGGTGCCTGGAAGGCGGGGAGGATCTTCTGCGTCGCACGTCCTAAGGAGAGGGCCCAGCTGATGGTTGTACCCCACTCCCCTCAAGGAGTGAGCCTCCCTGAAGCTGCAGAAAGGAAAGCCCAAGGTGGGAATGGGGAGAGGAGAGAGAGAGAGAGAGAGAGGGTCCTCTTGATGTTATTTGAACTTCCGGATCCAGCCTGTGTCATGAGTTATAAGGCGCCACCCCATCTAGGGTTGCCAGATGAAACCAAGCTTGGTCAGTTAACTCTGAATTTCAGATACACAATGACTCTTTATTTTTCTTTTTGTACAAGTGTGCCCTGTACAATATTTGAGACATACCTGGACTAAAACATTATTTGTGGTTTATCTGAAATTCAGATTTAACTGGGCAACCTGTATGTTTATTTGCTAAATTTGGAACCCTGACCTCATCCCTCTCTGGGGCTGAAGCCAGTCTGGTTGAGTTTCTGAGTCTCTCGAGTAAAGAAATCTCAGTGGAAGCAGGCGGTTGAGAAATGACTCAACTTGCCCGGGGTCACGAGGCCAGCAAGTCACTGCAGCTGGATTAGAACTCGTGTTTGTGACTCAGGAACTTGTGGTTAGTCCTCTGGGGCTCGGGGTGTGGCAGAGAACAGATGATCTGAAGCTCAAGTGACACAGCTGGGCTTGAACAGACGGGGGAGCAGGGAAGAGGGCGAAGAGCGAAGGAGGCAGCACGTGTGGCTGTGTTGCCTGGGGGATGGCAGTACTTTTCACCGTTGTCTGCTAAGCTGCTTACTAAATACTTACCAAGGACCTGTCAGGCACTGTGCTTGTTTCTCTGAACCCTGAGACAGGCTGGTACTATCACTGCCTGTCTTTCCCATTGTACAGAGTGGGTACATTGTGCAGAGGCTCAACAGGGCCCTGGGGCTGGGTGCTGAGGGACCGGGGCTGTGCCCCACCCTGCCTGCCCTCGTGGGGGCAGGTCGGCTCTGCCACGTGCTGCGTGTTCAGATTGGATTCCCCATGCCCTGCCTGAGCGAAGCGATGCAAATGGAAACTCCTAGTGAGAAATCCTCCGGCTGCCTCCGCCCTGGGCAGGTGTGTCTGCTGTGAGGAGTCTGACACGCAGTCCTGAAGGCCCGGCCCGCACCTGGCCGCGGCTCTCCCAGGACAGCCCTTGCGTGGGGCCCGGCTGTGTCTCCTTTCTGTGTTGTGAGCCGGAGGATGCTTAGGGGAGGGGGACAGGCGCTCCGGGGGCCTCAGCGAGGCCGGAAGTTGGATCCCGGCCTCTGGTGCCATGGTGATGGTTACTATGGAAACACATGGACTGCACTCCGCACTCCTCCTGCGATCTGTGGGGTTTTTTTCCTAGGCTGGAGTTGACAGAGAGGGGGCAACTCAGTAGTCCAGAGTGAAGGCCAGGTCTCGTCTTGGGGCTACCCCCCACCCCACGTCTCCATCTTCCTCTCCTGCCTCTGCCCCGCCCTTGCCCTCCCCTTCCCCCGAATGGTCTCTGGTCCTCTCAGCCCGGAGGACCCAGGCTTCTTCCCTTGGCAAATTCCTACTCCTCCTGCAAGCATCATCCTGATGCTCTCTCATTCAGCAAATATTTATAGAGTGTTTACTAAGTACGGGACACAGGGTCACTGGGGGCCAAGACAGACATGGGTCCTGCTCTCACGGAGCTGCCAGTCTCGATGGAGAGACAGGCAGGACAGAGGCACCCAAGTAGGTGCCCAGGACTCCATTCCGATCCAGCGGTGTCTTGGCGGGAGCGAGGAGGCTGCTGACGGCGCCGAGCCGCGGGGCTTGCGGGTCAGTGGAGGCGACCAGGGATCTGTCCTCTCTGCGCCCTTCGGCCGGCCCCACCTGCGCAGCCCGGCCTCCGAGTCAGAGCGCTGACATCACAGCACCAACTGTAAGGTCCCTGAACTGTTCCTCTGTGAAGGCAGGAGCGAGGCTCCATCTGTCTCTGGGTCCCTAGTGTCTGGTGTGTAACAGGGACTTGATAAGGCACCCATTTACCGAGATGGGCAGCGTCACAGACGGTTTCTCACTTCCTCTTCATATTGAGTCCAGGACAGAAGTATAATTTGATCATTTCTTATCACTTTTGAGATTTCAGAACCAGGCTCCACCAGGTTAGGGAACTAGCTTCACGTCCCTCAGCAAACCCAGGGTAGAGCTGAGAGTCAAAGCCAGCCCTGTTGGTGCTTCTTTTGTGTTATATCGTAGCAGATTTATGGAGATGTAATTCACATACTGTACAGTATGTGAATTTTAAAGCATACAAGTTAATGGTTTTCAGTTTAGTCACAGAGTTGTGAAAACATCAGAACAATCAATTTTAGAACGTTTTAGTCACAGCCCACCCCTGACAACTGAATTCCTCCAGCCAGGGCCCCCAGCCTTGTAGGAGGACTTGAACTTCAGAAGTTGGCTTCAGTTGTAAATTTGGAGCTGAAGGGTTCTATGTGGGATGGCTGCCTCTCTCTTGGCATAGCAATAATGAGCTTTTGCTTATTGGCATTTTAAATATATATGCCTGGCTTCTCTGAATTAAGACCCTGATTCTCTACTGCAAATCTCAAAACAACCTACGGACAAATAAGCCAAATTCCAAGAGAGCCTTGGAAGGTTTTCCTAGCTGGGGCATGGAGGCTGCCGTCTGTGGCTCAGAATGTCTGGAATCCACCAGACTCTGCCTGCTTAAAGCCCCAGGCTTTCTGGAAGCCTGACTCTGTGGTATGTGCAGGCACAGTAGAACCTGCAGCCAGCGGGAACTGGGAACTCTTTGAACCCCAGGACTGCTGCGTCCTCCTCTTCATGAAGGGCCCTTGGTGACCCGTTTAACCCATATGTCCAGTTCACTTAGCCCCAGAACCCATGAGTGGAGGAGGCAAAGGATTCACCCTTTCCTCAGTGCCAGGGGAGGTTCCATTGTCCTCATTCTTCTCATCCTTCCCTCCTCTCTCCTACAGCTAACCAAAAATTCACTTCCAGAGATGTATTTATTAAAGTATTGAAGGGGAGTGGTTTAACTTTTCCCCTAGCCTGGTGCACACAAAAGGTCACAGGTCATTTTACCATGCATACCATAGCCCCCAGTTGCCCAACTTAGCAGAAGGTTTAGAATCTCTCTCATGGCTCCATCTCTCCTTCCCTTGGAATTGTGTAAGAAATTCAGGTTCTTCATTGGTCTCCAGGGGGTCAGACTGCAGTCAAGGATGGGTAGGATAAGCTCTGGAAATCCTTACCAGTCCTTGCATCCTTTTACTCAAGGCTGGCTCTGCATTCTCTGTCCCTGCTCAGAAACAGGAACCAAACCTGGCCAGTTGAAGTATAAAAGGATTTCTTAAATGCTGCTGGTTGGCTGGCTTCCAGAGTTCTTCCAAGTGCCAGAGACCCAGGCTTGAAAAGTCACTTAGCTAGAAAACAACTTCCAAAACCACACAGCTGTTCTTCTGCTGGTCTCAGATGCTGCCTCCGGCACCAGCAGGGCTGAAGCCTGCCTCCCGGGCTGATGTTGTGGGAACAGGATGGGCTCATTGCCATACAGTCCCTGCTTCACTGTGTCACTGGTGCCAATGTGCCGATGCTGATGCCCCCAGAAGGGATGTCTGATGTAGGGATGTAGCCTAGCTCATGTGTCATCTGCCTGGCTGTACTGGAGGCTGGGCAGTGAACTTCAGCTTTTGTAAAGGGAAGTGGTCTTTGCCCACCTGGTAGACTCGTGAGGTGGGGAATTCTCCCTTAAACGACCCACCCAAATGAATCCTCAGGTACCACTGGCTTCTCACAGATCTGCCCATCTCCACCCTGTGCCTCCGTACCATGGGCTTTGGAGAGGGAAAGCCACGGGCCCCTCCTCCTCCCTCCCCAAACCACAAGTGTCTGCCTGGCATTTCTAGAACTATGAGAAGACGCAGGTGACTGCACAGAATAAAGAAGCCCACTTCAAGGTGACTAAAACCCACCTGGACCCAAGTGGGAGGAGCTGGTACCCAAAGGAAATCAGGTACTGTTTCCAAATGAAAGGTTTCTGGGCAGGAAAAACAGCACACATTCGCCACAGTTAGGGAATCCTGTGGCCAACTGATTAGGAAGCAAAAATAGCACATTAGAGGAGTTACAGAGGGTCTCAGGGAACACCAGTGTTGGCAGTGGATGCTCTGGAATGCACCTGGCACTCAGCCTGTCCTTACACTCCTGTCACCCCCTCAGGCGTCCCTTTCCTCTCCTCTCCATCTTCCGCCTTCCTTCCTGCCTGATCCGGGAGGCTGTGATGCCCTCACGTGGGTCTTCATCCTTGGTGGGTAGTGTGCTCTGGGCTTACAGGTCGGACTCTGGACTTGAGCAGATCTGGGTTCTGCTAGGACTCTGCTCCTTTTAATAATTTGTTTTATTTTGGGGCCACGTTGTGTAGTATGTGGGATCTTAGTTCCCTGACAGGGATCGAACCCAAGCTCCCTGCAGTGGAAGCACAGAGTCCCAACCACTGGGCACCAGGAAAGCACCAGACTCTGCTCCTTTTTTGCAAGTTGGGCAACTTTACCTTTCTCAGTCATGGTTTCTTCATCTATAGAATAAATAAAATGATGGTATTTATGTCATAGGATTGTTTTGAACTTTAAATGAGATTATTCAAGTGAAGTATATAACAGTGCATGATACACAGTAATCCTTGGTAAAGGCAGTTTTTTTTAAATATTACTAATGATAGATAATCATTATTATCATTTGAGACTTGGGGAAATTTATTCACCATCTCTGAGCCTCAGTTTCCCTCATCGTAAAGGGGGAACAGTTGTGCTTGCCCTTAGAAAGTTACTGTAAGGATGCTATATAAAAACATCTGGATGGAACCTACCAGAGTGTCTTCACTTCCCAACTCTGTATATATTTAACTGGGAAGTCACCGCAAGGCATTTATTCTGTGAGGAAGATCACATCAAAGTAATAATGGAGTCCACAGCCAGGTTGGACTTTTCCAGTCTACATGACGTGAGGAGAGAACTGTTCTCCACAGAAATGGCTCTCTGGCTCAGCAGGGGGCCGTGAGAGACTGCCCTACCTGCTCTCCTGGGAGAGTACTTTTCTGCTCCATTAACATCAGGCTTGCCCCTGTGACCTGTTTCGACCTGAAACGTGAGAGAAATGAAGTGTGTTACTTCTGCGGGAAAGCTTTAAGAGTCGTCCTGTGGTTCTCCATATTCATTTATTCTCTGCCACAAAAGTATCCATGTTGCAGATAAGGGCCTCTCCATCATCCTGAGCCCTCAGGAAGTCCTGGAACAGAGTCAGTGGACCCTGCTGGACACACAGCCTGTGGGGGAAATTGACCGTTGTTGTCGTAATCCACTGAGATCTGGAGTTTTTTGTTTTTGCAGCATGACCTAACCTAACCTAACTGACACAGGCCAGATACGCCAAACAGTCCTCTTCTCCCTCCCGAGCCACCGTGATCAGACTCTTTGCTTTCAGTCTGGGATGCTGCTTGGGAGTGAGTGTTAACTCATACGGCCCCAGAGAAGGACAAGGCAGCAGAATCCAGCGAAGACTCCATCTTAGTGTGTGTAAAGTTGTGACCTAGTCTCACCTGGTCACACCCAGTAGCCACTGTTGAAGTGTGGAGCAGGAAGCACTGTGAACTGTCCACCCAGCTTTCTTTGTACCTTCATGCCTTGCCAATGTTTTCCTGACTTTCTCAGCTCTTCATCCTGTCCCACATGAGTTTGGGGAAGCTGACCCCATCTCAAGTCTAGGAAGAGATTCTGAGTAGTCCAGGCCAGTGTTACTCAAAGTGTGATTCATTGACCAGGGCTGTTCCACAAACCATTTGTTATTGGTGCATAGTAAGATGAGTATAAAAACAGAGGGGGTGTTTAGAAACATTTATGGTGATTGAACCTTGCCATGACATGCAGATATATGAGAAGTGAACTCTTGTTGAACAGAGTATTGACCCTTGAGATGCTGTCAAAACCACGTAAGTTTCATGGTTAAAATTGCATACTGTCCGTGTGCGTACAGAACCCTGTACTGATCTATGGATGGTCTAGGCCAATCATGGTAGCCCTCTTCCACTTACCAGTGATTAGTCTAGGCTTGCGCATGTGACCCAGATCTGGCCAATGAGACATGAGAGGCAGTCTGATGGGGGTTTCTGGGACAGTTTTCTATATTCCTAGGGAAGAAAGAGAAAGAAACCTTTCTTGTTTTCTTTGGGGGCACTGGAGTCTGGAGGTAATGTCCTGAACTGCTGCTGCCCTTCCTCTGGATATGAGTCATGTGAGAGCATGTTTCCTCATTGTGTAAGCGCTTGGGAGTCTGGCCCTACTGTTACTTATGGTACTCCCACCAGTGCATTCACTCAGGGCTGTTTCAAAGGTCAGACTCTCCAACTGCTTGAATCCCTCCCTCGGTAACTTGCCGTCATAGTAAACCCGTCCCTTTTCTTTTCTTTTCATCTAACAAATGTTCACTGATCACCTATTACGAACAGGCATTTTCAAGATACCCAGTTGCGTAAGACAATTCTTTTACAAACACCTTACAATCAAATCACAGAATGTAAAAATGTATGCAAATAAAGCCAGCTAGAAGGTAGTGTCTATTATTAAAAATACACAAAAATATGCAAACAGAGAGCAGGGGTAACTGATTTCCAGTGGATATAATAATATGTTGTTGGCAGAGCAATCACCAAGTACTACAGCACATATCTGAGAGTATAGCTTTGTTTTTCTGTTCTCTCTCTCTCTTTTTTTTTTTTTAATAAAAACTGTTTTAAATAAGAGAAATTCAAGCTGAAAACTGTTCACTGTCCTCTCATCTTTTGTTTGTCCATTTTACCTTTAGTATTTCTATTCAGGTTTTACATACTGACATCAGTATAATTATGGCCCATATGTGCTCACTTTTACTTAATGTCCTGAGCACTTTCTGTTTTTGCCAGTCTTTTTCTTCCTGGTTCTCTTCCCTTCTCTGTTTCTACTTTTATCCCCCTGGAGTGACAGTAACAGTCTGATGTGTAGCTTTTCATGCTCTTGCTATTATGTATAGCTATGTTGTTTTTGTTTTTCTAAAATGGGGACACAATATATAAATTTCTCTGTAGTTGCTTTTCTTATTTAACCATAGGATAAAGACTTTTTTTTTTTTTTTTTAACCATCTCCCGTCACAGAAAGTTGCTGTATTCGCCATTGCTCTCTGTTCCCCACATAAGCATATCCTTGGGTGTCCATGGGCAGGCATGCTCTTGGCCAGCAGACTTCCTTCTAGTATGTTGGTACCCTTCTGCTCCCTCTGTTGACTTCTGGGCCTACAGGAGTCAGGCTGTGTGGGTCTCTAAATCTGGTTATGCTGTTGCACTTGTAACTATATTTCTGCAATTAGATATTTTATAAATCAATGCAATAAGCATATAAAAGAAATAGCATCTCATTTCTATGAAAATTAAGTTAAAAGTTTAGGAAAGATTTGCCAAATGTAGCTTTCTAAAAATATTTGCAATCAAGGCAGTGGTAAAGATCAGAAATAATATGGTGTCTTTTACTTTGTAACAAACCACCACAAAATATTTTGGTGGGAAACAAGAATGATCTATTGCTATGGATTGAATGTGTCTGTCTCAAATTCTTATGTTGCAGCCCTAACCCCAGCACGATGCAACGTGGAAGGCGGGGCCTTTGGGGTGTGATGAGGTTTAGATGAAGGGATGGGATTCGTGTCCCAGAGCCCTTTCTCTTTCCTCACTCTGTGAGCACACAGCAGAAGGCACCCTTCTACAAAGCAGGAAGAGGGTTCTCACCAGAACCTGACCAAGATGCACCCTGATCTCAGACTCCCAACTCCTGGAGGTGCGAGAAGGAGACGTTTGTTGTTCAAGCCACCCAGTCCCTTCTGCGCCATCCTGTTGTTAGAAGGACATCACAAAGTCATCCCAGCTTCAAGTCGTAGGAAACAGAAGTGACCTCTTAGTGAAAGAAACAGCAGTCACATTACAAGGGAATGTACACACTGGGATAGGAGAAATTTGTGACAATGCTTTGTGTTTAACACAAGAGGAGAAATTATTTAGCAATCTAGTAGTATACATTCATAGGTTTTAAGCTTAAAAATATAAAAAACAATGTGTCTTTTGCCTGACTTTTAATTGACTAACTCCTACCCCAGTTCCATTACAGAAGAGAGCGTCTGCCATATACCAGGCTTATTCTTTTAGGCCAATGACTAGAGAGGTCTCTCTCAGCCTCTTTTGTGGCTCCATGGAATTTCATGGCATGGGTACAACATATTTTATTTAACCAGGCTCTTATTAATAGGTGTTCGGGTGATTTCCTTTTTATTGCCTCACAGTAAACAATGTTATGGTAATATTAGTGTAAATATAGCCTTTCATACTGGTATTTTATTTGTGTGTTTATATGTGTGTGTGTGTGTATGTGTGTGTGTGTGTGTATACACACACACATAAGTCTCAAAGGAATTTCTGGGTCAAATGTCAGGTATATATTTTAAAATATATTTATATTTTAATGTATTTCCTCTTCGCTTTCTGCCATTAGAGTGGCAGAAGAGGAACTAAAGAACCTCCTGTTGAGAGTGAAGGAGGAGAGTGAAAAAGCGGCTTAAAACTAAATATTAAAAAAACTAAGATCATGGCATCCAGCCCCATTACTTCATGGCAAATAGAAGGGGAGACGGTGGAAGCAGTGACAGATTTCCTCTTCTTGGGCTCTAAAATCACTGTGGATGGTGACTGCAGCCATGAAATAGAAGACGATTGCAGGAAAGCTATGACAGACCTAGACAGAATGTTGAAAAGCAGACATTACTCTGCCGACAAATGTCCGTCTAGTCAAGGTTTTGGTCTTCCCAGTGGTCATGTACGGTTGTGAGAGCTGGACCAAAAAGAAGGCAGAGCACCAAAGAATTGATGCTTTGGAATTGTCGTGCTGGAGAAGACTCCTGAGAGTCTCTTGGACAGAAAGGATATCAAACCAGTTGATCTTAAAGGAAATCAACCCTGAATACTCATTGGAAGGACTGATGCTGATGCTGAAGCTGAAGCTCCAGTATTTTGGTCACCTGATGCAAATAGCCGACTCTTTGAAAAAGTCCCTGATGCTGGGAGGGATTCAGGGCAGAAGAAGAAGAGGGCATCAGAGGATGAGATGGCTGGACGGCATCATTGATGCAATGGACATAAGCTTGGGCAAACTTCGAGAGGTGGTGAGGAACCGGGAGGCCTGGCGTGCTGCAGTCCATGGGGTTGCAAAGAGTCAGACACACCTGGGCGACTGAGGAACAACAATATTTTAATGTATATTTTAACTTTGGGCAGATATTGCCAAATTGCTTTCTGAAAAGCTCCATAGTAATTTTCACTGCTGCCAGCAATGTAAGAGAGTCTTTTTCCTGACCTTTCCAGCCCTTAAGTTTTTCTTTTTGCCAAACTGAGAAAAATGTGAAAAGTGAGGGAGAGGGACTTTTTCTTTCTTTCTTGCTAAGGGGGGAAAGCGCCGTGTCCCTGCCATAATCTGCACGCCCCAGTGACAGAATCTTTCGGTCTCTGCACTTTTGTATTTGCTATGTACCTCATTTTCCGTGTTATATACCTGGATGCCCTTTTTTCTTCTTCCTTGCCTGATGAGCTCCTCATAGCTTTGAGAACTCAGCCAAAACACCCTCTGCTTGGGAGGCTGCCCTGATCCTCCAAGATCAGTGTGCCTTCCTCTCTCCTGCCTTTGCCCTCTCTGCGGTTTCCTCTGCCAGGCCTGTTCCAGGGCACAGACAGACTCTGGGCTTCTGGAAGCTCCCCCGTAGGACGCTAAGCTCCTGGAGGACAAGGCACATGTCACAATCTTCTCTGGGTCCCTTTTGCTTGAACTGTGCCTCGTGCAGAGCAGCAGTCCTGGAAACGTTCGTTTGCCAAGTGACATCATAATGAAGCTTTCCCGTAAATGTTTGTAGAATAAAAGAAGGGATTTTTTAAAATTAATTTTTATTGGAATAAAAGTGGTGCAGTGGTAAAGGATCTGCCTACTAACGCAGGAGACACAGGTTGAGTCCCTGGGCCAGGAAGATCCCCTGGAGTAAGAAATGGCAACCCACTCCAGTATTCTTGTCAGGGAAATGCCATGGACAGAGGAGCCTGGCAGGCTATGTCCATGTGGTCACGGAGTCGGACACAACTTGAGCTACTGAGCACACGCATGCATACTTGCTTTGTAATATTGTGTTAGTTTCTGCCCTACAGCGAAGTAGATCAGCTATGTGTTGACACACATCTCCTCCGTTTTGGATTTCCTTCCCATTTAGGTCACCACAGAGCACTGGGCAGAGTCCCCTGGGAAGGGCTGTTTGAAAAGGAGACTGGTGCTTGTAGCTGTGCAGGCAGGGTGAGGTGGAAGGGATGCGCGATTGCACGCTCTGTGGACAAAGCGCCTTGGGTGGAGGGAGGCCACCGGCCCTGAGCAGGGCTTGATCAGTTTAGCAGTTCCTGGGATCTGACCTCCTCTCTCTGTTCATTCCCAACTCAGGCATCCAAGGTCACCTCCCTGTGGTTCTGTGTGAAGACAGTTCCCCAAAGGGCCATCGATTTGGAACGTCTGATTGGCTTTCTGAGTTGTATCCACTAGCTCGTAAAATCCAATAAATGTCAAAGATCTGGCAGGCCCATTAACCTCTGGAGGTCTATTAAAAGACTCTGCTTTTGCTAAGGAGGTTCTGTTTCTGTATGATAGGTGCCAGGGCAGCCAATTCTAAAAACGCCGGAATTAAGGAAGTTAGGAAGGGGGCAGATTTAAAGAGGGGTCACCTGGTCTCTACCAGTTTTGTCCTAGGACTCTGTCATCTCTTCCACTGGTACCTACAGAGCCTGTCAGTATGACTAGCCCATGGTAGCTTTGTGAGTTGGTGGGGGAGGCCCTCCTCCAGAAAATGTTCCGGAACTTCTTTATCTGCCTCCAAGAAAATGAATCCAACCCCTCTCTTCAAAATACCCCACGTACATCTCTGTTTTACCCCTTATGACACTGAAGTGTAATTATTTGCTGCATGTGGGTCCTTTCTGTTTGACTGTAAGGGCTGCAAGAATGGAGTGTTCATAGGAATCTCTTTGACAAGAAGTGGGGGAAACCTGAAGCCAAACTACTTTAGGAAAAATAACTTGGGTTGGCACACCTGTCTCAAGCCCTCCCCATACACTGCGGGATGGTCCCTGGCAGATCCCGTGTGATGGCACGCTGCCTCCAGCAGCCCCAGGCATCCTGCAGCCAGCTTCACCTTCTTGGGAAAAGAGACTTCTCTCTCCCAGATGTTGTTGTTTTCCAGTGGCTCCGTGGATTGAGTAGATGAATGAAATTAACATTGTTGTTGAGAGTCTCCTATGTATTGTTGTTGTTTGTTGTTGAGTCACTGAGTTGTGGCCGACCCTTTGCAACCCCATGGACAGCAGCACGCCAGGCTTCCCTGTCCTTCACCATCTCCTGGAGCTTGCTCGAGCTTATGTCCATCGAGTTGGTGATACCATCCAACCATTGCATCCTCTGTCGTCCCTTTCTACTCCTGTCTTCGATCTTTCCCAGCATCAAGGTCTTTTCCGATGAGTCGGCTCTTCACATCAGGTGGCCAACTATTGGAGCTTCAGCTTTAGCGCCAGTCCTTCCAATGAATATTCAGGGGTGCTTTCCTTTAGGATGGACTTGTTTGATCTTTCTGTCCAAGGGACAGTTTGAGAGTCTTCTCTAGCACCACAGTTTGAAAGCATCAATTCTCCGGCACTCAGCCTTTTTAATGGTCCACCTCTCATGTCCATGCATGACTACTAGAAAAGCCATAGCTTTGACTCTATGGACTTTTGTCGGCAAAGTGATGTCTTTGCTTTTTAATATGCTCTCTAAGTTTGTCATAGCTTTTCTTCCAAGGAGCAAGAGTCTTAATTTCATGGCTGAAGTCACTGTCCACAGTGATTTTTGAGCCCAAGAAAATAAAATCTGTCACCGTTTTCATTATTTCCTCATCTATTTGCCATGATCTTCATTTTTTGAATGCTGAGTTTTAAGCCAGCTTTTTCACTCTTTCACCTTCATCAAGAAGCTCTTTAGTTTCTCTTTGCTTTCTGCCATTAGAGTGGTGTCATCTGTGTATCTGAGGCTATTGATTTTTCTCCCAGAAATCTTGATTCCAGCTTGTGAGTCATCCAGGCCAGTATTTCATATGATGTACTCTGCATATAAGTTAAATAAGCAGGGTGACAATATACAGCCTTGATGTACTCTTTTCCCAATTTGGAACCAGTCTGTTGTTCCATGTCTGGTTCTAACTGTTGCTTCTTGACCTGCATACAGGTTTCTCAGGAGACAGGTCAGGTGGTCTGGTATTCCCATCTCTGTAGGGATTTTCCAGTTTGTTGTGATCCACACAGTCAAATTATTGCTTTGAAATTAAGGCTTTAGCATAATCAATAAAGCAGAAGTAGATGTTTTTCTGGAATTGGCAGTTTGATCTCTGGTTCCTCTGCCTCTTCTAAGCCCAGCTTGTACATCTGGAAGTTCTCAGTTCACATACTGTTGAAGCCTATTTTGAAGGATTTTGAGTATTAACTTGCTAGTATGTAGACTGAGTGCGACTGTGCAGTCATTTGAACATTCTTTGGAATTGACCTTTCTTTGGAATTGGAATTAAAAATGACCTTTTCCAGTCCTGTGACCACAGCTGAGTTTTCCAATCTGCTGACATATTGTGTGTAGCGCTTTAACAGCATCATTTTTTAGGATTTGAAATAGCTCAGCTGGGATTCTGTGATCTCCACTAGTTTTGTTCATAGTGATGCTTCCTAAGGGCTGCTTGACTTCTCACTCCAGAGTGTCCAGCTCTAGGTGAAGGACCACACCATTGTGGTTATCTGGATCATTAAGACCTTTCTTGTATAGTTCTTCTGTGTATTCTTGCCACCTCTTCCTAATCTCTTCTTCTCTTAGGTCCTTACCATTTCTGTCCTTCATTGTGCCCATTCTTGCATGAAATGTTCCCTTGATACCTCCCATTTTCTTAAAGAGATCTCTAGTCTTTTCCATTCTATTTTTTCCTGTATTTCTTTGCATTGTTCATTTAAGAAGGCCTTCTTATCTCTCCTTGCTATTCTCTGGAACTCTGAATTCTGTTGGGTATATCTTTCCCTCTCTCCCTTGCTTTTTGCTTGTCTTCTTTCCTCAGATATTTGTAAATTTTCCTCAAGTGACCACTTTGCCTTCTTGGATATTTTTTCCCCCTTCAGGACGGTTTTGGTCACTGCCTCCTGTACAATATTACAAACCTCCATCCACAGTCCTTCAGGCACTCTGTCTAGGAGATCTAATCCCTTGAATCTATTAATCAGCTCCACTGTATAATCATAAGAGATTTGATTTGGTTCATACGTGAAGGGTCTAGTGGTTCTCCTTACTTTCTTCAATTTAAGTCTGGGTTTTGAAATAAGGAGCTCATGGTCTGAGCTACAGTCAGTTCCAGTCTTGTTTTTGCTGACTGTATAGAGCTTTTCCATCTTCTGCTGCCAAAAATATAATCAATCTGGTTTCGATATTGACCATCTGGTAACCTTCTGTGTGGGGCTTCCCTGGGGGCTCAGCGCCTGAAATGCAGGAGACACAGGTTCGATCCCTGGGTTGGGAAAATCCCCTGGAGGAGGGCATGACAACCCACTCCAGTATTCCTGCCTGGAGAATCCCGTGGACAGAGAAGCCTGGTGGACTACAATCTAGAGGGTTGCAAAGAGTAGGACATGACTGAGCGACCTAGCAATACGCAGCCTTCTGTTTATCGGGTACTGTCAAAGGTTTTGTAGAAAATTGTATTTCCAAAGTGACTGCAAAAAAATATTTCCTACCTCCCATGCCTTTTTGTGAAAACTTCTCTGTGCACACCAGTGGCAGAGTCCATTTATCCTTCCCTTGAATCCTTGGCACTGGCCCTCACACCTGTTATGATTAATAGCGTGTGATGGCGGTGACATGTGGTGACTTCTGGCCTTTAAGAAAGCTGTAGCTTGTCTTCACCCCTTGGGTTACCCCTCACAGCATGCAAGCAGCCATGTGGTTGAGGTGCATGGAGGAGAACTGAAATTCCTGGCAGACAGCTCCAGCTGAGACCCCGGGTGGTGGTCAGAGCTAAATACCAGGCATATGGGCAAGGCCATTTTGGACTTTCCCATTGTCTGTGGGCTTCAACTGTACCATGTGAAGCAAAAGAATCATCCAGTCAACCTCCAAAGTCATGAAATGTGTTCCATAATAATAATAATGTAGTTTTATCCCCACATCAGTCCTGTGGAAATAGGCTCAGAGACATTACACAGCTTTCCTTAAATCACACAATGCTTAAACAGTAGATCATCTGACTTATAACTCAGATGTGCTCATGGAAACTAATTTTGCCAGCAGATAATAGTAGACATCAGTCATTGGCAAGTAAGCCATCTGGCACCGTCGCAGGAATGCATCTCACAGCGAGGCAATGGATTTAGCTTGTCTCTTTTTGAGGACTTTAGCACGGTAGCTAGATTTAGCCTGGTAGGACCTTAGGAGCTGAGATAGGGCCTGCAGTAGCAGCACAGCGAGAGAGATGCAGGCAGCTGTGCGATGGTTGGGTACGGTGGGGACTGTGGCGAGCAGGAGGGGCGTGCCTCCTCCGAGAGAGACCAGCCGTCCTGAAGGCCATTCCTTGTGCTGCTGGGTGCTGCTTGGCCCAGGATCACCAGTTCTTTCAAAACTTCGAAAGCACTGAGTATTCAGATCCCTCACTTTTGTCTGACTCGGGGATAGGGGATGGGAGAGGACATTTGCATACCACATCTGACCCACAGAAGCCCAGATTTTGACTTTCAAAAAAACCATCCGCATTCAGTCTCTAGAGAGAGAAACATACCCACTGCCTTTGTTCCAACAGGAAAAAAAAAAAAAAAAGCAAAGAGTTTTCACTCTAAGCTCTGGAAACGGTTCCCAGATGTCCCATTTTTTTTTTTTCCTGTAGTTAAGATAATTCACCAGGGACTCCTGGCCCATTGTCCACCTTCCAACTGGCTTTTACTTCTCTGAGCCCTTGTCATCCTATGAAATGCTGCTGCTTCCCAGGGAAGGCTAGCCAGGGAAGACCCGCCAGGGAAGCCCCTCGTGGAGAGGCAGTTAGTTCCCGTTTTCCTAGGCCTGGCAGGCCGTGGATGCCCGTCCCAGGCACAGGCCCCAGGCAGTCTGCAAGGGGGCTGTGCTCCAGGCCTCCGCCATGCATCTGTGTGGCCCACGTAGCCATCCTGAGCAGAAAGCATGCCCCTAGGTGGCCTTGCTTACTGGGTCCGGGGCCTGAAGGTGGAGGCTTCTGCAGGGAGCGTGAGCCGGGCCTCCTACCCTGACCCCTGACCCTATCTCATGGCCAGCCTCAGGCTCCCGGCCTTTGTCTCTCCGTGTTTTACTGCCCATTTACAGAACGGTAAAAGCCTTGCCCGCTCCCTCTGTCTCATGGTGCTCCCTGCTGCCGTGTGGGTGCTGTTTACAGCCACATCAAGGGTGTCATGTCCATGAGCTGATTCAGCGTTTACTGCCACCCACCAGCGTTGCAGCTCTGAGCTCTGTGGACCGGAGCGCAGAGAAGGTAGGCGACTTGTTCAAGATCGTACAGTTAGTGAACGTGTTCATAGTCGACCCAAATGTTCTCTGGTTCTGTTTTGCACTTAGAAGGTTTTGGAAAAAGAAAAAAGAAATGACAATAATAATTCCTGTGTGAATCATTGAAAAATTCCATTCTTTACCCTGACTCGCAAATGCCAATCTTCTCCCCAGAAATAGCCACTGTGACTGGCTTCTTGTGTGTCCATCTGGATATCAAACATAATAAAATTAATGAAGTTGGGACTGGTTGGGATTAGCCAGACTCCATGGCCACTTAACCAATGACCAGGGGAGAGCCTGGAGTGCCCCCAGGGATGTCCATGCCGGGTCACTGGTAGCAGTGATGATGCAAGGCTCTTCTCCACAGTACTGAGGTGGAGCCAGTAATTGACCTGATACAGGCCACTCATTTTCACTGGGCAGCATGCTCCTCTTTTACAAGATGAACCAGGAAACTCCCAGTGTGAGTGTCCATCTGAACTATGGGAGAGCTTTCTGTAATTCAGATTCCCGGGTGTCACCCCAGTCCAGTGGGATCAAAACTTCTTTTGAGGAGGACCGAGAATCTGTCATTTTTAACTTTCTTAATATCCTTTAGCGAACTCACAAAAGGACACAAAGATTTATGCTTAAGGGAATGTAAGTGCTAGAAAGACGTGCTGCCACCTGGCTTGAGCACGTAATCAGAATGTCCACAGATGTCCATCAATAAGGGGCCAGGTGCACACAATGGAATACTACACAGCCATAGAAAGTAGTTACAGCTTCATGTCCTGCTATATTGATAGATGCATCCAAAGTGCACTGGTAAGAATAGGGGAATGGTGTGTAGGCTGGGCGTGTGTAGAGGAGTGTAGAGAATAGTTTTGCCTGCACACATATGGATGACCTTCTAGAAGGTACATCAGAAAGAGTGTTTGTTTCTGGGGAGGAGACACTGGGGGACTCTCTATTTAATACCCTCTTGTGCAGCTGGAGCGTCCACGGTGTGCATGCAGAAGGAGACGCCTCTCATGCTAATGTCTGAAACGCTCCCAGGTAACCTGATGAGCCCCTAGGCTTAGTAAGCACTGGGTTAGGTGATTCTGAGGACATTTCAGCTCTAAAACTCAGGCCCTGGGATGTGTGGTTAATACATGTGACAGAGATGAATGAACGGTAGGGTGGCCCCAGAAGTGCAGCGTCACCATCACTGCCCCTGGTGAGTCAGTTTGGAAAGGCCACAGTGATGATACACTCTCTGGATGGGGCATGTGTATGCCATTCATACATGCCAGCCCCCTGCTGGTGGACACCAAGCGTGGGCTGTGTTGGACCCCTGAACAGTGGTTGGCCTCCGCAGCTCTTTAGGGAGGGGCACGGGGATGGGACACACCAGTGGGCCAGAGCCGGGAGGGCCCATGGAAGAGGCCTGCCTGGGACTCCCTGCTTGGTCCCAGGTGAAGGCACCAGGGATGCTGGTCAGCAGGCGCTCACTCCACATCAGGCACTGGGCCGGGTGTCTCCATGAGCATCCTCCTCTTTCTTCACACAGCACTGTCCCCCTTGTGCAGACGGGGAACTGGGCGGGTCTCAGAGGGGTCAAGTGACTTGCCTTTGATCTAAATCTTTCTGACTATCAAGCAAGTCCTGTTTCCAAGTTTTCATGACCCCAGTGACCTCCTACTGCATGGGATCTGCTGCCATGGGATTCTCCAGCACCCTTTCCTATGCACCTCTCCCAGAGCCCCCCGGGGACACAGCTTCCAGGGGTTTAGGTGGCCAGGGTCTCTCGGCTCTGAGCTCAGAGCCACTCCAGTCAAGCTTGTGGGTGGTGACATGGGAGACAAGTGAAGGCATCTTGTGGTCTCCGGGTTCAGGCCAACTGGACATGTGACCTTGGCAAGTGCCTGCGTCCCCGCTGTGCTCCGGGCCGTACCTGCTTGGGTTTTGTCTGCCAGGGTCTAGCAGTGCACCATGCGTGCCGTCACCGTTCTTGGCACGGGGTAACTTATACATCTCCTGTACCATCAATGGGCCCTTCAGGTGTTCCCCACCATACCTGCCAGCTAGAACAGTGCCTGGTGCGTAGGAGGCACTCAGTAAGCATGTTGCCCAACTGAACAGATGAGCCGATGACCTTTTTGCTGGAGCTGCTGCTAACACACTGGGTGACTGTGGACCTGTTCCTTCCCCTCTCCTAGCCTGTTTCCCCATCTCCAAGGAGGTGGGTCCCTTCCACCAGGTCTCATCTGAACCAGCCTTCAGGGACCTGTGAGCAGCCCAGAGCAAGTTGTCCTTCTATTTCCCTGACTGTTAGTCTTCAAGTTAAACAGATCTGTTTGGAGTGTTCAGCGTCGCTGTGGCATTACCGCTGCTCTTGTGCTCTCTCTGTCTCCCTCTCCCTATCTCCCCCAATCAGTTGAGTCCCTGCCTCCTCCCAGCACCCTCCAACGCCAGCTCAGGAGACTTCAAGAGCCAACTCTGCCGTCCCCAGAGAAAGATGCCTTCTGAAGTCACAGGATACCTGTTGCTTCCTGGCAAGGCACTCATTTGGCTTTATCCTTTGGGGAGGCAAATTGTAGCTAGGAGCTGTGGAATCAGAGCTCCCTAAGGAAGCAAGGACTCGTCTACGGCCATACCACCCTGAACGCGCCCGATCTCGTCTGATCTCGGAAGCTAAGCAGGGTCGGGCCTGGTTATTACTTGGATGGGAGGAAGTAGGGACTCTCCCTAGGCTGCAAGCGTGGCTAGCCTGTGCCTGAAAGGTTAGAATCTCATGCCACCTGTATGAGTCATACCAGTGTGACCCCTGACACAAGCTGGGTGGGAAACAGAAATGTCCTCTAAATGAATCTGTGGACCAGAGGACCCTGTGCAAGGCCAGAGCACTGCAGACATAGGCCACTCCTTTAGGGCAATAATTAGTATTTAAAAATTGAGTCTTAAATTTAGTCAGGGTTGCTCTGTGAGGCAGAGGCTTTGGGGATGGAGTTTTCTTTTCCAGCTTTAATGAGATACATGATGGCTCAGTGGTAAAGAATCTGCCTGCTTATGCAGGAGACGCGCACTTTGATCCCTGCGTTGGGAAGATGCCCTAGAGGAGGAAATGGCAACTCACTCCGGTAATCTTGCCTGGGAAATCCCATGGGCAAAGGGGCCTGGAGGGCTCCAGTCTATGGGATCACAAAGAGCCAGACTTAGCGGTAAGTAGCACCAACAACTGACACATAACATCGTGTAGGCCTAAGGTGTACAATGTGATGATTTGATACATTAGTACATTGCAAAGTGTTGGCCGTGACAAGACTTATGAACACATCCTTCGCCTCACATATTACCATATTTTGTTATTGTGATGATGAGAACGGTTACGATTTACTCTCTTATCAGCGTTCAAGCGTGCAGTGCAGAATTGTTGTCTATTGTCTCCATGTTGTACGTTAGACCCCCGGGACTTACTCATCTTGCAGCTGAAAGGTGTGTGCCCTCTGACCAGCACTCCCCATCCCCCACCCCAGCCCTGGCAGCGACCAGTCTACTCTCTGTATGTTCTGCATTTTCAGATGCCATGGTTAAGTGAGATCCTGTAGTATTTGTCTTTCTCTATCTGAATAATTGAGGGTGGAAGTTCTTAAAGACACTGCTACGGTGGGAGGGAAGGGCCAGCATTTCCTTAAATAACCAGATTCTGGCAAAAGTTAGTAGATAATAATATGTTATTATTATAGAAATGATAACTATAATAAAATGTATGTGCCTGATGTGTCCTGAGCTAAGCAGTAACATCCCCATTTCACTGATGAGGAAACAGAGGCCCAGAGGGGTCCAGTGTTTGACTGTGGCAGCTTGGCCTGTGCTGTTCAGAGCCCCTTTCGTGGCATGGCTGTGAGCATGAGCTGGTGCAAGGAGACACATGTGTGAGAATCCGGAAGTGGAGGTGGGCAGGGGCCACACTCGCCATAGACCTCGCTGTGGTGGTGAGGGGGTGGCAGCAAGATGCAGAGGGGCCAGAGGCTCCTGGGGGCTTCTGCTCTCTTTGGCTTTGCGTCCAGCTCTCCTCTCCCAGACACTGTGGCAGATTCATGGAGGCAGCAGCTCCCACATCCCACCAACCACCACCCACCCCCACTGGCCCCACCAGTCCCACTCGACTTCCCGGATCCTGGCTGGTGAGCCACCTGACTCAGCCACTCCCTGTCCCAACCTTCCTTCTCCCACACAGTGTCAGGTTCAGCTCTCATCCCATGCCCCTAGTGGCCTCTTCCCCACTTGAATCCTGACTGGCCCCTTGAGAAAGGCACGGTGACTAAGAGGTGGAGGAAACCGTGATCTAAACCCAGCTCCGTCCGACTGGGAAGCCTCATTCTGTCCAGGACGTCCTCTAGGATGCCCATCAGTAGGGAGTGACTGGTCAGCCCGGTGCCCAGCGCTGTGGGTTAGACCACGGATGACACTGAAGACAGAGAAGCCAGGCTTGTTCTCCAGGAGCTTTTGTGTGTTTAGAGAGAGCAAGTGAAGTCATGGCACTTTGAGGACGTACACATATCAGGGTCTTTCCTAGCAGAGATCATGTCAATTGCAGAATTTAATTCCACCAGCTTTATGTGTAGGGCGTAAAACTGTGCCCTGGAGGGGCTGCAGAGGTGAGCCAGCCTCGGGCCCGGTGGAGTGAGACGTGCAATTATAGAGGCGCACAGCTGAAGAGCCAGTGACATTGTCTGCGTGTGCTTGGCCGGCCTCCAGACCTTCTTCTTCTAGAAACTTGTTCCTTTGGGAAAGTGTGTCCTCTCGTCTCACTGCATGTGACTTGGGCAGGGCTGACCCTTCTCTCTGGCCACAGTGCGGGGTCCAGCCTGCTGAGGGTCAGTGGAAGGACTTTCGCTGGAGCAGTAGGAAAGAGAACTCTTTCCATGGGCTCGCCATGCCAGCAGGAAGTGAGCCCCAGGTCTTCCAGGGGCTGCTGCCTGCAGAGAAGCTGCCCAAAGGTGGGCGGGGAGGCAGAACGAGAGGTAAAAAGAGGCAGCTTCCAGGCGTCCTTATGCCAGCCCTGGGTCTGCTCTGGCCCTGCCATGTACAGAAGTGTGAGCCTCTCCTTCCAGTTGTGTTTTATTGTGGGAAACCACCGGGACTCAGGAGAGAGTGGTCACACTGGGCCTCAGAAGGGCCTCCTGGGGGGATTGGCTTGGATCCTTGGGAGAGAGGTCAGGGAGGGACAGATGAGGGCAGAGAGAAGGGAAGGTGCTTGGGGAGAGGTGAACTAGGGCAGGGAAGGGGCCCCTCGTCCTGTGAGGGGTGTGCCCTGGGGACCAGGCTCTGTGGGATAGGGTAGAGTGACCTACGGAGGAGCCCAGGGACAGGCTGGAGTGGCCTTGAATCAAGCTGAGGCCTTGCAGCGTTCTGGGGGGGGTTGACATTAGGGTGCAGTGGGTGTCATTCTTGGTGTTGCTGAAGACATCTGTGTTGCTGATGGACATCTGTGGACATCCTACCTGTTCAGGGGGATGGGTTTCTCAGCATCGAATGAGCGGTGATGTCGTTCAGAATTCGAGATATGCTCCATGGCATCTGCACCGGGGAGAGGCTGGATGACTCACTCCACACCTGGCTGCCTCGGGCTCCAGAGCATCGCTGGGTCTGAAGCTCCTCCACCGCGTAGGACAGGATGGGGTGACCCCAGTGAGCGGGGACCCGCGGGAGGCTTCCCCACATTCAACCCCGTCAGGCCGGGGCTCAGGAACCGCCACCCCTTCTTCTTCGTCCCCGGCCGCGCACTGACCACCCAGTTGGAGGATTATCCGGTGACCGTCTGTCTGTCTCAGATGCTGACGAGGAGACTGCTGTGAGAACGGAATGAGTCCTCAGCGAGTAGGGCCACTGATGGGCGCAGAGCTCGTGACCCTCTGGGGGTGGCAGCGCCCACGCTGGGCAATGCATGACCAGAGGGAATGGAATCCTCTTTCCCTAAGAGAAGCTAGAATTCTAGACTTTGATGTGAAATTGCCTGATTCTTAAGTGTTGGAAGCCATTTTCTTTTTTCAAAGTTTATTTTATTGGAGGATAATTGCTTTATATACTGTGTTGGATCTGTCATATATCAGCATCAATCAGCCATTGGTATACATATGTCCCCTCCCTCTTGAACCTCCCCCCTCCCACCCCATGCCACCCCTCGAGGCTGTCACCAAGCACCAGATTTGAGCTCCCTGCGTCAAACAGCGAATTCCTGCCGGCTGTCTAACTTTACATGTGATAGTGTACATGTTTCAGAGCTACTCTCTCAATTTGTCCCACCCTCTCCTTCCCCTGCTGTGTCCACAAGTATGTTCTCTGTGTCTGCGTCTCCACTGATGCCCTGCAAAGCCATTTTCTTTTAAGAATAAACCAAATATACCCAGGGCCCGAGTCCTGTTAGCCCTTTGCCTGTTCACCCCGTACCAGCTGTCAGTCCCACGGGGACAGGAGCAGTTCAGCTATGGCCCGGGGCCCTGCTCCCGGAAGGGAGGCGTGGTGTCTGCTGTGTGAACTCAGGAGTGGATGGCAGTTTTTCGTGGTGTTTCTGGTTGGGCCACGGTCGTGGATCCAGAGGACCCTCCTCTCTTGGACACACTGATAGAACTGCCTGGATTCTCTGGCTGGCCTGCTGGCCTGGAGGCGTCACAAACGAGGACATCTACCACTTTACCTCTCAGGCAGCGGCAGAACCTTTATTAACATCATCCAGCCCATCAGGAAGGCATTCCCTCCACTGTCTTCCCCAGCTACGTGGCTGGGATTTCTGGAGCCCGAGGAAGGTGCTGGCTCTTTCCCAAGGCCCTGCTGTGGCTTGGGCATCCTTGGGGAGCCGGATGTGGGAGGGGCCGAGATGCCCCCTGGCTGTGGGCGGCAGGTATCAGCAGCCCGCCTTCTGAACACCTTCCCGGGACCAGCTTGCTTCCTCAGCTGTCCACCTTCGTTGGTGGAGTGAAGGACCCTGCAGTGAGCCCAAAGCCAGCTGGCCATTTTCCAAAGTCGGCCTGCACCAGGGGAGGAGAAGGTCACTGCAGCCCTTCCATCCCAGAGAGACCTCTCGTGTTGTCCTGGAGTCACTGGGCCTGGTATCTGAGACCCTCTGGGGATGTGTCCCTCCCCGGCCTTTCCCCTGCAGGCCCCATCTCTGCCACACGTCCTGGCTTTAGCATCTTCCTGTCCTCACTAAAAAAAATTTTCAACAGGCTTTCTGGGTGCAAGACCCACCCATCAGACCGAGTCATCACAGACGGGTGTGTGTAGAAGTGTCAACACTGCTGAGCGTCAGGGAGGAGGAGAACATCATGTCATGAGGCATAAAACAGGGGTCTGACCTCTTCGGGAGTGGGAGGCCTTGGCCGGGAGGAGCGTTTGAGCAGCACCCTGGAGGGCAGTTTTTAGCAGGCATTCTGGTGTGCAGAGATGAAGGCTGTCGTGGCTGCTCCAGGGGTGCGGGCTGGTTGGTGGGACACCGTCAGGAGGCGGTGGAAGCAGCCCGGGAGGAGCTGGGGGTCCTGCCGGGGGCGGGGCGGTGGGCAGATTTGGGCTATATTTAGGATTTGGTGACAGCTTGGACGCGTGAGTGGGCAGGTGCCAGGGCGCCCGCCGCCTGTGTTTGTGGCTCGTGCCCTTGGGAGGCTGGTTGTACCTATGCTGAGATGGGGGATCCCAGAGAAGAAGCAGGCTGTGCAGTGGGGTGGGGGTGGGGGCGGAGCGGAGTGGGAGGGGGTCTGAGGCAGCCCTCTGTCGACGTCATCCCTTTTCATCAGAAGTGCTCCGCTTCTCACGCCTGCAGACTTTTCCAGCTGCCTGGAACACTGGTTCTTTCTGCCGTCTGGATCAAGCACCTGTTGAGGTTGCAGGGTCCAGTCGGATGCCCCTTCCTCCAGGCTGCTCAGCTGCATCCCTGGTGGGAGCTCAGCGTCTCTCCTTGCTCGTAGCGAGTCCCACCTGACCCAAAGTAACATTTCAGCTGGGGAAGAAGAAGGTGGGGAAGCTGGCAGCAGGCTGAGGGTCGCCTTGGCTTCTGAGAGCAGGAGTGCAGGATGTGTGTGTGTGTGTGTGTGTGTGAAGAGAGAGAAAGAGTCTATGAGTGTGCATTTGAGAGAGCATGAATGTGTGCCTGTGCGCGTGTGTGTACTTGCCTGAGGGAGGAGGGGGAGGCTGGCCTGGCCTCGCCCTGCCATTCCCAGGAGGGCTGTGTGCTCAGGGTCATGGGTGATCGAGAAAGGTCCGCCTTGCTTTGTGTCTGGTTCTTTTCCACATCTAAGCTCTGTGCCCTGAGGCAAACACTGTCACCTCTCTGAGCCTAAGGGGACTTTGTCTGTAATGGGATTATCATGGCTTCGGCCCCCCGGGGCAGTGTGAGAAGTGAGTAAGATGATACTTGTAAGAACACTGAGGCAGGATGTGGCACAGGAAAGCACTCAAACCTAGTGATCCTTCACCCTGGCCTCCCCCGTGCCCGGGGCGCACTGCCCTGACCCAGCGCCTAAGTCTTGTCTCCTGGTTACTCCTGCGCACAGAACTGTGTACCCATGTGCTTCCAGTGGCCGTCAGCAAAGTGGCAGTCTGTGTTTATTTATTTATGTTGATGTGGTTGAAATTACCTTCTCCCTGAGCTCTAAGAGGGCTGCAGGGGGCTCTTGCTTTGCTCACATTGTCTCCCTGGCACCTAGCGTGAGTTGCACACGGTGTGACAAGCATTCATCGAATCAATGAATGAATGTAGAATGGTAGTCTTGTCCCTCCTTTCCTCCTTCCCTTCTTCTTTCTTGTTTCTTTGATAGCCCATCCCCACCAGCAGAGCCTGGACCTGGGACGGGCCTCACTGCCCTCGTAGGGTGGGATGAAGCTGGTAGCCAGAAGGCAAGTGAAATGGCCGAGACAGCTCTGAGGCTCCCCTGAGACTGTGGTAAGGCCGGTGTCAGGCAAAGAGCTGGTGCTTCATTAGTGAACTGATGGCTGCCGTCACCGTTCACACCTCTGTGCATACTTGAGAAGTTACACTTCCCTTTTTTTTTTTTCAATCCTAAGGTTCATTATAATTTTGATTACTTTTAAGACCTCATTTCTTGTTTTAAGCATCCTTAATTAAAGCCATTAATTTATATTCCGCCATAATGGCAGAGTTTTCTAATTTGTTAATTATTGTTGAACTTTAACCTGCTAGATCTTACCAGAAGGTAGCTTTTGGCCTGGGGAACTCTTAAAATTGTTAATGAATCTGTTCCTGCTTGTGCATCCCATCAAATAAAACAAATGCAAGAAAGCATTTCCCTGCCATCTGAAAGATTGCTATTCATCCTCCTGAAATAAAACCTCTTCTTTCCCATTATCTTTGGGAGCTGAGGCTCAAGATATTTACATGGAAGACGAGGAGCGGCCAGCAGTTTGATGTTTTCCCTTTTTTTTTTTTTTACCTTCGGGAAATTGCTCTCTTATGCAAGAGAACTGCAAGTTCACCCACAGCAGAGCAGTCATATGATAAATCTGTTTGCAGGAGAGGGAGGCTCATATCCCCTTTGAGAAGCTGTGTTTGTTTGCAGGAAACACGGAGGGAGACAGCATTTTTCTGGGGGACAGCGAAGGGATTAAGGCATCACGACAAGCCCAGGGCTTAGAAATGAGCCCAATTAAAAAAACATGAACCTGTCTGACCCTCATAGGAAAATCCAGAGCTGTCACCGTTCACGCCTTGATTTGAGAAACCAGCACAATTATCTTGGAGATCATTAAGATTCTGGGGGAATGAGTTTTCTGGTTTTGCCTGTGATTTCCATTTTCTCATTACTGACAGAAGCCGCATTTATGGATCTTTCTCTTTTAAACAGGAGCTTCTCAGACTATTAACAATTGGCTTCCCCCAAAGGTATCATGTCAAAGCTTAAATGGGTTCATCTCGGCTGGTTCCGTGAGAACTGTTTCCCTCCCCCTTCCCCTCCCCTTCCGACTTAAAACAGTTTTTTTTTTTTTTTTTTTTGCCTTTGGAGAGGGATTCACAGCCATGGGCAGGCAATTAGATTTCAAAGCCGGAGAACTCCGTTGCACTTTGCCAGGAACTGCTGAAGCAAGCAAGACAGCCCATGGGCTTTGAATGGCTGGCCCGGAAGCAGGCCCTCCCAATGCAACTCTCCCAGGATGGGCTAGAAGAGTGTGTGTTTGTCTTTGTTCTGCAAAGGGAAATCTAATTTCATCCCCGGAGCCCTATCTGCGTGGTAATTCCGTAGCTAGGCGATACTGGCGCATTCAAAAGGCTGGGAGATGGCTGAGTTTGTGAGAGGCTGAGAGCTGGTGGGGTCCGAGAGAGGGACAGCTTCCAGCGACCAGGGCAGCCTTTGGGACTGATTCTCAGCCTTTATCTGTGACTCGCTTCCTTGGAGGGCTGCTATCTCTCTGAAGACTGAAGGCCGCTTTGTGTCCTCATCACAGCCTTCTGTCTTGCTGCCGACTGAGTCACACGGCCTGGGAATGAGATCTGATTTCCAAAGCTGCTGAGAACAAAATACCAGCACTTGTTCCAGAAGCAGGCTGGTGCTGTGGCTAGAACTCTGAACTAGGAGCTGCCTGGAGACTGACCCAGAATTGTGGGTTGTGTTCGTGACCCCAGACAACGCTGCTTCTCTCATGGAGCTCATTTGCTCACGGGGGAAGGAGAATACATAACGGAATAACCAGAAAGATATTGCTGGTGATGAGTGCTGGGATTAAAGAGAAACTGAGTGATGTGAAAGAGCAAGCCGGGAAGGCTCCATGGTGGAGGTGACATTGAAGGGGAGACTTGATGAGAAGGAGCCAGCCATACAGAGATCTGAGGGAACAGCATTCTAGGGTAGTAGGTGCAGCACCTCTGAGCAGAAAGCGATCTTGGCACGTCTGAGGCAGCATCTGCAGCTGGAGCCTGGTGGTCATTCGGGAGAAGGCCTGAAATGTAGGCATAGTCTAGGAAGGAGTTTGGGGGAAATGCTATGTGGTGGTAGTTTTGGAGGCAGGGAAGAGACAGATGACTTGATTTGTGTTTTAAGAAGATCACTGTTTTCTGGATGGAGAATGGACTGGAGGGGCACAAGGCAGGAAGCAGGGCTGCCAATCAGAAAGTTACTGCAGCGCCCCAGTGACAGAGGCACCTTCCACAAAACGAACAGGGTTATATTTCTGGGGTTTTGCTTGTTTTGGACATTGAGAACCTCACTCCAATAGGCAGTTGGGTGAAGGTTACGAATGCTTCCTGAAGTATGTTTTACTAACCAGGCCCCAGAAACTCGTTTGTGTGCAAGGATCTGATTTTTTTTTTTTTTTTTAGCACCAGCAGCTCTGCAACAATGAAGCAGTGATAGTGGACTTGAGCGCCGTGGATGCTCAGAGCAAACCCCAATGGAATATAGCAAAGGCCGCAATCTGTGCTGTATAGCTAGAAGAGAATAAAATAGTATCAGCCATGCCTCAGTTTCAGGAATGCGTTCCAGATCATGGGTCTGATGCTTAGCTGTCTATAGAAGTCAGCACAAATAGGGATAAATTTAACATATGCTATGTTCTTATTTCCCACACGTTCATAGCCTTCTGATGTGGATATCAATTACACTGTACAAAGGAAAGCCAATCATGCCCATTTTAGTACATGATGTTGTACACCATTCACACTTCTTAAATCCTTTGTGATTTCTGACTTTACACAAGCTGAAAGAATATCATTAGTGTCAAAAATCAGAAAACTTTCCTTGGAAGGATTTTGACTGTCATTCTCCCACTTGCCATATGAGTTGGAGCAAACTGGTCAGCCCCTCAGCGCCCTAGTTTGTTCTTCTGGGAGGTGCTGTCTCCTTCTCAGCCTGCTGTGTGCGCCGAGTCAGATCTTGACCACACAGCTTTCTTGGGTAGTGTTTGGGCCATGGTGTGTTCTGGAAACGTGTCAGCTGCTCCTGATAAGACAGCTTTTCTTCATATGAGTAGGGCTGCATTGGACATAAAATGCCACAGTTGTAAACATACAAGGGATAAAAGTGTGACTCTGCAAATCAAACTGCTAGCAAGTCAAGGACTACATGTCAACAGCAATGACGGTAATAACTATACAGTGAATGGAGCTAGTGCTCCTATTGAAAGGTATGCTTATCAGAGTCCTGGCAGGAAATAGAACTTCATTCAGATGATTCCATTGAGGAGACACTGATGAAGTCACCACTCACATAGGAATGGAAACTTAAGGGAACCAAAGAACTGAAATATTCAGAAACTATGGTGTTAGATTTCAAGTTAGGCTCACAGATTCTTCCCACTCCAGTATCCAGGCCCCTCTGCAAAGAAACTTTGGAGTTGCTCCTATGAAAAGATGAGCTCCACTTTCCCACTCCTTGAGTCTGGCCTGGTCCTGTACTTGCTTTGGTCAATAGAATGCGCCAGCAGGGGTGTTGTGAAAGGTCCCAGCAAGGCTTCTGGCAACCTTGCACCTTCTGCTTTCATCTGCTTGGAAGATGACCTGAGACTTTCCTGTCCAGAAGCCTGATTTAGCCTAATAGTTGATGAGAAGCCCCATAGAGGAGGACCCAGGCACCCAGCCAATAGCCAGTCAAACTGTCAGATGACAGCAGCTCCATGAGTGATTCCCTGACCAGCAGAATAACTGCCCAGATGAGCCCAGCCCAGACTGCAGAATCATCTGCAAAGAAATAATGATTGATTTGAATTCCTACATTTGGGATGATTTGTTGCACACCAATAGATAACTGATAATAGATAACTCAGTCCTGAGTATTCATTGGAAGGACTGATGCTGAAGCTGAAACTCCAATACTTTGGCCATCTGATGCATTTGAAAAGACCCTGATGCTGGGAGGGATTCGGGGCAGGAGGAGAAGGGGACGACAGAGGATGAGATGGTTGGATGGCATCACCGACTCAATGGACATGGGTTTGGGTGGACTCTGGGAGTTGGTGATGGACAGGGAAGCCTGGCATGCTGCGGTTCATGGGGTCGCAAACAGTTGGACACAACTGAGTGACTGAACTGAACTGAACTAAACAGATAACTGATACATCTCATGATAGCGAAAGCCGTTATCAGCCCCAGGCCTGAAGGGTCACACAGCTGCTAGAGGCCTGTGCTTTAGGAAGATGGCAGTGAGGAAGAAATGCCCCAGCCTCTCTCCCTTCCTCATTTTCTTTGTCTTTAGTGCGTCCTATTCAGCAAACTCAACCAGAAGCCAGAGGTTGAGAAAGACTGGGTGATAGAGTCCCAGGGGGCAGACTTCCAGGGCTGGGAACCGCTTGAGGGGTGGGAGGAGGGCACAAAGGAAAACAGCCAACAGAGGAATGGGTGTGAGGCCTCATACTTGCTCCGTCTGAGCCCCCAGACCCTGTGGTTCTGCAGAGCCCTCCATCCTCAGAAAAACCCAAACACACACAGCCAGTCCTTCTAGACACTGCTTGGTTTCCTGAAGAGAAGACAGTTTGAGACTGCGCTGCCACTGTGTTTCCTGAGCTTTCAGTGGATGATTTTCTTCATGCTCACCACCACCCAGACGCTCCCCGTTCCCCATGAAACATGAAGAGGGAGGACGTAGTGCACACCAATCGGGGACTTCACGTCCTCCATCCGCACCTCACAGCGCGTTTCCCGTGGGGGAGCTGCTCAGCCGCCCTGCAGACTTTGACAGAACTCCGCAGTCCCCGCTGACGGTTGCCGGCAGCTCTGCAGGGCTGTGCACCCCTGCTGCAGAGTCGCACGGGCAGCTCTCCCCAGATGGTCACAACGATGTCGGTGACCTGCGCGAACAAAAGGAACTTGGCCTGGCCGATGGACCCCAGAAGGAACCAGGGGGCTTTCTTTTAATCCCCGGCCTTGGAGCAGGAAAAACAAAACCGTACTTTCAACACTACCCTTTCATAAGCAGCTGGGAGAGGCTTTGTGAATTGGTGATCATTTCAACTTGATTCTGGAAATGTGGAAAATGTCATCTTCCTGCTGTTTTACCCTGACATGACGTCAACAGACTAGAGTGGTCTCGCTTCAGAGAGTAGCAGGGCAGGGTTCCCGGGATGCACGGGTTTTATCCTGACCAATGCAGGGCTGGAGGAAAAAGCCCAGAGAAAAATTGAAGCAGGTTGACTGATAGGGGGAGAAAGGAGAGCTTGCAGAAAACCTGGATAATGAATGCAGACCATACAGACAAAGTAAGTCTTTAGCATCTCAGGAAAGAACCCAAAGGAGGAGCCAGCTGAAGTTGAGATGGTGGAAAGGGGCTGCCTGAAGACGACGGCACGCTAGCCGACTCCAGCAGAGATGGAGCCTGGTTCCCCAAAGCAGAGCCCGAGAAGCTCATCTCGGATGTTAACCCCCAGGGTGGAGAAGCAATAGAAGGAATGTGAAAGAGAGTCACTCCCCTAGGAGACAGACCTAACAGGCCTGTTTCATTCTTGGCCTCAGGACGCTGGGGTCCTGGTTCAGTGGTGATTTCTTCAGGAGGCCCAGTGTGGGGAGGCTGCCGGGCTGTGTATCCGTCCCACAGCCATAAACAGAGCCCGCTGTTTCCTATCCTTTTCTGCTGCGGAATCCAGTCCCATCCATCCTGCTAAGTGACGGGATGTGGTCAACATCCCACTCTTCCTATCTCTGGCGGGAGGATAATGATGCCGTTCTCATTGTGCCTCCAGACCTTGGGACCCGAGAGAGAGACGAGGCTTTCTTTCATGCTGGAGATAGAGAAGGGGCAGGCCAGGGTTTCAAACACTTAGCTTTCCTCCAGTTGAATAGACGTGAGGAGGGATGTGGAAAAGCGAGAGGCAGCCTGGAAGGCTCTGCAGCCAGGCCAGGCAGAGCAGTCCGTCAGGGACCTGACATTTGCCTGCTGACCTCTTATCGGAGTTGCTGTCTTTGAGGCCTTTGTGCTGCAGGATTGGGAAGGAAGGGATCACCTCGCCGGCTCCCAGCCTGGCGCCCGCCGTTAGCATTTCCCTGACATCTGACTGATCTCTTCATTTCACTTTGGTAAACAGCCCACAAGGCCAAGGTGACAGTGACCTCTGGCGCGGCAGGCAGCTTAGGACTCTCCCTGGAGACCCCGGTGAAGCGCTCTCACATGGGCCAGGGCTCTTATTTCCCAGCCCCACCACGCTGATGAGTGCTGACAAAAATAAATAAGTAAGTAAAAAGCCATCCTACAGAATACGCAGCGGGGTGTGCTGTTCGGAGAAAGAGATGGGAAGAAGGGCGCCAGGGAGGGATGGATGAGGCTGGGCGGAGGGTGGGGGGTCGGACTTAGAAGGTCTCCTTTGCCTCTCTGCCTCTAAGAACAATGCGGCTGCCCAGGAAACAGCCAGAGGCTATTAATAGGCTGGAGCACGAGACTGGCCAAGCTGCTGCATTTCTGACGTTGGGGAAGGATCTCCAGTGCGAAGTTGCTCGCAGGCTCCGATTTTGCAAAGACAATTAAATATAGATCCTTTGGGGAGAGGGGTGGGCGGAATGTAAGCTGCCGCTTCGGTCCAATTTTAATTCTGAACGTTTGCACGGATCTAGTCGCACGCCTGACAGGTGCTTTTGAACATGCTCAGTGTGCCAAGTGCAGGGTACACCCAGAAGAGATGCACCTTGCCCCCCGAAGAAACTCATGGTCCAGGGGCTTGCAACCCCTTCTTCCTGCAGGGCCAGGCGGGCGACATAAATAAAAGGAAGCAGACGTGGCATGAGACAGTAGGGCCCGGTGGGGTCTGTGTGGAAAGCCCTGTCTTCTGCACAGGAATTAGCGAGCTACTCAGCCCGTCGACTGGTGTTACACAAGAATGACTGCCCAATATGGCTGTGCTTTCGTGATTTTTAAGGAGAAAACTCACTTAAGGGCGTTTTAACCTTAGGCAAGTTGCAGTTTCTCTGCCTCATTTTCCCACTCTTTAGAATGAGGATAAGCTGACTTTGTCTCGATTCTTCTCAGCATAGTAGGTGTTCAAAGAATTATTCAATATTTGTTGAATGAACAAGGTGCCCATTATTGCTGGTCCACACGTAATTATTTTATAATAAAGTTCAGAACTTAAAAAAAAAAAGAAAGAAATTTTATATGATTTTTTTTTCTGTTTTTTTTTTTTTTATTTAATGGAAAGAGATAGTGTGGGCCAAACAATGTCTGTTGGTCTGTTGCCCAGGGGAGATCTTATAATAATATATGATAAGGGCTGAAATAGAAGGTATCTCAGGAGCTTGTGGGAGCCTGTGTTGGGGTAGTGGTGGGGGGTGGGGAGGGCATGAACCTAGTCAGGGAAGGGGTGGGAGTGTCTTTCCAGTGACAATGAACGGAGTCTTGAAGGATGGTGAAGTGAGCCTAAATCATGACAGAGAGATTGAGAGACCCCTTCCAGGCAAAGGAGGAGAAATTTCAGTGGCTGCACTGCATGTGCCTGCCCAGCCAGAGACTACATCTATCAGCATTCCTTGCAGCCAAGGGCGGCCATCTGACTCGTGCTCTTAAAGGGAGGAGGGCGTGCACCACTCCTGCCTCACCCCTCCCAACTTCTTCATAGGTGTGTTTGCAAGAGCTCAGATGGTGGAGCGCTTTGCTTTTTGTTTAAAACTGAGTTACTACTGTCTGCCTCATGGGGTATAGGTTAAAGGATTCATAGCTATAAAGCATTTAGAACACGGCCAGCCCCACACACGTGCTGCCGCAGCATTACTCCATCAGTACGATTCTGTTGGCAACGTGATTCTGCAGCGTTCAGAGGAGGGCAGAGCAACGAGAGTGCTGGAGCCCGGGCCCCAGTCCCCACCTTGCACCTCCACTGATCCGTGGGGATGTGCTGACTGCTTTCTCCTTTAAGCTACTGTGTGTTTGCATCGCTGATGCAGCACCCAAGCTTCTATCCTTCCAGCACTGAGTTAAGTCAGAAGTCAGCTGAGGTTCCCCAGATGAATCATGTCAAAGTGCCCCAAAGTGCGTGGCCTGTGGCAGTCCAGAGGGACCCTAGTAGCCAGTTGCTTGTGGCTCGTGGACCTTGTGAGCCCAGCGTCTTCTCCTGCTACCCTGGCCCACACCACACGGTGCCCTGGAGTTCTCACAACAGTGACAACAACCTGGTACCCAGCTGATACCTCGGTGGATGGAGCTGAGTTCACTAAAAGAGGCTGACAGAGTCCCTGGGTGACAGGGACTGTCACTATCACATGGACATTGGTCCCCGGCTAGATCCCCGGGTCTCAGGACCCTGCTGGGCAGCCATTCGCCCCCTGCCTCCCTGCCTCAGCTGCCTGTGACAGCCAGGGAATGCTCCTTGTGGTCCTCTACTCAGGTGTGGAAGTGACAAGGGCCTGCTGCACCTGTGTGGCAGGAAGACTAGGATGGTCCAGCCTTGGCGGACACACGACTCCTCTCACAGCAGACTTTGGTGGAAGGACAGTCCTGCCAGACCACTGCTGCAGCGTGACAGCCTAGGGCAGCTCCATCCAATCTCCCCTCTTTCCCTCACTCAGGGTCAAAGTGCATCATAGTCTGCCTGCTGTCTGAGTCCCCCTCCCTCCCCCATTTAATCCCGTGGGCATTTCCTTTAATAAAACCCCTGTACTTGTGTTCCTGTCTTTGCATCTGCTTCAGTGGGTAATAGTGCCTACATTTCTTAGAAGAAGACAGAGATATGATTAGTTCCCTCACAGTTAGGGCACTTATTCCATCCCAGGACTTTGCCTACCTAAAGAGGCCCATACCTCACTCAGAGTGCTATTCAGATACCAGGAACACATTTTGGTAATGGTAGAGCTTTCCTAGCTTCCTTCAGAGCAGACAGGGTCTGCTGTCTTTACACAACTAGGAGAGTGGGAGTGCAGTGTCTGGGAGTTGGGAAATGTCTGGAGCTTTGACGAGGCCTGTTTGAATCTCTCGAAGGAAATGGGAGATGGTTTCATGTACCAGTTAGGATGCTTTGGAGTCAGGTAACAGAAATCCAACTCAAAATGGTTTAAACAAAGGAGGATCTATGATTCAAGGTGGAGTGTCTTCAGGGCCTGTTCACTCCTTTGTTCTTCAAGTTACCAAGCACCCAGTTTCCTTCCACCTCACTGCTCTGACATGCTAGGCCTACCAGTCCTGCCTTAGGCTGCTTCCCTCATGGTGCCCAGGTGGCTGCCACAGCCCAGTCATCACACTCAGTTGCAACAATGTTTTGACATAAGTAAAAGAGACTGAATTTCTCTGTGTTTCTCATTTTAAGAGTGAACAAACTTTCCCCAGAGTCCTGCAGCAGGACTATGGTCAGAAATGTGCCACAGGCAGTTTTGTACTTATTATTGTCAGAGGAGTGGGACTGCATGTTTGGCTTGGAGAATTGGGATTTAGTCTTGAGCTGAGGATAGGGTTACCTTCCTCGGAGTGGAATCTGAGCACAATCGTGATTCCATTTTTAGTTGGAAAATGTGTTGCTCTTCCTTCACTTCCCACCATTCAAGCTGTTCAGCCCCTTTCTATTTTTGCTGAGCTGTCTCTTGGTCTCCCCAAAGGCAAGAATTTCTTCTTGATCTCTTGACTGCTAAATTGGTTCTATTTAGCATCTTCCTGGAAGCCAGGAGTGGTCTGATTCCTGAGCTCATTTTACTAGTGAGTTGCCTTTGGCTGCAAATGATTAAAATCTTTTGAAGTAATCAGAAGTAATGAAAGAGCTTTTAAAAAAATGACTTTCTGACTATGTGATTTCATATTAAAGATAATCTCTTAAGCTCCCTTCCAGCTTAATGTCTGACCTTAAGAACACAAACTGGGTGTCCAGCCATGATGGCCTGTGCTTTGCCCCTGGTGTGCTATGAAACTGGGGATGAATAAGGGTCCCCGTTTGGGTCTCCGAATCTCAACCCAGAAATTGATTGGGGTGGGCCAGATCTGGAATATCAAGTCATTTCAGTTAAGTGGCTGAGGCTGCCTGGAGCAATATATTAAGAAGGACTCGGAAGTTCAGAGAGAGAAAGTACTTTGATCTACTGGTGATGTATGCCAAGGGCACGAGAGAGGAGAGTGACAGGACACATTTTGTTGACTCTGGGCTAGAAGATCTTGAAGAACCTTCTAGCTCCAACATTCTTTGTAGCCACTGCTAGACCTGGTATGACCTTGGGCTTGTATTTCTTCAAATACAATATTGTTTTGTCTCTAAAATTCTTCAGTGGATATAGAGCCAAAAATAAAATCTTGGTCTGTATCTCTTTATGAATGAATATGTTCTGCTTTGTGTTTTATAGATAAATGTAGATATGAATAATGTGTGTATTTAAATGCATGTATATATAACAGCACATACACATACATATTCTCATGTTTCAAAACCTTACCTAATGTCTACTAATTCATTCAATCAATCACTCAACACATATGTGTTGCTCATCCATGTTCCAGGTACTGTTAGGTGCCGGGAATACAGCAGCAAACAAGATGGTAAGTCTTGTTTGTAGAATGAAAGTTCTCAAGAAGCTTTTATTCTAGGAGGAGAAAGAGACAATAAGCATATGAGTACATAATTGTTTCGTGTACAAAATCGTAGGAACCCGAAGGAGGTGAGGGAACAGCATCCCAAGTAGAGGGAATAGCAACTGTGAAGGCTCTGAGGCAGAAATGCCTTGGCAAGTCCAGGGTACAGGAAGGTGGCCAGAGTGAAAGGGTCATGATGGCCAGTGGGAGACATCATGGGGGGAGGGTGGAAGGTCAGAGAAGTCGCGTCCTGCAGCACTTTGTAACAGGGGACAGTGTGGGTTTTGCCCTGAGTGGGATGGAGGGTAGTAGGGTTCCTTAGGGGAGGGGCTTGGTTTTTAAAGGATCCCCTGGCTGCTGTGTGGTTGGAGAGTGTCCAGGTGTGGGAGGGAACACAGCAAGGGTGGACGCCAGGAACTGAGTCAGCAGGTCATTGTAACAGGGGATGGTGCCTCTGGCTAGGGTGGTAGAAGCAGGGGGATGGGTAGGGAGAAGTGGTCAACTTCCTGATGTATTTCAAAGATGGAGCTGATGGGATTTGGGGATGGATTTTGTCTCCAAAATGAGGGAAAGAGGACTCAGGGATGACTCATATTTCTGGCCCTGAGCATCTGGTGGAAGGTGGTGCTGTTTACTAAGAAGGGAAAGACGGGAGAAGCAGGCCATGGGGCAAGGAAATCAGGGTCCTACTTGGACAAGTTAAGATCATCACTAGACAGGTGCAGGGGAGCCCAGAGCTGGAGATAGAAATTAAGTATTAGTTGCTGATATGTATTTTAGGACTGTGTGTCAGAGCCAAGGCTCAGAATTTTCTAAGTGTAGTGATCTCCATTAATCCTCCTAACAGCATTGTTGGGTGGATGATAGCATTTCTAATTGCGTCTAAAACTCTGTTGGTTGTATGGCATGGTCTGATTTCAGACCTGCTAACATGTGAAAAATTGCATCTTAGAATTGATGACATGTGGTCATATTGTTCCCATTTTTCAGATGAAGGAACTGAGACTTAAGTAGCTAGCTCAGGCTTTCAAAGCCAGTATTGGCAGAGTTAGGATTCCTGTTCTTGCTCTTGTTGTGTTACTGTTCCTCTTGCACATGAAATGCTTAGCAGTGACTGGTTTGTAGCCAACCTCCTTAATGGGGTCACAGTTACTAGCTGTTTAATGCACTGGACCATAGACTTGCTACATACATTCTACAGATGCCATGCAGTACAGGTAACATACAATGTAAACACCTCTACTAAGGTCAGAAACATATAAAAATGTCTTGAGCCTAAAAGTACACCTTTTGGTATATGATTGTGTAACTTTTCAGACTGAAATCTTCTGGGCTCAAATTTGTATGTATTAAAGCCAGGAAAAGATATTCTTAAGAATGAACAGCTGCCATCCTGCCCCAGGCCAGTCTCTTGCTTGGAGTGATTGATTTTGCTCAAGACTTATCCCACAATCCCCCTTGATTTCCAGGGAAAACCAGCTTCCATTAAGTGAAGAGAGTCAGGTCAAAGGGCAACTGCTGGTGGGGCATGTGGCTATGACTCTGGGGTTTTTCAGGCGTCTGCAGCTGCAGTTTTGGAACTGGGTGAAGGTCATTCCATCACTTGCACATTGAAGGCTACCTGGATGAGAACTGCAAGATGTGAGAAGCATAAGTCTACAGCTGAGTCTTAGATGATCCTAACTTCCTCTCAGGAGCTCAAGGTCACTCTGAGCAGCGTCTATTAATAAACAGAGTAAGTTTGGAGGATTTAGAATTGCTGCTCAGATTTTGACATGTGGAAGTCTCTCTGCTTCCATCTCCATGGGACTAGATTGGACCCACCTGGATAATCCATGCTCCTCTCCCCACCTGCAAAACCCATTTTGCTACATAGGATAATACATTCACAAGTTCCAAGGATTAGGATGTGAACATTTGTGTGTGTGTGGGGGGGGGGGTCACAGGTCATTATTATGGTGACCACATCAGCTTATTCCCTTTATGTTGTTAGTGTGTAGAATAGATCTGAAAATTAGTAGCGGTTCGTTAAGTTTGTTGAATGAGTGAATAGCTCCCATGTACAGGGCAGGGACTAGGCAGTGGGCACATGTGAAGCACTAGAAGTATGGTTTCTCACTTGCTTTTTACAATCACCCTGGGAGGTAGGTTTTACCCCCATTTTACAGATGGGGAAACTAAGGCTCAGAGAGGTGACATTACTTGCCCAGGACCATCCACTTAGGAATGACAGAGCCAAAACTTGAATCTGTGTCTTTCTGTTTCCAAAGCCCAAGATTTACACTTCTGTCTCTGTAGCTAAGGAGGATGTCCCAAGCCTGGGCACGCCCCTGCCTGCAGCCGTCTTACTTACATCTACTCACCTTTCCACATCCACATTGCCAGTTCCAAAACTGAGTATGTTTCACATCTGTCTTCCTCCCTTTCATCCGGAAAACCCCTAAACTTCTTTTGATAAAGTCAGTTCCACCAGCCTGAGGATTAGGGGAGATCGGCTGCTCCATGTGTGGCCCAGGGCAGTAGCATTGCCATCGCCTGGACGCTGTTCGAGACGCAGACTCGCGGAGCCACACCACTGACTCAGGCTTTGTGTTTTGATACACTGTCTAGGTGGTTTGTTCACATATCAGTCTTTTTACATTTATTTTTATTGAGATGTAATTGATGTATTACCTTGTATAAATTTAAGGTATACATTGGTATAAATGTCAGTTGATTTGATGCATTTCTTCTGTTTACTGTAATATGATCACCACCATAGGCCTGTTAGCTAACATCTCCATCATGTCAAATAAGTCAGATAGTGATCATTTCATTTTTGTGGTGAGACCACTTTAAAATCTAGTCTGTTAGCAACTTTAAAGTATATAATACAGTATTTTTTTTTCAGTATTGTTGACTATAATCAAAATGCTGTGCATTAGATTACCAGAACTTATTCATCTTCTAACTGCAAATGTGTACGCTTTAACCAGCATCTCTCCAGTTCTCCTACCTCCCAACCCCTGGTAATGACCATTCTGCTGTTGCTAATGCATTCAGTTTTTCTAGATTTCACACATAAGGGAATACATAAATCCAGACAGTCTTTCTCTATCTGACTTACCTCACTTAGTGTATGCCCTCCAGTTTTATCCATGTTGTCACAAACGGCAGGATTTCTCTCTTTCCCACAGCTGCATAGTATTCCCGTGTATATGTAGGCACCACATCTTTATCTATTCATCACCGACAGACACTTGGGTTCTTTCCACCTCGGCTGTTGTGAATAATGTTGCAATAAACATGGGAGTGTAGGTATCTTGTCGATATTCCTGTTTTCATTTCCTGTGGATAAATACCAAGAAATAGGATGGCAGACAAGCGAAAATCAACAAGTGGGACCGCATCAAGCTAAAGCGATTCTCATGGCAAAAAAAACAATCACCAAAATGAAAAGACAACCTATAGGATGGGACAAAATATCTGCTAATCATATATCTGATAAAGGGTTAATATCCAAAATATGTAAAGAACTCGTACAACTCAATAACGACAGCAATAACAAAAGCCCAACTGAAAATAGAACTACCACATGTCAGTCTTCGAAAAGCAATGGCACATACCCAGACACATGGTAAATGCATGATAAAATGTTAGTTGATGATGGCAAGAAGTAGGACCTATTATTTTTATGATAAAAAAAAAAGCATCTGAAATTCTCCTGTGATGTAAATAGTTTCTCAGGCCCTTTAAAGTATTTTCTATATCAGAAATAGAAAATAAGAAAGGGGCAGATTAAAAAGACTCAGATTCTTTGGGCGAATGAAAAAGGTGGCAGGGAGAAAGAAAAGAAAAATATATTGAGTGTGGTGAGTGTTTCCTAGGCCATCTGTGTGAAGAAATAACAAAACCAGCCTTGAAATACCAGCAGAAGGGAACACTGGAGGGCTTTGCTTGACAGAATTATTGGAAATGGTGCTTCCTGATTCAGGAACAACAACAACAAAAAATTCAAATATATTTGTCCTTTTTTCCCCTAGCATGCTTATAACTCTTGGTAAAGCCAACAATCAGTTTTCAGCTCTTTTTAATTCTGCTCATCCTGTGGTTAATAATTTCCAGTTTACCCAGCAGGCTAACGTCACCTCCCCTTTCCTGGGAAAGACTTTCTATGCTCCGGCTGGCAGTGAACCTGTCTTCTTAGCAGCTGCCCAAGTCATCGAGCCCGCCCCTGCCTTCTCTCCAACAGGGACCCTCCTGGTGGGTGTCAGACAGTGACTTAGTGTTCTGCATGGGGGAGAGGGAAGAAGAGAGGGCTGTCTCCCTCTTCTTTTATAATCTGGCAACGAGAAGAATTTTCTCCCTGTTTCCTGGGAAATAGCTGATAAAGGACATTTTGTCTGCTGCTATTTATGTATACCTAGGCTGAACAAATCCCCAAACTCAGACCTTCCCAGCCCCCTCCGGACTGAGAACTTTGAAAACAGGGGACAATAGTGAAAGCCTAGAGCCAGCAGCCTGGTATGAGCCTGGGCACCCCAGCTCCGCTTCCTCCTCTGGCCTGCTGTTGAAAGCTTCGCCAGCTGCCGTCACCACCCAGGGGTTGGCTTTTCAAACGTCCGCGGCCCTGAGAAATATTTACTTTGGGGGGTGGCATGGAGGGAGTGGGGAAAGTGGCTAGAGTACAGAGCGCACATCCCAGAAGCTTGTAGCCCTGCCCACCACCGCCTGCGCCCTCCCCGGGTGCAGATCTTTGCCCAGCATCCTTGCTGTCATCAAACTGGCCAGCGTGGTTCAGAGGGCTGCCAACAGGCTTTCGGATCATCTTCTCCCTGGTTGCTCTGAATGGGCAGAATGGCCTCAGAGGAAACTAGCAAAGAAAACCGGGGGTGTTCCTGAAACATGTACCTTCAACTTCCTGTTTACAACTCCAGAGGGGGAGCCCTGGGGACCAGCTCTGCACACGTCAGCTTTGCTTCTGCTTCCTCTGAGATCCCTGACCTTGTGAGGGCAAAGGCCTTCCCTTCTGCCACCTGGAAAAATAATACACTGGGAACACGGGCCTGACTGTGAGGGCTGCTCAAAACAAACACCAAGTTGGCAAGTCGGTGGGTGTGACTCAGGTTAACTTGAGCCTGAATCTTCAGATCTTTCTGGGAGCATCCCCCATCCCAATGTGGGGTTCCAGTCTGAGACCCCATCTGGTAGCCCTCTTGGGGACTTAAGGGGGTCAGTGGTGGGGAGGGGGAACCCAGCTACAAAGGCAGCTAAGCCCCCTCCACCCCTCACAACCCTACCTGCTATGTGTCCCTTGCTTCCCACATTCCCCTTTCCTGGACTAAAAGAATAGTTAGGCATCCTCGAAGGGATTTGTCACGGTGACACCAAGCAAGTGGCTGACCCAAGAACACCTGGATGGCCTGGAAAAGATGCTGGCACTAGAGAGCCTGGTTCTGCACAGGATGCAGGGGTCAGCACCATTATCCTCCCCAGCACGTGTTAGAACGCAGAGTTTCAGGCCCTGCCTTGCCCCACTGATCTGAATGTGTCTTATAACAGATGATTATTCCTGCCCATATTGAAACTGCAGAAGCACTGCCCTGGGGAACCCAGCCCTGTGGATACCTGCACTGAGTTTGGACAACTAGCACTTTAAAAGAAAATCTCATGAGCACTTCGACTTTTTGTAATTGATCTTGTTTTCCTCTTTGCTAAGAAGAGCAGGTTTAACCCCACTGAAGTGTCAGCTTATTTGACTTCATGTACAGCAACATAAGACATGCTGCACGGCAGAGACCTGATAAGGGCACCGCTGGGTCCT
The DNA here is from genome assembly GCF_033118175.1 of Dama dama. Taxonomy (NCBI): domain Eukaryota; kingdom Metazoa; phylum Chordata; class Mammalia; order Artiodactyla; family Cervidae; genus Dama; species Dama dama. Next base: position 13,910,458 of record NC_083705.1, read on the forward strand.
CACAATAATTTCTCAGATGAATATGATCTGAGACCAGAAAATTCAAATTCCAGAGGGGCTAGGCAGATGACAGACATGCAGAAAGTGAGCTGGGTGGACCCATGGACTGGGCTGGACAGCAGATGTTCTGACTGAAGGGCCAGGTGCCACTCAACCCCGACCTGTCCTTGTCATGCAGAGACCCAGCCAGGGTGCCAGATCATATTTTTCAAGAGAAATCTGAATTTAGATTTTTTTAAAACAATCACCCAGTATTAAAAGACTGGCAATTAATGAAAACCTTTTTTTTTTTTGAAAGACAGAAAACATGGGGGTAGACCTAACCAAGCATGATGTCAAGGAACATCTTGGGGTCATGGGTCTGTAGCCTCAGACTGAATCCCTCCATCCTGGACAAACTCAGACTGGTGGGGGAGATGGAAAATTTCAACCTGGTACCCCAAGGGAACGTATACTACCAGAGCTGAGAAAAGAGGTACTGAGTTCAGCCTACAAACATCTTTTTTCAAATTGTCGATTCATTACTCAGAAGTGTTTACTGGTGCCTTCCTGTGAGCCAGGCTTTATGCTGAAACTAGGGATAAAGCAGTATAACAAGACAGACCGAGTCCCTGCCCTCACAGAGCATGCAGGCTGGAAGCTGGGACAGAGAGGCTAGGATAGGAATGATCTTCCAGGCAGGGAGACTCACATGTGCAAAGGCCCTGAGGTGCAAACAGCATGTTGTAGGTGGGGAGCTACAAGCACATCAGTGCTAGGGGAACTTGCCATGTGACTGAGGGAGAGGTGTGAGGTGAGGCTGAAAAGGGAGGCAGGGGCCGGAATGTCGTGGTCCATACTGTACATGCAGTTGTTGTTCAGTTGCTCAGTCATGTCTGACTCTTACAACTGCTGGACTGTAGCACACTAGGCTTCCCTGTCCTTCACTCTCTCCCGGAGTTTGCTCCAATTCATGTTCATGTTCATTGAGTCAGTGATGCCATCCAACCATCTCATCCTCAGTCATCCCTTCTCCTCCTGCCTTCAATATTTCCCAGAATCAGGGTCTTTTCCAATGAATCAGCTCTTTGCATCAGGTGGCCACAGTATTGGAGCTTCAGCTTTAGCATTAGCCCTTCCAAGGAATATTCAGGGTTGATTTCCTTTAGGATTGACTGGTTTGATCTTGCTATCTATGGAACTCTCAAGAGTCTTCTCCAGTACATACAATTAAGGAGGTTGAATTTGGACCAATGTGACTGGAATGCAGTTTTCCTAAATTCATAGTTGCTGAGAGGAGGATGAATCTAATGAGCAGAGAGTTGGGAAATACCCAAAGTCCAGAGAGTCATTAGGGCAGACTTGGGCAGTGGTCCAGGAGTGAGGTGATGTAGGACTGAACGGTGCATCGTGCAGGGACAGAGAGATGGCTGTGGATCTGAGAACTGTGCAGAATTAACCTCAGGATGACGTCTTTAATGGGAACCCTGGGGAAGAAGGAAGAGCCGGGGCTTCTGGACAGTGTGACAGGGGGATGTGGATTGCCGTGGTTGGTGATAATAGTGGTTACTTGCATTGCCAGTGGAATCAGAGCCTGCCTCTGTTCAAATGCCACCTCCACCCTTTATTCTGTGAGTGACCCTGGCCAAGTTCCCAGGGTCTGAGCCTCCGGTTCCCCATCTGCGGAAAGTGGCAGGAATGCTGGCTGAGTTGGCGTGAGGATAAAGTGAGATTAATGGTGGGAAGCAGACACTGTCTGACGTGTAGGAGATGCTCAGTGATGGTGTGTTCTTACTCCCCAGGCTTCCACCACCCGTCCATCACATTAGCATGCACTTTGAGACCTACTGGTCCCCTCGTAATAGAAATAACAGTAATAGTGTTCAGAAAACACTAAAATGGTTTGCAGGCTACCTGTCATGGCCTGAATGGTGGTCCCCAAAAGATGTGTATGCGTGCTCAGTTGTGTTCATCTCTTTGTGACCCCATGGACTATAGCCCGCCAGGCTCCTCTGTCCATGGGACTCTCCAGGCGAGAATCCTGGAGTGGGTTGCCATGCCCTCCTCCAGGGGATCTTCCTGACCCAGGGATCGAGCCCGTGTCTCCTGCGTCTCCTGCATTGCAGGCGGATTATTTACCCACTGAGCCACCTGGGAAGCCCCGGATATACGTGTACATATAGCTGATTCATAGCACAGACTAACACAAAACTGTAAAGCACATATACGCCAATTAAAAAAAAAAATCCAAGCTGGGAAAGCATTCATGTTTGCTGGAGAAAGGCGCTCCCCTGAATAACTGAACAACCACAGTATTTGTACTGCACATATACCTGGGAGTCTCATGTCTTTCCTCAGACAGGGTGGGGTTTAACAGACTCCAACCAGCAAAGCAAAATAAGTAAATACGTAAGTAAATGTCATGGTCTCAAATATTTGTGGCTAAATTTGCTTTTCCCTAATGTTATATTGTGAGTTCAAATTTATTGGAAGGACTCATAGGGTGACCAGCTCAAGTACCTAGTGAGTCCTGCTGTCTCAGTGAAATCTCCATCCCACCCTTGCGAGGTTGTGTGGTTATTGCTGATTTTAGACAGATGAACAGCTCAGGACTGTGCGCTGAGTTGAGTGTCACATGGAAGTTCCAGAGCCAGGATTCCAGCACAGGCCAGTCTAACTCCTAAGCTTGTCCTTCTGATTTAAGCTCCTGGTTCTCAAGCCTGGCTCCAGGGTGGGTGCACTTGGGGGGCTTTAAATCATCCCGCAACAGCTGCCGCCCCCGTGAGTCTGAACCAGTTGGCCTGGGGTGTGGCCCCAGTGTAGGATTCCTCAGGGCTCTCCAGGAGATCTGAGTGTGCAGCCAGAGTAGAGATCCCCTGTCTGAAATCCGTTTCACATGATGGAGTTCACAGAGAGCCAAGGGGCTGGTTTCAAGGCCAGCTTGCCCTTCCCGATTTTCGCCTTTCGTCATCCGCGTTGGCTTAAAGGGAAGTGCACTGCCATCCTTTAAAGCAAAACAGAACAATCGGGATCAAAGGAGCGTGCCCTATGAACCAGCACCATGCTCGTGGGTTCCCTGCGTGATGTCGCGTCACCCTCCCCACGCTGTCCTCATCAGTCAGAGGAGGAAACTGAGACCCAGAGGATGGAGAGGTTTGCCCTGGTCACAAAGCTCGTGGGTGCTGGGAGCAGGACTTAGACTCAGGGCCTGTTTCGTGTCCAGCCCCGGTAGCCACTCTGCTGTGTGCTCACAAACACACACGTGTGCCTGGCCCTCTTTATTTCTGTTAGTAAGGGTGTGGCACGGGCCTTGGAGAGGTCATGGATACATGGATGGGGCTGGGTGTCTGGCTTCTATGCCAGCCTCCAGGGGCCCAGGGAAGTGTGTGTTCAGCTGGGCTGAGGAGGGGTCACAGGACCCCCCTCCATCCCTGAGCCTTGCCTCCTCTTTCAGCTGAGGTCCCCCTGACACCCTGCTGTGCCCCTCCAGGTTTGGCTGTCCCAGGTGTGTTGGGAGGGGCCGGAGAACCAAGCACCCCCAAACTCCTGTGACTTCACTTCCTGCCTTTACTTTTAGGCCCTTGTATTCAATGTGATGACTGTTTGTACCAGGGTCACAATAATTAAAAATGTAAAAAATAAGGACACTACCATTCCTTAAGAGATTGTTACATGTAAGTAGCAGGAACCAGCAAGTAGTAAGAATCAGTATTCTCATTCGAGTCTCCTAAAATGCCACAGAGAGTGGGAAAATTATCCCCATTTTACTGATGAGGAAAACTGAGGCTCACAGCTCACATGACTTTCTTAAGATCGTCCACAGCTAGGACATGGCAGGGTTGTTATTTTTAGCTGCATTGTTATACTCTATGCCGACTCTGCGGCAAAAGAGGGATTTTTCCTACCCATTCAGCTAACTGCCTTCCTGGGTCCACAGCTTACTGCTGGAGAAACTATAGGTGCAGACTGTGCTTCATGTAAACCAAGGGCTTGCGGACTCCTTCTTCCTGGTCTCATACACTGAATCACACAGCTTACCAGTTACCGTTGAAAGCAACCTCTGCAGAAACTCAAGTTCCGTCTTTTTGCTGACAGATGGGGAAACTGAGGCCCAGTGGGGCAAAATGACTTGCCCAGCGTTATACAGTCGGCTAGCTCTGGACTGGGACTGGAACCCAGGTGTCTGGATGTGACATCTGGTTCAGTTCTCAACCACAGGCCAGCTGGTTTCATTCATTCATCTGTTCAGTCCGTTGAATAGTAATTTGTTGTGTGGTCAACACTGTTTGATTTGACTCTTGACACAACGCCATGAGGTCGGTTATGTAACTGCAGATGAGGACCCTGAGTGCAGAGGGGTGAGGTGTGCTATCCAGAAGGCAAGCGGCAGAGCGAGCGTTTGAAGCCAGGTGTTCTGAGGGGGGCTTAGCGAGGAGTCAGGACGGAGGCAGCGCGCGCAGCTGCAGGGGTGGTCAGAGCCGTGGGCTTGGCCTCCGTTCTGGAGGTGGGGTCAGGCCACCGGAGCGGAGTTGAGGGTAGGGGTGGGGCTGGACCCGTGGGCGAAGGGAGGCCGTGGGCACGGGGGTCTGTGAGGTGGGCCCATGGGAGGGAACGTAGATGGCCTTCCCCGAGTGCGTTCTGAAAAGGAACCTGAGCCGAGCACGCTGAGCGTGGCCATCCTTCAAAGGCGGGGTGGGGGGGCTTCTAATGCTGAGCCGCTCTGGGCGCCAACGGGCACAGCCCCTCCCAGGAGCGTCCTGGGGTCTGCGGACGGGGCGTGGGCTGGTGCGTCATGCCCGGTCACTCCTGCTTGTTCTCTGGAGCTGGTACATTCACAGCAGTGAAGAGTTTACAACTGGAAGTGGTGCTCAAGGCGATCGGGGCCAGCATGTCCCCAAGAGCAGAGCAAGTGGATGTGCTCTTACCTGTGGTCTGCAAGGACGCAGAGGTGGTCCACACACCCGGGCTCAGTGACACTGAGTTACCCAGAGAGGCTTGCGTTCCCTCTTCAGGTCTCTTCCAACCCTTACAATTCTGCAGAGAGTCTCACCTAGGTGCTGGGGTGTCTTAAACACCTCCCAGAACACCTGCTCACCTCCTCCACCCCTTCACTGCAGACCCGAGGCCCAGAGTCTTCAGGAAGCGCCAGCATCTGACTAGCGGTGTATCACCTTGTTTTGTTCACAGCTATCTTCTGTCAGGCTGGGGTGTCCCTGGTCACTGCCCTCAGCTATCTATGATACTGGCTCTGCAGTTAGGGCATTGTTACAATGTTTTTGTTTAAATGAGCAATTTAAAAATATTTTCCTTTAGAAATGAGTGATTTTTAAATAGGGGTGCCTCTGTTTTGAGACAAGTATCAAGTCAGTGATCATGCTGGCTTCTGTGGCTGGGATAACCTGTGAAGTAGGAGGGAGGTGACTGGGGGCGGAAGGCACAGAGCTGGGACCCTCCCACGCGGGAGCTGGACGGGAAGGGTCTTGCCCAGAGGCTCCTGGCGAGGCCAGATGAGCAGGCACCTTCCAACCACTTTTCTCTCCTGCTGCTTCCTCTGTTGTGTTAGTCCTCAGTCGTGTCCAACGCTTTGTGACCCCATGGACTGCTTCCAGGTGGCACTAGTGGTAAAGAACCTGCCTGCTAATGCAGGAGATGGCAGAGATGTGTGGGTTTGCTCCCTGGGTCAGGAAGATGCCCTGGAGAAGGAAATGGCAGCCCACCCCAGTATGCTTGCCTGGAGAATCCCAGGGACGGAGCAGCCTCCTGGGAGCCACGAGGTGGCGGATAAAGTTCTCCAGTAGCATGTGTGCCTGTGTCCCAGCCTCTTGAGACGGGGCTGTACCTTCTGATCTCCGTCTCTGACCTGGGGACTCCACCCCCGCCCCGGGCAGACTGCCTGCCACTCTGGGCAGCAGGTGTCTGTCTGCCGCTCTGGGGACTCCCGCTGCCTGGCCAGGCGCCTGTGCTCCTGGCTTCCAGGCTCTACCTCTGCCATCGCTCTGCTGCCTAACTTCAACCCACCCTCCCCAACTCAGCTGTAGTTTCTCTCCTCTCAGGTGACTCCCCAGGTCCCCGAGGCTGGGGTGTCCCTGGTCACTGCCCTCAGCCGTCTGTTCTCTCCTCTGTCAGCCCTCTGCTTACTCATCCGGAGCCCCCGTTACATGATGTGCTCCTTGAAGGAAGGACAGTGCCCTCCTTACCTTGGCGTTCTCAGAGCCTGGGGCCTGGCACGCTGAAGGCCCATGTGAAGTTTGTGAGCAATTTAACAACAACAATCACTGTTTATTGAACACTCACTGGGTATCTCCATGAGTGAGGACTTGGAGCTCAGAGATGTTAAGCATCTTGCTGAAGGACACACAGCAAGTGACAGAACTGAAAGTTGAACCACAGCAGCCTCTGGAGCCCACATTCTTATTGCATGTGGCAGCCATTCTGTCTGTCCCTCTCTCCACACACGCACCACAGAACATGGCGGGGCTGGAGGGGCTGGTGCAAGGTTCCCCCGCTCCTCCTGCTCCTCCCCATCTTTTTGCTGATTGCTAACCCAGCCTCTGTCTCTTCCGGAGCCCTGACTCCAGCTGCCTGTGGGTGCAGCCGCCCTCACCAGGCAGACTGGCCAGGCAGCCCACCAAGGCCTGGCTGCCCACCGGGAGCCCATTAGTCAAGTCGTCCTCCGGCAGGATTATGCCTTCGCCTCGGCGATTGCAGGCCCAGCTGCCAGGCCCATGTGCAAATTTGTACTGATTTGATTAGCTTGTTTAGTCATCGCTGCTGATGAGCGCGGGCTGCGGCCACCAAACGACATTCTGCTGCCTGCAACTCTGTAATCGCTTTTGGAGGGGATATTATGTTAATATCTCACACAAGAGCCTTCGATCAGGCAGAACATCAGGGCGGCCAGGCCCAGGCCATATGGTGCATCGGCGGTCCTCCTTTGTAATCCTGGGTAATTGAAATCCTCTTCCTTGTTCGGATGTGGAAAGCCTTCCTCCGTGGGTAGCAGAGGGCCCTTGGGTAACTTACTCACCACTCCTCAGGGGAACATCACTGGGGGGATGATGGCAGGGTGGCTGGGAATTCACGTCAGAGGAACTTTAGCCTTTTTGAGAACAAAAATCCCTTGTACCTGCTTAAGAGGTAAACCGGCAACAGTAATAGACTCACCAGTTCCTGAGCTCTTGTGATGTTCCAGGCACTGAGATAATTGCGTCTGCTGCCTTATGACAAACTGCCGGACACGTGTTACGGCCATTTCAAAGGTGAGAAAACTGAGGCTCAGAGCAAGCAGCTTGCCCGAGGTCAGCAGCTTGGAGTAGAGGCACCAGGACTCTCCCCAGGTCTGGCTGGCTAAGGCCACCGTCAGACTAGGAGCTGGAAGGGGTTTTGAGACTGTTGATAACACCCAGACAGCTATCAGTTAATGTGGTGCCTTGAAATCGTGAGTGTCAGAAAGCCCTGGAGGTCTCGTTAAAATTCACAAATTGCTGGGCCCCATTCCCAGAAGTATGATTCAGTAGATCTGGGGCAGGATCCGAGAATTTGCGTTTCTAGCACATCCCCAGGTGCCGCTGCTGACCCAAGGACCCCACTTTGAGAACCACTGGTCTAGAGAATACCTGCTATAAGCCCAGTACTATCCAAATATAAGAGGTTTTTCACCCCCATTTTTCTGAAGAGGAAACTGAGGCTTGGACGGCTGAATTCGCTTTCCTAGAGGCTCTGAGCCAGTATGCAGGACTTGAAAGGAGGCGACTTGTCCAAGGCAGGAAGGTCACAGAGCCAGGACTCAGCCTGGGTCTTTGATTTGCCATCCAAAGATGTGGCCTCGGGGAAGCAGATGTTACATTTTGATTTTGCTTCTACCAGAAAGAACATGGAAAACTGTGTCGATGCTGACTGAGCGGGCTCTCCCTGGGTAGCTCCAGGAGGTTGCTCACGTTGTCTTATGGGCCTTGACTTGGGCAGTGGTGGGTTCTGGCCTGTGGACCAGTGCGCAGGCCCGTCGGTCCTTTCCGAGGGCTGGCTCCAGTGCCCACCTGAGGCTGACTTGTGCTTGCACGGAGGACCCCAAGCCGGGGTAGGCAGCCTGAGGGGCAAGTGAGGAGCTGGGGGACCCAGGGCAGGGTGCGTGTCCTGCCTTTGGTTTTACCATCAAGTGTGCTGCGTGCTCTGCTGGGATCCTGGTGACAGTCAATTACTTCTTTATCTGGTGACCAAGTTCTGTCCAGGCTGGCCAGGCAGATAATCCCTGGTCAGCCTCCCCTCCCTGTCCTCCATATTCCTGCCAGGTGAAGAAAAAGGAAACCGTCAGTCACGGAGGATCACCCTAGTGTGGACGCAGACTCATGCCCTGTCCAAAATAAGATGCCTTGTCCCCACTATCCCTGTTTTACTGATGCACAAACTGAGGCTCAGAAAGGCTCCTGCCAAGTTACCCAGCTGGTAAGTGGACCGAGCGAGGATTTATAAGTGAGGCAAGCCAATCCCAAACCCAGTCCACTTCCCGACTGCCTCCCTCCGTTCTGCCCACTTCCTGAAAATGCTGATGAACATTTGTCAGTCTTCTGGAGGAGAAATATTGTTTGCAGTGATTCCAAAACATACTCATTAGTGGGAACTTTCTTATTTTTTTCCTAGTGCAGAGTACCTCATAAGAATAAGATGCTGAAAAAAAAAAAAAAGAATAAGATGCTGGAGAATCAAAGTCTTTTGACCTGTGCCCTTGACTCCAAAGCACTAGCCCTCCAACCCAGGCACCTGGGTGCCTGTGACATGCTTGCTGGGTAGGAAACTGCAGAGGGAGCAGAAAGGGTCCCATCTATTGACTCCAATGCTGTGTCCCTAAAGCAGGCACAGGCTGTTTGCACATGACTGATGCTTGATATATATGTTTGTTTGTTGGTGGCAAATGTTTGTATCTTATAGCTCAGAGTACCTGACAGGGCCACCCTCTTGAGAGCAGAGGACTCTGTTCCGTTTGGCCCCGCAGATGCGAGGAGACCTTGGCAAAGTTACTTTTCCTCTCTGGGCCACTTTCTTCTCTCCTGCTCTGAGAACTCCCTCCTCCATCTCTCCCAGTGTGTGCTCAGTCATGCCCAACTCTTTGTGATCCCTTGGACTGTAGCCCACCAAGTTCTCTCCGTGCGATTTCCCAGGCAAGAATATTGGAGTGGGTTGCCATTTTCTCCTCCAGGGGTTCTTCCCAACCCAGGGATCAAACCCACATCTCTTGTGTCTCCTGCATTGACTGGCAGATTCTTTACCACTGCGCCACCTGGGAAGCCCCCTTCTCTCCCAGGGTTTGTGCCAGTTGGCAGGTGTGAATATTCATTGGAAGGACTGATGCTAAAACTGAAGCTTCAATACTTTGGCCACCTGATGCAAAGAACTGACTCATTGGAAAAGCCCCTGATGCTAGGAAAGATTGAAGGCAGGAGGAGACAGGGACAACAGAGGATGAAATGGTTGGATGGCATCACCGACTCAATGGACATGAGTTTGAGCAAGCTCTGGGAGTTGGTGATGGACAGGTCAGCCTGGCATGCTGCAGTCCATGGAGTCGCAGAGAGTCGGGCATGACTGAGCGACTGAACTGAACTGAACTGAAGGGCTTCCGTGACAAGGGACCATGCTGGGAAGATGAGCTGTTTTCATGGCTGCTTTGGTGAGAGTAACAACTTGGACTAAAAGGGAGAGAAGTCACAGCACCGAGAGCAGAACCGTCCAAACCTGCCCTGTTCAAGGCGGGAGCCACTGGCTACATATGACTGTTTAACTAAACTGATTAAAGCAAATAGAATGATGCATGCAGTTTCTCTGGAGTGGCAGCCACATTTCAGGAGTGGCCAGTGGCTACTATATTGGACAGGACAGGTAGAGGACATGTACACCATGGCAAAGTCCAGCTGGCCGGTGCTGAGGAGTTTGTGCTGCATCGTGACGTGCCTAGACGTTTATTGTTTTCACGCCCTCACATGACACTTAGCCCTTTGGAAGTCCTCTCTCACCTGCTTTTAGGAGGAAGAGGGAAACACACATTTGAAATCACCCGCTGCCTGATTTTTTTTTTTTTTTTTTTTGCATTCCAGTCCCCTATAATAACAGACTGGTTCCAAATAGGAAAAGGAGTACGTCAAGGCTGTATATTGTCACCCTGCTTATTTAACTTATATGCAGAGTACATCATGAGAAACGCTGGGCTGGAAGAAGCACAAGCTGGAATCAAGATTGCCGGGAGAAATATCAATAACCTCAGATATGCAGATGACACCACCCTTATGGCAGAAAGGGAAGAAGGACTAAAGAGACTCTTGATGAAAGTGAAAGAGGAGAGTGAAAAAGTTGGCTTAAAGCTCAACATTCAGAAAACTAAGATCATGGCATCTGGTCCCATCATCTCATGGCAAATAGATGGGGAAACAGTGGAAACAGTGGCTGACTTTATTTTTCTGGGCTCCAAAATCACTGCAGATGGTGACTGCAGCCATGAAATTAAAAGATGCTTACTCCTTGGACGGAAAGTTATGACCAACCTAGACAGCATATTGAAAAGCAGAGACATTACTTTGTCAACAAAGGTCCATCTAGTCAAGGCTATGGTTTTTCCAGTGGTCATGTATGTATGTGAGAGTTTGACTATAAAGAAAACTGAGTGCTGAAGAATTGATGCTTTTGAACTATGGTGTTGGAGAAGACTCTTGAGAGTCCCTTGGACTGGAAGGAGTTCCAACCAGTGCATCCTAGAGGAGATCAGTCCTGGGTGTTCATTGGAAGGATTGATGTTGAAGCTGAAACTCCAATACTTTGGCCACCTCATGCGAAGAGTTGACTCACTGGAAAAGACCCTGATGCTGGGAAAGATTGAAGGCAGGAGGAGAAGGGGATGACAGAGGATGAGACGGTTGGATGGCATCACCGACTCATGGGTTTGGGTGAACTCCGGGAGTTGGTGATGGACGGGGAGGCCTGGTGTGCTGCAGTTCATGGGGTCGCAAAGAGTCAGACACGACTGAGTGACTGAACTGACTGACTGCATGATTTGGGTCTTCCTGGGTGGTGCTAGTGGTAACAAACCCACCTGCCCGTGTAGGAGATGTAAGAGACATGGGTTTGATTGCTGGGTCGGGAAGATCCCCTGGAGAAGGGCATGGCAGCCCACTCCAGAATTCTTGCCTGGAGAATCCCATGGACAGAAGAACCTGGTGGGTTACAGTCCATAGCACTGCAAAGAGTCAGACACGACTGAAGCGACTTAGCGCTCACGCCTGCATGGTCTCATTAGCTCCTTCTTCACCATCAGAGCCATCAAGGAAGCCCTTAGCTCCTTCTTTAAAACAAAAACAACCAAAGAACAAAACAGATGATCTGAAATTCCTGAAGAGCTTATTTAGATTGGTTAAGTGCCCTCCCTCCCATCTTAGCTCTGTAAACTTTTTAACGCCCAGGACAGCCTGAACCTCACTCAGCTCAGCCCAGGTGGGGCTGGCAGGGTCCCACGTGGGTCGCATCTAGATAAAGGAGGCTTTTCCCGTATTTCCTGGGCTGATGCCTCTGGCTTCTGGATGGCACCAAGATCTTTCTCCCCCTAAGGTCTCTCTCCCCTGGAGCACAGCCCTGTGGGGGTCCCCCCACTGCAGTCTCTCACAGGCAGGGTGACTTGCTGGCCTGCTGACTTTGGGCCGTGATTTTCCAGTCTCCCCATGAATGCCACTGGTGTCCTCTGGAGCCCCCACACCACGCTGTTGATAATGATGACTACTGCATTGGCACGTCTTGTTGGGGTTCAACTTCTATCCCTGCAGCTTTTGAGCTGTGTGACATGGGCAGGGGACGTCAACTTTCTGAGCCCGAGTTGCCTCTTCTGGAAAGTGGGAGTCATGCTCTTACTTGCAGGGTGGTGGTGAGTTCACACGTACAGTGTTTCTCAACCTGTTCTAGCCTGTGTCCTCTTTTGGTCAATACAAAAAATCTCGGCCTTCCTCCTTAAAGGCTCCACCTCTCCATGGCCTAATAAGCATTTCATGCACATCCACCAGCCAAGAACATTTGTCCAGCTTTCCCACAATTTGTGTTATGAAAGAAAAGACTTACCCCCGAATATAAAATCTTATTATTCTGCTGAATGTATTGTTTTGAGCTGTAGACATACCCCTCTCTCTGCCTCTCGTCATCTTGGTTCTGGGATATTTCCTGGAGTAATGAGCTTCTTTCCCCCGTTGCCATAGAAATGGAACAAGTGGGCAGGGCCTGCCGATACACACTCACTAAACCCTGGTTCCCTCCCATTCCCGCAGGCAGGCCACGGCCGAAGGACCATCAACCAGATTACGGTTTTAAGCATCGCCTCTGCAGATGCTCAAGTGTAGATAAAGCCCCCTCTTACAGTCTTTTATAGTTCACTTTATTTTTTAAAAAATAGGTTTGACTCTTCAGAGCAGTTTCAGGTTTACAGAAAAATTGCACAAAAAATACAGACAGTTCCCACACCCTGCCGCCCACCCACCCCCCCTCCACGTTTCCCTATTTCTCACATTTTGCATTAGGGCAGTGGCCTTGTTACAACTGCTGAACCAATCCTGAGATAGTATTATTATTAATAACTAAAGTCCATAGTTTCCATTAAGGTTCACTCTGTTCCACAGGTCTATGGGTTTTGACAAAAGCGTCATGCCTACATCCACCAAAACTGTATCAGACAGAGTATGTGTGTGCTAAGTCGCTTGAGTCATGCCCGACTCTTTCTGACCCTATGGACTGCAGCCCTCTAGGCCCCTTTGTCCATGGGCTTCTCCAGGCAAGCATACCAGAGTGGGTTGCCATGCCCTCTTCCAGGGGATCTTACCAACTCAGGGATTGAACCCACATCTCCTGCGTTGGCAGGCAGAGTGCTTACCACTGAGCCACCTAGAAAGACCCATCAGACAGAATAGTTTCCCTAAAGTGCCCAAGCTCGTCCCGTTCATTCCCCGCCCCCCTCCCTCTGAACCCAGCTTTCTTTGCTTTTTCTTCAGTGCCCTTTTGCCCCATGCAGGACATATACTGATTGCTTGGAACCACTTTGTTGGATGAACGAGAAGTGCAGTGGAGGGAACACAGCAGGCTGGAGCACGGTGGTGTCAGGGCAGGAAGAGGAAGCACCACCCAAATTGATCTTGCCTTTCTCAGTCACCTCCCTATTAGGAAGATGACATGGCAAGACAGTTATTCCTGAGCAGAGCGGCTGTGTGAGGGGGCCATCGACACAGCGGCACCATCCCGGTGGTCGGTGCCGCCCATCCTCACCCCATTGGTACGGCAAGGCCAGGTCACAGGAGCCCGGCCCTGAAACCGATCAACAGGATACAACCCATCAGTGTCTTCATCACTGTGACTTTTGGAGTCACCTCTAGATGTTTTGGCCCAGTAAATGATTAAGCAGTTAAATAAAGACAGGCTCATTAAGGAAACACGCTTCCCTGCGTATCTGCCCCAGTTACTCCTAAATTTAATCTGTCCATGAGCCAATTTCCAGGACAGAAACACACTGTCTTTTTTTTTTTTTTGTCTTCAGAGCCTTAACCTTGAGGTCGTTCATCAGTCAGGGCTTTTCCTGATGCTCTTCTCCCACCTCTCTCCTCGGTGGCCCTGGGGTGGGGTGGGGGGCTTCTCCGCACCCTCCCCCAGGCTGTGAGGGGCGAGCAGGTCCCGGGATACTAAAGCTTGGAGAGAGGGTCGGCCCCGCGGGCCCCGAGCCACAGGCAGCGGGCCGGCCCATGAAGGCGCCCTTTCTTCTCTTCACCCGGGAGCGCCAGCCTTAAGCGGATTGAGTTTCCTTGGTGGACAGGTCGGCCTTGTTCTCCTGTCCAGATTTGTGTCTGCTGGACTCCCCAAATTGCTTCTCGAATGTTCTCTGACCTGATTTCCCTGAGGACACATCAGACGTTGCGGGTTCCACGGGGATGGCCAGAGCACAGGGCTAGGTGAGGGTTGGGTGACCTCAGAGGGGAGACGGGCAGTGAGGAGCCAGGTGAGCCCATGCAGGATGTTCTCATGACCACGCCTGGGCCCCCTGCCCGGCTTTTTGCTTCCTTGCCCTCTGCCCTGAGCTGACTCCACTGAGGGTGAGGACCTGCCTGTGCCCCCTGACTGGGGCCAGGGGCATCCTGGGCTGCAGGGCTCGTAATCAACAGGTCAGGAGAGGACCTCCAGCCCCTTCCCAAGGCTCTGCAGCTCCCCTCACCCTAGATGGCCATGCTTCTGCTGGTCCCGGCGCCCTCCGTGGGTGAGGTATGTGGAAGGAGGGTTTTGCTGATTACAAATCCCGGGAGGAAATCTCTTTTCCCGGAATGCCGAATAGAAAGCTGTTAAAAGAGGACTTCCTCTCAGTTGAGTTGAATCCTGGGTAAAGACCCAGGCGTTGCTTGAGAAGGAAGAGCTGCCCACAGTGTGGGGAGAGCCCGCAGGAGGCCGGGACCCCCGCCTGCTGTCCCCCGCCCTGGCTTCCTCCGTTCCTTGGCAGGGTCAGGGTCCCAGTGAAACCACCACTGCAGGCGGTGGCCCTGCTCACGGTCGCTCACCCCTCGCTCAGGTCCCCGGGGTTGTGGCTGTGCCCTGCCCCTCCTGGAACAGCGGGGGGCCCAGGAGCCTCTCTGCACCACGGCCACCACCCAGCCTCACCCGGCCTCGAGTGAGGATCCCGGAGAGGACCCGGGCCCCGGCAGAGCTGATCCGTATCCTCCCCTCGTAACTGGCGGGTGTGTTAGAAGGGGAGGTGACGACGGCAGGCAGCCCCTCGCATGGAAAGAGAATGAAGACAGCACATCCAGAGATATCGGGGTGGGGGAGACGGAGGGGTGCCTGAGAGTCTTTGCCTCCCTGCACCCAGCAGGCCCCTGTGTCTGCTTCCTACCTGTCTTTTCTGGATTTATTTTTGTCATCCACTAAGTCCTCCATTTTACTTCTGTTCATTCATTCAAATTCTGTTTCTTTTTTCTTTTCTCCCCCCCCCCCCTTTTTTTTTTTTGCAAGTAAAAGAGTGCCGATGGATCCAGAAGTGGTGAGGAGCTCTCTCCACCTCGTGGGAGGTGGGCTGGCAGGGCAGCCGGGAGGGCAGGGACCAGCCTGCCTGGGTTTGAAGCTGATCTCTGCACTTAGCACGGGTTACTCTGGGCCAGAACTTGGAGCTTCTGATCTGTAAAATAGGAGTAATCCAGTGTCTACCTTGGGCGGGCGGTTATAAAGATGAGGTGAGTTGATACACACTGCAGGTGATTTGAACAGGGCCTGGGGTGCAGTCAGTTCAAGAGCTGCTATTATTACCCTCTCCCTTGGGCCCAGTGGCTGGTGAGCACAGCCTCACTACGCCCAAGTGCTGGAGGAAAGGGAACAAGCTCAGAGTGTGAGAGACGCTCTCTTGTGACCGGGTTAGTGTCTAGCTGGGGGGCTGATGGTCTTGCTGGCAAGTGAGGGACAGACAGGGTGCCGGCTGAGTCCTTGCAGATGACCAGGGGCTGGCCTGGGCCTGCCTCCTCACGCACCAGCACCCAGACCCAAGTGGGCGCTACTGGACCTGCTTAGGTCAGAGGCGTGGAGGGGGCCCACAAATCAGCGGTTCTACCCCGAGGCTGCCTAGAGAAACCTCAGAGAAACACACACAGGTGCTCACAAGCTGTGCCCGCAAATGTCTGAAAGAGTACTGTTTGAGATGGCAAATAGCCGGATACCGTCCACAGGCCCGCTGACAGGAGGATGGGTAAGTGCACTGAGTTATAAACACACAGTAGAGTACACCATATACTGGTAAGAGGAAATCAAGTATAACCACACACTAGGAGAAAATATTTGCAAATGATACGAATGATAAGGGGTTAATGTCCAACATCCATGGGCTTCCCAGGTGGTGCTAGTGGTAAAGAATTTGCCTGCCCCATGCAGGAAACGCAAGAGATGCAGGTTCGATCCCTGGGTTGAGAAGATCGCCTGGGGTAGGAAATGGCAAGCCACTCCAGTGTTCTTGCCTGGAAAATCCCATGGACAGAGGAGCCTGGCGGGCTACAGTCTAAGGGGTTCACAGAGTTGGACACGACTGAGCACCTGAGCATGCACACATCCAACATATATAAACAGCTCACACGCCAAATAAACCCGCGGCCTCATCAGAGAAGGGGCAGGAGAACGAAAGAAAGATGTTTCTAAAGAGGAAATGCAGCTGGGCAAAAGCTCATGAGAAGATGTTCAACACCGCTAATGGTCAGAGAAATGCCGATCAAAACCACAATGAGGTATCACCTCACACCTGTCAGAGGGCTACTGTCAGAGAGAACGTAAGTTACAAGCGTTGGCGAGGGTGTGGAGAAAAACCTCCTGCATTGGTGACAGTGTAAATCGGGGCAGCCACCGTGGAAGCAGCATGGAGCTTTCTCAAAAACCTGAAAGTTGAATTACGATATGATCCAGCAGTCCCACTCCTAGGTATATATCCGAAAAAACCAAAAACATGAGTTCAAAAAATGCATGCACTCCAATACTCATAGCGGCATTATTTACAGTAGCCAAGATATGGAAGCAACCTGAGTGTCCATCAACAGATGAGTGGATAAAAGAGTACGTGATATATATATCTACAAGGAATGCCACTCAGTTATAAGAATAAAATGTTGCCATTTGCAGCAGCATGGACGGACTTGAAGTACATTATGCTAACTGAAATACGTCAGTCAGAGAAAGACAAATACTGTTTCATATCGCTTACATGTGGAATCTAAAAAATACAACACACTAGTGAATAAAACAAAAAAGAATCAGACATAGAGAACAATCTAGTGGTTATCAGTGGAGAGAAGGGAGGGGTGATAAAGGGGTAGGGAAGTAAAAGGTACAAACTACTAGGTATAAAATAAGGGAAGTAAGAGGTACAAACTTAGATATAAAATACGCTACAAGGATATATTGTACAACACAGGAAATGTAACCAATATTTTATTAATAGCTACTCATAGAATATAACCTTTAAAAATTGAGAATCACTATATTGTACATTTGTAGCATATAACATTAGTTAATTAGTTCAGTCGCTCAGTCGTGTCCGACTCTTTGCGACCCCATGAATCTCAAAGGCCTCCCTGTCCATCACCAACTCCCGGAGATTACTCAAACTCATGTCCATCAAGTCGGTGATGCCATCCAGCCATCTCATCCTCTGTCGTCCCCTTCTCCTCCTGCCCCCAATCCCTCCCAGCATCAGGGTCTTTTCCAATGAGTCAACTCTTCGCATGAGGTGGCCAAAGTATTGGAGTTTCAGCTTCAGCATCAGTCCTTCCAGTGAACACCCAGGACTGATCTCCTCTAGGATGCACTGGTTGGATCTCCTTGCAGTCCAAGGGACTCTCAAGAGTCTACTCCAACACCACAGTTCAAAAGCATCAATTCTTCAGCGCTCAGCTTTCTTCACAGTCCAACTCTCATATCCATATATGACCACTGGAAAAACCATAGCCTTGACTAGACGGACCTTTGTTGGCAAAGTAAAGTCTCTGCTTTTTAATATGCTATCTAGGTTGGTCATAACTTTCCTTCCAAGGAGTAAGCATCTTTTAATTTCATGGCTGCAGTCACCATCTGCAGTGATTTTGGAGCCCAGAAAAATAAAGTCTGACACTGTTTCCACTGTCTCCCCATCTGTTTCCCATGAAATGATGGGACCGGATGCCATGATCTTAGTTTTCTGAATGTTGAGCTTTAGGCCAACTTTTTCACTCTCCTCTTTCACTTTCATCAAGAGGCTTTTTAGTTCTTCTTCACTTTCTGCCATAAGGGTGGTGTCATCTGCATATCTGAGGTTATTGATATTTCTCTCGGCAATCTTGATTCCAGCTTGTGCTTCCTCCAGCCCAGCGTTTCTCATGATGTACTCTGCATATAAGTTAAATAAGCATATAACATTACTGTATATCAGCTATTGTTGTTTAGTAGCTAAGCCATGTCCAGCTTTTTTGCGACCCCACACTCCTCTGTCCATGGGATTTCCCAGACAAGTATACTAGAGTGGGTTGCCATTTCCTTCTCCAGGGGATCTTCTTGACCCAGGGATCAAACCCATGTCTCCTGCATTGGCAAGCACATTCTTTACCACTGAGCCCACCTGGGAAGCCCAATTTAGGAGGAAAAAAAAAAACTGCAATCATGGGGGTCAACATGGTTAAACTGGAAACACAGGATACTGAACTTAAAATGCAAGTTGCAGAAGAATCTAAGATGCATTTTTGATAAAGCTTGAAAACAAGAAAATAAGCACATAAGCGCATTAGACACACACTGTATTTGGTAAACACAAGAAGTGAAGCAAGGGGAAGAGACCAAATGAAACACAGGGTGTGGTCAGCTCACGGTGGGTTTAGACGTGTAGGGATGGGGGAGGGAGGGCATCACGGTGGATCCGCCTCAGCTAGGATGGCCTCAGCTAGGATGGCCTTGGCAAGTTCTGGCGCCTACACCGAATGGAGGGGTTATGGGATTTGTTTTGTCATTATGCTTTATGATTTAGTATAAACTGCATTCAGGTATCCATGTGAAATAGTTCATAATAAAATGTTAAAATGTTTCAAAAGAGAATGCTGGCTTGACTTTGCTGTTACTTACGTTTCTCCCCTCCTTCCATCTTTCCTTCTTTCTTGTCTTCTTCCTTCCCTCTTTCTTTCTCCCTCCTTCCCTCCCTCATCTCTCCCTTCCTTCCTTGTATTTTAATGAGCAAGTATAATTTTGTCTCTAAAAAGATAAATTACAAAGCAATTTTCAGTTCCACTGCCATTGCCTGGATGAGCCTGCAGTTCATCCAGCCACCATCCTCACTCCCTCCACTTCAGCCCCTACTCAGCCTCAGAGGGATCTTTGAAACCCTCAGTGGCATTGGGCAACTTTCCTGCTTAAAACTCACCAGTGCTTCCTGAAAGCCTGAGGCCATTCGAGCCCACTGTCGTCTTTAGCTGGGTTGATCCCTGACCTTTGTAACCAGAACTAGAATTCCCTGAACCCAAGCCCTGCCTCCTGTCTCTGGGCTCTTGCTCAAGCTGTACTTGAAAGAACAAGTCAGGTCTAGGCAGCTTTGTCAATGTCTTTAAGGGTGCAGCAGCCAAAAGAGATCAGGTTCGAGCTTCATTCTCTGCAGGGCTCAATTTAGGTAACACCCCCTCCAGGAAGCCTTCCCTGATGCCCATCCTTTGTTCTCTCAGCCCCTCTGTGAACCCCTATCAAAACATCCTGAACTTTCCACAGTGCTGTTAAATTTTCCATCGATGTATCTCCTCCATTGGACAACAGCACCCTGAAGGCAAGAACTGGGTCTTTATTTTCTTTGTTTCTATAGTTACTGAACTACAGGCTCTGGCACTGCGGCACTCGAATGCCAGCTCCATGAGGGTGGGGATTTTGTCAGTTTTGTTTACCCATGAATTCCAAGTACCTAGAACAGTGTCTGGTACGTGCAGACATGTCACAAACATTTGTCGAGTGAGTGAATGAATGGATGGTTGGATGGGTGTTATACCGCACTGAGGAGAATTCTGCTGCTCGGCAGCTGTGAGAGCCTGGGTCAGACACTCGGCTCTCTGTGCCGCCCTTTCTCCCTCTGTAAATGGGGGTATTAATAGTACCTTTCTTGAAGGGTAACTAGGAGAATGCATGTGCAAGTACCTAACGAATGTCAGACACACAACCCAAGCTGGTGCATATGATTCTCAGCCTGACCCCGAAGGCCTGGACAAACTCCCAGGCGGCCCAGTCCCCTCCCTGTGTGGTCCACGGGAAAAGTAATCACGGGTCTGTGCTCCTTCTCCTTGACCAGGGGCTAGTGACCTCTGGGGGTCACCTCTGAGTGCTGGGTCAGTGCATCTATTGTGCAGGGGCCCTTAATGGCTGGGCAGCTCCAACGAGTCCCCGGAGCCCAGCTGGTCTGTGCAGCCATGACCGTGGTCCCCATTTCCTGAATGGCTCTTCTTTAAATAGAGGCAAACTCTTCGGCAGCCACAGGCAGCTCCTGACTCAGCCGTCTGACCACTCTCTCAGGTCACTTTGGGTCTGGAAATTGTAGGACGGAGGCAGCAGGGAGGTGGAATCATGCAGACCTGGGTTCCAGGATTGCTTCCCCCGCCCCGCACCCCATTCTGTCTGTGTGAGGCTGAGCAAGTAACTTTATCACTCTGAGCCTCAGGCTCCACATCTGTGAGATGGGGAAACCAAACCTATCCTATCCAGTGGGACTGTTGTGAGGATGCATTCGATTTTCCTGGTAAAGTGGTATTCACTAAAGCGTTATATAAATATCATGTATATATATAATATTATGTAGAAGTATAAGATGTGATAGCTTCCCTAATGGCTCAGTGGTAAAGAATCAGCCTGCCACGCAGGAGACATAGATTCAATGCCTGGGTCTAAAAGGTCCCCTGGAGTAGGAAATGGCAACCCATTCGGGTATTCTTGCCTGGGAAATCCCATGGAGAGAGGAACCTGGTGGGCTACAGTCCATGGGGTTGCAAAAGAGTCAGACACGGCTTAGTGACAGATTATAAGATGTGGTACTTACATAATTACAAAAATGATGATGACAGTGTCTGCATTTCAATGAATTATTTTATGTAGACTGAGCTTGTACATATGTGCTGTGTGTCTGTATATTTATATATAGACATATATGGTATGTATAAATAGACACTTCACATTATGTAAGAGAAAGTGACATCACAGGAAAGACGCGTCTCTGTTATTGAGCATGTCGGTGTGCGTGAACGAACAACGGAGTGCTTGGAATGCCAGTTCAGTGCTGCAGTGCTGCCTAAACACAGCCCAGGTCTTAGAGTCGCTGATGCACAGACAGAGGGCTCCTGGTGCAGCCTCCCAGCTCCGAAGCGCCCGCTCACCTGCACCTCCCCATGTTCTTGCTGCTTCTCCTGCCACACCAGGCTTTTCCTGTCACCCACACCTGGGGCAATCACCCTGTTACAGAACTTGTGGTCAGATGAATAGTTGGATGGATAGATGGGTAGATGAGTGATCAGATGGATGAAAGGACTGATGGATGCATGCATGCATGCTGCTTGGATGGATGGTCAGATGGATAGATGGATGGATAAATGGATGGATAGATAGATGAATATCACAGATCTACCCTTGAGGAGCTTACGGTCCATTTGGAGTAATAAGATTTAGACCCATAAAATGGTCAGTCGTAACTCAAGGCACTTTGTGGTCCAGTGTCTTTGATGGAAGGATGTATTTCTGTGGGAGGAAGAAGAGGAAGGACCTTGTGACTGGCAAATGGAAAGGAAGCCCATGATAATCTCCTTGAAGGACAGAAATTTTGTTTGTATGAAACAGGAGACATTCTCAAAAGACCCAAGGACAGCCTCTTCCAGTTTCAAACACCCTTCTGTGTCTTGGCTGAAATTCAGTACTGCATCGTTTCAGTTCTTCAGGTCTTCATTAGATATTCCCCCCTGCCAGGCTCTGTGCCAGGGTCTGGGGACACAGACAAACCCGAAGGTCCTTGTCTGAGAGCCTCAGATCTGCAAACATCACACAACTGTGCAGGTCACAGCAGAGAGGTGTCGGCGCAGAGAAGAAGCAAGACAATCTAACCACCGAGACAAAGAGTCAGGGAGGAGGTGGAGGTTAAGCTGATCCCTAAAGGGTGGACAGGAGGCTGTCCTAGTAGAAGAAGAACCACAGGCAAAGCAGAAGAAGAGGTGAGAGCTTGTGGCTTCCTAGCCTGAATGCCCGCTACTCATGGGAAAGCGAGAGAAGAAGCTGGAAAGCTTGGTGGTCGTGCCCAGTTGGCCAAGGCCTTAGACCTTTTTCTGGAGGTGATGGAGAGCTCTTGTTGGCATTTAAGCAGGAGGGAGACCTGGTTGCATTTGAGGCATGGTAGGAGGGGAAGATCATGGCATCCGATCCCATCACTTCATGGGAAATATATGGAGAAACAGTGGAAACAGTGTCAGACTTTATTTTTCTGGGCTCCAAAATCACTGCAGATGGTGACTGCAGCCATGAAATTAAAAGACACCTACTCCTTGGAAGGAAAGTTATGACCAACCTAGACAGCACATTAAAAAGCAGAGACATTACTTTGCCAACAAAGGTCCATCTACTCAAGGCTATGGTTTTTCCAGTGGTCATGTATGGATGTGAGAGTTTGACTGTGAAGAAAGCTGAGTGCTGAAGAATTGATGCTTTTGAACTGTGGTGTTGGAGAAGACTCTTGAGAGTCCCTTGGACTGCAAGGAGATCCAACCAGTGCATCCTAGAGGAGATCAGTCCTGGATGTTCATTGGAAGGACTGATGCTGAAGCTGAAACTCTAGTACTTTGGCCACCTCATGCGAAGAGTTGACTCATTGGAAAAGACCCTGATGCTGGGAGGGATTGGGGGCAGGAGGAGAAGGGGATGACAGAGGATGAGATGGCTGGATGGCATCACTGACTCAATGGATATGAGTTTGAGTAATCTCCGGGAGTTGGTGATGGACAGGGAGGCCTGGCGTGCTGCAATTCATGGGGTCGCAAAGAGTCGGACACTACTGAGCGACTGAACTGAACTGAACTGAGGAGGGGAAGAGGCCACAGCAAATTTGAAAGTGGTGTAGGTCTAAATAGAAGCTCCAGATAGACAGGACATTTCATTTATTCATCTCTAGAAGTGGAGGGAAGGCAGGTAAAGACTGCTTATCCCACTGTCCAGGGCAACACAAGGGGGTGGGAAGTTGATGACTGTTTTTCCTGCTCTAAGAAATTCAAGACGTCTGACCGCACCCCTGCCCCACGTCCAGGGTACGGAGCGCACTTACTGGGCGGTGCTGTCTGTCTCTGGATTCTCTTGCCTGCCAGATCAGAAAGGAAGGGCAGGCCCCCTCTGAGCTGCAGGGGACAGAACACGGGGCTGGGCTTCTATAGGGAGGAGGGGAGGAGAGGCACCTAGTGGGCAGGCAAAGGGAAGAGGGCTGGGGGAGGGAAAGACTGGAAAAGTGAGGAAGGTAACCCCTGGTAAGATCCAAACTGAAAGGCAAAGTGGGGAATCTAGAGAAAGGGCTGAACTATGACCACAGGCAGAATTTTCTGTTTCCAAATGCATGTGAGGAGGAAGGTTTCATTTCCCATGAGTTTGGGAGAAATGACCCAAGAAAACAGAAGGTGTGATGGTACAGGTGGATAAGAAAATGTTTTATAGCTCGTCTCCTGAAACATTTGTTTTTAAAGGAGACACTCGAGGGCCCGAGTACCAAATGCCTGACCACAGGACAGGGCAGGTCACATACATGAGGGAAGCAGGCTATGTGTTCAGAACACAGGAGGTCAGGCATGAAGGTGCACTGCAGGCAACAGCAGGCTATAGTAACCAGGAGACAATAGAGGAAGGTGGAGACTGTGACAAATAGACCATGGAGCCAGCCAGAGCAAGCAGCACAGGTCAGCTCCAGTGATTTATTGTCATGAATAAATACAGGTCCAGGGTGGCCAGGGCTTCTGATTTTTTTTTTTCAATTCAGAAACTTTTTTTCCCCTTTTTAAAAATGTTTAAATTCATTTATTTTTAATTGAAGGATAATTGTTTTATAGAATTGTGTTGGTTTCTGCCAAACAACAACATGAATCAGCCATAGGTATACATGTGTCCCCTCCCTCTCAAACCTCCCTCCCCATTCCGCCCTCTAGATTGTTACAGATTGTTACAGGTTTGAGTTCTCTGAGTCACAGAGCAAATCCCCATTGGCTATCTATTTTACATAAGGTAATGTGAGTTTCCCTGTTCCTCTCATATGAAACTTCTGATTTACAAATTGTAGCAAGTAGGTCAGATATTTTTCTAATCATTGTGCTGCCTAAATCGTGGAAACAGGCAAACGCACCCCACCCGTGGGACACTTGTGTGCCCCTCTGCTCTAGTCCAACCTTGCAGTCAACTGAAAACACATTTTGCAGGCTCTGCTGCCTCCTCTAGTGTCCCCGGCTCTCCCAGAGCCGGTCTGGAGAGAGGACTGGCCTGGGGGTCAGGGTGTGGCATTTACTCCCCAATTCTACGTCTAATGAGATTGCTAGAGCAGGCCCTTCAACTGCTCCAGACCTCAGTTTACCAATCTATATAGTGGCAGGAAGGTCTCTAGGGATCCGCCTGCCCAAATTCTCCTCTCTTCGTTCTCATCCTCCTTACGTCACTGCCACTTTCCATTACGTAAGGCCCTGCTATGTGCCAGCCGTTGTGCTGCCCACGATCACACAGCTGTTGGTGCTGCTAGAGCTGGTTTCCAGCCCAAAACTGTGTGACCCCAAATGCCATTGGCTTAAACACTCTATTCTACCATCTCCAGGAAAAGCAAATTATTCAATAATTCAGGTGATGCTCAAGGGAAAAGGAAAGATGCTCAGTTGCCTTCCATTCTGCTACCCAACTTCTAGGCGACCCCAAGGATGATTTCGGTAGCTCATGGGCCCGTACAGATTTTTGAGGGTTCTCTCTGACTTTGCCAAAGGCTGGAGACTGGAGAATGTCACCAAAGGCCAGAGGAACCAACACGAAATGCACTGGGGCGGGGGTGGGGGTGCCTCAGCTTGGTGGCTCAGCCTCGGCTCCCCTAAGGTTTCAGGCCAGGCCTGGGCTCACTGGAGTGGGGTGCGTCAGTTTGCACCCCGGGCAGAGGGAGCTGGGAGGAAAGCACTGACCTGCAGAGAAAGGCTGGAGTGGGTGGGCAGGCCAAGAGCAGGGCCCCTGCTGGGATCGGGGTGACCTCAGGCAGCTCATGCTTGCCCCTTGGCTCCAGTGTGGAGACCAAGACCCAAACCGGAAGTTCTATTGAATCAAGGGGGTTCCCCCACATATTGCTTTCTTTGGTTATTTCAAATGTCACCACTTTCCACTCCATTGTTCAAATCAAAGCCTGGATGATCCTTGACCCCTTCTTTCCCCTCAAGTACCATATTCAATCCTTTGCCAGATTCTGTGACCCTCCCTGAAAGGTCTCAAGAATCCATTAGCTCCCCTCCATCAGCCTGTGACTCCGCAGCCTCCTTGCCGATGTTCATGGTCACTCCTTTCCAGTCTACTCTTGATCCAGCGGCTGGAGAAATTTTTATAAAATGCAAATCTGGCCTTGTCCCTCTTCTGCTCTAAAGCCCGTTGGTGGCTCCCCAGGGCACCGTTAATAAAACCCAGGCTTCTCTCTACGACCTACAAATCCCTTCATCATTTGGCCCTGACGAACCACACTCCAGCCACCGTGGCCTGGTTTCAGTTCTTCCCACGCTTTGAGTTCTTTCTGACTTTGGAGTCCCACTGAGCTGGATTTGAATCCCAGGTAACCGCGGGTAAGTGACGGTACCTCTCTGAGCCCCACTCTGCTGACTTCTGAAACGGGTATAATTGTGTAGCTTATTTCAAGGTTTAAACAATAAAACCAACAGGTGTGGAGCACTCTTTTGCTGGAAACTTACAGTCCCACTGGAAAGGGAGGAGAGAGAGATTTAGTCTAGTGATAACTTTACCTGCCTCTTCTACTTTAACAACAAAATAAGTCAAGACATTCATAAATCTTGGCTTCTTTTTAAGTGAGTTGTACAAAGAAGTATCAACTGTTTTCACTTTTTAAAGAAAACTACAAAGTCTCCATCTCCTTATTTTGAATGTGGTACTAATTCCTCCCTTGCTTTTCCTTATATTTTTATGATTTAGTTATGAATTCCTAACCAATGGATAGCTAGTTTTGGCTGTGTGGAGACTTTGGGTAAATGGAATTATACTGTACGTGTCTGTGACTTGCTTTTTTCACTCGCATGAGGGGTTGGGAGCCCAAACCTAAGCCCCCGAGCCCAAGCCCCAAACCCAAGCATCAATTCCCGGGTTGGGAAGATCTGCTGGAGAAGGGAAAGGCTACCCACTTCAGTAGGCTTGGGCTTCCCTGTGGCTCAGCTGATAAAGAATCCACCTGCAATGCGGGAGACCTGGGTTAGATCCCTCGGTTGGGAAGAGCCCCTGGAGAAGGGAAAGGCTACCCACTCCAGTGTTCTGGTCTGGAGAATTCCGTGGACTCAAGCCCAAGCATGCAGTGGGTGATTCATCTTCACTCCTGTGTTGTGTTCCTCTGGGTGAATGTCACCTAGTTTCCTCAGATGTTCTACTTTCTGTGGGCATTTGGGCTGTTCCCGTCTTTACCATCGTGAATAGCATTGCTGAGCGAGTGAGTGTGCATGTATCCTAGCATGCACTTGCAAGGTTCCCTGGAGGGTCCACAGCTAGGAGAACAACTGTGGATCTCTGGGTGTGTGTGTGTTCAGCTGAACTGGGTAATGCCAAACTGCTTCCAAACGGATCATTTTGCGAGAATTCTCCCACCAGCGATGGATGGGAGTGCCCATTGCTTCTCATCCACTGGCATCTCGTTTGTCAGAATGATCAGGGCGTCGTGCAGCCCGACAGTTCCTGCCTGAGCCCACCAGGACTGCGGCTGTACCTCTCCTCAGACCCTCCAGTGTAGGGCCTGGGCTGATCGCAGTCTTGAAGAAGGTCAGAAATGCTGGAGCCTGCTTTTTTAGAGGAGGAGGACTCCTCATCCAGTCTGCTCAGGGGGAAATAAGACTATTGTATTCCTCTGCCCTGAACTTTCCAGAGGTGCCCAGCTCATGTGCATTAAAATTCCAAGTCCTTCCTGTGCCCATGTAGCACCATCTCCTGCGCTGACCTCCTTCCGTGTTTGAACTCACCGAGCATGTTGATCAGGGCTTTGCCCTCATGGATCCTCTGCAGGAACGCTCTTGCCCAGATCTCCACTTTGCTCCATGCTCCCTCAGTCCCTTTTAGGGCCTGTGCCCAGGGACCTTCTCTGGCCACCCTGTCTAAAAGACTGGCCGCTGTCCATCGCTCTCTGTCCCCGGCCCTGCTCTATTTTTCATGCAAACATGACTGTGCAATGCTTTATATGCAGGTGTTCCTCTGTCTGCTGTCTGCTTCTCCCCCAGGGTATGGGCTCCAGGAGACGGGGATGCATCTCATTTCCTGTTGTGTGCACACGCCTAGGGCAATGCTCGCTTAGGAAGTATTTGTTGAGTGAATCAGTAAATGAGTGAGTTGCTCAACGTACTTTAAATAAATAAAAATAAAATTCACTTTTCAAAAAAAAGAGCCCTCAGCTTTGGAGACTGGTTCAATAATGAGTTCTTTTCATTTAACAACATTCCTTACTAAATTCTTGTGAAGAAATGAACAGAGTAGGGTTCTTTCATTACTGTGCCTGAAAACACTCAATGATTAAATAAGCTATACATACACACATATACAAAAAGTAGTCTCTGTATATTCATTTTATTCCACCCTTCTTGCCCAGCAGCCAATGTTAACTATATCCTAGATGTCAACCCCAATTGTTGGCTATATAGCTAATTTCTTTTTAAAATCACATTAGCATTCCATTGTTTGAGTGACCTGTAATTTACTCAACCAGTTGATGGACCAGTCTATGTCACTATAAACAGTACTAAAATAAACATGTGCTACTTATAAGTCTTTTAAACTGGTGTTTGTTATGTTGGATAGGTTCCCATGTAAAGGATTATGTGGTCAAAAGATATGAATATTTCGTATTTTAATAGATATGACAAGGTTACTTTCCAAGGGGTCATTTGTTCTGCTCCTTTGCTTTCCCAGGTGACTTCTTGGCTCCTGGCTTCCCTGGTCCTGGCCCCCCACCCCCCACCCCACCAGAGGTCACTCAGAAGTTGGGTGCGTCCTGAACATCTTCCCTGGAAAACTGGTTTCCAGGTGAGTAGTTGCTCCTGGTCAGCCAGTTTATTTGGGGAAAGCGATCCTAACCCCATGCCTCACTCCCCTGCAGGTGCCTCGACCACTTCCCCTTCAGCTGCTCAGCTAGGCCGGGTCTAGTCAGGTAAAGTGGCTTCAGGAGCCAACCGCAGAGAGAGGGCGAGGATGGGGGGTGAGGAGGAGAGAGAGGAGGGAAGTGGCTGTTGGAAAAAGGCATGTTCTCACTCTGCTCTGGGTCCCCTTTCTTTTTTATCTTATTTATTTATTTTTGGTTGTGCTGGGTCTTCGTTGCTTTGTCTAGGTGCGGTGAGCAACTCTTGGTGGCGGTGTGTGGGCTTCCTGTTGCGGCGGCATCTCTTGCTGCGGAACATGCGCTCGAGGTCCACGGCTTCGGGAGTTGCAGCCCTCAGGCTCAACAGTTGTGGGGCAAGGGTCTGGGCGCTCTGAAGCATGTGGCATCTTCCTGGATCAGGGACTGAACCCATGTCCCGTGCATTGGCAAGGCGGATCCTTAGCCACTGCACTACCAGGGAAGTCCTGGGTCCCCTTTCTCTACTGTCTTATAGCTGACATCATCCTAACGATGATGATGATAATCATAGCAACAGCGATGATAATGACAGTCAGCATGTACAGCGGTGATTCTCAACAGGGGGAGATTTTGTGCCCCCGGGGGACATCTGGCAGTGTGTGGAGACATGTTTTTGTTGTCACAACTTGGAAGAGGGGTTGCTATTGGCATCTAATAAGGCCAAGAATGCCGCTGTACATCCTACACTTGCTGAACAGCCCCCAACAACACATACACAGCAAAGAATGATCTGCCCCAAATATCAATAGTACCGAGGCTGAGAACACCTGGTTTCCAGTGCGCTTAACTGTGTGATGAGAGCTGTCCTGGGTGCTCAGTAAGTGTTAGTCGCCCAGTCGTGTCCGACTCTTTGTGACCCCGTGGACTGTAGCCTGCCAGGCTCCTCTGTCCATGGGATTCTCCAGGTGAGAATACTGGAGTGGGTTGTCATTCCCTTCTCCAGAGAATGTTCCAGACCCAGGGATCGAACTCAGATCTCCTGCATTGCAGGCCGATTCTTTACCAGCTGAGCCACCAGCCTATATGCACCATCTAATTTAGTTCTCACAGTGTTCTGTGAGCTAGGATTACCATTGAGCTCATTTTACAGATGAGGAAACCGAGGCTCAGGGAGCTAAAGTGACCTACTCAAGGCCCGCAGTTTTGGGGTGGCAGGAGAAGCGTTTGCCCTCTGGTTTTCTTGGCTGCACCCCTCTAGGTGGTCTCTGGTTCACCCTCTTTCCCCCTGTCCTGTGACTGAGTGCCAGTGGGTCCGATGGCTTCATGCTCTTGCAGCAGATGGAGTGTCTAATACAAACCATGTGCTAAAGGCTTGGGTGGGGTGACGGCCTGGTGTGATCTCGGTCCCTCCCAGGTACTTCTGGGACAGCCGGGAGGTCACCCTCTGAGTCCCTCAGCCCTGAGTTCCCTGTGGGGTGGGGGGGTGGGGTACCTTCCTCCCTTCCCTAAACACCTGGCTCAGGCCCCGCCCCAGGGCATGCTTTGTGACCTGGGAAGCTGGCAGCCGAGGGGACACGTGGGCAGCAAATCCTGTTATGTCTGATGTGACATTCCCAAACCAAAGGTGGGCTGTCCTGTCCCACCGCTGGGAGTGTGTTTGCATCCTCTGCTTGCACATATGCCTGTGTGTGTGTGTGTCCCTGTGTGTGTATTGATTTGTGTGTGTCATAGTGGGTCTGTGAACGTGCAGGTAAGTGTGAGATTGTGCTGTGTGTCCTTGTACATAGGTGTCTCTCTGTGTACATGGCGTCCTTCTTCCTCTACCTGCCTGTGTTTGAATATCTGGGCAGATATGTCTGTGGATTTGCTTACCTCTGACTGTGTTAGCGCGGTATCCATGTCTACATGTATATGTAGGTGACTGTGGGTGTGATTGTGTCCATGTGTGTGTAAAATGAATCTGTGTACATGTGCACACATGAAGGTATGTTGATGTGTTTCTATGCACACAGATATTTGGGGGGTGTGTCTGTACCTACATCTCTGTGCTGAGTAAACAGTGTGTCTGCCTGTAGACGTGTCCCAGTGACTGTAGGTTGTGTGTTTGTGTGTGCATGTAGACTGTGCTCCGTGATCACTGGGTGTGTGTGTGTGAGAGGGAAGAGACTGACTCCAGGATGTTGCCAACACAGAGGAAGCTGCAAACGCTGCTCTTCATTTGCTCCTTGTAGCCTCCGGGGGTCTCAGCATCTCACCTCTCCTTAGGTCAGAAGAGGTAACCACGGGGGGGCCACCCTGGGACCCTGGCTCTCCCTCCCTGCTTCCCCTGCTGGCCCCCACAGAGTCAGACGTCAGGGGTGACGGCCTCTGCCCGCCCCTGCCAGCCAGTCACTGGGTTGAACATTTCCCGAGGCCTCATAGCTCCGGGGTCAGTGCACACAGGCAGCCTCTGGTTTGCATGCTTTCCCTTCTGTGGACTGAGGAGAGCAGGTGCTGGGGAAGCAGATGAACCAGGGTTACAGTTTCCCTCCATGGAATAGGCTGGCTCAATCAAGGTTTGCTTCACCTCAAGAAATTTAATCTTGGCAATGCATTCACTCACTTGTGTGTGTTAAACTCTAGTGTATTTGCCAAATCCGTACACTTCCTATAACTATTGTTTTGCATTTTAAAAAACTGATCTGCTTTTAAAAATGTAAATACTTATTTAAGCTTTATTCAAAGCAATTATCTTCTGTAATCAAAGATTAGACATGCTACTTATATATTTATACATTTAAAAAATTTGTTTTAATATATATTAAAATAAAAGGCACACATCCCTATACTCCTTCAAACTATCCTGTTTGTCCCACGTGGGGGTGAGAATGCTCTGGAAGTTCCCTCTTGTCAGCTTTAAAAGGAACAGTCTGTGTTAGAAGATCTGATTTCCATACACCTTGCTCGGAAAGACACCTTTTGCATAAAAACAGGCAGAGCTGGTGTACCTGCCTTCAGTTACTGGGAGAGAGATTTCCACACTCCCCAGTGGATAATTCTTGGTTAGGGCAGGACTCCTGGGGAGCCTAGGAAGGCAGTGCTGGAGGGTGGCTCCCCAGAGCTTCTGAGAAGCTCTCTGCCGTTGTCTTTCCTTGGTCAGGATCCTCCCCTGGGGAACCATCAGCTCCTGGTGTCACTGCCTCAGTGACCCTGGGTGGACCACAGAACTCCTCCATGTGCAGGTGAAGAGCATAGAGGGGAGGGCAGGAGGGGGGATGGGGGACAGATGCGCAGACAGACGGGCGGGGCCCCCAGCTCTCCCGGCCTAATGAATTTCCTTCCCCGGCCCTCAGGCAGGTCAGAAAATGAGACCAGTGACAGCATCTGGGATGATTCCAGGAAGAGGCTAATAAATCAGGCCCAGGATGAATCTAGCTACCCCGGAGATGGAGGGAGGCAAGCCAGGTACAAGGACAGCTGTGGGGGGGTGGGGGTGGTCCCCGGGACCCTGCTGCACCCAGCCTTTGGGTGACGCTGGAAGGAGTGCCCTTCTGACAGGAGTCGGTGGGCTCGGAGGCACCAACTGTGGGTGGGTGGGAGATGAGTTCTCCTGGTGGCCTGGCTTTCTGACCTCTGGGGCTCAGCACCGGACCACTCTACCCCCACCTCCCCTCACCGTGACTTCCTTTCAAATGCACCGGTACCAGGAGGGCATCATTCCTCTTCAGGGAAGCCTCCTGGATCCCGAGGGGCTCCGTCCATGTGCCCCGAAAGGTCCCTGAACGCCCACCTTCAGCAACCCCCCCAACACACACACAGAGGCAGGCTTCATCTGCTTCCCTTGTGGAATGCAAGCTTGTGGGGGCAGGGGTGGCAGTTCCTGGCATGTGGTAGGTATTAAATATTCATTCGGTGTTAGCTAAGGGAAAGAAAGGAGGGAGAAGTCAGAGGTAGCAGGGGTTGTACCTCTCCAGGGGAGCAGACTCCACCCGTCCCCAGACAGAGGCCACTTTGGCCACTCGGGACCCTGAGGGCACCCAGCTGCTTGTGCTGGCCCCACCACGAGCCGGGGGCAGGCCTTAGCCTCCTGTTCATAACCTTCCTGAACCTGCAGGGAGGTTCTCCTCTTGTTTGTGTGAATCCAATCTGGTAGGCTATTTGTAAATATTTAGAGAGGCATGGAGTTTCTTCCACTTACCAAGTGTCAACTATGAAATCACACACTCTCCATCTGTTGGGGGAGTGGATGAGAGAATACCTCCTTTAACTTCATTTTGCAGATGGGCAACCTCAATCCCAGTTAGGGCAGTGAACGTGTCCTGGCTCAGACACAGGTTAAGTGAGCACATGATTGGCACTGATAGGCCAGTTCTGGAACCAAACTGCCAGGGGCCAGAACCGAGCTTGTGACTTGGTGACCGTATGCCTGCAGGCACTTACCCTCTTTAAGCCCTGCTGTCTCATCTGTAAGGCGAGGGTGCAAAGGGTACCTTCCTCATGGTGTTGGTTGGAGGATGGAACAAGATGCTAGGCTTCTTGTGTCCTACGCTAGGGTTCAAGGTCTTCCCGGGGAAAGTTTGCATTGTCACAAAGAAAAGGACTGTGGGTGCGTGGTGTGAATAAGAGCGTGTGAGTGTTCAATATCATGGACATTTGCGAAAGCTCCTGTGACTCTGACCCTCTGCGCATGCGGGAGAGTATTTGTGTGTGCGCATGCATGGAAGTGAGAGAGTGGCATTCAAGGGCACAAGGTACCCTGTGAAGTGCGATTTTGTGTCTATAAATGGGAGCGTGCTCTGAGAGGGTGAGTGGGCGTGTGGCGGCGTGTGTGCATGTGCACGTGTGTGTAGTGTGGCTGTGCGCCCCAGGCACGTGCACACCCGGCCTTCTGGAGGGAAGGGAGCAGAAGTGGGTGGGACATCACCGGGGGTGAATTTCAGATGACAGCAGAAGGGCTCATCCAGGAATTCTGGGGTTTGCCATTCCAGGCCCAGCTGGGCGAGGCTCAGGCCAGAGAAGGGATGAGGAGTAAAAGCTTTGAAGGGGATTGTGGGGTCAGAGTGAGGCTGGCGCCTGTGTGGGCAGTGTTTCCATGGAGAAATCCCCAGAGGAAGCGGGCTATGGCACTGAAGGGAGCATGCACAAAAGACTGCCCCTCCCACACATACCCCACATATCACGTGTCCTCAGGGACACAAGGCAGGCTGTCTCAGCTCTCAAATGAACCGCTCTCTGTGAATTTGCTACCTCTTGGTTCTTGAGTTGAACATTTTGCACATTCTGTTGCTGGAGAAGGTGTCACCTATTCCTTCAGTTCCCATTCAAAAAGTCGTAGGAAAGGTCTCTGGTCTGGGCTGAGGCAGTCAGAACTGCTTGGGGTGGGAGGGTGCCATGATTGACTGTTGGGACCGATCAACAAGAGGTTGGGGAACAGGGTCTTCTAAGACACGGCCTCTCCAGAGTTTCGGTGGCCGAAGTGGGGACAGAGTTATTCCCAGGAAAGAAGGCAGCACCATACAGGTAGGATCATAGTTATTGAATACACTCAAATCCTCTGCCCAAATGCCTGAATTTCCTTCAGAGGTTTATTTGACTAAACCCCAAAAGTGTTTCAGTCTCTGAAGGCTCCAATTGGAACCCCCGTTAAACTCATACTGAAGTTGAAATTAGCTACCAAGGATTTGAAATCCTGTGGGAATAGGGTAAGAACAGATGCCTATGGGATGGCTTTGCAATTTGGCTCCAGAATCTGCCAATACATGCGTATAACAGAAAGAGAAACAGCTTGGGGGAAAACATAGGCTTTGGAGTCAAGTGAAGCTGGGATCAAATCTCCACTCAGCATTCCCAGGAGCTGGTTGTATGGCTTTGGGCAAATTACTTCACCTCTCTGAACCCCCATAAAACCAGGAAATGAAAACTGAGGCTGTCATGAGTTCAGTTACATCATTCACAGCTTATCGATCTTCACTGAACAGGTGCGGCTGGATGCTTTCTTTAATTCGGCCTGGTTGGTCCTTGTCCTCTGATAACCAGATCAGAAATCTTGTGAGCTATGTAACCAGAGAATGGCATGTGTGTAACCATTCTCCTGGCAAAGCAAGCACTGTGCTTTGCTGATTTCCCCACTAGATCAGAGAGAAGGGAAAAGTGGAACAAGGATGGCTTTCAAATCAGGTAGAACCAGACTTGAATCCCACAAATGCCATCAACCAGTTGTGTGACCCTGGGAAAGTCACTTTTCCTCTCTCATCTGATCTTTAAACAATAGATAATTATCAAAAGCTGCATGTGAGAATTCGATGCAGTAACACACATAATTGCCCAGGAAACAATGCCACTGCCCTGTCACTGATTTTAAAAGATCATCTTGCATATCTACTGTTCATTCAATTATCTGACAAGTATTTATGGAGTAGCTCCCATGTGCCAGAAATTCTACTAGGTACTCACAAGCAGACTGTCTCTCCTCTTCACAGCCTAGCATATGCGATGTGTCAGATACATTCTTTGAGAACAAAGGGAATGGGGATGGTGAGTGACGGGGTGGGTGTGTGGAGCAGAGGATGCAATGTGAGTTCAAATACTGCAAGCCAGTTGTGTGGATTTCAGGGGCACAGAGATGGAGAGACCCAGTTCCTCTCTTCTAGGTGTCATTTCAGTGGGGAGACAGAGAGAAAGCAGACGGTGTGGTTGAAGCTGGAATGGAAGCATGCAGAGGGTGATGGAGGCTCAGAGGTGCTTACTGCAGAACTGTGTGCTTAGTAAATCCGGTCTCTGACCCCTGTACCCCTTCTCTCCTGCAGGAACTGACCCTTCTCATAATCCACGTGGGATTCAGACGTCCACTTAGCAGCATCCGGGTCCTCTGAACGCTCCAGGACACTTCTTTGGATGCCCATGGAACGAAGGTTTGCAGCCTCCCCACCCGCTCCCCGTCTGCCTCCCGTCCCTCCCTCTCCAGGTGCCCTGAGCAGAGCAGGTGGGCGTCAATGTTCAATGAGTTTAGAGTCAGATCTGGTTCTAATCTTGGCTCAGTGCCTACTGGCTCTGTGACCTTGGATGAGCCCTTCACTTGGCTGAGCTTCACCTTCCTCATCTGGGAAATGGGGATGATAATGGCGCAGTGATGCAACATTTCGAAAGCTCCCCTCCCAGGGTCCAACCTACGAGACGAGACGCCGCTGCCCTGCCCTCCTCCTCCATCCCCTCTCCTCTTCCCGTTCGTCCTGAATTCTGCTCTGTCTGGGGAACAGGTCTGTGCTCCCCTTCAACATTCCTTGACTCACCAAGGGCAGGAGGGGGTGTGGTTTCGAGTCAGGAACAATGTGAAGTCTTGTCTTGGCCATTCAGCTGTGTGACCTGGGGCGCTCTCTTGCCCTGTCGTCCCTTATCTTCCTCATCTGCCAGTCATTAGGAATAATGACCACCCCCCAGGCCTCGCCTCCCAGGCAGGTGGTGAGGGTCGGTGAATCTAATGCAGAGAAAGGACCTGGAACATCTCACGTCTGCTAAGCGGCAGCTGCTGTCTTTCATTCCTAGGCCCCAGCACTTCATCTGAAAATGAGTGACATTTACTCAGCACTCACTATGTGAGTAGAAACTCACTCACTTTGCCTCTCTTAGCCAACACTGTGTGGTTGGTATTTTCATTTTCTGCCTTCTATTTGAAGTCACTGAACCAAGAGAGGTTAAGTAACTTGCCTAAAGCCCCCGACGTTGTAAGTGCTGGTCCAGCATTCACAGCCTAGCATCTGGCTCTGGGTAAATCTGGTGATCTAGCCACTGTGGTCCTCTCTTGCCCCTCAGCTGTTGAATCACACTGGTTGGTGTTCTGGGTGTAGACTGCTCAGCCCAGAGTCTCGGTCTCTGAGAAGGTGCATTGAGGGCCCCGAGGAGGGGCTGAGTGCTGCCTTCTCCTGGTGCACCGTTTGAATTCTCTGCAGGGCTTCTGTTAATCCCACAGGCTAGATGGTCAGCAAGGGCCCCCCTGCCCTCATAGACCTCTGAGTCTGATGGCAGAACATCATAGGTTGGCTGAGCAGAGCTGAACAGGCCCTGAGTCCAGCAGCC
The DNA here is from genome assembly GCF_033118175.1 of Dama dama. Classification (NCBI taxonomy): domain Eukaryota; kingdom Metazoa; phylum Chordata; class Mammalia; order Artiodactyla; family Cervidae; genus Dama; species Dama dama. The sequence continues at coordinate 13,946,294 of NC_083705.1, forward strand.
TGGATCTGAAGCTCAGCTCCAGCACTTAAGAGCTGTGTGCCTCTGGGCAGCTCTCTGAGCCTCAGCTTCCTCAACTGCACAATAGGGATAATAATCCTAGTGCTATCCCTGAAGTTGGACACGACTTAGCAACTGAACACCACCACCATCTGAAGGTTGTTTGAGGAGTGAGTGTCTACTGGTAAAGCATGTAGAGAAGCGCTTGGCTCATGGGAATGCCCAACAATAGTTGCTCTTGGAGGAGGAAAAGGCCAGCATGCAGGGCCAGCTGGGGCGTGTGCGCTAGGACCAGGCAGCTGCCAACGCCGTCCAAGAGGTTTATTAAACACCTATTCTGTGCTTTGTGCTTTGCAGTTATAATCCCACTTGATCTTCACGGCAGCTCAGTGGGTGGTAACCACTGCTCACCATTGGCAGACAAGGAGGCTTGGCTTAGAGAGGTCACAGCCAAGGGCACACAGTGGTGTGAGTGAGTTGCCCCTATGTCTCCTGAGCAGGGGCCATGTTCCTGGCAGGGCTTGCCAGGCTTGTGGTTGGCCAAGCCTCTTCCTCCCTCTGGCTGGCTTCAAGTCCCTGCTTCCCAGGGCTGGTGTTCCTGGAGATCCTTGCAGGCCTCTGTCTTCTCCTTGGGAAGCATCCTATTGGTCCCCAGGGCCTCAGCCCAGGGCTAGCCAACTTGGCTTCCATCTCCTGCCCTTCCCAGCTTCCGTGGCCAATTCCAACTGGTCTCATCTAACATTGCTCTGAGAGTCAGCTCTACTTCTCCCCACTCCCTGCCCCCCAAGCACAACCCAGCCTACTCTATCCATGGCTCATCCCATACTCAGCTTGGGTCTTATTTAGAGCCATCTGCCCCTCGCAAAATTTCAGTCTTCAGTTTCTGATAAGAAGAAAGAGCCTCATCTGATGAAAACTTATTGTATTAGTTAGGGTTCCACAGAGAAACAGTTTAGATAGACAGACATGTATCTATATATGTAGATTGGAAAAGACCCTGCTGCTGCTGCTGCTGCTAAGTCACTTCAGTTGTGTCTGACTCTGTGCGACCCCATAGATGGCAGCCCACTTGGCTCCTCCATCCACGGGATTCTCCAGTCAAGAGTACTGGAGTGGGTTGCCATTTCCTTCTCCAGCAAAAGACCCCAATGCTGGGAAAAATTGAAGGCAGAAGGAGAAGGGGACGATAGAGGATGAGATGGTTGGATGGCATCACTGACTCGATGGACATGAGTTTGAGCAAGCTGCAGGAGTTGCTGGTGGACAGGGAGGCCTGGCGTGCTGCAGCCTGTGGGGCTGCAAAGAGTCGGACATGCTGAGCGACTGAACTGAACTGATATATGTAGATAGATATAGAGATCATAAAGAATTGGCTCATGAAATTATGGAGGCTGACAGGTCCAAAATCTGCAGTGTGGACTGGCAGGTTGCAGACCCAGGAGAGCCAGTGGTGCAGATGAGGTCTGATGGCAGTTTCTTGGAGAATTCCCACTTGTTGGGAGGCCTGTCTTGTTATGTTCAGGCCTTTGATTGGATAAGGCCCACCCACAATATGGAGGGCAATCTCTTTTAACCAAAGTTCATTGATTTAAATATTAATCTCATTTAAAAACACCCTCCACCTAGAGATTATCATACTAAGTGAAGTAAGTCAGACTGAGAAAGACAAATAATATCATATGATAAAAAAAATAAAAATAAAAACACCTTCCTAGTTAACACATAAAGTTAACCATTGCCTATATTATCTGCCCCATGCTCTGCTTCCTGCTAAGGAGAATTCCAAAGGGAAAAATGGGATTTCTGACATTCTAAAGCTCAAAGTTTAGTAAAAAGATCATCCTAATTCTGTTATCAGTCTCGACCTGGGCTTGAAGCTCTTTGCCTGCTCTGTCCCATCTCCCATGCTTGTGGTTTCTGAGGAGGAAAGTAAGCCTTCATGCTGGTCCCCACATAATTCTGTATCTCTCTGGCTCCTGGACATTCTGCTGCGCTGAAAGGGACACTATGTTTTGTCTTCCTGGCACGTCACCTTCTTCTGTGGATGAACTGCTCCCCTTGCTCCTGCCTCCTGATCTGAGGGTCCTGCCCCAACCCTCTACAGCCGTGACCATGTGACCTGGGTGGGCCAATCAGAGACCTGCCCTGGGAATTTGGGAATGAAAGTTAATGGAAAGGGGCAGAGAGTCCTTCTCTATGGTCAAAATGAGATGTGCAAGCTTGGAGCCCATTAGCATTCCTGGTTTCAGCCTCATAGAGTAGAACAAAGTTGATGGGGCTAGAGAAACAGCAGTGAAAGAGGAAGAGAGAATGTTCTGGTGAAGAATCACTGCTTGATTCCTTTTGTCCCCGAGACCCAGCCTCACCCCTGCCTTTCCCCCCTTTTGGTCACACAAGCCAATGCCATACTTCCCGGTCCCCCCGGCTCCATCGTATTCTAGCACAGTGGTTCTCAAACACGGATGAGTTTGCCCCTTGCCCCAGGAACATCTCGGAGTATCTAGAGATATTTTTGGTTGCCACAATTTAAGGATTGTTAATGGCCTCTAGTGCGGAGAGATCAGGAGGTTGTAAATATCTTATAATGTACAGGTTATTCACTACAGCAAAAAACAATCCTGACCAAAATGTCAACACGAGGAACCCTGCTGTAGGTCCTTGTCCAGATGATCCCTGCTACTCAAGCACTTCTCAAGGTGGCATTACTGGACCGAATTCCCAGCTCGGAAGTATATAATCTGGGTGACCTGAGACAAAGCTTATCACATAGCCAAGGCTCCATGTCCGATATCAGAGTTGCAACGTCCAATATGGTAGCCACATGTGCTTGCTGTGGGCTTGAAATGTACTAGTCCAAAGGGAGACACACTGTAAGGGTAAAAGACACACCAAATTTCTAAGACCTGATTAAAAAAAAAGGAATATAAAACATCTCATTAGTAATTTGTCTATTGACTATGTATTAAAATGATATTTTGGATGTATTTATTGGATTCAATAGAATATAGGATTAAAATGAATTTCACTTGTTTCTTCTTATTCTGATTAATGTGGCTCCTAGAAACATTAAAGTTAATAATGTGGCTGACTATAAAATGATTAAGAAGAGACCAGGACCTTCTTGACGTGGATGAGATGATAGGTACGGAGCCATTTTTCTGATGCCAGGTATGTCGTGCTGACAAACCTGGAAAACTGCACCTCAAAAATCTACTGAAGACCTCTCTTCTGTGAAATCCTCTCCAGTCGGGTTCCAGGTGCTTCCATCTCGCTGATGGGAGCATCCCGTCTCCTTCTCACTCCAGCATCTAAGCTGCAGCCTGGCAGACAACTGTTAGTGGCTGTGACCTCAATGCAAAGAGTAATCCTGGTTTTGGGGATCTTAGCACAGGTTAAGGCTTAGGAACGTTTCTTTCTCTCAGCCTGAATTTGGTTTGCTCTTGGGTCTTTTCACTGCATTCTGGGTTAGCTGAAAATGTAGGAAATGTGACTCCCCTCTTTCTCAGCTCCCAGCAGTTCCCTGGTGTGATTTTTCTGTTCATGGCTCTCACGTCCCAAACATGTTTTCCGTGGCTCTGCCATTGTTATAGAAAATTCAGGGGCAAATTGGAAGTTGATGCTGCCTGGTTGCCATGGCAATGCCAGCTGCTTCTGCCTTTGCACAAGGCAGAAGCAGCCACGGGGCTGACAAGATGTGATTTGAGCCTCCGAGAACAAAACACCCGAGGCCCTTCCAGTCTCTTTTAATACCAACCTTCTTCCAGACCCTCAGTACCACCACCTGTTTTTCTAGGGATGGGGAGGGGGGTTGGTGCCCTCCTACAGCTGATCTGCCGGTGCAGTGAATGAAACACGCCCCTCTGGGTGGAAGGGGAGGCCTGCATTGCCCTTGCCAGCCACCCCGAAGACCTACTGTGTGGCGTCTCTACATGTAGACGTTAGTGACTTCAGCTCCTACGCCAGCCTTCAGGATGCTGAGAGAGCCCTGCCCTGCTGGCCTGTTTCCTTAGCTACTGTCATGGGAAATTTCCCTTTTTGGAAAGAGAGCTGTTTTTCAGGGAACGTGACATCATCTTTTCTGATTCCCGGATGATGAAAGAAAATCATTTGTGTCTGAATAGATGGTGTTCCTAAAAAAAGAGGAAAAGGCAAGTAGCCCAGGCATCTTTAGGGCTTTTGCATCCCTCAGTGAGTCCTGAGTAAGTGCTCAGTGAAGAGATGTTAAATGGCTGGTGGATTGCTTTAGATGGTGTTTGACATCCCTCAGTGAGTCCTGAGTAAGTGCTCAGTGAAGAGATGTTAAATGGCTGGTGGATTGCTTTAGATGGTGTTTGATATTTTCCACAACCCTGTGGATTAGAGACTTTCATTATCCCCATTTTATAGATGAGGAAACTGAGGCTTAGCAAGGCCAAGCAAGGTGCCCAAGATGACACTGTTGGCAGCCAGTTTACATCTGAGGCCCCTGAGGCTCCCAGAGGTAAGATCAAATGCCCAAGGTCATTCAGCTAAGAAGTTGCAAAGCCAGGATTTGAAACTCAGTCTACTGTGTTCCGCCTTTGCTCACCCTGCCAGGTCACTGGAATAAGCAGAAGGGCATCTGGGACACAGGATGGTGCTTTCCCGCTGTGAGTGGGCATTTCACAAGTGGGACGCTCTCTCAGGAGCCCCCAAACATGTCCGGAATGTATTGCGAAGAGTCCTGCTGGGTTGGGAGAGCCAGACTCACGCCGGAGCTCGGGGCTCATGTGGTGATCTGAGCCCAGGGAGCAGCTGCACCTTCAACCCCCTTGGCAGGCCGTGTGGTGAATCAGGAGCAGGTGAAGCGGCCGAGGGGGGCTGAGAATGCTTGGCGTGCTGTGGGGACTGCTTTTGAGCCCTAAGGGCACGGCATTTGCTTAGGGAGTTTCGTCATAGCTACTCAGCCCACACAGCCGTAGCCAAGCCACTGACGACTGAAATCTCTTCTAAACATGCCCCAAGGTCCCAGGGAAAAGCATGGCTGTCTTCCTAAAGAACCACCAACCCTGAACATTGATTGGAAGGACTGATGCTGAAGCTGAAGCTCCAATACTTTGGCCAGCTGATGCAAAGAGCCAACTCATTGGAAAAGACCCTGATGCTGTGCGGTTTTGATTGAGGTCAGGAGGAGAAGGGGGTGACAGAGGACGAGGTGGTTGGATGGCATCACTGACTCCATGGACATGCCTTTGAGCAAGCTCCGGGAGGTGGTGAAGGACAGGGGAGCCTGGTGTGTTGCAGTCCATGGGGTCACAGAGTCGGACACAACCGAGTGACTGAACAACAAGACCCTCCAAGGAGGAAGACGCATACAGGACGACTTTTCTGAGGACTGTCAATTGGGAGGTGACTCAGACACAGCCTGGTTCAGGGGTTGGTGAGAGATTTGCTTTCCTAGGGCTTTACACCCCAAAGAAAAAGCAAGAGAAGACCCCAAAGAAAGAAAAGCAAACTACAGGAGCCCCAGTTTGTAACCAAACCACGCAGCCTTCCGACGTCACCCTGTGCACTTAACAGCCAGATGGCTGCGTCGGGCTCCTGTCTGTGCCGTCAGGTGGCCCCCCAGACAGCACCCCCTCGGCCAGCCTCAGCTCCACGTTCTTCTCTGCTGTTCACCCCTGTTCTTCATGGTTTTTCAGCTCCAGAATGGACCCACCTCTTCCTTCATTTCCTCCTTGGAGGAAAACAAGCTTTTGGGTTCACCCTTAGTTTGAATCCTCATTCCACCGTTCTCAGGCATCTGAGCAATTTGCTTGACTTCTGGAAAGCTTCATTTTCTCGTCTCTCACATGGAGTAAATTACACCTGTCTCTCTAGGTGGAGAAAGTGGAGGTCAAAGCCCCAGCTTAGCACCTGGCCCATGGCCAGCGTTCAGCACAATTCTTTCCCGCCTTTCCTTCATCCTCTCCAGGGCCCGTGCGCGTGGGGTCTGGAGCTGGCTAGATGCTGAGCGGGTGGCCCACTGGAGCGCTCCTGCAGGCCTGTACACTGCCACCCCTCTCTACCCCCGGCCGCTCCTCGTCATCCCACCCGCCTCTCATGACAGACCGGCCTGTAATTAGCCTGCTGCCTGGCTGCAGAGAACGTGCCCATCAGCCCCGGTAGTGCCCCGGCCTGGCTTGTTGATGAGGCCTGCCCCAGCCCTGGGGCCGGGAGAGGGGATACACGATCTGAGGAACGCGGAGGCCCAGCTAAGGATGCACTCTCCGCAGCCCTGTCCTCTGAGGAAGGCCCCACTCCTGGACCCGTGATAGCAGGGACTGTGACATGGGCCTGGCCCCAGCCAGGGATGAGAAGGGCCTGACTGCAGTCATAGCTGTCTGGAATATTGCCAAGAGAGGGTCCTGGAAAAAACTCCAAAGTCTTCCTTATATAATAGATACAGGCTCTGTGGGTCTGGGGCCTGACCATGCCCTGGGGCCACCTGGGAGTCACTTGCCTCTGGGTCCAGTCAGTTACCCCTTACACCACTCTGCTCTCTCCACCTCTGTGGGCTTTGCCTTCGTCACCTTCTGGCAGGCCCTTTCTCGTTCCTCTGACTGCATTGTAAAAGTCGTCTCCTCAGGACCCTTCCCTGGCCACCCTCACCGCCCCCTTCAGTCGCTCTAATTCCTCATCCGATTTTATTGTCTTCACAGCATTATCCTCATCAGAACCAATTCTTCTTCTGTGTTGATTGTCTGCCTCTCCTAGTAGACCGTCAAGTCTATAATATTATGACTGGGTTTCGCCTGTTCAGGATTGTACCAGGACTGGGACTTCCCTGGCAGTCCAGTGGTTAAGACTCTGAGCTTCCACTGCTGGGGGCACAGGTTTGATTCCTGGTTGGGGAACTGAGATCCTGCATGCTGTGCCGTGCAGAGAGGGCGAAGGGAGATTGTACCAGGTCTTAGCAGGGGACCTGTACAGCACAGAGCATAGGAGCTGGGTGAATGAATGAGTGAGCGAGTGAGTCAGTGAGTGAGAGAATGAATGAATGGGCCAAATTCTCTGGGCCTGAGTAGGAACAGGCCTCCATGCCTGGTACCACACCATCAGGCTGTGGTTTTCCTTGAGTTCATCTCACTAGCTAGACTCTGTCTTGAGAACTCGGAGCCCCTCCATGGGCTCTGGAGGGTCTGATCCTTGGCTAAACCCCCAGCTTCAAGGACAAGACTAGGCACAGAGTAGATACCCCCAAAATATACATGCCTGTGTCCAGTGAATGGGTGGATGGGATCTGATTCCCATGGCAAATGGGAATTTGAAGAACTCGAAAGCGTAGCTCAGGAGTCAGGAACTGACTGCTTGGGCTCAAATCTTGAGAGTGATACTTTCTTGTCCTTTGAGACTCAGAGCACATTTCTCACCCTGTCTGAGCCCGTGTTTTCCTCAGTACAAAGCAGACAGAAACAGTCGGGGCCCTAGGGGGATATGGTGAAGACAGAGTGAGATCATGCTTGTGTAAGTGCTGACACAGCGTAGATACTAATGACATGTGCAGTTGCAGCCTGTACCCACCCACACTGTACTCTTAAGGTTCTTGTCAAATGAAGGAATGGACTTACATGGAATCTCACTCCCAGGCCCTTCAGTTGAGACTTTGGAGGGAGCTGAGAGCCTCTCTGACATGCTCTCTTCTCTGTTTCTGCACCATCACCATCACTGGGTTATGGTTCTATCATGGATGAAACTAGCAGAGCAACATGTGTCACGGAGACGAACAGGGAACGCTTTATTCTGTTTTCCTTGGTTGGGGTCAGGGCGCACATTGATGCTCACAGCCTAGTTGCCTACCATGTGAGTCCTGGAAAGATGAGGCTAAGGAGCAAAATCCAATCACCCCAGATAAGTATGGACTCTGCCAGCTGGGAGGGGCCATGAGGGTCACTTACTCTTCTTGCCTTAGACAATGGGGAGACTGAGGCTCAGAATGGGAAACAGACTTGCTAGCTCATGACAGAGCCGGGACTCACTCCTGGGCCTCTTGGCTTCCAGCCCTGCTGTTCTTAAGTCAGTCTTGGGCCTGGGAATGAAGCCTTTAGAAAAATTTGAGAAAAATTTGGGTTGTAATTAGAAACTTGTATTTTTTTAACTTTTTGAAATTTATTTTTAAGTTACTTTTTCATGTAGTGTGTGAATCCCATAGCCCAAGTTTGTCCCTCTCTGTCCTCTCCCCTTTGGTAGCCATGAGTTTGTCTTATTTGTCTGTGAGTTTGTTCCTGTTTTGTATACACATTCACTTGTGTTTTAGATTCCACATATAAGTGACATCATATACTATCTGTCTTTCTCTGACTTATTTCACTAAGCTTAGTATTCTGCAGGTCCATCCATTTGCTGCACACGGAACTATTTCCTTCTTTTGTACGACTGAGTAGTATTCCACTGTGCGTGTGCACTGCATCTTCTTTTCTGTTCGCTCATTTCTGACTGCATCAGCTCTTAGTTAAGGCTCTGCAGTGCCGTGGGTGGGCTTCTCTCCAGCAGTAGTGCACAGGCTCCAGAGCAGGCGGGCTCTGTAGCATGCAGCATGCAGGCTCTCTAATTGAGGCATACGGGCTTAGCTTCCCCTCAGCATGTGGGATCTTAGTTCCCCAGCCAGGGGTCAGACCATGTCCCCTGCGTTGAAAGTGGATTCTTTCAGGGCAGTCCCATCCCACGTCATCTTTATCCGTTCATCTGTCAGCGGACAGTTTGGTTGCTTCCATGTCTTGGCTGTTGGGAACAGCGCTGCTATGAACACTTGGGTGCATGTATCTTTTCAAATTAGCATGTTTTTTGGACATGTACTCAGGATTGCTGGATCATAAGGTAGTTTTATTTTTAACTTTTTGAGGAGCCTCCATATTGTTTTACATTGTGGCTGCACCAGCTTACCTTCCCACCAACAGTGTTTGAGGTTTCCCTTTTCTTCACATCCTTCCAGCATTTGTTATTTGTAGACTTTTTGATGATAGACACTCTGACACATGTGAGGTGACACCTCATCCTGTTTTTTTTTAAATGTTTATCTCTTTATCTGACTACATCAGGCTTTAGTTGCAGCTTTCAGGGTCTTCATCAAGCCATGTGGGACCTTCCGCCGCAGCGCACAGACTTTCATTGTGGCTCTCAGGCTCGGACGTTGTGGCGCACTGGTTTGGTTGCTCAGGGGAATGTGGGATCTTAGTTCCCCGACCAGGAACGCAAACCCAGTCCCTTACATTGCAAGGCAATTCTTTACCACTGGACCACCAGGGAAGTCCTCCTCATTCTGGCTTTCAGTTACATTGCTCTAATAATTACTTTTAACTTGTTTTAAAAACACTGTAACTACTTCTCATACAGTTAGTAATCTTAACAATAAAAGCAAACAAAAAGACAAGAAACCCCAAACCTTAGACTGGCTGAAACAAGGAAATGGTAAGTGTGCGGATTGTCCAAACCTAGAACCTCCCCACCTTCAATTCCAACCTACTGGTGTGATGGCTTTGATCTCCGTCTAGATTCCCTTAACGCACAAGGTGACAATGGCAAGACAACTGTAGCCTTCATATCCACACACTCTCTCTTCTTGTAGCTATTCTAGAAGACCCCAGTCCACCTCCCGCATATCTCATTGGCCCAAATGGAGTCGCATGCTCATTTCTTTTAAAAAATAAAAATTTTAAGTATAGTTGATTTACATTATTGTGTTAATTTCTACTCACAGCAGAGTGACTCAATTATACATACATACATATATATATATATATGTGCTTTTTCATATTCTTTTTCATTATGGTTTATCACAGGATATTGAATATAGTTCCATGTGCAATACAGTAGGAACTTCTTGTTTATCCATTCTATATATAAGAGTTTGCATCTTCTAATTCCAAGCTCCCAATTCTTCCCTTCCCTGCCCCCACCTCTTGGCAACCACAAAAGACTGTCCACTTTTGTTTGAGAGATGTGTTGATTTATGTCATATTTTAGATTACACATGTAAATGATATCATATGATATTTGTCTTTCTCTTTCCGACTTACTTTGCTTAGTGTTATAATCTCTAGGACCATCCAAGTTGCTGCAAAAGGCATTATTTCATTCTTTTTCAATATGTACCCATTTCCAAATCAGTCCCTATAGCTCTTTTTGGCTGAATATTGAATTAAGCTATTCTTCCTTTCAACAAATATTTTAGAATCCCAGCATAGTGATGAATAAAACAAGCGAAAGTTCCAAAAGTGGACTTATATTCTAGCAGGAGGATATAGACAAAAGCAAGGACACAAATAAAACATGTGGTATTTTGAATCTGTCTGCAACGCAGCAGACACAGGAGACGCAGTTTCAATCCCTGGGTCGGGAAGATCCCCTAGAGAAGGAAATGGCAACCCACTCCAGCATTCTTGCCTGGACAACCCCATGGACAGAGAAGCTTGGCGGGCTACAGTCCAAAGGGTCACAAAGAATTGGACATGACTAAGTATGCAAGCATGTGCCAAGTAGGGAGAAATTTGGAGAAAAATAAAGTAGAGCAGGGAGATGGAGAGCACAAGTGAGGGATGTGGCAGTGTTAACTCGGGGAGTCTAGGCAGAGATCAAAGAAGGTGAGCGAGTGAGCCATGAGGGCATCCGGGGGAAGAGTATTCCAGGCAGTGCCAACAGCTCGTGCAAAGGCCCTGAGTCAGGAATGTGCAAATAATCTGTGCAAAGGCCCTGAGTCAGGAATGTACAAACAGCCTGTGCAAAGGTCCTGAGTCGGGAATGTGCAAACAACCTGTGCAAAGGCCCTGGGTCAGGAATGTACAAATAGCCCGTGCAAAGGCCATGGGTCAGGAATGTGCCTGATATTTTTGAGTAAGAAAGAAGCCAAGTGACTGAACCAAGGAGGGGTGTGCAGGAGTGAGGTCATGGAGGTCAGGGGAACAGCAGGTGGTACTGCCCTTGAGACCTGTGGTGAGAATATTGGCTTCTCCTTGGAGTAAAATAGGAAGTCCATAGAGGTTCTGAGGAGAAAAATGATAAGATCTGATTTTAAAACATAAGTTCTCAGTCTTGCTTCCATGTTGGAATCACCAAGAGAGCTTTAAAAATATAGATGCCTGGGTCCCACCCCCAGAGGCTCTGATGTAGTTGAGTGGAGATGGGCTCTGGGAATTAGGATCTGTAGAAATTCCCTTGGGAATCCACAGGGTTTCAGTGTATGCCTGAAGCTGAGAAACTCGTGTCTATAGGCCAAATCCTTGTCTCTGACTTAAAACCGTCCCTGCACACACATGTTTCAGTCAACTTCTGACTCCAGGTCTCAGTTTGGATGCCTGATCATCATCATAATCATCTCCCAACTTAGCCTGGCCTCTGTCAAAGCTCCTGACCACCCCCCACCAAACCCGCTGTTCCCATAGTGTCCTCTACCTTAATGAGTGGGTTCCCTGTCCTTCCAGTCCTCAGGAGAAAACCTTGGCGTTGTCCTTGACTTGTCTCTTGGTTTCTCATCACACCTTCAATTCTTTACAAGATCCTGTTCATTCCACCTTCAAAATATATCTAGAATCCACCACTTCTCATGTCCACTGCTGCCCTCATCAAAGTCCCAGATAAGCTCCAGGTCTTGCAGGGCCTTCTAACTGGTTCCCCAGCTTTATCTCCTGCCTCCAGCAATGGTTTCCAACCTAACTTCAGTGGATTTATGTGGGTAGCTTTAAAAACTATAATGCTGAGTCCTCGGCATCTGCTGGAACTTGTGGAGCGTAGCCAGGCACTGAGAAATTTAAAAGCACCCAAGTAATTCCATTGCGCAATCAGGGTTGAGAACCACTGAAATAGGATTTAAATCCATGAATTTGGCTGTGATTACCTGGGCAGGGAGTGTAGCAGAGAATCAAAGAGATGCAAAGACGGAGTCCTGAGTTATCCTATACTCAGAGACTGGGAAATGGGGAGGAACCAGGAAAAGATTAAAAAAAAAAAAGATCAAATCACTGTGGCAGGATTTGAAGGTCACTGACCAAATCAGACACACCCTTTGAATTATAGGTGAGGGTTAAGAGTACCCTAGCCAGAGCAGTACAGGCAACCAATTGAATGGATACCTGAATCAGCTGCCTGAATCAGCTGAATCATCTTGAAGCAGCAAGATGAATGTTGGATGGTCAAGAAATGTCTACCTGTCCAGTTTGTTTCTTTTGCATATAGCTGCCCAGTTTCCCCAATACTGTTTATTATTATTATTATGTTTTTTTCAGTTCTTTTTTTTTTTTCATTTATTTTATTAGTTGGAGGCTAATTACTTTACAATATTGTAGTGGCTCCTGTCATACATTGACATGAATCAGCCATGGATTTACATGTATTCCCCATCCCGATCCCCCCTCCCACCTCCCTCTCCACCCGATTCCTCTGGGTCTTCCCAGTGCACCAGGCCCAAGCACTTGTCTCATGCATCCAGCCTGGGCTGGTGATGTTTCACCCTAGATAATATGCATGTTTCGATGCTGTTCTCTCGAAACATCCCACCCTCGCCTTCTCCCACAGAGTCCAAAATTCTGTTCTGTACATCTGTGTCTCTTTTTCTGTTTTACATATAGGGTTATCGTTACCATCTTTCTAAATTCCATATATATGCGTTAGTAAACTGTATTGGTCTTTATCTTTCTGGCTTACTTCACTTTGTATAATGGGCTCCAGTTTCATCCATCTCATTAGAACTGATCCAAATGAATTCTTTTTAATGGCTGAGTAATATTCCATTGTGTATATGTACCACAGCTTCCTTATCCATTTGTCTGCTGATGGACATCTAGGTTGCTTCCATGTCCTGGCTATTATAAATAGTGCTGCGATGAACATTGGGGTGCACGTGTCTCTTTCAGATCTGGTTTCCTCAGTGTGTATGCCCAGAAGTGGGATTGCTGGGTCATATGGCAGTTCTATTTCCAGTTTTTTAAGAAATCTCCACACTGTTCTCCATAGCGGCTGTACTAGTTTGCATTCCCACCAACAGTGTAAGAGGGTTCCCTTTTCTCCACACCCTCTCCAGCATTTATTGCTTGTAGACTTTTGGATAGCAGCCATCCTGACTGGCGTGTAGTGGTACCTCATTGTGGTTTTGATTTGCATTTCTCTGATAATGAGTGATGTTGAGCATCTTTTCATGTGTTTGTTAGCCATCTGTATGTCTTCTTTGGAGAAATGTCTGTTTAGTTCTTTGGCCCATTTTTTGATTGGGTCATTTATTTTTCTGGAATTGAGCTGCAGGAGTTGCTTGTATATTTTTGAGATTAATCCTTTGTCTGTTGCTTCGTTTGCTATTATTTTCTGCCAATCTGAGGGCTGTCTTTTCACCTTGCTTATAGTTTCCTTTGTAGTGCAAAAGCTTTTAAGTTTAATTAGGTCCCATTTGTTTATTTTTGCTTTTATTTCCAATATTCTGGGAGGTGGGTCATAGAGGATCCTGCTGTGATTTATGTCGGAGAGTGTTTTGCCTATGTTCTCCTCTAGGAGTTTTATAGTTTCTGGTCTTACATTTAGATCTTTAATCCATTTTGAGTTTATTTTTGTGTATGGTGTTAGAAAGTGTTCTAGTTTCATTCTTTTACAAGTGGTTGACCAGTTTTCCCAGCACCACTTGTTAAAGAGGTTATCTTTTTTCCATTGTATATTCTTGCCTCCTTTGTCAAAGATAAGGTGTCCATAAGTTCGTGGATTTATCTCTGGGCTTTCTATTCTGTTCCATTGATCTATATTTCTGTCTTTGTGCCAGTACCATACTGTCTTGATGACTGTGGCTTTGTAGTAGAGTCTGAAGTCAGGCAGGTTGATTCCTCCAGTTCCATTCTTCTTTCTCAAGATTACTTTGGCTATTCGAGGTTTTTTGTATTTCCATACAAAATGTGAAATTATTTGTTCTAGTTCCATGAAAAATACCTTTGGTAGCTTGATAGGGATTGCATTGAATCTATAGATTGCTTTAGATAGTATAGCCATTTTGACAATATTGATTCTTCCAATCCATGAACACGGTATATTTCTCCATCTATTTGTGTCCTCTTTGATTTCTTTCATCAGTGTTTTATAGTTTTCTATGTATAGGTCTTTTGTTTCTTTAGGTAGATATACTCCTAAGTATTTTATTCTTTCTGTTGAAATGGTGAATGGTATTGTTTCCTTAATTTCTCTTTCTGTTTTCTCATTGTTAGTGTATAGGAATGCAAGGGATTTCTGTGTGTTAATTTTATATCCTGCAACTTTACTATATTCGTTGATTAGCTCTAGTAATTTTCTGGTAGAGTCTTAGGGTTTTCTAAGTAGAGGATCATGTCATCTGTGAACAGCGAGAGTTTCACTTCTTCTTTTCCTATCTGGATTCCTTTTATTTCTTTTTCTGCTCTGATTGCTATGGCCAAAACTTCCAAAACTGTGTTGAATAGTAGTGGTGAGAGTGGGCACCCTTGTCTTGTTCCTGATTTCAGGGGAAATGCTTTCAATTTTTCACCATTGAGGGTAATGCTTGCTGTGGGTTTGTCATATATAGCTTTTATTATGTTGATGTATGTTCCTTCTATTCCTGCTTTCTGGAGAGTTTTAATCATAAATGAATGTTGAATTTTGTCAAAGGCTTTTTCTGTATCTATTGAGATAATCATATGGTTTTTATCTTTCAATTTGTTAATGTGGACACTGTTTATTATTGAGGTTATCTTTCCCCATTGTATTTTATCTTCTTTATCATAGATTAATTACCCATATAAGTATGGATTTATTTCTGTTTCACTCATTTGTGTCTTTTTTTGTGCCACCTGAGGCAAAGAGCTGACTCACTGGAAAAGACCGTGATGCTGGGAAAGATGGAGGCAAAAGGAAAAGGGGGTAGCAGAGGATGAGATGGTTGGATGGCATCACCAACTCCATGGACATGAATCTGAGCAAACTCCAAGAGATAGTGAAGGACCGGGAAGCCTGGCATGCTGCAGTCCATGGGGTCACAAAGTGTCAAACATGACTTACTGACTGAACACTACCACCACCATACTGTTTTAATTACTGTGGCTTTGTAATAATAGTTTGAAATCAAGGAGTGTGGTCCTTCCTGCTTTGTTCTTCTTTCTCAGGATTGTTTTGGTTATTTGGGGTATTTTTTGTTTCTGTGCAAATTTTAAAATTATTTATTCTAGTTCTGTGATAAATGTTTTGGTATGTTGAAAGTAATTGCATTGAATCTGCAGATTGCCTTGGGACTTCTGGTCAGTTTAACAATATTAATTCTTCCAATCCATGAACATGATATATCTTCCCATTTGTTTGTGTTATCAGTTTTTTCATCAATGTTATACAGTTTTCCAAATACAGATCTTTTACCTCCTTAGATTTTTACCCAAGTATTTTATTCTTTTTGATGCAATTATAAATGGGATTACCTTCTTAATTTCTTTTTCTGTTAGTTTGTGGTTAGTGTATAGAAATGAAGAAGATTTCTGTACATTAATTGTGAATTCTATGACTTTACCAAAGTCATTAGTGAGTTCTGATAATTTTGGAGTAATATCTTTAGGACTTTCTATGGATAGTATAACCATGAAAATAAAAGATGCCTGCTTCTTGGAAGGAAAGCTATGAGAAACCTAGACATTGTATTAAAAAGCAAAGACATCACTTTGCCTACAAAGGTTCATGTAGTCAAAGCTATGATTTTTCCAGTAGTTATGTACTGATGTGAGAGTTGGACCTTAAAGAAGGCTGAGAGTTGATGCCTTTAAACTGTGGTGCTGGAGAAGACTCTTGAGAGTCCCTTGGACTGCAAGGAGATCAAACCAGTCCATCCTAAAGGAAATCAACATTGATTATTCACTGGAAGGACTGGTGCTGAAGCTGAAGCTCCAACACTTTGGCCACCTGGTGAGCCAACTTACTGGAAAAGACCCTGATGCTGGGGAAGATTGCAGGCAAAAGGATAAAGAGGCAGTGGAGGATGAGATGGTTAGATGGCATCACTGACTCAATGGACATGAATTTGAGCAAACTCCGGGAGCTAGTGAAGTACAGGGAAGCCCGGCAAGCTGCAGTCCATGGGGTTGCAAAGAGTCAGACACAACTTAGCAATTGAACAACAACAACAATGTATAGTGTCATGTCATCTGCTTTCCATATACAAAAATATACCATATACATATACAAAAATAAATTAAAAATGGATAAAAGACTTAAATGTAAGACCTGAAACCATAAAACTTCTCGAAGAAAACATAGGCAGTACTTAAACTCTTTGACATTGACCTTAGCAATATTTTTTTGGATCTGTCTCTTCAGGCAAGGGAAATAAAAGCAAAAATAATCAAAAGAGACCACATCAAACTAAAAAACTTTTGCACAGTGAAGGAAACTATCAACAAAGTGAAAGGGCTGCTTCCTGAAAGGGAGAAGATACTTGGAAATGATGTGTCTGATAAGAGGTTAATATCTAAAATATACAAAGAAACCATGCAACTTAACATAAAAAAAAAAAAAAAAACTAAGCCAAATAAAAATTGTGCAGAAGATCTGAATAGACATTTTTCCAAGGAAGACATAGAGGTTGTCAAGGGGCACATGAAAAGATGCTCAACATCACTAATTATCAAGAAAATTTAACTCAAAACCACAATGAGATACCACCTCACATTTGTCAGAATGGCTATTATAGAAAAGACAAGTAACAAGTGTTAGAGATGATGTGGAGGAAAGGGAACACTTGTGCAGGAGAGAATGTAAATTGGTACAGCCACTATGGAAAACACTATGGAGATTCCGCCAAAAAATTAAAAATAGAAGAACTATCACACCAACCAGCAGTTTCACTTCTGCATAGTTATTTGAGAAAAATGAAAATACTAAGAAAAGATATATGTACCCAATGTTTATCGCAGCATTATTTTCAATCACCAAGATATGGAAGCAACCTAAGTGCCAATCAAAAGAGGAATGGATAAAGTATAAATATATATATATTTGAAGTGAAAGTGAAAATGTTAGGCACTCAGTTGTGTACTACTCTGCAACCCCATGAACTGTAGCCCACGAGGCTCCTTTGTCCTTGGAATTCTCCAGGCAAGAATACTGGAGTGGGTTGCCATGCCCTCCTCCAGGGGATCTTCCCAACCCAGAGATTGAACCCGGGTCTCCTGCGTTGCAGGCAGATTCTTTACCGTCTGAGCCACCACACACACACACACCCACACACACATGCACATATATATATTCAATAGAATGTTACTCAACCTAAAAAAATAATGAAATCTTGCCATTTGAGACAACATGAATATCCTAGAAGGTATATTGCTAAGTGAAATAAGTTAAAGAAAGATAAATACAATATGATTTTCACTTATATATGGAATCTAATAAAACAATGAACAAACATCAAAACAGAAAAAGAGTCATAATTACTGGAAAAAAACAAGTTGTTGGGAGGGAGGGATGTGGGGAAAGGAGTGATATAGCGGAGGGGGATTAAGATGTATAGGAACTTCTAGTTGCAAAGTAAATGAGTCTCGGATATAGAATGTACAGTGTGGAGAATATAGTCAAAAATTATGTAATATCTTAGTGTGGTGACAGATGGCAACTAGATTATCATGGTGATCATTTTGAAATGTATAGAAATATCAAATAGCTATGTCATGCAATGGGAACCAACATAGTGTTCTATGTCAGTTAAACTTCAAAACAAACAAAAAAGCAATCGTACACAAAAAGAGATCAGGTTTGTGGTGGGAGGTGGGGAGCGGGGGGAGGGGGAATTGGATGAAAGCCGTCAAAAGGTACCAACTTCCAGTTATAAGACAAATAAATACTAGAGAGGTAATATACATGATAAATAGAATTAACACTTCTGTATGTTATACATGAAAATTGTAAATCCTAAGGGTTCTCATCACAAAGAAAAAAATGTTTTCTATTTGTTAAATTTTGTATCTTTATGAGATGATGGGTGTTTACTAAAGTTATGGTAATAATCATTTCCTGATGTATATAAGTCAAATCATTATTCTGTGCATTTTTATCTTATTCAGTGCTATATGTCAATTATTTCTCAATAAATGTGGAATAAAAAAATGTCTACTAAACCAACAATGATTATCATGAAAATAAAAATAATAATAATTGTATTAGTTAATTCAGGCTGCCGTAACAAATACCACAGACTGGATGGTGTAAAAGCAATGCAAATATTGATATATTTTCTTGCAGTTCTGGAGGCTGGAAATTTTGATATCAAGCTGTAACAGGGTTCAGCTTCTGGTGAAGCTCTCTTCCTGGTTGGCAGGTGGCTGCTTTCTCGTTGTGTCCTCACATAACCTTTCCTTGGTGCCTGCATGTAAAGCTAGAGAGATCTCTCTCTACCTCTTCTTAGAAGGCCACCATTCCCATTGGATTAAAATCCACCTTATGAGCTCATTTAAACTTAATTATCTCCTAAAAGCCCTACCTCCCAATACAGTCAAATTGAGAGTTAGGGCTTTAACACATCCATAGCATTAACACATCCATAAAATAGAACATTAGTGCTTACTTCCTAGAGTTCTTTGGAAGATTAACTAATGGCTGGCTCAATGCCTGGCACACAGCGGGAAGTCAAGGAATGTGGGATATTATTAGGCAGGGTTAGAGTTCGCAGACTTTGTTGTTAGTCTTTTCAGGCTTAACCTTAAGTAAAGTTAGTCCACCAAGCATTCTACATTCCTTCACTTTTTCATCTTTCCAAATGGTGTTCCCTTCTCCCTTCTCTCCAGGCTTACTCCTACTGTTCCTGAAGGTTGGAGATCAGGCCCCTCAGGTAAATTTCAAGGCCCCTCTTCCAGGCTACACAGCCCCATGTAGAAAGATCCCCCCCCCCTCCCATCTTAGCCCTCAGCTCATGGCATTATAATTGGACCTGGTCCTCCCTTTAGACTATAAGCCCCACGAGAGCAGCAGCTGTGTATTATCCTCTATACTCTCAGTGACCAGCCCTGGGCCTGTTGCAGAAAAGAAGTTCAGTAAAAGTTAGGTGAACAAATAATTAATGATTGATTAATTATAGCCATCAACATAAACCACGTGCATGTCCATTCGTGTCCGACCCTTTGTGACCCCATGGACTGTAGTGCGCCAGGCTCCTCTGCCCATGGGCTTTTCCTGGCAAGAATACTGGAGTGGGTTGCCATTTCCTCCTCCAGGGGATCTTCCTGACCCAGATATCAAACCCATGTCTTCTGCATCTCCTGCATTAGCAGGCAGATTCCTTACCACTGAGCCATTTGGGAATCCATCAACATTAAAAAAAAAAAAAAGCAACCATTCTTGTAGAATCAACGTGGCCTTCATAACCACACCAGAAAGGATGTTCCTTTTAGGAAAGGAGCTTTGTAGAATGATTCAGCTACAGTCACTGAACTCATGGTCTTTTCTGGAGGGACACTCAATCCCTCTTGCCACAAATACCAGTTAAACTTTTCAGGGAATTTGAATATAGGCCGCAAGATACTATAGCCAAGTATGATAGTCAGTGTGAAAGACTATTCGCCTCCTCTGACCTTAATCCAGTCCAAGCCCCAGGCACACCCGAGTTGGGTGCAGCCACCTTTCTGTCCCACTTCCTGAAAATAGATGGCAACCTGCTCCAGGATTCTTGCCTGGAAAATCCCTTGGACAAGGAAACTGGTGGGCTACAGTCCAAGGGTCCGCAAAAAGTTGCACACAACTGAGCAACTGAGCACGCAGTTGGAATAATTAAGTTTGTACACGTCTCTTCATGAGTGGGTGAGTCTGTTTGTAGGAAAAACTCAGATGAATGGAACTTCTAGGTCAAAAGCATACACTACTCAGATGTGAACCACCAGGACGCCCCACCTGCTCTGTCTACACTCTTCCCCATCTCCCTGCAGTACCACAGATCTGGCAGACAACCCTGAGAAGAACTGTGCCCTTCCTTGTGGCCCTGGGCATGGTTTAGTGGGCAGGAGTTATTCCTTCCTTGAAAGATGGAGTAAACTATCTTCAGAGTCTTGGTCAGAGACCTCCAAGGGAGGATCATCCTTGATCCCTCCCACATGGCCCAACCTCAGGATCACCTGTTTCCATGGCCTCCCTTCATTCGCCTGCCCAGCCATATCCCTACCTTCAACTCCAGCCCAGTGACTTCACCCCAAGTCCCAGAACAAAGGCATAGATCACAGCCGGCCAAGGAAGTTGCGGTAGCCAGAAAAATGCCCTCTCTAAAGATATCCATGCCCTAATCCCTCAAACTTGTGAATAGGTTGCCTTATAAGGCAAATGGGACTTCACAGATATGATGAAGTTAATTAAGGCTCTTGAAGTGGGGAGGTGATCCTGGAGTGGATCCAGATAATTACAAGGGTCCTTAAAATATGGAAGAAGGAGGTAGAAAGTGAGAGAGATCAGAAGATGTTGTGCTGCTGGCTTTGGAGGTGGAGGAAGAGAACATAAACCAAGAGATGTAGGTAACCTTTATAAACTGGAAAAAACCAAGGGAATATATTCTCCCCTTAAAGCTATCAGAAGGAATATAACTGAGCCACCACTTTGATTTTAGCCCGGTGAGACTGGACATCTGACCTCTAGCACTGTAAGATAATGCATTTGCATTGTTTCCACCACTGTGTTTGTGGCAATTTGCTATAGCCTCATCAGAAAATAACACAGCAGGCCCTAACCCACCCATACGGCCACCCAGCACTGTCTCTCTCCTGACTCCCCAGGCTCCTCCCTTCTCTCAGAAGACCTAACCTCAAATCTCAGTTCTATTTACCCATGTGGTGCTCTTGGGTACCCATAGCATCTCTTTGGGCAAAACACAGCTCACAATCAAACTGGCCCCACAGGCTTGCTGTGAGGGTTAAATAAAATTATGCTCATGAAGTCTCTTAGCAACAGTGCCTGGCACCAGATTGGTGCTTGATGACATTTTCAGTTGTTGAGCATAATTCTGTAACTTTCATTTCCACTTCTAGAACCGTCTTCTGCTCTGGCCCTGACTAGGGTCCTAGCCCTCCCTAAGGGGTCAGCTCTTTCCTGTAGAGCGTGGACCTGCAGGAGATCCTCTTCTTCCCAAAAGTCCTGGGGGGTAGCAGCATCCTGAACACTGCCCCCCATAGCAAGGATTTGAACAGCTTGTGATCCCTCTTTAAGAAAGGGCATCCATTCTGGAATTAATAAGCCAATTTAGCAGGTTGCACAACACAATGTTAACATATAAAAGTTAAATGCTTTCCTCTATATTTAGCTCAGTTGGTAAAGAATCCACCTGCAATGTGGGAGACCTGGGTTTGTTCCCTGGATTGGGAAGATCCCCGGGAGGAGGGAAAGGCTACCCACTCCAGTATTCTGGCCTGGAGAATTCCATGGACTATACAGTCCATGGAGTCACGAAGAGTCAGACATGGCTGAGTGACTTTCACTTCACTCACTTTATATTAACAATGAGTAAGTAAAATTCAAAGTTAAAAACACAATACTATTTACATTAGCAACCCTCAGAATGAAATACTTAGGTATAAATCTAACAAAATATATTCAAGATTTATATGAGGAAAGTCTCTCAGTTTCCATTGTTTCCCCTTCTATTTGCCATGAAGTGATGGGACCGGATGCCATGATCTTAGTTTTTTGAATGTTGAGCTTTAAGCCAACTTTTTCACTCTCCTCTTTCACTTTCATCAAGAGGCTCTTTATTTCTTCTTTGCTTTCTGTCGTAAGGGTGGTATCATCGGAGGTTATTGATATTTTTCCTGGCAATCTTGATTCCAGCTTGTGCTTCATCCAGCCCAGCATTTCACATGATGTACTCTGCATAGAAGTTAAATAAGCAGGGTGACAGTATACAACTGTGACGTACTTCTTTCCCTATTTGAAACCAGTCTGTTGTTTCATGTTCCAACAGTTAGAACTAACTCTTGCTTCTTGACCTGCATACAGATTTCTCAGGAGGCAGGTAAGGTGGTATGGTATTCCCATCTCTTTCAGAATTTTCCATAGTTTATTGTGATCCACACAGTCAAAGGCTTTGGCATAGTCAATAAAGCAGAAATAGATGTTTTTCTGGAGCTCTGTTGCTTTTTCGATGATCCAGTGGATGTTGGCAATTTGATCTCTGGTTCTTCTGCGTTTTCTAAATCCAGCTTGAATATCTGGAAGTTCACGGTTCACATACTGTTGAAGCCTGGCTTGGAGAATTTTGAGCATTACTCTGCTAGTGTGTGAGGTGAGTTCAGTTGTGCGGTAGTTTGAGCATTCTTTGGCATTGCCTTTCTTTGGGATTGGAATGGAAACTGGCCTTTTCCAGTCCTGTGGCCACTGCTGAGTTTTCCAAATTTGCTGGCATGTTGAGTGCAGCACTTTCACAGCATCATCTTTTAGGATTTGAAATAGCTCAACTGGAATCCCATCACCTCCACTGGCTTTGCTCAGAGTGATGCTTTCTAAGGCCCACCTGACTTCACATTCCAGGATGTCTGGCTCTAGGTGAGTGATCACACCATTGTGATTATCTGGGTTATGAAGATCTTTTTTGTATAGTTCTTCTGTGTATTCTTGCCGCCTCTTCTTAATATCTTCTGCTTCTGTTAGATCCATATTATTTCTGTCCTTTCTTGTGCCCATCTTTGCACAAATGTCCCCTTGGTATCTCTAATTTTCTTGAAGAGATCTCTAATCTTTCCCATTCTATTGTTTTCCTCAATTTCTTTGCATTGATCACTGAGGAAGGGTTTCTTATCTCTCTTTGCTCTTCTTTGGAACTCTGCGTTCAAATGGGTGTATCTTTCCTTTTCTCCTTTGCCTTTAGCTTGTCTTCTTTTCTCAGCTATTTGTAAGGCCTCCTGAGTCAATCATTTTGCCTTTTTGCATTTCTTTTTCTTGGGGATGGTTTTGATCACTGCCTCCTGTACAATGTCATGAACCTCTATCTGCAGTTCTTCAGAGACTCTGTCTATCAGATCTAGTCCCTTGAATCTATTTGTCCCTTTCACTGTATAATTGTAAGGGATTTGATTTAGGTCATACCTGAATGGTCTAGTGGTTTTCCCTACTTTCTTCAATGTAGGTCTGAATTTTGCAATAAGGAGTTCATGATCTGAGCCACAGTCAGCTCCCAGTCTTATTTTTGCTGACTGTATAGAGCTTCTCCATCTTTGACTGCAAAGAATATAATCAATTTGGTTTTGGTATTGACCATCATGTAGAGTCTTCTCTTGTTTCATTGAAAGAGGCTGTTTGCTATGACTAGTGCATTCTCTTGGCAAAACTGTTAGCCTTTGCCTGCTTCATTTTGTAGTCCAAGGTCAAATTTGCCTGTTACTCCAGGTATCTCTTGACTTCCTACTTTTGCATTCCAGGCCCCTATAATGAACAGGACATCTTTTTTGGAGTGCAAGGAGTCCAAATTAAAAAGACATCTTTTTTGAACTTCAAGGAGATCAAACCAGTCAATCCTAAAGGAAATTAGTCTTGAATGTTCATTCAGGAAGGACTGATGCTGAAGCTGAAACTCCAATACTTTGGCTACCTGATGTGAAGAACTGACTCATTAGAAAAGACCCTGATGCTAGGAGAGATTGAAGGCAGGAGGAGAAGGGGATGACAGAGGATGAAATGGTTGGATGACATCACCGACTTGATGGACATGAGTTTGAGCAAGCTCTGGGAGTTGGTGATGGACAGGGAAGCCTGGCGTGCTGCAGTCCATGGGATCACAAAGAAGTCAGATACAGCTGAGTGACTATACTCACTGAGCTATATGTGGAAAGCTACAAAACTCTGAAGAATGAAATAAAAATACTACATAAATGTTTGTGAGTAGAAAGGAACATTCAATATTGTCAAAATGTCAGTTCTTCCCAACTTGATCTATAGATTTAATGCAATTCCTATCAAAATTCCAGCAAGTAAGTTTGTGAATATTGGTAAACCAATTCTGAAATTAATATGGAGAGAAGAAGACCCAGAATAACCAACACAATATTTCAGGACTAAAAGTAAAGTTAGAAGATTGACACTACCCAACTTCAAGACTCACTGGGAAGCTGCAAAGTAATCAAGACAATGTGGTAACAGCAAAAGAATAGACAGGTAAATGGGACAGGATAGAGAGCCCGGAAATAGACCCACATAAATACAGTCAACTGATCTTTGACAAAGGGACAAAGGCAAACAATGGAGCAAATATAGTGTTCTCAACAAATGGTGCTGGAAGCTGGACATCCACATGTCAAAAAATGAATCTAGACAGAGACCTTACACCCTTCACAAACATTAACTCAAAATGGGTCATAGACCTAAATATAAAACATAAAGCTATAAAAGTCCTAAAAGAACTTCCCTGTGGTTAAGAATCTGCCTGCTAATGCAGGGAACACATGTTTGGTCTTTGGTCTGGGAAGATCCCACATGCCATGCAGCACGTAAGCTCATGTGCCACAATTTCTGAGCCCATGAGCCACAACTCTGAGGCTGTGCTTTAAAAAGGAGAAGCTTCCACAATGAGAAGCCCACTCACTGCAATGAAGAGTAGCCCCGGCTTGCCACAACTAGAGAAAGCCCGTGTGTATTAGTGAGGACCCAGCTCAATCAAAAATTAATAAATAAAAATTAATAAACAAAATGCCTGAAAGACACTAGAGGAGAAAACCTCGATGACCTTTCATATAGTGATGCCTCTTTAGGTACAACACCAAAGACATGACCATCAAAGACAGAATTGAGAACCTGGACTTCACTAAAATAAGAAATTTTGCGCTGCAAAAGACAGTGTCAAGATGATTAGAGGACAAGCCATAGACTGGGAGAAAATATTTGCAAAATGCATGTGTGATAAAGGACTGGTATCTCGAATATACAAAGAACTCTTAAAAGTCAATGGTAAGAACACACATAATCCATCTAAAAATGGGCCAAAGATGTTAACAGATACCTCAGCAAAGAAGATATCCAGAGGACAGATAAGCATATGGAAAGATGCTCTACATCCTAAGTCATCAAGAAGATACAAATGAAAACAATAGTGAGATACCACTACAGACCAATTAGAATGACCATGCTCAGACAATGCTGGTGGGAATGCAAAATGGGACAGTCACTTTGGAAGTCAGTTTTGTAATTTCCTACAAAACTAAACATACTCTTACCATAAAATCCAGCAGTTATATTCCTTAGGATTTCTCCAAAAGAGTTAAAAATGTTTGTCCACAAAACATCTGCATACAGATGTTTATAGCAGACTTGTTTGTAATTGCCAAAACTTCAGAGCAACCAAGGTGTCCTTCAGTAAGTGAATGGATTAATAAACTTGTGTAACGTGCAGACAATGGAATACTGTTCATACCTTAAGAAGAAGACACTATCAAGAGCTGAAAAGACACAGAGGAAACTTAAATGTATATTAGTGAGTAAAAGAAGCCAATCCAAAAAAAGCTACATGCTGTATGATTCCAATATGTGACATTTGGAAAAGGCAAAACTCTGAAGACAGTAAAAAGTGGTTGCCAGGTCGGGGAAGGGAGTAGTGAATAAGTGGAGCACAGAGAATTTTTAGGGCAGTGAAAATAGTGTGTAGCATGTTACATTGACAGATACACGTTGTTATACATCTGTCCAGACCCATACAATGTACAAAAGCAGAGTGTACCATAATGTAAGCTATGGACTTTGGAGAGATTATGATGTGTCCGTGTTGGTTTATCTTGACTACAAATGTACCACCCATGTGAATGATGTTAATAAAAGTGGAGACTACTTATGTGTGTAGGTAGGGGGTATGTGGTAAATCTCTACACCTCTTTCTCAGTGTTATTGTAGACCTAAAACTGCTCTAGAAAGAAAAAATATCTTTTAAAAAGAGAAAGAGAGAACAGACTTTACAAATATAAACCAAGGTCTCAGATAGGACCTGTGCCAGAGAAGGCCTCTGAAGCTTAAAGTCCGTTACTTTCTTTTTCTGCTCTAAATCCCTTCTCCTTCTGTGCCAAACAGCCTCCAGAAAAGTCCCTCCAAACAGCTCGAGTAACCGGCGCAGGCAGTGACCACTTGGCCTCCCAGCAGTCTCCAAGCTCCCTTGCTAAGTGAGCAAGACCTCTGATGAAACAGATGCAAACTCTCCAGAATGTGACCAGCTTCTTGGGACCGAGGAAGAGCTAATCTCCTCCTTGCTCTAACAGGTAGTCGAATTTGGCAAATCGAAAGGTTGGACACCCAAGTCCATTTGCGTTTCAGATAACAAATAATTTTTTTTAGTATAATATAGGACAGTTTGGGCTTCTCTGGTGGCTCAGTGGTAAAGAATCTGCCTGCCGATGCAGGAGATGTGGGTTCAGTCCCTGGGCTGGGAAGATGCCCTGGAGAAGGGAATGGCTACCCACTCCAGTATTCTTGTCTGGGAAATTCCATGACAGGGGAGCTTGGTGGGCTGCAGCCCATGGGGTTGCAAAAGAGCCGGAAATGACTTAGCAACTAAACAATTTCAGCAACAGGATAGTATGCAGGGAACATTTAGCAGGGTGTCCTGTATGTTACCTGGCAGCCCTATCTCTCAGGGACCCAGCAGAGTCAGGTTAGTGCCATGGGAAATGAAATTGATTTTAGCAGTGGGGCTCCTGACAGTTCTTTGCCAGACAAGGATGTGGGTAGTCAGACTCAGGGTGTGTCTCTCAGAAGTGCCCCTGGTCTGGAAAGTGGGTGGAGACACTTGATTGGAGTAATGAGCAGCAGAAAGGATGTGGGGCGGCCACACCCCCGCAGGTCGGTGACTCAGAGCCAGACCACCTGGGCTTGAGTGATTGACCTGAAATTGTGAAGATCTCACTTCCCTCTGAACCTGTTTCTCCACCTGTAAAATGATGGCTACTTGGTTCTTGGGTGGTGTGAGCATAAAGTAGGAAAACATACGTGTAAAATGTAATATGTAGGAGTCAATGGTAAGTACCCCTCTGTTAGATTTTTTTATTGTCAGGTATTTAGGAAAGATAAAAACATTTTCCCAAACTGTTGGGCCTGCTTTGCTTAAGCTGAAGCTGGCAGGTGGGGGCTCTGAGGTGCACGTGATCACCCCTCTGTGCAGGACTCTGTTTTTCTTGAATGAGCCTGTGTCCTTGGTCCCTACAGTGGGTTCTGACAGACTGCGCACGGGATCTGCCCCGGAGGCCCTGCTCGCTTTGCCTCTGACAGCTGCAGGCTCCGTTGCCCCCAGCACAGGCTGCTGACAGCCGTCTTCCGATTCTGCCGGCCCCCTGCTCGGCCGAGGCTGTCGGCCCTGCCCTGAAACTCTCCAGGAGCATCTCTGGGGCGGCCTCCGCCTGTCCCTGAAGCGTGACTGTGGAGCCCTGAGATGTAGGTTGCACTCAACCTGGTACATTTTGTCTTCTGTGAGTCTTGAGAGCAGGCTTCAGCACACCCACTCTGCAGATGCGGAAACTGAAACTCATGGGAAGAACACCATGTGAGCAAACACCTGTGCTGGCGTTTTACATGCCTGGTCTCACAGTTTAGAGTGGGCAGATTCTGTTGTTGTTCCCTTGAATGGAATACATTCAAACATTACAAAAGCATTGTATTAAAAGTAAGTCTTCATGCCCAAATTCAATAGCCCTCATCTCTCTCTCAAGTGGAGTTTCTCATTTAGGGCCAGACAACTCATTGTGGGGGGCTGTTCTGTGCCTGTTCCATGCAAGATGTTGAGAAGCATCTTTGGCTTCTGCCATCAGTGGTACACTCCCCCTGCCCCCCTATCGCCGTGTGACAACCGACAATGTCTCCAGACTTTGTCAGATGTCCCTGGGAGGCTGAATGAGCCCTGCTGAGAACCGCTACTCTAGAAGAATCACCGTTAATAGCTTCCTGAAAATCTTTTCAGAATATTTCTAACCATGTGTGTGCCTTTATTTTTTAACAAAGATGAATTAGTATGTAAACTCTTCCACTGCTTGCTTTTTTACTTAACAATATGTCATGGACCTCTTTCTGTATATGCACACAAATCTGCATTTTGCCTTGGAACAACTGCATGCTAGCTCTTTGTGGGTCTCGCTGCGATTGGTGTAACTAGATTGATAATTCCCCTAACAACAAGCATTGGAATTGCTTCCAGCATTTTGCTGCTACAAACAATGCTCCAGTCAGTATCCTCACGTGTATATCTTGATACAACCATGGAATAAACACGTAAAAATACAATTGCTGGATCAGAGGTAGGGGCATTTTACATTTGATCTGCCACACTGTTATCCAAAATTGTTTGTACCGATTTACTCCTCTGCCATGAATATCTTGATTCAAGGTACCACAGTATTTAATGAGCATTCACTATATTTCAGGAGTCATGCAAAATAATTCACGTGTGCTACCTTATTTATTTCTCACGACAATTCTTTTTGGTAAGTACTGTTATTATTTCTACTTTACAAATGAAAGAACTGTGGTTTGGAGAGATTTAAAATCTCTCTAAGCTTGCACATGGCAGTCCTGGGAGCCCTCTTAAATTTCATTTAAGAGGCCTTGGGAGGCAGGCCCCATATTCCCATTTTCTAGTGAGACCACTGAGACCCCGAGTCAAACGACTTGCCCAGGGCCACAGAATCCAACCACACACTCAAGCTTGACTCCAGAATCTGTGCTTTCCTGTGAAGGCTCTAGTGGCACCTCCTCCAGGAAACTCTCAGGGATTACTTCAGTGGCCTCCTCACCTGACCTCTAGTATCAACTCCCTGGGAGCCCTGGAACCTGCAGCAGAGTGCAGATTCCACACTCACTGACCAGAGTGTGGGTTTGTGGGTGCATGGGACCTTACAGGCATTGGTGTTATACAGACCTAGGTCAGGATCCCGCTTGGCCCTCTACCCACTGCAAGTAAACTTGGGCAAGAGACCTTCCCTTTTGGGGTCTTAGTGAGTCCTCATCATGATTCTTGTTTTACTGCTGTTACTTGTTCCCCTGACACATTATTATTGATAATTGATACATTATTATCTGGGCTTCCCAGGTGGTGCTAGTGGGAAAGAACCTGCCTCCCAATGTGGGAGGCATAAGATGCTTTGTGTGTGTGTGTGTGTGTGTGTGTGTGTGTGTGTGTTAGTTGCTTAGTCGGGTCCGACTCTTTGCAACCCCATAGACTGCAGCCCACCAGGCCCCTCCGACCATGGGATTCTCCAGGCAAGAACGCTGGAGTGAGTGGCCGTTTTCTTCTCCAAAAGGAACTGTAGAAAGAAAGAAAGTGAAGTCGCTTAGTTGTGTCCAACTCTTTGCGACCCCATGAACTGTAGGCTACCAGGCTCCTCCATCCATGGAATTCTCCAGGCAAGAGTAATGAAGTGGGTTGCCATTTCCTTCTCCAAGACATAAGGTATGCAGGTTCAGTCCCTGGGTCAGGAAGATCCCCTGTATGAGGACATGGCAACCCACTCCAGTACTCTTGCCTGGAGAATTCCATGGACAGAGGAGCCTGGTGGGCTACAGTTCACGGGGTCACAAAGAGTCGGACACGACTGATGTGACTTAGCACACATGCACATTAGTGTTTATACAGCATTATTAACTGAAGTCCGTAGTTTGCACTAGGATTCTCTTCTGGTGCTGTGTGTTCTCTGGCTTTGAACAGATGCATGAGGACATGGATAATCCACCGTGCAGGCTCACACAGAGTCGTCTCAGCCGTCAGAATCCCCGGTGCTCCACCTCCTCGCCCCACCTCCCCGGCCCCTCCCCGACCCAGGTGCCATTTTCAGCGCTGGGGATATAGCTGGGACAAATTAAAATTTCTGTCTTCATGAATCTGACACTTTAGTGGAGGACTTAGACGAGAAACAAACAAATGAATAACTCATAGCAAGTTCCAGTAATGATAACCTCTGTGCAGAGAGTGTGTGGGAGTGGAGAAGGGGTTCCTTTTTAGACAGAATGGATAGAAGAAGCCTCTGAGGAGATGTCGTTGGAGTAGGCCCTGCCCATGTGTGATGGACATGGATCCCGCTGGGAGCCCTGGGCTCAGAGACCCCTGCCTCTGAGAGGCCAGACAGGCACCCGACCTCTCACAATCAGAAGGGTCAGGGCTGAAATCCATTTATTGGAGTCCCAACCCCTAGTACCACACTGTGACTGTATTTGGAGATAAGGTCTTTACAGAGGTAACTAGGTAAAAATGAAGTCTGATATGACCAATGTCCTTATAAAGAGAAGAAATGAGGACAGAGACATGGAGGCAAGGCCATTCGAAGGCACATGGAGACGCTGGCCATCCACAAGAGGAAACCAACGCTGTTGACACCTTGGTCTTGGAGTTCTAGCTTCCAGAATTGTAATAAGTTTCTGTTGTTTAAGCCCCCTGTTGGTGCTTTGTTTGGCAGCCCTAGCTGACTAAGACAGGAGGCAACAAGACTGTCCTTCCACTGTCCCACCTGCCCATCCGTTCAGTGCTGTTAGGGAGGATGGTCCAACACCTCCCTAGGGAAGAACAGTTCTGACTCCATATTGGGCCTGTTTCTTTTCCTTTAACCTTTGTGTTCTATTGCTTTAGCTACCAGTTAAGAATGTTGCCTATAACCTGAAAAATATTGGATAGCCCATTCTCAAGGGTCTGACCTTTAAAAGTATAACACTTTTCTGTTCATGTACTGATAAAATTTGTAGAACAGAGAATAATATTTGCCGTCTTGGAGATTTAGTAACATTGTGGCCAGACCTAGGCAGACAGTTGTAAGAACAAAGGATTCCGGCACCAAGAAGTTTGCAACAACCAAACTTGCCATGGCAAATAGATGGGGAAAAAATGGAAACACTGGCAGACTTTATTTTATTCATTGGAAAGACTGATGCTGAAGCTGAAGCTCCAATACTTCGGCCACCTGATGCGAAGAGCTGACTCATTGGAAAAGACTATGATGCTGGAAAAGATTGAGGGCAGGAGGAGAAGGAGATGACAGAGGATGAAATGGTTGAATGGCATCACCGACTCAATGGACATGAGTTTGAGCAAGCTCTTGGAGATGGTGAAGGACAGGGAAGCCTGACGTGCTGCAGTCCATGGGGTAGCAAAGAATCAGACACAGCTGAGCGACAATAACATCAACAAAATTTTTATGATGATCATCTATCTATAGCAAATGAGAACTATTTTCCAATTGCTACTGTGAGAGAAAGTTTCCTCTTAACATAAATTTTATTAGCTCAAAGGACCAAATGTTTGGGGTGCACTCGGCACAATGCCTGCCATCCCCTACTTGGATGAGGTAGAGGCGCTTTTATTCCAGTAAGTATTTGTCTTTACAATGAGCCTGTGATGGAGGTATTATTCTCATTTCGTGGCAATGGAACTGACCTAAGGACACATTCTGCTGTCCAGTCAGCCTGCCCACAGCCTTGAACCCCACTGCAAATCCTCCAGTAGGCTCAATGGGGTGCTTGGCTGTGGCACTAAGGTCACGGGGGTTGAGGTTGTGGGTGTGACTTTGTAAATAAGTCTCAAAATTCCTGGTCATCTTGTCCATCCCTCTGCAGCCCCTTGGCCCTGAAATGGATTTTCTGTGTTATCTCCAGCTTTTTTTTTTTTTTTCGTACTGCCCTTCTAATTTACCTCTCTGGAGCACAGATGCATCTGGAAAATGAGGTTTAGAGGTTCAGTGATTTTTCAAGCAAGCAAGCAAGCTTCCTCCTAGCAGCAGAACCATCCTGAAACTCTGCTTTAAATGCTGCTGGAGGATTGAGGACCCCATGGTGACAGTCACTTAAGGAACGCTCTTATTGATTGTGTGTCTCCTATGTCTGAGACTTTTCATATATCATCTCATTTGGCTCAAAGGCTCTGACAAAGAGCCATGGAGGTGGACAGTGTTGTCACTGTCTTTCAGATGAGAAGACAGAGGTCTGGAGATGGGCAATGAAGTGGTGAAGGGCCAGGGGTCAGTGCATGGCAGAGCTGGGAGTCAGACTCACATATGTCTAGGTTCAAAGACTGTGTTTCATTTTGAGGCAAACATTGTTTTGTCTGGACTACGATTCAGTTCAGGTTTATGGAAAAAATAACATTTATAGTAACACAAGTGACCTTCATGTTTTAGCAGCAGGCTCAGTGCCTGGGGCATGATTTTTACATATCCTGCTCGTCCTTTCCTCTGCCTTGTGAGGAGAAAAGCCCCTGTGCCCTGAACATTTATCTTAGCTTTCACAAAATGAAGCCGGAGGCAGGTGTGTTTCTGTAGCTCTCCTTTGAAATGGAGGGAGTGAGGAAAAGAGATATTACTGAGGCTTGGGGCTGAAATTTGAGGGCAAATAGAAATCTTAGAGAGGTGTTGATTTCCTTTGGACCTGAAGAAGTCTGTCAGAAGGATGCTAATTCCCAGAGCTCAGAGGAGCTTCCCAGAATGCATTGCAGGAGAGAAGGACAGATGCAAATGAGACGAGGCTGCGTGGCCCTGATTCCGCGGGAACCTGATGCGATGGGGACAGATACGTGTACAAACACTGTCTGTTGGAGAGTGCAATGCAGAGGGGGGTGGGGAGAGGACAAGAAGGAGGAGGAAGAGGAGGAGGAGCCTCAGAAGGCCTGGATTCAGGCTCAGCTCTGCCACCAGCTCCCTGCGTGACCTGGAGGAAGTTGCCTAGCAGGTAGACCCCAAAGTCTCAATCTCTAAAAAATGGTTGAGCACTAGACTATCTCATTGTTCCGCTTAGGTCTAACAGAGATGAATTTGGCCAATACAGTGTGGAACTCTGTTTCCTAGGAACATGCCCTGAGCAGTAACAATGGGAAGAAAAGATAAAAGTAGCTCAGACTTATTAAGCACTAGTGCTTCTAATCATGGCTTATCACCATGTGAAACATTTTGTGTGGTTTATATCACTTGTGTCTCCTAATAAATGTGAAAGCTGGATACTTTTATATCTTCACACAGATGAGAAAACTGAGGCTCAGAGGCTAAAGGATTTGCTCAAGCCCCAGACCTAGAAAGTGGCAGATCTAGGATTCAAACCTGGCATGCCCGCTTATGTGCAGCTTCAAGTAGCAACCCTAGGCCTGGATGCAGGGGTGGACACTGCCAGCCCCATTGACATGCTCTTATCCCAAGGTCCAGAAAACCAAAAGTTGACCTCCCCCAGCTGAGTGTCTCTGGCTCAGGGAGGCATTGCTGGGGTGTAATGGGATCTGTTTAGACAGGCCCCAGCAGTGGGAAACCTGAGCTGCTCCCAGACCGTCCCTGAAAGGGGCTGGAGGACAGCTTGGGACTTGGAGATTGGTTCACACGAACCCAGATCTTCCCTAGCAGGCTGAGTGGCTTTCAGCCCTTGATAATAGCGTCATCTCAGGTCAGTGCCAGGGGAGCCACTGGCCACGTGGGTCACTCTGGGGTGGGGAGGGGTGGGCCTCGGTCCCTTCGGTTGACTCACTACCTGCGTCAAGTTGGCAAGGCAGAAATTTCCGGTGGAAGGGCTGCCCAGGTGCAGGAGTTAGTTTCATACCTGCATGTATATCACTTGCAAGCTTGAACCACAGCCTGCCTGCAAATTCCTGACCATGCTCCCGAAAGCCAACCTGATCAAATATTCATAGACGTCGGTGGGTTGTCATCCTCGTGAATCCCATGATCTGCATTTATTGCTTTAGCGCTATTTTATGAGAGTGATTTTTCCTCCTTTGCCGTGTGTCGCATTTTCACTACCCTCCAAAAAAAAGTTCCAGCTTAGGGAGATGTGGACAGCTGTGGTTTATCAAAATTGTTCTCAGGCCTCAACCTTGGAAAGAAAATTAATTTATGTATGTGGCATTGATTACAGAGATGGAACCACTTAAATATTTGTTTGTAGACGTGCATGGCATGGAAGGAAAAAATCTTCCAATCAAACACTTGATTTAGTCAAGATTTATCATGTGCCAAAACAATACTCATATAACAAATCTATGAGCCAGATGATATTATCACCACCTCCATTTTTCAGATGAGGAAACTGAGGAACAGGGAAGTAACTTGCCCAGGTCTCATACATTACAAAAGGCAATTTGCTGAGCCCAATTTGCACTTACTCAGAAAGTGAGGGATGATAATTCCTAGTTTATCAGGTTCTTGGGAAGATAAGATTCTGTAAGGGAGGAATGCTAAGCATATGGAATGCTCTTCATCCTTCTCTCCCTCTTTCCCTCATTGTTTCTTTCTTTCCAGAGTTGATCAGTCTCCATGATGTCAGGTCTAGCACCAGATCCTGGAAGGATAGCCCAAAAAGTCAACAGTGCCTCCATCCTTCCTGTCTGCTGAGAGATTGCCATTTTGCTGAGAGAGGGGCAATAAACAGTGACCTTCTCATTGTCTCACTCTCCCCTGGTGCCAAGGGGGCTTCAGTAGTTCCCCTCATATGGCTTCTGCTTCCCCCCTAGTTCTGGAGGGAGAGGTGATTCTTACTGGCAGGCAGACTCAGAATCTTTGCCATCTGTTACCGTTTCCTTAGCAGTTTATGTGAGCAGAGCTCTGACCCAGGCAGAGGCCAGGGAAATGGAAGGGTTTTCCCAAGGTCACACAGGAAGTGAGCTAAACCAGGATTTGGACAAGATCTATCTGACCTAAGCCCCATGATAAGAGTGGGTTGCCATTTCCTTCTCGAGGGGATCTTCCTGACTCAGGGATTGAACCCTGGTCTCCCACATTGCAAGCAGACACTTTACCGTCTGAGCCACCAGGGAAGCCCCATGATAAGGCAGTACATTTCAAACTCAGACCACAGTGATGGGTTCAAAGCCCCTCCCTACTCTGAGCCTAAATCCACAGCCTGTCGCTGGCATCCAACAGCCTCCAACCTTGGATCCAGCCTTGCGTGCCAATAGAGGTCACTCTCTTCAGCTTCACTTTGGCAAATGTTTGGCATTATGACTCTGTCCTCACTCAAGATCCCTAATTCCTTAAAATCTTCTGGTTGGAAAAGATGCTGAGTTTCCCTCCCTTCCCTGGCACTCTTCCTTGATCCTTTTATCAAGGTCGCACTTTTAAGCAAGATACCTGAGGTTGAATGAGTCGCTGCAGATGAGGGCTAAAATGCAATGGGACCTGCTTCTCACCTGTAGAGGGCTCCTGCTCAGCCTCTCTGCCGCGCACAGCCAGCGCAGCGTCATCTTTGAGTCAGCTGGGGTCCCCAGGTGACAGGCACGCCTGCTGCCACTCAGGCAAAGGTGTGCAGCACCCGCAGGCAGGGAGCACCTCCTAGCTTGCAGGCTCATCTCACGCACAGTGCTGCTCAGAATCCTCCCCTGTCTGTCCGAGGCAGGTCCTATCAGCCCCGAAGGAGACGCTGAGGCGCAGAGAGGGACTGCACTTAGAATCCCAGAACTAAGTGAAAGCTCCTAATCTGGTGTCTCTGTGGTCAAGTTTTAAGTCCCAGTGGGAATGACTTACCCTTTGAACATCATGTGATTGGATTCAGTCTCTCATACATGCCACTCACAATATTTTAGGGCTCCAAATATTTCAGTGCATCCAAGTATTTCAGTTGGGTTGTGACCCCTAACTTTGTAATTTCTGGAATGTAATCATCATGTCATTTGTAAATGTCACGAATGGGATGCCATTGAGTTCAGAGTCCTGAAATCTCCACTAGAGACCTTCCCCATGCCAACCTCTACGAACTTACTAATTTTTGAGACTTGACCCCAAGAATCCAGTGAACATACGCTCATCCCCCACACTTCTCCAGCTTGTCCAAATGAACATTTCATGAGACCACTGTGGTTGACATGGGTAGTTTTGAATCTATTTCTATTCTTCTTTTGATATTAACATCTTTATTTTCCTTTGGGGAAGATGGTAGATTAAAATATTGCTTCTAATCTTCATTCCTGTCGAACAGGGTTATACGTCATGTTATTCAACTCATGGGTTTTCAGTGCCTCTCAGTTGAGTAGCCGGAGCTTTATCCCCTCATGGCACTGTCATTGGGCTTGGTCAGGAGGCGTGTGCTGGCCGGTGGGACATGGGGGACATGACGCGAGCAGAGGGCCTCCGTGTGCTTGTGCGGTTTGGTCTGTGCACCTGTCATCCAAGACGAGAAAACCCACATCGGATGAGGAGCAAGTGGCACAGACCCAGCTCAACCTGGAGCCTGGAGCCTGGCCCAGGAGACCCCAGCAGGGGCACAATTTGTCCTCAGATGCACGAGCAAAAAAAAAAAAATGTCTGTTCATGGAAGCCACTGGCTTTGGTGGCTGTTAACCAGAATTAGCGTAGTGATTGCCAGTTCCTACTGGGAAGCATTCCCCTTCCATCCTCAGTTGTTTGGATGGGGCTTGGCACCACCCAGCGGGGCCAGCATGGCCCCAGTGTGGTCAGTAGATGTCCCTGGGCTGGAGATGCTCATTCGCCACCCCTCCCATTCACTCTCCGCCCAGCTCCTGCTGCTCCAAGTCCAGGGGAGCTTTCTCCCCTGCAGTCCCCACTAGCTGATAACGATGCTTTCTTTCCTTGCCCCTCAGGCCAACAGACAGTGTGCGATTTTCTCTCTGCTCCTCCCAGCTGCCTCAGCACCCCTATCAGCTCCCTCTCTCTCTTTTTTTTTGGTCCTACCCAGTTTTTGTTTTGTTCAGTCACTCAGTCGTGTCTGACTCTTTGCGACCCCATGGACTACAACATGCCAGGCTTCCCTGTCCTTCATCACCTCTGGCAACTTGCTCAAACTCATGTCCACTGAGTCGGTGATGCCATCCAACCATCTTGTCCTCTGCCACCCCCTTCTCCTTTTGCCTATAATCTTTCCCAGAATCAGGGGCTTTTCCAATGAATCAGCTCTTCGCATCAGGTGGCCAAAGTATTGGAGCTTCAGCATCAGTCCTTCCAATGAATATTCAGGATTGATTTCCTTTAAGATTGACTGGTTTGATCTCCTTGCAGTCCAAAGGACTCTCAAGAGTCTTCTCCAGCATCACAGTTTGAAAGCTCCAGTTCTTCAGCACTTAACCTTCTTTATGGCCCAACTTTCACATCCATATATGACTACTGGAAAAGCCATAGCTTTGACTATACAGATCTTTGTTGGCAAAGTAATGTCTCTGCTTTTTGATACACATTCTAGGTTTGTCATAACTTTTCTTCCAAGGAGCAAGTGTCTCTTTTAATTTCATGGCTGCAGCCACCATCCATAGTGATTTTGGAGCCCAAGAAAATAAAGTCCATCACTGTTTCCAATTTTTCCCATCTATTTGACATGAAGTGATGGAACCAGATGCCATGATCTTAGCCTACCTGATTATGTGGAGGTTTCCTTGCCTTTTTGGAAGACTGAGGTCTTCTGCAGTGTTTAGTACATGTTCTGTGTAAATGGTTCCACTTGCAGGTATATTTACTGATGTATTTGTGGGAGGAGGCAAGCTCCACGTCCTACTTCTCTGCCATCTTGATTCTTCCCTCTCCCTCCCCTGCCTGTCAGCTCCCTAATTCACCCCATGTCTCCATGTCTACTTTCTATTCAGCATCTCCCCCACCCCCTAAATGGACCCTCTATTGGGATTTGATCTTGTCCAGTATGACACTTCTGATGCCCATGGACAAGTTCCTTAAATTCATTTTTCCCCCACTTGACAACATGAGGATTGTACTGTTTTGCCCTTTCGAGGTTGTTGTGAGAAAGAAATCAGATCACAGATGGGCAGTGCCCAATCTTGTGCTTGACTCCCGGGGGTTGCAAGACAGGCCGTCTCTCTCAGCCCAACTTGCTATGGCTGACACTCGCTAAAGCATTAACAAATATTTGTAGTTTGAAAAGCTCTATGGTAGATTTTCTTCCTTTGACCTTTTGATTATTTTTCCTCTTGAAATAGCAGAATAAGGCCCCTAGTACCATGGTGACAGTCTCTATAGAAATCCATAGCTTGTTCTCAGCACACCCACGGATGCCAGTGGGAGGCTGGCATAGATTTGGACCAATGGAGAGAAGGGAGGTTTAGCCTTGTCCTGGTTACAAAGAACATTTTTTTTCCTCTCTCAAATGGACCTTTCTGTCCCCAATTCAGCATCATCTAGGCTTCTCCTAATGTGGGCTAATTTTCCAGCAGCTCCTAGAAAGAATATACTTCCAGTCTCTCCTGGGACAGACAGAGGAGTTTTGAACAGGATAAAGCAAATTTCGCTGGGGAATATTTGGAGCCTGCTGAGGAGTCAGGTGGCCCTGATTGCATTCCTGTCACGGGTTTTGAGTGTGTTTGCTTAGAACAGGTAATCCTTTTGGATGCTGTAATCTGAGGTCAGAAATAGACTTGTGTAGCTCCCAGAAAACCCTGTGGTTTTGGCCTTTTCTTTGGCAGGCTTGCTGTGGTCAAGGTTGGAAATATATTCACTTAGGAATGGAAGTTCTTTATGAAACCAAGGAGAGCTTCTGTCCCTTTAAGAGGGTCCTTGAGGAGGGACAGTCAGAGAATCACAGAGATGAGGGCCAGATGGCCAATAAACAGGATGGCAGTGAGTTAGCGAGAGGACCAGCTGGGCCGTCTGCTTTAGTCACCTGGCAGTAGAGAAGCCTTCATTTGGTGGCTGCAGTTAGAAGATTTGAGTGAGAGCCCGGCAGCCTGGTCCAGGGATCTCAGGATGATCTGACTTGTCCCATCTTCCGCCTGAACTGGGACTCAGAGTTCTAGACTGGGAGACAGTGGGAAAACAACAGAAAAAGTACAGGCTATGGGGTCAGGCAGGTCGGGGTTCAGATCCTAGCTGTGTTCCCCGGAGGGTGATATAATCTTTCTGAGCCTCCATTTCCTCATCTGTGAAATGGGATGATAGCCCCAGCTCACAAATATGTTGTGAGATAAGTACTAATAATGGGTAGAGTATGCTGTATGGGGTAAAGTTCGGGAAATTTTAGGTCCCCTCTCCTCTCCTCTGAAGAGCATTGTTGTGGCTGTTCAGTTGCCAAGTCATGTGTGACTCTTTGGGACCCCATGGACTGCAGCATGCCAGGCTCCTCTGTCCTCTGCTATCTCCCAGAGTTTGCTCAGAATCATATCCATTGAGTTGGTGATGCTATGTAACCATCTCATCCTCTGCCACCCCCTTCTCCTTTTGCCTTCAATCTTTCCCAGCATCAGGGTCTTTCCCAGAGTCAGCTCTTCGCATCAGGTGGACAAAGTATTGGAGATTGAGCTTCAGCATTAGTCTTTCCAACAACTATTCGGGGTTGATTTCCTTTAGGACTGATTAGTTAGATCTCCATGCAGTCCAAGGGACTCTCAAGAGTCGTCTCCAGCACCACAATTCAAAAGCATACTAATAAC
Source organism: Dama dama (assembly GCF_033118175.1). Lineage (NCBI taxonomy): Eukaryota > Metazoa > Chordata > Mammalia > Artiodactyla > Cervidae > Dama > Dama dama. The sequence continues at coordinate 13,985,511 of NC_083705.1, forward strand.
TGTTAACCAAGAGAGGCAAAAGGGAAAATCTTTCTCTGAGAGCCTGGAGTCTTGGCAATTTAAAAGTGAAATCCCAAAATGTAGCTAAGTACCTTACTCAGAATGCAAGTATTACTTAGGACTGACTGGTTTATCAGCTCCCTGCAAGAGAAAATCTAGATAATCCTGACTTAAACAAGATAAAGAATTATTTTTCTCTCATGTGACACTGCAAAAAGTCAAGGCTTGGAATGGTGGCTCCCATGTCATCCCTTCCAGGGAGCCAAGGTTCCTTCCGTCTTTTTGTTCTGTTATCCTAAAGTGTGGCTTCCATCATCAAGATCATTACATGGTCATAAATGTTGCCACAGCTCCAGTCATCGTGCCCATGTTTCCAGGCACCAGCAAGGAGAAGAGAAATACAAGACAGTGTGCTTCTCCGATGAGTCAACATTTAAGAACAAAACATCCATCCAGTGATTTCCACTTATATCTTATTGCCTACCTCCCCACACATGCACACAGCAAGGGAGGCTGGGAAAGTGTACTGGGTAAGTAGATTCCCCGCCCCCAATAATATAGCGGTTCTTTTTAGTAAAGAGAAAGGGTAAAATGTTGTCCCTGCCATAGTCAAAGCTTCTTTAGTTTCATTGGAAAGGTGTGCCTGGGCCAACACTGGAAGCAAAAGCATTTCACAAGAACCTGGTCACTCCAGCACTCTTGCCTGGAATGGACGGAGGAGCCTGGTGGGCTGCAGTCCATGGGGTCTCTAAGAGTCAGCTGAGCGACTTCACTTTCACTTTTCACTTTCATGCACTGAAGAAGGAAATGGCAACCCACTCCAGTGTTCTTGCCTGGAGAATCCCAGGGACGGCGGAGCCTGGTGGGCTGCCGTCTATGGGGTCACAGAGTCGGACACGACTGAAGTGACTTAGCAGCAGCAGCAGCAGCAGGTTCTCCATAGATTGTCAGCAAAGGTTAGTTTCTGTCCCTTCCAACTTCCCGTTGCTCCGTACCATTTCCATGTTAGAGAATCTGATATTAGCTTACATACAACTCCTAATGCTACATAGATTTTTTTTTTATGAATCAGAAACGTTCAGAGTCAGAAGCTCAGGTGAATTACACACAGGTTCCATGTGGAGAATTTACTAAAACCCTAAGACTAACCACCAAAATAAAAAATATTTTCTCATACCTGCCTACTTTATCAGCTGCATTAGTGACCTATCACTGTGTAACAGTGGCCCCCAAACAGCGACTTAGAAAACAACACGGGTTTATGATGTCACTAGTTCTGTGGGTCAGAAATCTGTACATGACTAAGTTGGGTCCTCTGGCTCAGGGCTTTGCACAAGGCTGCAACCAAGTTATACAGGAGACCGCGGTCATCTCAAGCCTCAACTCAGGGCTGATCTTCCGAGTTCACTCCTGCAGTTACTGACAGGACTTAGCTCCTCGCTGGCTGCTGGCCAGAGGCTCTCTCAGTGTCTTGCCATGAGAGCTTCTCTGTAGCGTAGCTTACGATACGGCAGCTTGCTTCAGCAGAACAAGCATGGGATAAAGCCAGAGACAGAGTGGGTGCAAGAGGGAAGTCTTTTAGAACCTAATCTCAGAGGCAGCATCCATGGCTATCTTACCCTGTTTGTTAGAAATAAGTCATTAGGTGCAGCCCAAACTAAAGGGGCTTGAGGAGGGAGAGTCAGAAGCGCCAATCAGTGTTCTGTCTCATCACTCACCTTCACTCTCAGGGTTTCTGACACAGGAGTCTATTTCCCCCCACGAATGAGCCCAGCTCCTTCCTATCACAGGGCCTTTGCATGTGCAGTTCTGTCTGCTTGGCAGCTCTTGTCTCCCTCCCTGCCTAGTTCACTCATTTTTCAGAATTCCTCTCCAGCCTCATTCTTGCAGAGAAGCCATCCTTCTCCTGTCACAGGAAGGAAGGGTGCTTGAAATTTTACTCAGCCCAGCTCTGAATATGTGTGCCTTACTGGCCAAGTTACTTTTATCAACTGTGTTATTTCCTTCATTCACTTGTAATGGGTAGGATTTTCAGTCTACAAACTCAGGTGTGGGATACATATAAAATCTGTGTTTCTCTATTATGCCTAGGTTCAGTTTCTATTGAGTCTCTGTGTAGCTGGGGCAGGTCTCAGCTGAATCACAGTCGATGCATTCCCTCCACTCCCCAGCAATCATGTCTATGCTGGTGTGCCCGGTGATGGCAGGAAGGCCACTGGTCACTGATGTCAACTTCAGTGGCGTTTATCATTCAGTCATTGGTCAATGCGGTCACCATGGAGCGGTTCCTTGTTCTTGTTTGTGAGTTAGATCAGGTGACTCTGAGACCTCTGTGACATTCTAGGGCTCACAAGAGTCGTTGTATGACTTCTTATGCCTCACAGGATTGTGGTAAACTCTGAGAGCTGTCTAAATTCCCAATCACCTACATGTCATGTGGACACTGCTACCCTTTGGGGCTTTCCTTCTTCCCTGGGGGTCCTCCTTCCCTTCTGCTCAGAGATCCCACAGGTTCTTCCTCTGGGGACTTTGTCTTTGTCCCCATACCTGGCCCGGGGAGCAGCGCACACAGGCCTCTTTGGTCAGGGCAGTGATTCTCACTGTCCCCCTCCCAGTCCTTTTCTGCACAGCCCAGGGGACACTTTTCCGGCCATCTTGCTCTGACATATCTTCCTCCAAATGTTTTTAACTAAGCCACGAGTTCTGTCCAACCTCCGGAGAATCTCCTCTTAAAAACGCAAAAGCAGACTCCTGACACCAGGTGATAAGTGACGCTGGAGGGCATGGAGGCCCAGAGGAGGCAACCCATCTGGGCCGTCCAGACGGGAGGGGTGGGCCTTTGAGTCCAGAGTGGAGCTGAAGAATGAGAGGAGTTGGATAAGCCCAAAGGGGCCTCAGCAGGGAAGAGCCTGGTTAAAGGGGAGGCATGGAGATGGGCCTCTGAGGGGCTGCCGCCCATTTGGACAGAGGAGGGTGCAGGTTGTGCCTTGGGGAGCCTTATGTGGATAAGGCTGGAGAAGTGGGCAGGGATCTGTTAACAAAAGGTCTTGGATGTCAGGTCTAGACCTTTGGATTTTATCTTCAGAAAATGGAGATCCATGGGAGGATTTTTGAGCATGTGGTGAGGTGGCTGGCTTTGTGATTTAGAACGTTCTTTCTGAGCTGGGCGTGGGGGAGGGGGGGGGGCGGTGGGAAGGATGGGCTGGAGTCAGAGGAGCAGGGAGGGGCCTGGCACAGCCACCTTGACAAGGAGAGAGAGGCCTGCAGTGTGCAGAGAGACTTGGTGAGCAGGGGACCAGTTCCCTGGAGCCTGGAGGGCAGGGCCACCCAGACTTGGTAAATGAGGTGGGGGGCGGGGGTCACAGAGAGCCAAGAACTCAGGATGACCCCACAACCTCCGATGGCGCCTTCTACCGAGCTGGCAAGATGGGGACCCCAAGAGAAAGAGCCTGGAGAGGGGGTAAGAGTGAGTTTGGGCTGAAGTCCAGTTTGGAGTTAGGATTCTGTGAATAAGGAAGCAGAAATCTCTAGAGCAGAAAAGCTCATGTCAGTCTGTCTTCACCTGTGCCTCTTCTTAGGCTCACACGGAAGGTGTCTTGTTTTAGTTAGTTAAAGCCCTTCCCTTATAAAATGACTAAATTAACTCATTATTGATTTATTCCAACAGTTAGAGCTTTTACTGTATTAAGGTACCATCATAGAAAAGAGAACCAAAGATAAAAATGTTAGAGTTTATAGTCTAACATGGAGAACGGATCATTTTTAAAATGACAGTAGAAAATAAGTGCTATAGGGAAGTGTATTCAATGTACTGTGATAAACCATAATAGAAAAGAGTATGAAAAGGAATGTATATATATATGTATAAGTGAATCACATTGCCACACAGTAGAAACACAACATTGCAAATCAACTATACTTCAATAAAATAAAATGCAAAAAAATGTACATCACAGAGGCAGCCTCAGAACTCCAATAATTTCTTGTAGTTGCTAGGGACCATGGTCAACTAGAATGCTTCAGCAGCAGCTGACTGTAAAATGCACTGTGGCCCAAATAAATACAAAAACTAGGATTCACCAAAGAAGAGCACCCCAGGACTGCTTTCTGGGGCTCGGCCATCCCTGCAGGGACCCCGGGGCCTGCCTGCTTGCTTCTCCACCATCCTCTGCACTTCAGGTCTTTGTACTGATCTCTCCTGGTCACACATGCGTGCTGCATCCTCAACTCCACCCTTTCAGTGAAATAGACCAATTTTCCCAGGAAATATGACATTTTCCTGGTTCCGCCAGTGTATTGACATTGGCACTTGAAAGGACATTTGTCATCCCCAGGTGGACAAAGTGTGGTGTGTTCAGCAGCATTTTAGTAGGACTATAAAACATTTGGGAGGTGATGTGGATATGAGGAGAGAGTTTAGTCTTCGAAGCCAAACAAACCTGCATCCTGGTCTTTCTGTGAGTGCTTGGTAGGGGGAGGTCACTTCCTCTCTCCGAAAGTCTCTTTTAGCACCTCTACAATGCAGAGAGTCGGGGACTGGGGCCTGTGGGTGTCTGAGGAGATGACTTCTGTGAAGGGCCTGGTGCCCTTCCTGGCTCACAGGGGCTCTCTGCTCTGCTGTGTCAGCATGCCTTCCCTCCCACCCACCTGCTCTGTACACTGAGAAGTTGCTGTTTTATCAAACAGTCCGTCCCCTGACACCCACACCAGGACCAAGTTCAACCCTGTGCAATGACCTGATCATGGTAGAATTTCAGGCAGATGCTGAGGGAGAGAGTTGGGGGAGGGATTTGAGGTGGCAAGAGTGGGGAAAATACAGGTTGCTTGGCTAATACATACACCATATGTATGTATGTATCATTTTTAAAAAATCTGTTCACAGAGACCATTCCAATGAATAGAGCCTTAACTGGGAAGCAAGAGAATGACTTTGGTCTTCTCTGGTGCCTCAGATGGTAAAGTATCTGCCTGCAGTGCAGGAGACCTGAGTTTGATCCCTGGGTCGGGAAGATCCCCTTGAGAAGGGAATAGCTACCCACTCCAGTATTCTTGCCCGGAGAATTTCATGGACAGAAGAGCTTGGCAGGCTACAGTCCATGGGGTTGCAAAGACTCAGACATGACTGAGCGACTAATACTTTCACCCTTTTTTTCCCCAGGATGATTTCACTAAAAAAAGTCTTAAAAACCACCTGTGTCCTGTTAGGGTTCAAGCTATCAGAAATAGAAACGCCCCCGCTGCCAGAGGCCTCTGTTCTGCTCATTCAGCTGGCAGAGCTGTGAGTGAGTGTGGAGCCTGCTTGCAGGGGGAAGGGGCTGCCTGGCATGCCTGATGAGTCACTGCGGCCTGCCCTGGCCCCCTGCGTGCAAGGTGGCCACTGTCTTTAGGCATTTATATTCTCCTTTGGGTGGAAAGGTAATTACGGCCTCCATAGCCTGTGGCTGTTACCTTTGCACGGCCCTGAATAGAGGCAGAAATCTTTCATAAAATCCTTCTTTTTCAGGAGAATTGTTGGGCGAGGGGTGGTGGGGATTTGAGTCTGTTTTCTAAGGTTGAAGCAGAAGCAAGGCTGGTACAAGTGTAGCAACCTTTCAGGATTTGCAAAATGCTCAACTGTTTGCCGTCAATTACTGCCAAATGCGGTTGTCATGCAAAGTAGCTTAATTGGCCCACAGGTGGGTTGAGTTTGAAACCCTTGGATTGTACCAATGCAAGAGAGAGGAAAACAGATTTGACAGATTCAGGTTGGGGCTGTGTAGTTTACAAGAACACAGAGGAAAAACATCTGAGGACAGAATGGGCCTTAATGGTCAGATCATAGATAGAAAGATAGATCAATGGATAGATGTTAGCTGACAGGGACCAAGGAAAAATGCAGACATCAGGAGTTTGGGACTGTAATATTTAAAAAGTGTAACCATGGCCATATGGAAGATATTCCAGACAGATGCTATATACAGAGACGTCCAGGGATTGAAGATGACAATTCACTCTAAAGAGTTAGTCCACATTGTAACTAAGGCAGAGCTGGCTTGTAGACATCATCAGTTGAGTTGTGTCACCAGGGGAAAACATTTACTCATGGAGTCTAGAGTTAGGTTCAGCAATCAGATTCCCAGTTTTGAGCTGCCACCCTCAGGAAATCAGGTAACCTTGGTAAATGACTTCTTTGGATCTCAGTTTCCTCATCTACAAGATGAATGCCTGTCACGGAGAGCATGGAAGGCTGCAAAAGACATGCCTGACGTACAATTAGAGCTTGGTCCATGGTTGCAATTATATTTTCATATATCACTTTTTTCAACACTCTGTAACTGCAGTTGATCATATTCTCTGTGCCCGGTCTGTACTAGGAGCTAAGGATATGGACTTGCTTATTTCATAAATATTTGCTGAACACCTGTCATGTGCCAGGTCTTCCCTGGTGGCTCAGCAGTAAAGAATCTGCCTGAAGTGCAAGAAACCTGGGTTCGAAAGATCCTCTGGAGAAGGGAATGGCTACCCACTCCAGTATTCTTGCCTGGAGAATCCCATGGACAGGGGAGCCTGGCGGGCTACAGTCCACTGGGTCGCAGAGTCGAACACAGCTGAGTGACTAATACTTTCACTTTCACTTACCATGTGACAGCCTGGCAGACACTGCTGAGCCCTGGAAACAGACTTGGGTAGAAACAGACAAGACCCCTACCTACAAGGTGGCTCCAGGCTGGGGAGGGAGACAAACATTCAAATAACAAAAATACCTGCCATAGAGAGGTCCTTGCTGAATACCAGAATTTCAAGGGGCTCCCGTTCAATGGGCTCATCACAGGGATTACCAGCCCCTTTTGCAGATGAGAAAACTGAAGCTCAGAAAGGTGAAGGGACTTGTCTAGGTCCCCACATCTAGTGACTGGCAGAGCCTCAACTATCATAGAACACAGACCAGCCTGACTCCAAAATGTGGAATCTTTCTCAACTGCACACAGCTGCTGGGGTATGTTTCAAGTTTCTGGGTGAAGACACCAGGCCAAGGCAGAGCTGAGAACACGCATGGACCCCGGAGGCATACAGCTTTCAGAGGCTCTGGTTTGGGAAGGATGTAACTTGCAGGCTACGGACGAGGGCTTTGAGAGGAGTAGGCTCCTCCTGGCTGCGAGGGGTACTGGATGTGTCCTGGTGTGTGGATGTGTGTCTGTGACCGTCCTTGTGTTTCTCCGTTTCTGTGTGTGTGTGACTGTGTGCATGTACCTCTGGTGTGTGCATGAGGAGGGGAGGCAGGCATGTTTGTGTGTAGGTGTGTGTGTTTGCATATGTCTCTGTGTGACTGTGTGTCTCTGACTGTGTCTGTATTTAAGCGTGTGTGTGTGTGTGTCTGAGTTGGGAGTGTGTGGATAGCTGCGTCTGTCTGCATCTCTCAGTTGGCATGCGTGTCTCTGGAGACGTGTCCGTCAGTGTCTGTGTGGGCACATGCCTCTATGGGTGTGTGTGGGGTGACCGGCCCCCCCCTCGCCCCCCGCAGGTGTTTCTGTGGAGCTAATCGAAGTTGTCCTTCAGAACCAGGGAAACGACGGCGTCGGTGTCTTTAGCCTTATCTCCCAGCCTGCCGTTCTGTCAGAGGAAATAAGATTTGCTTGGCACAACCTGCTCCTTGTGAGGTCATTTTGGCTGCAGTCTGCACGTTCTGCTCTCCTAGGCATTTGTCTTTTGATTGCTTGATGAATACGTGCCAGCCAATGTCGAGATTAAGAGAACATGAGTTTCGGGGAGGGGGGCGGGTTAAAATAAGAATCATCCAAGGGTGTAACATTAGCTGTCCGTCTTCTTTGCTGTGGACTTGGAAACCATGATAAAGAAGATAGAGCTTTGGCTTTGGGATGGTAGGACCTCAGTTCAAGTCTCCTGTTGGCCCCTTATTTAAAAGCTGTGTGACCTTGGGGAGGACACTGTACCTCTCTGAGCCCAGGGTTTTTTACCTGCTAAGTTCAGAAGTTCTTTGGAGGAGCCAATATACTAAAAGATGAAAATGTTCTCAGAAATCCACAAAGTCCTTACATTCTATGATATAAAGGCTAAGAGGCTGAGCAGGAAGTCTCCAGGCTCAGAGGTCAGGAAGGTGTATGTTTGGATCCTGGCTCTATTCTTTTCTTAATCAGCAAGTTGTGATGCCTCTCTGAGCTTCAGATTGCTTCTCTCTTAAACAGGATATTATTTATAAAGCACTTAGCTCACTGCTAGCCACTGTGAGAGGCCCCCAAACGAGAACTGTTACTATTTTGGCTGATACAACAAGGGTGGTGGGAATATGAATATCTGCCCACTTTCAAACTGTCCATGAATGTAAGCAAGACACAGCCCCTGGGAGTGAGGGGGAAACCGACGATGTGATAGAGGTGATTTACTATTAACGCAGCGTCAGCAGAGTGTTCTTGGCATCGCCATTTCTGACCAGCAATTTGTGTTTCCTCTAGAACTCAGAGGCTGTTCTAATTGCAGAAAGGAGCTGAGAACGAGGTGGCCTCCATCCCAGAGTGGTCCAGACCACCTTCTGGGGGCCAGCTTCCCCACATCTCCAGCCGCATCCCTTCTACAGGATTCCCTCACTCCAGCAAGACTTCACCTCCCGCCCATTGCCTTGGAACACGCTGTTCCCTCCCTGGGAATAGCCCGCACCACCACCCTACCCCCAGACTGTCTGGGCTGGGCTCCAGGTGCCTCTGCTCAGGCTAAGACAGATGTCCCTGCCCCCTGTCCCCAGCCTACCCTGGGTCACCACACTGTGCGATGCCCAGGGCATTTCGATGGTCTGCTCTGTGTCTGGCTGTCTCCCAGCCAGTGCCCTCCAGGGGGGCACGGACAGGGGACGACAAGGCCCTTGCTGGGTGTTTGCAGAGTGAACCCATGGAGACCAGCTGTTCTCTCTCATTTTCTGTCCCTGCCCCCTTAGATGCAATGCCTTCAGATATCAATCTATTCATCCAGACTCGCTTCTGACAACCATTTTGCTCCAAAACAGAGATCTTGGAGAGACTGACCTTGTTGATTTGGTTTAGTTTAGAAGCAGGTTTATGTCTGCTGGACTGCTGGTCTTTAATAAGAGTGCCACGCAGGCCAGAAGACAAAAGTTTCCCAAGCGCTTGGCCAGCTGTCCAGTGTATTAGGGCTAGCATGGGGGTTTGTCATAAAGACCGTGGTCATCCAGGTAGGCCTGTGACATCAGTGTTGGAGAGTGCTTGAGGACCTAGGTTCTGGGATTGGACTGCTTGGTTTCCAGCCTCAGAGATACTGAACCTCTTTGTACCTCAGTTTCCTCATCTGTAAAAAGGGGATACATAATATACGTTATCTGCTTCACTGAGGTTTGGTCAACATTAAAGGAGATCATTCAAGTAAAGTCCTTGACCCAGTGTCTGGTGTAAAGTGAGTGTTCAGTGGAGGTGAGCTAGTGTTTCTGTTGCATTGCATTTGTGACTAATGGAAATACGCGCCCAGGCCTCCACTGTGGCTGTAACAGAGACTGCACGGCTGCAGTGAGACATTGATGTCCCTTCCACCAGAGCTGAGCTCCAGGAACTCGACGTTGGAATTACTCTTTAATTCAGATCAGTTTTTGTGAACAGGAAGACATCATTCAAGAAGAGATATGAGATTTGTCTGTACCTGATGAGGTGTGAGCCTTTCTCTTCCTCAGTGGGTACCCGGTATGTGAGTTGGTCGCCGTGGTGGTTGGGTCACCTGATGGCATAAAGCAGCGGTCAGCAAATGACAGTTCTCAGGCCAAATCTGTCCCACAGTCTGTTTCTGTAAATAAAGTTTTACTGAAACACAGTCACAACCATTCCCTTACACAATGTCTATGGGTGTTTTGCACCATAATGGCAGAGTTCAGTAGTTGTAAGCGAGACCTCAGGGCTTGCACAATCTACAGTAGTTTCTGTCTGGTCCTTTACAGAAAAGTTTGCCGACCTCCTGGTGTTAGACTGAAGTGGGATTAAAGCTGATTGAGCTCAACCAGAACACCGGGCACCAGCCCATCTCTTGCTCTCCCTCAAGCCTGGCATCAGGCTGATCACCAAGACCAGATTATTTGGCCCACACTGTCTCATACATTCGGTCCCCCATCTCTTCCTCAAATGCCACAGCCTTCGTTCAGCCCTTTCCCCACCCCTCTTGACTATCACACACGAGGGCCACCACCAGCCCACAAGGTGTCTGGGTGAACTAGATACGGATATCTTCTGTGGGTAGGTGCAGCCCCACCACACGTCGCTGGGCAGCAGGAGTGCCTCTTGGCTGGAAAACCCCCCACCTAACACTGTTGATTATGCTGGTTCAACTGTAGCTCTCACACCTCTTGTTTCCGTCTGTTGATTATAGTGTCTCCTGGTGTCCCTGTCCAGGCAGTCCTCCACACCAGAGCTAGAGCGATCCTTGTAACCAACTTGACCACTTCATAGCTTCCCCTGGCCCTCAGGACAGAGCCTATGAACATGACATTCAAGGCCCATCGTAGTTTGGTCTTGGCGAGTCTCCCTGTCCCATGGCTCAAAACCTGCTCAGTCCACATCACATCTGAGCCCGTTCATGCAATTTGATGCCCCCCCACCCCGCCAGTGGCCTAGACTTCCACACTTGCTAATATTTTGGGGATCAGCACAGTCCTGTCCTCAGTGGAATACTCTGTTCTTCCTCTTACCCATCCAGAAAATTCCTAGTCATCCTTCAAATCCGCTACAAGCATCTTCTCCCTGTTTCACCCTCGCCGATTCTCCCAGGCAGACTTGGACCCTCCTTCTGCAGTTTGATTCACAAACCATGGTCCATAGCCCATCGGTGGGTCAGGTTAGCAGTATAATGGATCTTGATGAATACTTCTTGAAAGGTGACCTAGGGTGGAAAACACATAAGTGCATCACTCTTTGTCAGGTGTGGATATAACATAGGATGAATAGCACAGGCTATAGAGCTGGACTGCCTACATTCAAGTCTGGTTCTACAATTGGTTATCAATGATTTTAGGCAAGTGACTTCATCTTTCTGTGTCTCAATTCCCTCATTTGGAAAGCAATGATAATGATAGCAGTTCCTTTATGGCCTACCATGAAGATTAAATCAGTATATTACTTAATATATATATTTATATATTATGTATAAATATATTTGTATGTTTGCACAACCATACTTGGAGATATAGCACATTTGGTTCCAGATCAATGCAATAAAGCAGATACTGTAACAAAGCAAGTCACACTTTTTTGGTGTCCTGGTGCATATAAATTATGTTTACACTATAGTCTCTTAAGTGTGCAAGAGCATTATTTTTAAGAAAACAATGTACACACCTTAATTAAAAAACAGTGCTATTGGAAAAATGGCACCCATAGACTTGCTGGACACAGAGTTGCCACAGACTTTCAATTCGTGGAAAACATAATATCTGTGAAGCACAATGAAGCAGAGGAAAGGCCTTGTGGGCTTGCCTGGTGGCTCACTAGTAACGAATCTGCCTGCGATGCCGGAGGCGTGGACTCAATCCCTGGGTTGGGAGGATCCCCTGAAGGAGGAAATGACAACCCACGCCAGTGTTCTTGGCTGGAAAGTCCCATGGACAGAGGAGCCTGGCGGGCTACATTCCATGCGGTGTCAGAGTTGGACATGACTTAGCAACTGAACATGTACACACATATACATACACATTATACATACACACACACACACACACACACATATATGTTGCTAAGTCACTTCAGTTTTGTCTGACTCTTTGCCATCTTAGGGACTGTAGCCCACCAGGCTCCTCTGTCCATGGGACTTTCCAGCCAAGAATACTAGAGTGGGTTGCCATTCCCTTCTCCAGGAGATCTTCCCGAACCAAACCCGCATCTCTTACGTCTCCTGTGTCGGCAGGCAGGTTCTTTACCACTAGTGCCACCTGGGAAGCTCACCATAGATATAGATGTGATATGGATCTAATATATTATCTGTTTAGAAAGATCCCCGGCCACACATGGAATGCTATAAACATGTTAACTAGTGTGTGTGTGTGCACGTGTGTGACCGTGGTTTATGATGAGACTTATCTGAAAGCCTATGCTCTGGCTGAATCTATTTTGATCCTTATTAAAGCAATTATTTGACTATATTAATTTTTTTTGTATTCTTTTCTCTCTCCTTTACTAGACAGGCAGCTCCTGGGAGGTGGTAGATGTGTTTTATTTATCTTTGCATTCCAAGCACCTAGCATCATACTTACTTGATCAGTGTTTTTTTCTTTTTTTTTTTAGCAAATGAGAAAATGAGGCCTAGATGCAGAAGATGAAGCCCCCAGGGTCTCCTTACGGTGATAGCAGGGGCCAGAATCCTCCAGTCCCTCCCCAGCCTCCACCTTCTCCTGGGAAAAACATGCCAAGCCTGCCTGGGATTCAGGCAACTTTCTCAGGCTATCTGGTGTCCATGATGAAAACAGGTGAGCACATCTCACTGTCGGCGAGAAGGAGGAAGGCATGAGGGACCCTCGAGCAAGAAATGGAGCTTCCAGGCTGATGCCGGGGAAAATGGAAACTGCAGCTGACTTAAGAGATTTCTATAATGAGAGAAAACCAATTTAAATGCAAATAGCCCACAGTGAGTTGGGGAAAGATTCCACTCTGCCTGCAGAGGAAGGATGGGAAACAAACACTGCTCTCATCATGAGGCTGGTTCACCCCTGGACAGGAGGGTTGCTTTATCTGTTTACGATTACAGTCTAAACTAGTGACCAAAGTCACATGCATTGCTGGCAGCATTTCCTGGTGCTCTGTTGTACACATTGAGAAATGGGGGTCTCTGAGGGGGCCAGCTGTCAGCCACTACCATTTACTGAGGTCCTGGCAGGTGATAATTGCCTGGCACGGCATAGAGGACAAAGGATATCCTGTAGATGGGCACTGCCTCTGAGGGGCCTGCAGCCTCGGGGCCTTTAGACCCTAGTCGATTCTGGAGCCATAATAAGAACCAACATTCTACAGAGCATTTTATGTGCCAAGTCCATGGCTAAATGCTTGATATGATAGTAACTCACCAAATTCTCACAGTGACCCTGTGAGATAGAGCCTATTATTATTCCCATTTTACAGATAAGCAAACTGAGGTTCTAAGACCCAGACAGGGTTCCAGAGCTCTGGCTCATACTCCCCTGGGAGTATGAGTATGCTGGGGAGAGACATGGAGTACATGTACCCCAGTCTCTGCAGAGCAGAGATGCTCGAAGTCTGGACGCCCTGGGACAGAGGCTGCCCCTGGTCTTGGCCTGGGACGGAAAACATAACCCTGATCAACAAAACAAGAGGTGTGGGTTGCTCTGCCACTAACTGGCTATGTGACCTCAAGGGTCACTCTCCCTCTCTGGGCCTCATTTGCTTATATAAAATGAAGAAAGTAGTCTCAAATGATTTTAGGCTATAAAATCTCTTATTCTAGGACTCCAGCTACTCTCAGGAATAGCCATTGTCCAGCTGATAAAACACCTCCTTCACTTTCCTTTGTGGCTCAGGCCCTGCCCTCTACCCCTTCTGGCCCATATCTGTTGCAATGGAGCACTTTAATTTCCTCCTTTGGTTTCATAATTCAAGGACAGCACCATCTGCCACATCAAATCCACAGTTCCTGATAGCCTCCTTCTCAAAACAAGAGATGGATAAAGGCTTCATCTGGTTTATTTCATGGACAGAGAAGGAGCTGGCAAAACCAAGTGGGGACAGCTTTGGCTTTGCAAGCTGCATTAATCCCCTAATCTTCTGGGAGGGCCCCAGAGCCCATTCTGTCATCTCCACCGCCTACTCTGGCCAAGTCATTGTGATGATGATGATGAGAGATGGCATTTACTAAGGCGCTTCTGAGTCAGGCATGTTCTTAAGTGTTTTGTGGGTTAATTTATTTCATCTCCACCACCGTCTCGCAAGGAAGGAGCTAATAAACATAGCCCCACTTGACAGATGCAGAAACTGAGTCCCAAGAGGCTTCAGAAACTTGCCAAAGGCTAAATGTGAACTGGCTGGGGAAATAAACAAACACAAATGCATCCCAAGATGGCCAGTCTGAGGAGGGCTGGGCTTCATAGCCGAGTGCTCTGACCTCTGCTTTTCGAGGAGGTGGAGCCACTGTCTTCTGTGAAACATTCACTCATCACGTTTTTGCGGGGCAGCCCACAGGGTGCTGCGTGCTGCTTTCCAGGCTGGGCCCCAGCTGGGAACAAGGCCCATGGGGGCCCGCTCTCCGAGGGCTGACCCTTTTGTACAGGAGACAGGCCCCAAATAAGCAACTGAATACACAGACACAATCATTTTAGGAAAATACAAAAGGGGGCGAGACAGAGAGGCACGGGTAGATGGTGAGAGAAGGCCTCTTGGCGTAGAGGACTTCTGAGCAGAGCTGCAGGCATTCAGCCACACCCCTGGACTCCTCCACCTCAGCCCGAGGGCGTGTGGGGCCTGACAGCTCTCTGTGGGGGGTCTGTCGGGGGGGCCTGTCAGGAGTCTATGCTGTGCTTTACGAGGCATTTAGTAGCATCGCTGGCCTCGACCCGTAAGATGCTGGTGGCAGCCTGCTCTCTAGTGTGACAGCTGACACTGTCCCCAGATGTCAGCAGATGTTCCTGGAGGACAAAATCTCCCCGATGCAGAACTGCTGAGCTATGAGATCAGCAAAGCAGACAAATGGGCAGAAGGGATAGCAAAGCAGGCTGAGTGGGTGAGGTGCAGAGAGAAGGCTGGTTTGGCTCGAGGACAGTGGCCCGGGGGGAAGGCGGGTGGGATCATCAGGGCAGTGGGCTCTTTTAGGACTCTCTTGAAAGTCCTCAGGAGCACAGCTCTGCGCCAGGAAATGCGCAGGCTGTGCCCAAGGACCCAGCGCACACTCTAAGGTGGGCATGGCCAAGGTGCCATCAGCTGAAGGCAGGCGTCAGCATGGGGCTGTCCATGGTCACAACAGAACAGGATATTCTGGACATAAGGCCAGCAGAGCTCCTTGGAAGGCAGTGAGCACAGTGCAGGAAGGCCTCGGGCAGGCGGTGTCTGGACCGCCTCACTAAGAGGAATTCAGGTGACTAAGGCCCTCACCTTCCCAGTATCCTGGCTTTTCCGTTGCCATTAGCAACCACCCCACTCCCCAGGGCCCCAGCACAAACTATTTTGGTGGATTTCCAATCATGGTAGCTGCCCTAGCCTAGCCAAGGGGTTGGCATGAGACCCAGGCTTGGCTATCAAATTCTTTCTTACTGGAGTTAGAATATTGGGCAGAGAAACCCACGGGCAGAGGATGGCTTGAGTCAGTTTTTCTAATGGAAATGGAACAAGGCATGTTCTTTTGTTCTGACATATTTTTTTACTCTCTCAGCTCCCTAAGAAACCATCATTTCTCTTTCAAAGCCCCCTAGTTTTTCAGCTTTTCCTTGTAATGCCCTTTTGATTGATGTTTATCTATTTAATTTACCAGTGAGTTTCTGATGCTTGAAACTGCAATTAAAATAGAAATGGTGCATTGTGAACAGGGAAAAGGGAGTGTGCATTTCTGATCCATTACACTTGGTACTTGACATTAAACAAGCTGTGTATCCTTCTCTCTCCTAGCTGTAACCAGGAGCTTCTCCAGGGCTGGGACCCTGCATTTTCCTTTTCGTACCCACATTGGTCAGCTCACAGCTGCCTTCTTATTAATTTACTTCTGGCTGTGCTGGGCCTTCGTTGCTGTGCATGGGCTTTCTCTAGTTGCAGCGAGCGGGGAGCCTCTCTTCATTGCTGTGTGTGGACTCCTCACTGCAGGGACTTCTCTAGGGCACCCGGGCTCAGTCAGTGTGGCTCATGGGCTTAGTTGCCCTGCAGCATGTGGGATCTTCCTGGACCAGGTATCGAACCCATGTCCAATGCATTAGCAGGTGGGTTCTTTACCACTGAACCACCAGGGAAGTCCTGGGGCTGCCTTCTTTTTGCACTCGCCATGGCTTGTAATGACTTATTTCTCTGTGGGATAATTTGTTCACTGTCTCCTCCCCCACTGTGCCGGAGGCCCCATGGAGGGAGAGCACATGCAGTCTTCACTCACAGTGTGACCGACCAACCTGATTTGCCTTTGTCACATGGGTCTCCTGGTTCTTGGTCTGCCAGTGCCGGAATCAGGAAAATCCCCAGCAAATTGAGACTGTGGTCACCCCACCACGGCAGGCATACAGGAAGTTTTCAATAACCATTCGTCCCTGACCCTCAAGAAAGGATCATGTTGAAAAGGACTGTAGAGGCATCCCAGCATAAGACAAATTCTTTTCTTAAATTACGTTTTTTCACACCTACTCTGTGCTGGGGAACCGGGTTGCCCGAAGCAGGAGGTTCAAGGAAGGGGCGTTCCAGCAGCCAGAACTGAAAGTGCAGGTTAGAACCAGACTGAGGACGGGCGCACACGCCAGGCTGAAGAATCTGAATACACACAGGTGCGGCAGATTCCAAGCAATTTAGAAGCAGGGAGGAGACCTGGAAAGAGAAATCATTTAGGAGCGATGCCTCAGCAGCATTTACCAGGATCTCTAATGAAGGAAACCTTTGCAGGGGCTGCTGAATGAGGGGATGAAACCTGAAGTCATTTTGTCATTTCTTCCTAGGGTGTAGTCTGGGCAGAGGGGGGTTTGGCTATTTCCTTTTTCATTCAAACACAGCCATCTGCTCAGTTCAAAATGCAGAAAATGCACTCCTCTGGAAACATACATTCATTCGTGACTATGTGGCAAATCACACTTCTTTGCTTCTCATGGAGATCCAGGGACCTGAACTATTCCACGAGACCATCCTTAGGGTGGGTTTCACTCCTGCTCTGTCCACAGGGGAAAAACATGGATGGGTAGCCAAGCACACTTTGGGGGCCTGAAAATCATCTGAGAAGAATATGTTTCTAATCCAGCTCCCTCATTTCAGAGAGGGGCTTCCAGGTGGTGCAGTGGTAAAGAATCTGTCTGCTAATGCAGGCGACTCAGGAGATGTGGGTTTGATCCCTGGGTAGAAAATGGCAACCCACTCCATTATTCCTGCCTAAAAATTCCATGAATAGAGGAGCCTGGCAGGCTCCAGCCCATGTAATCACAAAGAATCAGACACAACTAAGCAAAGCATGGCAGTGGCGTCTCAGAGAGGGCGAAGAACCTTCCTAAAGAGACCTAATGGGGGGGGGGGGGAAGGGCGTGGGTTCGATCCTTGTTCAGGGAACTAAGATCCCACATGCCCTGAGGTGTCACCAAAAAACATAAAATAAATTAAAAAAAAAAAAAGACCTAACAAGTGAGAAGCACAGAATGGGCTGTTCACACCTTACCTTTCTCAGTAAAGAACTGAACAGCGTAGAAGGGAGCCCCTAGCAGACGAGAAAGTTCTAGGAGGTGAATAGACGCAGAAGTAAAAAGATAGAATCAGGTGGTTAGAGAGTTTTTCCTTTTTGAAGTCTTTCTCAATCCTTATTACACCAAGAAGACTCCCACTGGGGCACTAACGTCTGTCACACCTCTCCAGATCTCCCATTTAAATGAACGTCTAAAAGGCTTCATGAGCCTAGAGTCTTCAATGGGCGACCCTATTCCTCTAGAATTCAGCAATACTGCCTCATTTGCATAATATTTCTTTTTATGAGTAGCTTCTATTTGTGGCTTTCCATTTATAGTAATGAGTATGCTTCCCTTTAGAAGCAACATATTTTTAGCTTTGAATGTGAGACAAATTCAAGAAAAATAATGAGGGAAGAGGAGACCCAGTAGACCAGGGGTATACAGCTGTTGCACAATTATTGGTGGTCCTCAAACAATTGAGGCTTGAAAACAGGGGCGGAGGTCAGAGGTCATGTGACCCCAGGCTGCTCACCTGAGCAGGCTCCATTTATGTCATTCAGCAAATGTCAAGCCTGAAATGTAAAAAGTAGCTCCTTAAATGAATTAGAGACAGAGACCCTGGAAAATGTCAGAGGATTCTTCCCATGACCTTGAACAGATAAACCTCCTGAGATGAGAGAGAGTAGATCTATTGTTTAACTTGGCAAAGGACCTCCTGGTGGGTAAGGGGTCTCCTTTCTAAACAAAAGGGTGGCTGGTGAATTTATATGCTTCCTATGAAAAATCACTGAAACAGTGATCATGGCAGGCATGGTGGTAGAAAGTCAGTAGCAGCCTTATTGGCACCCTGTGTTAAGTTCTGTGCTTCCGAAAGCTTCTCCCTTGATGCAAACTCCCTATAATGCTAATGCTAATATTATATGACATTTAAGGAGTACATACTATGTGCTACGACCTCTTCAAAGTTCTCCATCCATTCATTTAATATATCAGTGCTAGGAGACAAGTATTATTACTCACATTTTACAGATGAGAAAACTGAGGTCTTGAGTAGAAGCAGATTCAAGCCCAGGCAGTCTGGTTCTAGAGCCTGCCCCCAACTATCCCACTTCACAGAGGTGAGCGAGTACAGACTTTATCTTCATCTTACAGAAGATGACTCTGGGCTTGGAGGGTAGAATAATTAACCTGAGATCACACGGCTAATAAATTGTGAAGTCAGCTAAACCACCTCCCAAGAGTAAGCAGCATCTTCCTGAAAGCAAGTCATTTCACTAATTAAC
This sequence comes from Dama dama, assembly GCF_033118175.1. NCBI lineage: Eukaryota > Metazoa > Chordata > Mammalia > Artiodactyla > Cervidae > Dama > Dama dama. Next base: position 14,004,111 of record NC_083705.1, read on the forward strand.
AAATATTTCTGGAGCATCTACCATGTGGGCAAGACCCCTCTTCTTGCACACATGTGCTCTTGCACTAGCCATGTACAACTGGGGGCATTGTGCCCTCCCTTCTCTCCCTCAGACAGGGAGGGGGTAGGGGGCAGTAATCTCATGACTTCTTCCTGGGGCCTCTGGGTATCTGGATGCATCTAAGGCAGATCTAAGGGCCCCAGAAATCTCACTGTGTGGCAGAATCAGCCAGCCTGGGCAAAGGCTGTAGAAACTTTATTCTGGTCCCAGTTCTGACATTTTCTGCTAGAGTCTGGGCCTTCCGAATGGTCTGACTTAACTCATGGGGTTATTGTGAAAATGCAATGGGATGACATGGCAAAAGACTTTTCTTCCTGTAAATGGCTCCATGTAAATGGTGGCCATTAGCTTGCATTGCTCTCTGGTGCATGATTTTTAAAAGAGAAATTATTGTTTGTTTCTAGTTGTCAAAGTTTGGGCGTTACAGAAAAACACACAGAAACAAAGAAAAAATTGTTCATTTCCCCTCTACCCCTGGATGGTCTCTATTAACCCATTGATGTAGTTCCTTCTGGCTACGAAAATGTAAATGTAAATATAATCATTGCCTGACAAAATCCAGCAGTGTCCCATTGCACTTAGAATAAAATCCAAACTCCCTGTAAAACCTCACCTTGGCTTTCAGACTACTTATCCTGCGTGTGCCTGACTCTCCCCTACCTCTTTTCTCCCGGCTCACACACTACTTCTCTTCCTTTACTTTCTTTTCTAATACTCCAGCTGCATTGTCCTTAAAGCCTTCGGCACTCCGCCTGAAATGCTCCTCCCCAGATCCTCAGGACCAGAGGTTTTTCAATATGCAGGAGGCGATCAAACTGTCAGTTCCTCGGATCATCCCTACCTTGTCCCTCAGTCTAAACTAGCCCATCTTATATCTTCTTTATGGCACTGTACTACTCTCAGGAATTACCTTGTTTATTCTCGAACATATTCTGTGTTTGTCATCTGACTGCCTCCCAAATAATACACTCACCTCGTTGCCCTCCATCACTTAAGTGTTCAGAATATTGTCTGGGACACAGCACCTTAGCTACTTAAAAAGTGAGTGGAGAGGGCGTGGACCGCGGTGGGGCCACAACCCGCCTAGCCTCTGCCGCCTCCGGTGGACCCCAGGGACCCGCCCGAGAGGGTGTCCCACCCATGCGCGGAGCTCTGCTCTGACCTGCATCGCTCGTCCTTGGCCGCGGGCCGGCTGCGAATTCTCTGCGCTCAGAGCCGTGGCCCCCCGCCGCCCGCCGCCGGACTCGGACGCGGGCTGGTTGAGCCAGACCTGTGACCTGTCCCTGGCCTTCTAGTGGCGCCTCCTCAGGTGGGAACTTCCGTCTTCCTGCTTACAGAGGAGCCCTCCCCACCAGCCAGCCCCTTCCCGGCCTGCCGGCCCCAGGATGGGCGAATTCAGGGAGAAGTCGACAACTACCTGCGGCACTATCTGTCTCAAGCACCTGCTCTTCACTTGCAACTGCTTCTTCTGGCTGGCTGGACTGGCCGGCAGGGCCGTGGGCACCTGGACGCTGGCCCTCAGGCGTGACTGCATCAGCCGGCTGGCCTGGAGCACCTGCCTGGCCACAGCCTGCATCCTGGTGGTGGCGGGCCCTGTTGTCATGGTGACGGATTTTGGGCTGCTCTGCAGTCTTCAAGGAACAGAGGAACCTGCTACGTCTGTACTGTGTCCTTCTCCTTATCAACTTTCTGCTGGAGATCATTGCAGGAGTCCTAGCCTATGTCTACTATCAGCAGCTGAACGCAGGGCTCAAGGAGAACCTGAAGGACGCCATGGAAAAGGGGTACCCGCAGCCGGGCCACAGAGGCGTGAGCAGCGCTATGGACGGCTTGCAGCAGGAGTTCTACTGTTGTGGCAGCAACAGCTTGCAGGACTGGCAGGACAGGGAGTGGATCCGCCTGGGCCAGGCAGGTGGACCCGTGGTCCCCGACAGCTGCTGCAAGACCAGCCCCCAACATCTACAGAGTGGAGGGCGGCTGCATCACCAAGCTGGAGACCCTCCTCCAGGAGCACCTGAGGGTCAGCGGGGCCGTGGGCCTGGGCATCGCCTGTGTGTGGGTGTTCAGCGTGCCCTTCATGAGCTGCTGGTACAGGAGCCTGAAGCTGAGCGCTGTTGCCCGTGTCCTCGGGAGCCAGCCCTCTGTGTGCGCCGCAGCTCCTCGCGATGCTGTGACTACTGAGGCTCCTGACAGAAGGCTGCTGCGTTCCAGAACGCAGCTCTGCCCCCTCCCCTGCCGGGGAGACTGCGTTCTGGTGCCTGGGGCCCCCACTGTGCCATCACCGGGACCTCTGGGGACCCCCCGACCCCAGAGGCAGCTTCAAGTGCCTTTAGCTGCACACCAAAGTCCCAAGGCCTAAAGGTCAGCCCCACCTATCTGCTGGGGTGGGGATTAACAAGGGTCCCCCCTCCCACCGCTGTCTTCTTTGGGCTGAAGTCATGGCCTTGGGTTGCTCCCAGGCCTGTGCGATTTGGGCAGAAATGGGCTGGTGCAGGGGGCTCCGAGCAGCAGGTGAGGAGGCCCCAAGTGCCTCCCCCCAGACCCCTCGGGTATTGGGGCCTCCTCCTTAACTGGGGAGCAACTCCCCTGGGCAAGCCTCTGCCGCTCGCCCTGCTGCCCTCCCACTGTGCTGACCACCGTCTGCAGCCCTGTGTTCCCTAGTTCTTTGTTGTCATCCCTCCCCCAGAGGCAGGCATCGCTCGGGATATAGTCACTGCTGTACTCCATGCCTAGGACTGCTCCTGCTACTTGATAGGTGCTCAATAAATGTCTGTGGAATTAAAAAAAAAAAAAAGGAATGGATTTTATTAATGTACTTTCAAGCTGAGAGCATGCTATATTAATGGTTTGCAACTGGATGTTTTCACTTAATATGGTGTGACCACAATGTCTTTTCCCAGGTGGCTCAGTGGTAAGGAATCCTCCCGCCAAACAGAAGACCTGGGTTTGATCCCTGGATTGGGAAGATCCCCTGGAGAAGGAAATGGAAACACACTCCAGTATTCTTGCCTGGGAAATCCCATATGGACAGAGGAGCCTGGCAGGCTGCAGTCCATAGGGTTGCAAGAGAGTTGGACACGACTTAGCAACTAAACAATGACTTTTAATGGTAGTGTGGTAGTGCGTTGAATGAATATATCATCATTTTCAACTAAGTCCCTGCTATTGACTAGTTGGGACATTTCTTTCTTATTTGATTTATTTTATTGAAGTATAATTGATTTACAATGTTGTGTTAATTTCTGCTGTATAGCAAAATGATTCAGTTAGACAATCATATACATTCTTTTTCATATCCTTTTCCATTATGGTTTATCACAGGATATTGAATTTAGTACCCTGTAGGACCTTATTGTTCATCCATCTTATATATAACAGTTTGCATTTGCTAATCCCAAACTCCCAATCCACCCCTCCCCCACTCCCCTTCCCTCTTTGCCAACCACAAATCTGTTCTCTTTTTTGGGGTTGGAGGGGAGACATTTCTGATACTTGTATTTGCAAGTGATACTATAGCAACCATCCTTGTATGCACAGAGTTTTGCATCCCTCCATGACTATTTCCCTAGGATTAATTTCTAGCACTAAAAATTGTGGCATCAAAGGGGGAATCATATTTATCCTCTTGATATATATTGCCAGACTGGCTTGAAGAACAGTTGTATCATCTCTGAGTTTGCTTTGATGACCCTTAGCATTTGGCCTTCTTAGTGGAATCCTCTGAACACAAAGGAAGTGTCACGATCTCCTTACTTAAGGTTGAGGTCACTCAGCAAGACAGGTGATGTCTACTGCCTACAGAAACCTCCTTCATTTCCAACCACAGGTACACTTTCAAGCACTGCTGACAGGGCCAGCACGTGATTTGTAGGAATCCTCTAAGCAGTGATGCTTTAAGACTAGATGTCGGTTCGGCTGGGCTTGAGGAGTTTATCATTCTGGAAACTGATGACAGCCTGCCCCAGCCAGATTCTGTCCCAACTGGATATTCCTCCTTTTGTGTCTAAAACAGGCCCTGGGCTCAGCCAGCTGGCCTGTCGCTGCCCACACCTGACCAAGTCTTGTGTGCCTTTGCTCACCTGCTTCTCTATACTCTCTTCCATCTGCTTCCCCACGGTCTAGGGCTACTCTCCACCCCCACCTTCTTGGAAGCCCCTCAGGGAGCCCCCTCCAGCCCAAAACTGCTGTCAGTCACTCTGATGACCAACCTCTCCTCTGACATTTCATCTCACTCTGCTGTGTAGACGCCTCTGTGCCTGGATAAGTTGAAATCTCCAACTGAGTGTTTGCCTCCCTCTGGGAACTGGTCCATGGTAGGGATAGTCAGGCCTGGGACTGAGCCTTGACTCTGCTTTCTACTAGCTCTGTGCCTTTGGACAATGTGCCTTTGAATCCTTCTGAGCCTCAGTTTTCCCATCTGTAAAGTGGGATTATAATAGTACCTATCTGAAAGAGTTGCTCTGAGAATCCAATCTGCATAACGTGCTTCACAGAGTGCCTGACCATGAAACAATTGCTGAAAACAATGAACAAATAGGAGCTCATCTTCATTTGGTCTCTACCTCCACAGAGGCTGAACCAGTGATATGCATAATGTTAAAGGAAGCATTTGTGGATGGAATGAACATATATAAGCCTTTACTGTGTTTGTATTTAGCCTTACTAAACAGCATCCAGGGGGACCAGAACCAGCCATCTCAGGATCTAGGGGCAAAACAAGGAAAAAGGAATCTTGTCTTTAGCTGACTTCTCAGTGAGACCTGGATCCATTGTTTCCCCTCCCCACATTATCTGATTTAATCCCCGCATCAACCCTGAAGGGAGACATTTATATGTCTCTCTGACAACAAAACCTACCCTTTTGGGACCATCTACTGTGTTCTAGACCTAGGCAAGACACTTTAAAACTGTGATTTCATTGAAACCCTCACACTATTTTAGTGAGGTGAGGATAGCTATTCCTGAAGATGAAATGGGGTCAGAAAATTTAAGTATACCACCCAAGGGCTGACAGGTAGTAAGAGAAGGGAATGAGACTATATTTGAAAAAAAAAAAAAGAACCAATACCCCACCTTACCCCTCAAAAAAGCTAGAAGCTTTCACTAACCACCTGACTTTTTGACATTCTCACAGAACAGAGCTCTGCATTCCGTTGGCCTTTAAGCGAAAGGGGACTCCAGTTGCGTGGTGATCTTGGCCCTTCTAACAAATGCTTCAAAGGGAGCGGTTTCTATTTCCGGTGGCCATTCGTGATCTCCAGGGAGGCTGCTCCCCACCTCCTCCTCTGCCATCATGATGTTCTTGTTTTTCTCCGGGCCCTATGACTCAGCACACAGCTCCAGATGGCTTCCTGCATTTCCAGCCTCGTTGGCCGGGGTGCCCAGGTCCTGGTACAGTAAATTAAAACCGAAAATAAGTTACAGCTAAGAATGGAAACACTCTCTTCCCTGCCCTCTAATATGAAGACCGCAGGGTCCACGACTCATGCTGGTTGGTCCCTCTATGGCCTTCGCGTACATTGTTCATCCCTTCTAGCCCCGAGACACCCACATTCCACCCCAGTGCATCCTTGATGCCTTAAAGATGACACCCAGGGGTGAACCCAGGGGCCAGTTTCCGCCACCACCTTGGTTGATTGACCTTAGGCAATTTCCTTTGTGAGCCTCAACAATCAGACAGGGACACTGATACTGCTTGCCTCTGAGGATTGTGGGGTTAGAGTTGCCAGATAAAATACAGAGCATCCAGTGCTATAGACTAAATCCTTATATCTCACCAAAACTCATTTGCTAAATCCTAATGCCCTACGTGATGGTATTAGGAGTTACATAGGTCACAAGATCAGCAGCTTCATGAATGTCATGAGTCCTGATACAAGAGACCCCAGGGAGCTCCCTCATCCTTTCTACCATACAAGGACACAGGGAGAAGACAGCCGTTTGTGAATCAGAGAAAGGGCTCTCACCAGACGCCAAATCTGCTTGTGCCTTGATGTGGGACTTCTTAGCTTCCAGAACGATGAGAAATAAATGTATGTTTTTTAAGCCACCTGGTCTGTGATATTTTGTTGTAGTAGCACTAAATGCACTAAGACACTCAATTAAAATCAAACTTCAAAGATTTTTTTAAGTATAAGTATGTGCCAAATATTGCATTCAGATTTAACTGGGTAATTTGTAACTTCATTTACTAAATTTAGTAAGTCTGTGTAGAGTGAGGTGACAAATGTGGAAGTTCTCTGTCGCCTAGCAAGAGCTGTGTACTTAACAAAGTCTTCACCGTGAGGCATGTGTGTATCAACCCCTGGGCCGCCAGCTTGGTCTGGAGCATAGAACAGATAGATAGTTTCACCATCAGGTGATGGAGAATTGTACCACCTCAGCCTGTGAACTGGGAAACCTGGATCTTGTTTGTCAATTGCCTGCAGTAAAGTAGTGCTCAAAATTCTCCAAGCCAGGCTTCAGCAATACATCAACCGTGAACTTCCAGGTGTTCAAGCTGGTTTTAGAAAAGGCAGAGGAACCAGAGATCATATTTCCAACATCCACCAGATCATTAAAAAAGCAAGAGAGTTCTAGAAAAACATCTATTTCTGCTTTATTGACTACGCCAAAGCCTATGACTGTATGGATCACAACAAACTGTGGAAAATTCTGAGAGAGATGGGAATACCAGACCACCTGACCTGCCTCTTGAGAAATCTGTATGCAGGTTGGGAAGCAACAGTTAGAACTGGACATGGACCAACAGATTGGTTCCAAATAGGAAAAGGAGTATGTCAAGGCTGTATATTGTCACCCTGCTTATTTAACTAATATGCAGAGTACATCATGTGAAACGCTGGGCTGGATGAAGCACAAGCTGGAATCAAGATTGCCGGGAGAAATATCAATAACTTCAGATATGCAGATGACACCACCCTTATGGCAGAAAGTGAAGAAGAACTAAAGAGCCTCTTGATGAAAGTGAAAGAGGAGAGTGAAAAAGTTGGCTTAAAGCTCAACATTCAGAAAACTAAGGTCATGGCACCCGGTCCCATCACTTCATGGCAAATAGATGGGAAAACAGTAGAAACAGTGGCTGATTTTATTTTTGGGGGGCTCCAAAATCACTGCAGATGGTGATTGCAGCCATGAAATGAAAAGATGCTTACTCTTTGAAAGGAAAGTTGTGACCGAACTAGACAGCATATTAAAAAGCAGAGACATCACTTTGCCAACAAAGGTCCATCTAGTCAAGGCTATGGTTTTTCCAGTGGTCACGTATGGATGTGAGAGTTGGACTATAAAGAAAGCTGAGCACCGAAGAATTGATGCTTTTGAACTGTAGTGTTGGAGAAGACTCTTGAGAGTCCCTTGGACTGCAAGGAGATCCAACCAGTCCATCCTAAAGATCAGTCCTGGTGTTCATTGGTAGGACTGATGTTGAAGCTGAAACTCCAATACTTGGGCCACCTGATGCGAAGAGCTGACTCATTGGAAAAGACCCTGATGCCAGGAAAGATTGAAGGCAGGAGGAGAAGGGGACAACAGAGGATGAGATGGCTGGATGGCATCACTGACTCGATGGACATGAGTTTGAGTAAACTCCGGGAGTTGGTGATGGACAGGGAGGCCTGGCGTGCTGCAATTCATGGGGTCGCAAAGAGTCGGACACGACTGAGCGACTGAACTGAACTGAACTGGACAGTTCACTCTGGGTCTTCAATGATTCCACTTTGAGTTCTCCCAAATACTAGAATGAGAAACTTTGGGACAACAGGTAGCCAGAACTTTTCCTATTGCTGGTTGACATGCACACGTCTGGACCAAAATCTCCTTTTGACTATATGATTGAAGAAGAAAAAAACCCAACATGACTTATAAGTGAATTATGTAACGAAAGATAGCTTTAGCTCAAAAACACTGCTTAACATAGGAAAACAAAAGGAAACCACTAGTATACCATACAGACAACTTGTTTATTTAGGGCCTTGGGTGTCTCTTACTACCAGAATTCTGAGGGAAGGAATTTGTTCTGTTTTGTTCTTAGTGCCTGGCCTAGGCAGGGTAGACTGTTTATTTACCTGAAACCAGTCTAGCAGGTTGCATTAAAGAAAAATAAAGGTCATAATCTGTGAGGAAGGAAGCTTTCTCAGACCAATATCCTCCCTTCCTTGTTTAGGAGACGATATTCATGAACCTAAGGGTATTGTTTCTTTTGGCTTTTAGTTTCGTTTTTACTTTTTTGACTGTACCACATGACTTGTGAGATCTTATTTCCCTGATCAGGGATCGAACCCGGCCCTTGGCAGTAAGAGTGAGGTGCCCTAATCACTGGACTGCAGGGAATTCCCAGCCCCAAGTTTTTTAGAGCAATTTTTACCACCTCTCAACAAAATCTCCCCTAAACAGTAACCAACTCAAAAGTCCAGTAACTGGGGTCCAAGGCCTGGGTTCCTTGGCCTGCATTCCCCCAAGCTCCTTAAATGTCTGCCACCGTGTTTTGTTTTGTTTTTTAAACAGATTTGTCATTGGTTACCAAGACGCTAGTGAATGCCCAGTACCCAGGGAGTATTTGAATGCATGACTGGCTGGCTCCACCAATCAAAGAAGGACAGGTTGACCCTAGGAACTCCTTAGCCTTCAGAAAGCCATCTTGGAAGTCGCCTCTGACAAGCAATCCAAAGGGTGGCCCAAGAATGTTGGGGACTTGGGAACGGCTCACCAATTCCTGCAGCTGCATACGCGCCCCCTCCTCTCAGCGTCGCCCTTCCTTCATCTCTACCTGACCTGCCACAGTGTCAGCTTTCTACCCCGTAGTTCTCAAAGCTGCTCCTGCATCCATTCCTGTTACCTGCCCAGGCCAGCCTTCCCCATCTCTCCCAGGATTATTGCTTCCAGACTTTGCTCCTCACATCCTTCTTCCCCACTGTCCCAGAGTGATCCTTTCTAAACCAAGAGTCAGCTGCAGTCAGCTTGTCCCATATCTCCCATTCTATTACATTTAGGAAGCCTGACACTGTCAATAAAATGTTTCTTTGTGCAAGATGTGGGGAGACAGGGCTTACACACTCAACGACCATTTCTGGTTTTGAATACCCGCTTCCACTGAATTTTCTCAGGATAGGAATTAAATACCTTGCACATATACCAGTGCCATCCAGTCATCTACCTTATCAATATAGACATGGCTTTGGCCCTTTTTCCAATTTCCCACTGCCCCAAACGCCTATCAGTCATTTTTGTGAGCATCACACTTTTCTGAAGTTTTCTGGATGGAGAAATTTATATGTCAGCAAAGCATTGTGTCTTTAATTATGAACTTGAAGTAAATGTGTAATGCATAACTCTTCATTAAGGGAAATTAAAACATCAGAGATAAAGCTCATAGCATAGAACAAGAAGATGGAAGAACATGTTTTCTTGACATCATCCCTGAGTCCCCATCCAGCCCCAGAGTGTTTACCTCTTGAACTTCCTGTTGTGAGATACAAATAAACTCCTACACACTAGGCTACTTGTGAACCAGGTCTTTTGCTCCTTGCAGTAAATATAATTGTATCTGACGTGTTCCTCATCTGGCTCTGAAACTGCCCACTCTTAATGATTTCTAGCCTCTTACCTGTATTTATTTTCCTACCTAGCATGTCAACACTAGCTGAAGATATACTATTTCTTAATAGTTTACAAGTTTTCTGTTTTCCCACAAGAATGTTGGCTCCTGTGTGGAAGGAGTTTGTCTTGCTCCTGTATCCCTAGGGCTGAACACAGTACTGGGCATATAGTAGGTACTCCATACGTCTTTGTCAAATAAATAATAGTAGTACTGTTAGTCGCTTAGTCAAGTCTGACTCTCTGTGACCCCATGGACTGTAGTCCGCCAGGCTCCTCTGTCAATGGAATTCTCCAGGCAAGAATTCCGAAGTGGTAGCCATTCCTTTCTCCAGGGGAATCGTCCCAACCAGGGATCAAACTGGAGCTTCTAAGTGGGTGAATACAAATCCGATCATGTCCCTCCCCATTTAAAGGCTAAACTCCAAACTACTCAAATAGGCAATCCAGGCCATTTCTGCCCTGGACTCTGCCTGCCCCACCTGCCTTATCCCAAATCATACCTTTTGCTGCTGCCTCTGTCTGTACCCTCTGCTGAGGCTTTGCACAGGCTGCTTGCTCATGCACACACACACATTATTGAGCCCCTACTCGATGCCAGGCACTCATTTACGTCTAGGAGAGAACTCAGTGAACCAGACAAGTAAAGTCTCTGCTGCCATGGAATTCAGCAGGCAGGACAGGTGTTGGCCAAGTAGCTACCATGTGCAATTTTAATAAGAGGGGGGATAAGGGAATGATAAGAGCTCCTCAGTCTCTAGGCAGCAAATTTCTATTATTCTTTAAAATCCAACTTAGAGGAAGTTCCAATGTCACTTCCTCTAAGAGGACTTCCTTGCCTCTGGCCTGGAGCAGGTGTTTCTGGTGCCCCTTAGACACTTGCTGGACACCCCAAGCCACAGACTCAGCCCATTGTCTTTGCTGCTGCTTTGTGCGTTTCTCTAGCCAGCCTGTGAGCCCTGCCTTACTGATCTCTGTATTTCACAAGGTCCAGGAGAGGGCTCAGCATGGAGGTTTTTATTGAGTTCAGCAACTGACCTGTCCCTCCTGTGGCCTGCCCCCTCCTTCGTAGCCCCCTTTCCATTGCAGAGGTTTCAGGCTATCTTGGTCTCTTGCTTCCACACTCAGCTCCCCAGGCATTTCTTCATCTTGTTTGAATTAACCCTTCCTCTCCCAAGGGAAGCTGTGGTTTGGGGAAGTACCAACTTCCTTTTGGGCTAAGCAAAGCTTAGGTAAAAGGCCAAGAAAGGTCACTCTAAACTCTAACTAATAGTGATTGCTTTTATGCTTTTTCCCCCTTTATTCCTCAGGCTAAAAAGCCCCTCTTCCCCTTCCTTGTCTTGCATTGTTACCCAACTATACTCTTTCCAGAATATACCAGATTTCTCCTGTCTCTGTACCTCTGCATACGCTGTTCCCCTCTGCCAGAAACACTCTTCCCCACCACTCTTTCTTGATGAAAGCGACCACACGCTTTGAAGCCTAGCTCACATGTTACCTCTTCAGTGTGGCTCTCCCATGCCCTCTCTCCCATGCCCAAGCAAAATGAATTGTTCAAGGGTGTCTCTATGCTTCCTTGGCTATCACCTCATTCTACAGCATTTTGATAGTTCGCCCATGATACTTTTATTCTCAGACAGCGAACTCCTCACCATTTGGATCAGTGACAAGTCTGTGCTCACCCCTCTTTGTCCTTCCGGTGCTCAGCCTAGGGCTGGCACCCCGCAAAAGCAAATATTAATAAATGATTGCTGCTTTGGATGGCTGAGGTCTAGGGCAGGGGGTGAGAAGGAGCAGCTATCTCTTCTGGTAACAGCACTTTGATAGGCCCAAGGATCATCTCCCCACTTTCTGCCCATATGGTTTGGGTGAAACTAAGAATAGAACATACGACCCAAGGCAACCCAACCAGCACAACTGACCACAGCGATTGCCCAGTGCTGGTTAGGCAACCCGAGCCTGTGGAATCAGAGCATGGCAGCAAGACCGAGTACGGATCGTGGGGGAAAGAAAAGTGATACGCTAAAAGTAGAGCCAGTGCCCTTAAAAAGTGTCCCTGAAGTCCAGGGTAATCGACAGTCTGGCTGCTCATGGATCTGTGCTTCCAAAGGACCAAAGTGTTTCTACCCTCAAGATCTGCTACTGTTGTGGGAGAAATTAGGTCTGCCTAGAGTTAAATGATGATAACCCACTCCGGTACTCTTGCCTGGAAAATCCCAAGGACGGAGGAGCCTGGTAGGCTGCAGTCCATGGGGTCGTTAAGAGTCGGACACGACTGAAGCGACTTAGCAGCAGCAGCAGCAGAGTTAAATGAAGCAGGATGAGGCTGTGGTCAAAGAGCACACACTTTGGAGTCAGACTGTGGAAGACTGAATCTTAGCCCTGCCACTTGCTAACTGCCCCTTATCTCCGTGACCCTCGGTCTCTTCAGCAGGCCGAAGAGAGTATCAGTTTGCAGGGTTGCTATAACAAGTAGGAAGTGCATATATATAGCAGTTATTTAATTACCACTATTACTCTGTTATAGTTATTAGTTGGTGGTCTGGTACAATAATCCAGGCTAGAGATGCCAAGGCCAACAAAGAGTTTTAAGCTAGAACATAGAGTGAAAACAGAAGATAGAATAAATATTATCCAGGTGGTGCTATTCGGTGTCATTTATTTGCAAATGACAAAGACCTAACTTTAAAACATGCATAAGCAAAGAGGCAAGTGTTAGTCCACGTAGCTGAAAGCGAGAGGTACGTTTTGAGTTTCACAAATGACTATAAGACTGGGTGTCCCGCTTGCACCCTCTCTCAGCCTCACTTGTCTCTGGGGTGACCTTGTTCTCAGGCAACCAGCATGCATGCAGAGTCTCTAGTTGCTCCAGAGAGCTAGCAATTCCTCTTGAAAATAAAGCATCTTTTATGCAACATGCGACTATCTTGGAACTGAGGCTCATTGGTTATTGTGTTCACCACATTCTTATCCTGGAGCCAGTTAAGGGCAAGAGAAAATGTTCTGATTGGCTAAGCCTGGGCCAGGTGACCAGCCTTAGTGTTGAGTGGGGAGGAGAGAATCTGACTTCTTTCAGTCTGAGAGTGGTGGGGAAGAGGGTCTCCATGGAACACCAGGGTCCTGTCATCCAAAGAGCAGGGTATGCTGGGGAAAAAAGCCCCAGAACAACAGCTGTGCTCTACTAAAGGGGATTAGTCGGGCCCAAGGAAGGATTAGTCGTGGAAGGCCAGGGAATCAACAGGCTCAAGGCTAACCGGACGGCTTTGAGTTCGCAGCCCCGACTTTGGTCCTTGACTGGCCTCAGGAGCATGACTCAGCAGTCAGGCTGCCACACACGGGGTTTTGCAACCGACCTTTCCTCTCTTGCCAGCCCTGCGCTGGTGTGTCCCTGGGGCTGGACCCAGCTCCCGCCTGGAAATGCCCCTGCCTGGGCCTCTGCCAGTCCCTGGGAGAGGAAGGGTCTCTGGCCTCCTCACGCCAGCTCTCCCATTTCACCCTTCCATCCTCCTTGCCCTGGGGCAAAGTCCGGCAGTTGTTGAGAAAACAGTCAATGGCCACTTTGCCCTTTGGTTGGGAAGCACGTGGCCAGTGCTGTGTGGCTCCCCAGCCCCCAGCCAAGCAGGGGAAAAACCAGGATTGCTTTGCAAACACCCGGGCCCCCAGAGAGGAGCAGGGTCCAGTGCTTCTCAGCCTCCGGAGTGATAAATGGGAATAATAATAGCTATTCTGATCAGTCCTCAGTCGGTAAATAGCAGATAAGGTCGCGCTAGGATCACACCCTTGTAGAGCCTGGGCTCCCGCCCTCAGCTGACCTTTCCTGAGCACCTACTGCCTTCCAGACTTGAGTTGTGCAGTGAGACAAAGAAAAGAAAAATATCTAATCCCTGCCCCAAGTTGTTCACTAGTTTCTCTAGTGGGGACAGACAGGTAGCTGTCAGCCTTCAGTGTAGAGTCCTTTTATGGAAGGAAGCACAGCGGGCTTGGGGAGAACAGGGGAGGCATAGAGGAGACGGCTGGGGCAACTGGGAGGGGCCAGGCCAGGGGGTTGGGGACTGAGCTGGCTCCTGAAGAAGAACTTTCCAGCCGGTTGGAGAAAAGAGGGAAAGGGCATCCCAGGGCAAGCAGCATGTGCAAAAGCAAAAGTTGCTTAGGAAGCTGTTAGTGGAGCCCAGGGCACCGGGAGGGGAGATGGAAAGAGAGGAAATTGAAGCAACAGATGGGACCACCATTTAGATGTTCTAAATAGGGGAGGGTAGGTCTGATAGAGAACTCTGGTTCAGGTCATTTCATCAGAAACAATTAAACAGAAGCTCTGGCAGAGTAGAAGTCTCCCTTCCATAAGAAATTAACTTAGCAAAGATTTGGGGGCTCCCAGGGAAAGATACAGGGACACCTATCTTCCCAGGAAACCCCTTTCCAGGGTCATATCCATTGGCACATCTGGTGCCAGCTTTTATTTCCTGCATTGTCACCCCCTTAAATCAAGCTTCTTCCTGAGAAGTCACAGCATGGTAGATGACTGGATGGTAGCAGTAGTCAGGAGGAGAGGCACACAGCCCCTGCCCACCCCAGCTGGCCAGGTCAAGCAGCCAGGCAGATGCCCAGCCAGCAAAACCTGCACATGCTGAAGGGGCCTTTCGGATGGGTGGGGCGGGGCAAATGCATCTCTTTCTGTCCCCTCCTTTTGTCATTTCAAAATTAACTTGCTGTTTGTCTGCTCCCTCCTCCCCGAGGCCTGAGGGTCTCCCTCCCCCAGCAGGGAACACTGGAGGTCCCGAGAAGCAGTGTACCCTCCAGAGAGCAGGTTCATCCCAGATCTGGTCATAAACCATGGTCTACTTATTCCAAAAGTGACAGATCAAGTGAAGAAACTGCCAACTACAGTGTGTTTTAAGGCCTAACGTGACAGGGCTTCCTAGTGACCTGGAGTTAGGCCTAACTCTGCGGTTTTACCCCAGCATGTGGCAGCTGCCCTCCCATCCTCGGTGTTTTCTGGCTCTGTGAGCGGCTTCTGGGAAGCAGCCCACACACGCCCCTCCACCCTCACTTAGCAAGTGGCACCCACTGGCCACCCAAGGGAAGACGGAATGGGTGAGATGCCTACGGAGGCCTAGGAAGTGAGTTCGGACTCTTAAGTGGGAATCCCAAAGTCCTAGAAACCCAAAGTTCCACCTGGAGGGGAGGTCTGTGGGCTCCAACTGGGCAGATTCCTCTGTTCCCAGAGACTCCTCACTTGTGGGGAAGGAAGGCCCAAGTGGGCTTCTCTGAACTGCAGGGCCCAGGGCTGAAGTCCCTTTTGTTCTAGTCAGAGGGTGCTGGACAGGGAGTCAGGAAAAAGACATCAGGTTTTTGGTTTTCTCCTTTCCAAGTGAGATTGTTCTCTCTAATTAATTACATTCTGGCTGCATCGGGTCTTAGTGCCCCATGCACACCCTTCGATGTGGTGCACAGGCTTCTCTAGTTGCAGCGAGGGGACTCAGTAGCCCACACCCCCGGCATGTGGGATCTTAGTTCCCCGACCAGGGATCAGACCCGCATCCCTTGTGTTGGAAGGCAGGTTCTTAACCAGTGGACCAGCCGGGAAGTCCCTCCAAGTGAGGTCTTGAGTCAGTCCCAGGCTCTCTGGACCCTAGTCTGCTCAGCTGCGCGCTGACTTGGTCAGTCTGTGTTGTCTCTGAGCTTCCTTCTGGACCTCATCCAGGGTCCTGAAGCCGCCCCGCCCTTTCTCAGGCCAGCGGGTGTCAGCCAGCAGCTTCTCCAGGCCTTCCTGCTGCAGGCCAGCACCTTCTCAGCACTGAGCACCTGGACTCCCGAAACAGCAGGCCCAGGATTGAGAAGCAGATAAACTAACAAGAGCCTTTCCTTGATTTCATCTGTGGCCTGGGATCATAAACGCAGTCTTGCCCACACAGGTGCCTGAGTCTCCCAGGCAGGACAGCCTTCATTACCAGCCTGTTGACAGTCTGGTTCTCCCAAGCCAGGCCTATAATCAGGGTTTTTAAAGAAACTAAATGAGTTAGGCAAATTGAGAGGCCCGAGAGTTCCTGTGAGCTCTGCAGGGCTGGGGACAGTCCTGGTGAGGACAGATAAGGACCGAGGAGGAAAGGAGGGGAGGAGGTGGGGGAGGGGCACGGGAGGACGGGTGGAATCGTTATTACCAGTTAGAATTTTACCAAAACTTTCACATGCGTTTGCTCAGTGATTTAACGATTTCACAGATCTGTAAAATCCTCTCCTTTCCAATGCCTGATTTTAGGAGCTGAAAAAGAAGTGAGTTGTTCATTTTTAATTTTGTCAAGGAAACATATTAAAAAAACAAATATTCATTTAATTGTTTATTCATCTGACAAATATTTATTGAGGGTCGACTGTGTATTTCAGGTTCTGGGATACAGCTGTGAATGAAATGGACAAAAATCCCTGTCCTCCTGGGAAAAGTCAGACAATGGACCAAACCAGGAAATAAATATTAGGTCTGGTGGTGCTAAGTACCACGGAGGAAAAACAGGTCAGGGATGGGGACCGGGTGTACCACAGATGGGCTGTAACTTTTAATAGAGGTCAGGGAAGCTTTCCTTGAGGAGGACACATTTGAGTAAAGTTCTGAAGCTGGTGAGGGAATGAGCCTTGTGGGTGGACAGGTGGGTGGATTAGGGATTCCAGGCGGAGGGAATGAAGAACAAAAACCCTTAACCCTTTCAACCACAAAATAAAAAACAAAAATAAAGGAGAGACATAATCTCAGAAAAAAGGCTAAAATTCTTCTTAAGGGAAGACAACTGAAAACCTAACATGGGGATAAATATCACCATGTCACTATGTCTGTATATTTGCCTACATAATATATAGAGGGATCTATAGATATCGATATACATATGTATTGTTGATATATGTAATATATATATAATATGTATATCATATATGATATAAATATATAATATTCATTGTTATCCTTTTTCTCTATGTCTTATATGTCCCAAGTCAGTATTTGTCTACAGACTAACATATGGCAATGTACTATTTATGCTTTGTAAGTGAGGAATTTGAGCCTTGGAGAGGGAGATGGCCTTGCCCAGGCCTTGTCACAGCATCTGGTACCCTCAAGGCCAGCAATCCTTCTAGACCCAGGGCCTCTACTCTTCACCGTGAGCCACCCTGGGCTGCTTCGCAGCCACACCTCCTGAGCCCAGCCCCAGGACTCCACAAGTGGTGAATAAAAAAACAGCTTGACCATCTGGTTGAACCTGAGTTTTGTTCATTTTTCTTCCCCAAACTGTGGGCCTAGGAAGTTGGCGAGGCGGGGATGGGAGCTGGCAGGATGAAGGGTGGCCATGCAGGGCCACAGACTTTGCTTCTATCTGAAATCAATGGGCAGCTCCCTGGCACTGGGCCTGCTGGAGCCTTTGTGTTGGCATTTGTTCCGATCAGGAAGTCTAGCTATGCTGACTGGGTGTGGCCTAGGAGACTGCATTGCTTCAAACCACTTCATGGCACTGAGCATATTACAGGCCCCTGCTCAGGGCCTGTCTCCATGCTGGAGACTTTGTAGGCCATCTCAGTGAAATGAATCCCCTCTACAACAGTGAAAGGGCCATCACTCATTCATATCTTCATTCTGCCAAAATTTGTGGAACAGCATTTCACTCCAGAGAGTGTGGTCTGAGCCAGACATTGGGCCCTACACTTGTGTTATCATTTAAAGAAATGTGAATGAACTTGTCTAGAAAACCAGAAACAGAATCATGGACACAGAGGACAGACTGGTGTTTGCCAAGGGGGAGGGGTTGGAGAGGGATGGTGTTGGAGGTTGGGGTCAGCAGATGTGAAGCTTTTGTATATAGAATGGATAAATAATGAAGTCCTATTGTATAGCACAGGGAACTATATTCAATCTCCTATGGTAAACTATAATGGAAAAGAATATGTATATATATGCTCAATGGTAAATAATCCCCCAGTCAGTGCAGAAGATGTGGGATCAGTCCCTGGGTCGAGAAGATACCTGGAGGAGGAAATGCCAACTCACTCCAGCCTTCGTGCCTGGGGAATCCCATCAACAGAGCAGTAGGACACAACTTTGTGACTAAACAACAACAAAATACACATACACACACATATATGTATACATGTATACATAT
Organism: Dama dama; assembly: GCF_033118175.1. NCBI lineage: Eukaryota > Metazoa > Chordata > Mammalia > Artiodactyla > Cervidae > Dama > Dama dama. The sequence continues at coordinate 14,021,903 of NC_083705.1, forward strand.
ATATGTATGTGTGTGTGTGTGTGTGTGTGTGTGTGTGTGCGCTAAGTCGCCTCAGTCGTGTCCAACTCTGTGACCCTATGGACTGTAGCCTGCAAGGCTCCTGTCTGTGGAATTCTCCAGGCAAGAATACTGGAGTGGGGCCCTCCTCCAGGGGATCTTCCTGACTCAGGGGTTGAACCCAAGTCTCTTACGTCTCCTGCATCGGCAGGTGGGTTTGTTGCTGACGCCACGTGGGAAGACTGTGTGTGTGTGTATCTGAATCACTTTGCTCCACAGCAGTAACTAACACAAAGTTGTATATCAACTGTACTTCAATTAAAAAATAATTTTAAAAACTAATAAAGAAGTATTAAATCAGAACATGATATAGGGAGAGGTTCTTTGGGGTGAGCGGAGGGGTTTATTCAGATTGGAGGAGACCTGGAGAGGTTTTGAGAGGAAGTTAAGATCAGGGTTGTGTCCTACAAAGCTGGGCCCTTGGAAAGTTTAGGTGGGAAGAGTGTCCAGGCATGGGGAATGGCCCGGGCAAAGGTTGGGCAGCCAAATCAAGAAGGGTATGTTTGAAAACCAAGAGCTGACCCTCTGGAACGGGATTCCCCTGTGTCTGTATGTGTGTGTGTTAGTCACTCAATTGTGTCTGATTTCTTTGCAACCCCATGAACTGTAGCCCACCAGGCTCCTCTGTCCATGCAGTTCTCCAGTGGAGAATACGGGAGTGGGTTGCCATCCCTTCTCTAGGGGATCTTTCCGACCCAGGGATCGAACCCCAGTGTTCTGCATTGCAGGCAGATTCTTTACCATCTGAACCACCAGGGGAGCCCTGGGTTTCCCTGTAGGACAGCGGAAAGAGAAGTGGTTAGTGGGAGAGAAGCCTGGGAAAGAAGATTCACACGGGTCTCCATGCTCTCTTCACCCTCTGACTGTGTGCTGTCCTGTAAATAAGGCTTCATTGTCCTCACCCCAGCTGTCTTATGGGGAAGTTCGGAAGGTCTAGGGACCCTGTAGCTTTTGCGCAGAGGAAGGGGTTGCTTGCTTTCTCTGGCTTCCCTGCGGCTGTCCTTCGTGTTCCCACAGCCCCTGTCCAGCCTCCGTTCTGCTGGGCATGCGGGGCCCGGCTTTCAGCGGTGTGCTCAGGGCTGGTCCCAGCCGCAGCTCACCAGGCCCCTGCGGGCTCCTGGAGGTCAGAGGTGTGTCCTGCTCATTTGCACGCCTGGGGCTCACACATGGCGTGGAAGGACCTGAGATGGGTGGACAGAGCCGTGGGGTCAGCCTCACCCCAGTCTGAGTCCCCAGGCAGGTACTCAGGGACTCCCTGCCAGCTCTGAGCCTCAATTTCCTCATTGGTGAAATGGGAGTGATAACACAGTGAGACTTGATGGGCAGTGGTCAGTGAGGCCTCCAGGCTGACCCATCCCAGTGAGTCTTCCATGACGGGCTGCGGTCACTGGTCTACACCAGGGCCCTCTCCACCATTCCCAGGAGATCCAAGGGCCACAAAGGTTGCTGAGGGTCCAACACTCAGGGAAGTGAGGGCAGGAGAGGGTCCCACCTGACGGTCACTCCAATCATGCTGTTTGTTTGCTCAGTCATTTACTCACTCAATTACTCATTCCTTCAACAGATGTCTACTGTGCACCTTCAAAACACCTAACAGCCTTGGGTGCTTTGCTTTTGCAAAATGAGTAAGATAAGTTTTCCAATCTCAAGAGGTAACACAGAAGAGAATTAAAACAAGCCCGTAGTATGTAATTATGTATCCCCTGAATGGAGCAGGCGGTGGTCTTTGGAGTCGAGAGAGAGGAAAAGACACAGAGACTGGAGGGCCTCCCAGAGGTGGTGTCCTGTGGAGCCCAGATGGGTGTGGGAGAAGGGGGCATTCCAGTAAACTGCCCCGTGAGCAAAGGTGGAGAGGAAGGAACACCTGTGGCAACCAGACCGGCTCGCCTGGAGGGAACGGGTGGGATCTGGCTAGACGGGTGGCCGGGGTTGGGCAGCAACAGGCTGGGAGTCTGAAGACTTCCTGCAGCCTGGGATTCCAGGCTGTTGACAGGTTGAGGCTGTGACACCACTGAGCTCACAGGGTCCTGGAAGGTGGTTTGGGGGGAGGGCTCTTGCCCCACTGGATGGAGACAGGTAGGAAGAACACTGTATTTGGAGGAGCCTTTGCCTCCAGCTCACTGTGTGACCCCAAGTAGGTCACCATGTTTCTACGTGTAAAATTGGAACAACTGGGCCAGATGATTTCAGTTGCCTTTCCAGCTCTAAATGCTCTGAGTGTTGATTCCAGACACGTGCTGCTGCAGAGCTACCCACTGAGCTTCCTGGCAATCACTGTCTTCCCCAGCCAGCCGCATGGTTGGCCTGGGCAGCCATGTTTGTGCCACATGAGCCCTCCCACCCGTCAAGCTAATTGGACCAGATTCCAAAAGAGTCTTGACCCTCAAGAGACATATTCCATAACAATTAGATTGATCCTTTGGAAAGTTTAAACCAATTAGATCAATTGATAGATCAATTAGATAGAGTTAGTCTACAGCTGCAATATTCTAGGAAAAAGAATAACTAATATTTGGTGCACATTTGTTCTTCTGCACACTTTATTTCATTCTCACATCACCCTGTAAAGTAGTATCCCCATTTTACAGATGGGGAAACTGAGTTCCAGTGAAATCCCGTATTCGTCACGTTCTGGCATGCAGCTGGTTGAGATACCTTCCAGTTTTCTAGGAAAAAAATATATTTTTCATCATACATATATTGAAAATTTAAGGTATTTGTAGAAGAAACCATTTCATTTTGCTCATGTAAATGTGATAAATTTTATAATGAAATTCCAATAAAAAATTCCAAATAAGTTATATTTACTGCAAAATAGAGCATTTCTTGGAACTGGCACAAAAGTTGAAGAATGTAAGAAATAAATCTAACATGAGTTTTGCATACTGAGAAGGATTTCCACTGAGACCTTATGATCATATGCTGTAAGGTCTATGTGTTATTTTAAATCTTTAGTATGGATCTCTAAGCAATAATATAGACACACTGGCTATATTAGTGGGGAGGAGAGAAGAAAGGATACAGATACAGAATTTGTCTACATTGGTGCTATCTGTCTGTATTGTTCATCCATTGGCAGGGGCAGTAATAAAGTTCCGTAGAGAGGATGTGACATAGGTCTTTATCATTTCATGCTCCTATCTCCCCAGGGCATAATGCAGAGCTGAACAAGAGCTTGAAGCAGGAAGCAAAAACCTGAAGACAATGAGGGTCTGCCAGGGAGGGTGGAGCACGTGATCAGAGAAGCTGCCCCAAGCATGGAGCCCATCTACATGCCCCAAGATGTAGAAAGAAATCTTTGGTTCCCCTGAGCCCAGCACGTTTCCTACAGTCCGAGACTGTGAGGTTGTTCTGTATCTTGTTGACTGGCTTACTTTTATGCGAACTTTTCCAAGTAAAAGTCTATTCCTAGCAACCAGACAATTCCAGATGGAATTCCTAATTATGTCCTATTAATAAATGATTCGAGGTATGAATCCCACTCCATTAACTTGACCGTGCAAGAAATTTGGCCTTATTTTATGTCCATAAAGTCTAATTAAATCTGACCTGCATCCACATTCTTGCCAAGGTGACTGGAAATTTGGTCTTAGTAGTTATTGAGGTGAGGGGACCCCTCTGGTTTAGGGCAGCCCACTATGGTAGCTGTCCACTGAAATGGGTCTTCCGGGCATCCTTCCAGCCACGGGTCTGTTGATCTTCCCCATGTCCTTCCTGTGCACCCTGATAGAAGGCATCCTTGTTACTACCATGCCAGGGTCTGGCCTCCCTAAGTTAAATGTCCCCCTCCAAGCCACCTCCCCAGACACAGCCAGCCTCCGCCCCATCCCCCGTCCTGGGGAATCTTCCATCTCATTGCACTCAAAGGCACTTGGCTCTCTCTTCTCTGAAGGATAATAACCTCAAATTCAGGCCTTTTTTTAAGGTTTGAACTTATTTAGTTTTGGGATGTGGAGATTCTTTTTTTAAGTCTTTATTGAATTGTTACAATTCTGCTTCTGTTTTGTTTTGGTTTTTTTAGCTGTGAGGTATGTGGAATCCCAGTCCCCCGACCAGGGATCCAACCTGCACCCCTTGCATTGAGAGGTGATGTCTCAACCACTGGAAAACCAGGGAAGTCCCAAGTTCAGGGTTTGTGAAACACAAACCCCAAGGAGGAAGATTGTCACTGAGCATTTTCTATTTATAGCCTGAGGCTACCTGTTTGTCCTGGAAAAAGGAAGTGTGAACATAGGAGCACAGAACAGGAAATACCACCACGATCAGCGTGTCTTCCTGATAGCTATGGTACCCGTGCCTCTGTTGACCTTCCTTCTCCAGAAGGGCCCTGAGGCCACTGTACCCAGGCCCTCCACTGACATCTGTGTTGGTTCTGGAACTCCTGCCTGGAGCACAGACCTACTGGCTCAGAGCAGTGAGGGAGAGGGAGGTGGCAGCTGTATCCCAGCCCCCGGCCATCTCCTAGAGAGGAGGATGCTGCGGCCACTGTGATCAGTGTGAGGACCCCGTAGGCACTCAGAGGTTGTTGCTTCCTCAGGCACGCTTCCCAGAGGCATCCTTCCTAGCCCAAGCCACTGCCATTGCTCCTAGATTTTTTCTTGGAGTAACTCGAGGTTTATTTTTATTGAATATGAAAAGTCATTTTCCATGAGATCCCATCTGACCTCATTTCCTTGTTTGAAACCCTTGGCCTTGGGAAAAATTCCAAACTCATCAATGTAGCTTGCAAACTCCTGTGTTATCTGGTCTTTGCTCACCTTTCCAGTCTCAGTCTTCATTTCTGCCCTCTTCACATTAGCTCTACCCTCTAGGATCAACTGCATTCTTTCCCTGTCTTTCCTGAGTCCTCTGCCTGAAACAGTCTCTGCAGCAGCGTCATTGGCTGGTCCTCGAGCCATGCTGTACTGTTAGGGAGCATGGGGAACACTGACCCTAAAGACCCTAGGCCTGCCTTCAAACGCTGGCTCCATGCTGGCTGGATACCTGACCTTTTATTTGCTGAGCCTCAAGTGTCTCATCTATAAATTGGGCATCATTAAGCCACCTTCATGGGGCTGAGGTGAGGATTCAGTGAAGAAATAGATATAAAATACAGAATGGCTAGAAAACATGCCCTTCTATCACACGCTTGGCGAATCAAGCCTTCTCTCATTTCTTTGACTGACATCCCTTCTTCGCACTCTACCTCCCACTGAATGGAAGCAGAATGTGGTTTACTGAGCTTAACTAGTGACTGATGACACGAATCTTGGCCAGGAATTTGAGTAATAAACTGAAAAAAATGAAAGCAACAGCCATCATCTATTGGCACTTATGGTGAGCCAGGCCCCAGCCCTGTGGGTAATGCTAAAAGACATCACCTCATTTAATTCACAGATCCTGCAGTGGGAGAGTTTCTATTTAGCTGTTTTTATGGAAAACAAAACAGAGGCTCAGAGAGTCTGTGATTTATCCAATGTCCCAAGCTTGTAAGTGGCACAGTCCAACTGGAACTGAGTTTGAACCCAAAGACTCTGCAGGTAAACACATCCACACACGTAAACACATGTATGCATGCCTGCACTCACTTCCAGAAACATACACACCCATAATTACACACACAGGTTGTGTGATTCATTTCCCAGCATCACTAGGCAATTAACTCAAATCTCAGTGGACACCGATTGGGCATCCTACAATTTAACTCAATTCAGATACTGTCTACTGAAAGCATTGCATCCCGTAGGTTAAGGGCTCAGTCCTATAAGACTGTTCTGTCTCCCGTTCAGATGCTGATCACAAGTCCAGGTTGTCTCCTGAGCATCTGATCTGTCAACTATGAGTCAGAAGCCATCACCTTCTCCTTGAGGTTCAATTAATTTGCTAGAGCAGCTCACAGAAATCAGGAAAACATTGTGTTTCCTAAATCACCAGATGATTAGAAAAGGATATAACTCAGGGACAGCTAGATGGAGGAGAGGCATTGGGCAAGAAAGGCATGGGGAAAGGAGCTTCTCCCCGCCCCCGTTACACCCTGCCCTGCCACAGGAACACCCCACTCTACCTGTACCTCCCCGTGTTCTCCAACCTGATGTTCTCCAAACCCCATCCTTTTCAATGCTCAATAAATAAGTAAAAAAACAGAAAGAAAAGTCCAACCCTCTAATCCTGGTTGGTTCCCTGGTAACCAGCCGGCATCCTCAGGTGCTTTCTAAAAGCCACCTCATCAGCAAACTTAGGGGTGGTTGAAAGTGGTTTGCTACGAATATCCAGAGACACCTTTATCATTCCTATCACTTAGGAGCTCTGTGCCAGAAACTGGGATGAAGATATTTACTATAAAGCACAATATTGCACACATATGCACACCCATAAGTACACCATAAGCGTACTTATGTACAGGGAATATATTATGGGGGGTGGGACCTCCAGCTGACTTGAAGAAAGGCATATGACACGAAGAGTGAAGGGGACAAATGACACGGCTCCAGTTTCAAACACGGAGGGGAGAGTAGGCAGAATTTGGGATCCCGGCCCCTCCCCTCACCTTACCTCACTGACACCGTGGTTTTTTGGGGTTTAAGGGCTTCTGTATCTCCTGAAATACTCTTCCTTCTCACAGCAGTGCAGATGACCAGGGCCAGCAGAGACGTGTTCACTTGGGGGTAGGGGTGACTGGGGGAGACTGGCCCCTTGGCCCAGAGCCCCCCAAACCTTCATCTTACCTGGCTCCAGCAACACAGACACACTGACAGTTCGGCAGAATACTCCTCTGACCTCGCCAACTTTCTGATGCTATGTTGATTTTGTGGGCATTTCTCATTTCCGTGGATGGTGATACACATGTCAGTTTTGTAATTTTTGATTTGCTTTTTCAAAAGAGAAAAATGTTTAAATAATGTCTGTAAATGCCTGTCAACATTTTAGCATTTCAGCAATGTCCTCATTTTAGAAGTGACTAGTCTTGTACCCAACAGGCTGGCCCATCTGCAGTGTTACTCATCCATCCATTCATTCATTTAAAAAATGTTTATGGAGCACTTACCATCAGCTGGTCGCTGTGATAACGACCATGAACCAAAACAGACAAGGTTCTTGAATCCAAGGAGACATGGGAGGACGTGGAAACCAAGTTAGCAAACAAAGGAATAAGCAAAATAATTTTAAGTCCTAGGGTGTTTTATAGACACAATTCCAGAGATTCTGTGATACTCAGAATAATCGAGAGCAGGGACTCAAACAGATACTCGTAGGCCACTCTTCACAGCAGCATCATTCACGTAGCCAAAAGGTGGAAATAACCCAAGTTTCCATCAACAGACACATGAACAAACAAAATGTGGAATGGGCATACAATGAAATATTGTTCAGCCTCAGAAAGGAAGGACATTCTGATTCATGCTACAACACGGATGAACCTTGAAAACTTGATGCTAAACGAAATAAGCCAGACACAAAAGAACAAATGTCACATGATTCCACTTATATGAGTTACTTAGAATAGGCAAATTTATGGAAAGAGCAATTAGAATAGAGGTTACTAGGGGCTGGGAGAAGAAGAGGGATGAAAAAGTATTGTTTAATGGGTACAGAGTTCCTTTTCAAGATGATTAACGTTCCATCTGCAGATGGTTGGTGGTGATGGTCACACAGCATCGTGAATGTAATTAATGCTACTAAAACGTACACGTAAAAATGGTTGACATGGTAAATTTTATGGCATGCATATTTTGTGTGGTTGTGTGCTAAGTTGCTTCAGTCCTGTCTGACTCTTTGCGACCCCATGGACTGTAGCCCTCCAGGCTCCTCTGTCCATGGGATTCTCCTGTCAAGAATACCGGAGTGGGTTTTCATTTCCTTCTCCAGGGGATTTTCCCAACCCAGGGATCGAACCCTTGTCTCATAAGTCTCCTGCATTGGCAGGCGGGTTCTTTACCACTAGTGCCAACTGGGAAGTATGCATATTTTACCACAGTAAAAAAATATTGACCTTTTTAAAAAAAAAAGGTTATATGATACAAAGAGAGGTCTAATTTACCTAAGTAGTTTGGAGAAGGCCTTTCTGAAGAAAGAACATTTGTTCAGAGTGGAGGCGAAAACAGGATACAGCCAACTTGGCCAGACCATGCTAAGCAAGGAGACCGAGGTTAGGTGGACAGGGGGAGGGCAGCACCACGTGGGGCCTCGTAAGCTGGGTGTGTGAAAGTCGCTCAGTCTTGTCCGACTCTTTTCGATCCCATGGACTATACAGTCCATGGAATTCTCCAGGCCAGAATACTGGATTGGTAGCCATTCCCTTTTCCAGAGGATCTTCCCAACTCAGGGATCAGACCCCGGTCTCTTGCATTGCAGGTGGACTCTGTACCAGCTGAGCCACCAGGGAAGTCTGTAAGCTGGGGTAGGGAGTGTAACTTTTATTTTAAGAGCAGTGGGAAACTACAAATGCGTTGCAGTCATTTGCATAACGTGATGCATTTTATACTTTTAAAGGATCTCTCGGGGTTCTGTGCAGCACCCTGACAGCCAGGAGATGCTGAGGGCTCAGTGGAGAAGTGACAAAGTGAAGTCTGTCTCCTGACCCTTGACCTCCTCTCCCTGACTGTTGCCGTGCTATGAGGCCTTTGGGCCACATGTTGGGAAAGGAAGATGAGGAAATGTGGGTGTTGAAATCTGCTGGTGCTTCTGTCAGTGGCAAAGGCTTCTCACTCTGGGGGCCTGGACCTGGCCCACGTGGGCCCTCTCTAAGCCTGATTCACCCAGCTTGCCAGAGAAGGGAAAGGCATAGTGATCCGATGGCAGAGCCAAGAACAGGCAGGCAGTGGCTTACGAGAGCATGGGCCTGAGCGTCTGGGAGGGCTGGCTTGACCCTGGTTCTGACCCCAGCTGCATGGCTTGGGCAGATGAGTTCAGCCCCCTCAGCCTCAGTTTCCTCATCTGTAAAAGCATGACAATAACCATACTTACTTTACAAGGTCATTGCAAAGATTCTGTTAAGATAATGTGTTAAGCTCTCAGCGATGCCTAGCACAGGGTGAACAGTCAGTAAAGACCATCATCCTCCACATCATTATTTTGCTACTGTGGGTCTAAAACATCTATTCAATCAACTCTGGGTGCATTAGGACCATGAGACACCTCCTTAAAAAGATGATAAATTAAATCCCTTCGACTAACAGGGTTGGTTGCTTTTTAAACTCTGTGAGCATCTCAGGAGCAGAGTCTGAATCTTTCTTCATTCTTTTTCTGCCTTTGGGCCACACAGTAGGTTGGCTATCTGTGTCCCTTAACACCTGAAGCTACATGTCCAGTGCCTGCTAGATATGCTTCATTAAGGCAAGAACACCGCTCCCCTTGTGTCACTGTGTTGGCTGGGCACTGGTTAAGAATCTGGACTTCATGTACAGATCCTAAATAGCTGAAAGGAAGATCTTGAAGAGACACATGCACGCTCATGTTCATAGCAGTGTTATTCACAATAGCCAAAAGGTGTAAATAATGCAAGTGTCCACTTGTGGATGAATGGATAAACACAATGTGGTATACACATACAATAGAATACTATTCAGCTATGAGAAAGAAAGCAATCCATGTTATAACATGGGTGAACCTTGAAGGCATTATGCTCAAGTGAAATAAGCCAGTCATAGAAAGACAAATACTGTGTGATTCTACTTCTGTGTAGCACTTAGACTAGGTAAAATCCCAGGGAGAGAAAGTGCAGTGGTGGTTGCCAAGGTGCAAGGGGCGGAAGTGGGGAGTTGTTGTTTAATGAATACAGAGTTTCAGCTTTAAAACGGAAAAGAGGAACTTCTGCTGCTACTGAGCCTGCTCACTCTAGAGCCCGTGTGCCACAGCTGAAACCTGACACGGCCAAATAAATAAATAAGTATTTTAAAAATTATTAAAAAGAAAAGCATTAATAAGTTGGACTTTCTAAAAAATTTAAGAAACTGAAAAGAATTATGGAGATGGATGATAGTGGTGATTATATAACATTATGAATATATTTAATATGACTGAACTGTATACTTAAAAATGGCAAGATAGTAAATTTTATGAGTATGTCACCAAAATAAAAACATTTTTGAAAAAGAAAAGTAAGCAATATCATGTGTTTTCTGTTATCAAACCCCCAATGACCTGTCTTTTTACTTAGGGCAAAAATAAAGTCCTTACAGAGGCCTTCACGGCCCACATACCTGGCACCGTTACCCTGTGACCTTGACCCCTACCACCTTCCTACTGGCCCTCAGCTCTAGCCTCTCTGCACTTCCTGCAGTTCTTTGAACATGCGTAGCAAGCTCCTGCCTCAGGGCCTTTGCACTTGTACTCCCAGAACCCTCTTCCTGCTGATATCTCTATAGTGTGCGCCCTCCACTTTTTCAGATTTCAACTCATGGGTCGTCTTACCAGTGAGGCCTTTCTGCCTCCCTTATGAAGAGAAATGTCCCTCCGGCAACCACCGTTCCCCCTCAATGGCCTTCACCTTGTTATATTTTTCACCATAGCGTCTATTACCACCTGGCATGCCATATATCTCACTTATTAACCCTGATTATCATCAATACTCTTCCCCCCATGAAATTTCAGCTCCATGAGAGCCAGGATGCTTCATGATCTACTGTCTTCTCAGAGCCCTTCTCAGGGACATGGTGGGTCTTCAGTACATATGTGCCTAATGAGTAAATGAATGAACTCAGTATGCCCACCTGCAGAGGTGGTGACTTGCAGGGGTTGTCAAGACGTAAAAGTCTAAAATGGCTGAGATTCACTGTGTTGTATCTTTCTTAGAAGAAAGAGCCTCACTGTCTTAGTCACTGCAAGCTAACCATTCCTTGAGAGTTTACTGGATAATCCCATGGCCCAGACCAACCTGAAGAATGAGACTGACTGGGTTCCCCTCCCACTGCCCCCGCTATTTCTGCAGTAACCTCTTCCAGACTCGATGGAAAACCAGACACTCTAACCCGCACCTTTACTAAAAGGGATGCTGTGTGCCTATGGTACTAGGGTGGACTCCTAGGTCCTCTGGGGTGAGATAGGGGAAATGCAAATACTCCTTGGGAGCCTGAGTTTGCTGGTGACATGCAGCAGAACACACAGCAAATTCTTTAGAGGCAGAGCACGGGCCTCCCTTCCGACCCTCTCCACTCAAGCTGGGACTTCTTCCTGAGCACCATGGCAAGCCTGCCCTGGTCATGGCGTCTGGCAACTTGTCCCCGCATCCCTGGCCTTCTCTGCACGTTGCCATGGAAATGGGTCCCCGACTCTCCAGAAAGACATATTCCAGTGACGTTCCCTGGCGCTTCCGAGGGCCGCACGATGGGCGCACGCACAGGCATGGTGAGCTGGTGCAACGGCTCTAGCTGCCCGGCGACACCACCAACAAGGGGAGAGAATCACATGGCGGGGACTTAAGACTCACATGGGCGGCTCATGTGGCTCATGTTCAAAGAAGAGGGGAAATAAGCTGGCTTCACAAATGCGATAATCTTTGCGGGAATCTCTCGCTCTCTCCCCCTTGCATTCAGTCTAGAGGCAAAACCAGAAGAGGAGCGTTTTGCTCTAAGGAAAATGAAATTGTGGTTCTTGGCCTCCTCAGTGAGGCAGGGGGGAAGGCCAATGCCGCGAACGCCTCGCCCTACTTGAGAGTGACTGTGACTGCTGTTCCCTGGCAGGGTGCCCGCCTGTAAGAAGGGTGGGTCCACCTCCGAGACTGGTGAGGACCCACACACGGGTCTCAGCCGCCTTTGGTTTCTCACGACCTCCAGAGAGGTCGTGGAGGAAGCCTTCTCTACTGGTGCACGAGGGGTCATTCATGGGGAAAACGCTTACAGATGAGATCTGGATGTGCACATTCAGCTCAAGTACACACTTCACACACACACACACACACACACATATGTGCGTGCACATACGATCCCTACACCTACTGCGGTCATTTCATGCACTGCACACACAATGTGTATCAATGTACAGACACCCGGCCCGGCATGCTCTCCACAGGCACAAACAGAATTCTCTACAAGCACCTTCTGCTCTACCAAGTACACATGTGCTTATGGAACACTCTGATGGAACATCGATTCACAAGAATGGGATCCATGCTACCGCAAAATGACCAACTCCTCCACCCACACTGTACCTACAGAGGTGGGGGACAAAATTCTAGCTTTGTAACCTTGAGCCCAATACCTATTTGAGGGGATGAAAGTGTTGAGACTGAATAGGTTGAGAGGAAAGACCCTCCTGGGAAAAGCTGGAATGCTCTGATATTTTCTCTTGGCCCTGCCTCAAAGCAGGAAATGGGGGTGGGGGGAGTACTTCCTTCCCATCTGACACCTTCAGAGGACTACTTGGAGAGCTTGGTCTTTGCCCCTTGAATTTGCAGGAACACACAGGGCTGGTGTTTGCCCTCCATCTAAGAGGTCAGTGGCCGAGAAGAGGTTGGGGTGAAGAAAAAGCAGAGAGCTGAGCTGGGAATGGCTAGCTGTTTGGTGAGGCAGAGAACGCATGAGCATTTCCTTCACGCAGAAGCGGCAGCTGACTGCAGTCTTTATCCAAAATGGCCACCTAGGTGCAACAACCCCAAAGATGAATCTACAAGATGTGAATTGAGTGCTGAAGAACTGATGCTTCCAAACTGTGGTGCTGGAGAAGACTCTTGAGAGTCCCTTGGACTGCAAGGAGATCCAACCAGTCCATCCTACAGGAAATCAACTCTGAATATTCACTGGAATATAAACTGATGCTGAAGCTAAAGCTCCAATACTTTGGCCACCTGATGCAAAGTGCCGACTCATTGGAAAGGACCCTGATGCTGGGAAACATTGAGGGCAGAAGAAGAAGGGGGTGACAGAGGGTGAGATGGTTGGATGGCATCATCGACTCAGTGGGCATGAATTTGAGCAAACTCCAGACGCAGTGAAGGATATGGAGGCCTGGCATGCTGCTGCAGCCTATAGGGGCGCAAAGAGTCAGACCCAACTGAGTGACTGAACGATGACAACGAGATGTGAGACCCACAAGATAGGAGAGAAAGAGTCAGGCTTAACCCTCTGCCAAAGCCAAGAGAGACCAAATCCAGAGACCATGGGCACCAGGCACCATGGAGAGATGAGCACTCCTGAGCCCTGCCCTCCATTTACCCCGAGGAACCAAAGGAGACCAGTGCAAGGGTCCTAAGCAGGTGGCAACTTGCTGGGAGGAAACACATCTTCACTTTAAATAAAGTTTGGAGTCCCTTCAGTTATCTGGACTAGAAATTTTAATTATGGAATTGAGACTATTCTTGGGAATATGAGTGTCTGGGGGAAGTTTTGTTGTTACATAAGATAAGTGACCAAAGAAGTGATGGCTAAATTTCCAGCTCTCAAAGATCTTATCCAAGGTGGCAAGGAGTCAAGCTAAGTTTACAAGCTAAGTTTACACGAGAAAAAATGAAGTTCCTGAGTTGGTGCCCTGTACCAAAAGAGCTGTGTTTTTCTACCAAGAACTGCACCTCCATAGAGAGTCAGCAATAAAGATCCAGCGATGAGCTTTCTGTACCCAACCCACACTCCCACCAACATACACGCTGTCTCTCTGTGACTTTGGGCCATGCCATAATTTGATTTCTTCACTTACCCCCTGTCCCGCCCCCAGTGCATACACGGACTCACTCAACATTAACACTATGGTTTTGCTACAAACCAGCCACAGTGAATGTAGCAAAGAACATTTCAGCAAACTTTACCAAAAGAAACATTCTTTTTCCTTTTAGGTTCAAAGATGACACAGGAAAAACAGTGAGTTGAGACCCTGGATGATGATGTTTTCTATTTTAGCATTTTACGTCTTTGACCAAAAATGTCGTAGTGTGACCTTAGGCCAGATATTAGGTTTAACCATGGAAATTGCAACCATCTGCAAAACTATTTCATATGTTTTGACCTAATACTGTATCTTTTTGATGTTTGAAAATTGAAATCTCAAATTTCTTTGAGATTCTGTGTATCAAATGAGGATAATAATTCATACGTAAAGGATGGTTTGTGCAAATGTATAATAAATACTGGGACCTAGGTTGGTAGCCAAATTCACCAGTTTTCAAATGCATCTTTGACACAGATTGTTGGAAACAAGGTGTCCTGCTACCCAAAGCTGTGGCTTGGTCTTCTGATGTGTTGCTCACCCAAGTCCCTGGGAGGGAAAAGGCCTTTAGCATCCCTCTATTTTGCTTTCCTTTTTCAGAAGGGCTCTTTCTTATCCTCTGGCCTTTCATTTTTACAGCCTCTGATTCTTGTCTAAGGGATGGAGTTGCCACCCCTCCCTTCTGAAGATATTACTGCTGTTGTTCATCTTCTTGCTCTTTGACAGCTTTCTTCTGCCCTTAGCATCATCTCTGTCACCTTTAGGCTCCCTTTTCTTTTTGATTCGCTCCAGAGGCTTTGACTGCTGTTCACCGTTAAGAACTGAAAAGCTATTTGCAAGCTCATCCATGACGCTTGCTGATTGGTGAGTTTCGCTATTGTGCAAGAAAGAGATGAATTGGTTTTACTCTTAGTCTAGTTAGCGTCCCTAGAAAGAAGTCCTTCACCCTCCTACCTGATACCCAAGATGGATACCTGTATTCAATGTGGAGACTTTCATTTAACACCTCTGTAAAATAGTTTTTTTGCACCTGTCTTGAGCTGTAGGAGGGTCTCTTCAATTCATCTTACCCCAAAGAAAAGCATCTAGATTTTTACTGTTTGCATTTGCCAGCTGAGGGAGGAAATGGTGCTGGTGCTGGTGGTGGTGGTGATGTTGATGACGATGGAGATGATGGTATTTGCTGTCTCCTACTTCCTGAACTGTTCCTATTATTTTCAGCCCTACTTACTACAGCTTCAAGCTACCTACTACCCAGTTCCTGAGATACTCTGGGGTCCTCTGGCTTCTCTTTTGCAGGCCTAGGTTAAAGCTTTCTCTGGTTGGCAAAGCAGATTACTATTCACTGTATAGTTTTTCCTTTTCATAAAATTAATTGATATATCTGAGTTCTTATTTTTTTGGTAAACTTACACCTTTTATATTCCTTTGTCATTTTAGTGGTATTTGAGGAAGAAGCAGATACAAATGAATAGATTTGATCTTCATGTTAAGATGAAAGTTCCCCCCTGCTATTTTATAAACCTAAATTTTGCTTCTTTTCATCTTATTTTCTGCTCCCCCCCCATTATCTTATTTTATTTTCAGTATGAAGAATAGGTTCCATTCAAAGGCATGTTGAATAGTCCAAAATGCACTAAGAGCTTGTCTCTATACCATATGAAATCAGACACCAGGGGCCTGGATTTCTCAAGGAATGAAATAGCCCTGGGCCACTTCAAATTTTTCAGTATCTCTGAGTCATTTTTTTTTTTAAAAAAGAAGATATGCTGAAACAAAATTTAGGAAACTTGGGGTATACTTTAAACATTTGCATTTGTCAAACTCATGCTTTCAATACTGAAAAAAATTACAAAGCAGTATCATTATGCTATTCACAAGATAATTGCAGGATTTATTAAATATATTAACTCATGACACACAGACAGAATGCTACAGAAATTAGATGCAAGCTTAAAAGTCTGCAATGAGTATCTCCTTTGAATTCTATCTTAACTCAGAGGTAATATCAGCCTTCTAGCCCTTAGGACTTCCATGAATATGGTGGCTGTGGTGTATGCTCCTATCTACCCTGCGTCCCTACCTCCAGCCAGCACTCATGCCCCGGTGCTGAGATGGTCCCCAGAACATCTGCTGGGTAGCTCCCACCCAAGGAGTGGCAGGAAGGCTGAGCAAATCCTTGCCCTGTGCAACAGGCAGGCAGGCCAGGCTTATGTAGCAGCACCGGGGGCGACGGTGCTTCCTCTCCTGGCTCTCCTCACAGGCTCGGGTCTTACACACGGTGGGTGCTTTAGGGCAGGATGCTTCCTGGGCCCTGACAGCGGAAAAGGAGTTAACAGACCAACAGGGAATCTCCTTTTAAGATTCTTAGGTTACCCAGACTCTACTCGAGAAGGGCTTGGAACTTCGGTGGATTCCTCTCTTTTCAGTCCATCCTAACATCTAAAGAAATGGTATATAAAATTTAAAAAAATACCCCTCATTTCACTACTCTCCAGCCAAGTAAATAATCTAGAATTTACCCCATGTTTTCTACAGATGACATGACTATATAGATGCACACGCGCGCACACACACACACACACACACATACAAACATGTCTTAAATAGAAGACTGGGTCAGAAACCAGACAGAGCTGGATTCAAATTCTGTCTTTTACCCTTACCAAACACATGACTTTGATGATATGACAACTTCTCTGAACTCCAGTTTCTCATCTGTACAAAAGAGATAATAGCATCAACTTCACAAGATCATCTCAGAATATATTAATGTGACATAATACATGGGAAATGTTGATCACTATGACTGCCACAAAATATGTGCTCAATAAACAATAGACAAAGTTATTTTCATTGATTATTTAATTCAATAAACATTTATTAAAGCCAGACAGGCTTCCCTGGTAGCTCAGACAGTAAAGAATCTGCCTGCAATGCAAGAGACTTGGGTTTGATCCCTGAAGAAGGGAATGGCAACCCACTCCAGTATTCTTGCCTGGATAATTCCATGGACAGAGGAGCTTGGTGGGTTATAGTCCATGGGGTGGCAAAGAGTCGAACACGACTAATGGATTAATACTTTAACTTTTTTCACAAAGACAGGCCTTTCTTCCAAAAGGGCATCCTCTAGGGCCAGAGGTGGACATGTAGACAGACAGTGAGAATTTCCGTTGCATGCACGCTAGCAATGACGAGGCCTGAACTGGGCTAGACAGGAAGATCAGGCTGGTGAGGATCTGGTTAACGCAGGCTGTGGGGGCTCGAGGAGAACTTGCAGAGAGACAGTTTGGTATTCTGCCTTTTTATGCTGAACATTAAATTACAAGTGCTTTTGATGCTGCTCCCTAATCTTCCCGTCATTTTTAAAGACTGCATAGTATTACAGTGCTTCAAAGGACTGTATTTTCCCTCACCTTTCCCCTGTCATTTGGTTTTGAGGTTACCAATTTGGAGCTATTAGAGATATCACCACAATGAACATCCGTGTGACAGTTTTTCCTTTCAGGAATTATGTCTGTAGGATAAATTCTAGGTCAAAGGGGATGAACATTGTTCAACAGCTCTGGCAACTCCTTGCCAAATTGTCAAAAGGTTTATGTACTGAGTATGATCATTTTATGTGTTTTGTCAGGTTAGGTAAAGTTGGTATTTAGATGTTGTTTTTATTTCCATTTCTGTGCTGAGTTGTTTGGTGGAGGAAACTGAATGAAAACGACTATCTTGGATAGATCTAAGGGAGGGACAGTGCAGGAAATTGAGACTGCAGGGACCGGCTTTGGGAGATGGATTTCTGCCATGCCTCAGTGAGGTGGAGGAGGAGAAAGAGGCTTATAAGCTGACACTGACTGTGTTTCTCAATTGCATTGTTTGTATTTTCCTTCTCTTCCATGGCGGACTAAATGAATCATTGTCATGGCAATCATCACTCCTGTATGTAATCATCATGGTGTATGAAAAAGAATTGTCATTTCTAACCATGATTGCCTTCTCAGGAAGGTGGTGACGGTTGAATAGGGACCTTTTGTTCTGCAGAGCACTTGGGAAAGTTTGGAAAAGCAACTGAGGCCAGGATAATATTGGCAGATGTTCCATTATTGATTGGCAACTTGTTGGAAGTGTTATTGTTGTCTGCCTGCTGCCTGCCCACTGTGGCCTCAGGGAAGGAGCAGGGTGAAGGTCATCTCAGGACAGAGAGGAAGAGTAGATGGCCATCAAGTCCTGAACTGACGGAGGCGGGGAAGGGGAGAGCTGCTGCTTCTGCTCCCGTGTGAGTGCCCCATGGAGAAGAAGAGGCCAGAGGATGTGTGTCTGGTTTTCCCAGGTCAGAGAGGAGCCCCAGAGGAGGGAGTGGTGGACCCACTCGGGTAGGAGAGGGGATGCTGAGAACAGGGCAGGGACAGATGGCTTATTCCCTGGGGATGGTGAGCAGGCAGCACGACTGAGGGGAGACACTTCACAAGGTCACGGCCAGCTGTGCTGGGCCAGCAGAGCAGCCTGTGCAGGTGTGGGAGGCTGAGTCAACGAGCCCGAGGCAGCATGAGGTGTGCAAGGTTTCAGAAAGTTCCCTGGCGGCCCAGCAAGGGACGTTGGGACACTGAAAAGGGCTGATGTGAATGGGCTTAAAACCAGAGGCAAACAGTTGGACCTTGAACTTCAGCGACAGTAGCCACCCACTGCCCCAGTGGCCAGTCAGAGTAACTACTCTCAGCAGGCACCGATCCAGGGACCAGACTGAGACAGGCAGTCCTCAGTAGAATGGGCACCAAGAAGAACACAGAAGATACAAGTCTTACAAGGCCCGGTCGGCCCTGACATCCACTACTGTTTCATCCCACCCATGTTTGGCAGAGGATGCTGAACTAGTTTGCATGATGGAGGGAAAAGCATCTGTAACTTCTGAACTTCAGGAATTCTAGGGAGGAGGGAGAAAGTAACAGAGATGAATGGGAGGATGTTTCAGATAGCTTGACTGCTGTGATGGAAGACCACTGGCTGGGTGGCTTAAACAGCAAACATTTATTTCGCATAGCTCTGGAGGCGGACAAGTCCAGACTGGGGGGCCAGCATGCTCAGGTTCTGATATAGATCCTCTTCCTGGGTCTCCCGTCTTCTTGCTGGGTCCTCCTCTATGGCAGAGAGCAGACTGAACAGACTAGCTCTCTCCCACTTCCTGTCAAGGCCCTAATCCCATCGTTGGGTACCAACCTCACAACAAGATCGCCTCCCAGCCCCACCTCCTAATACCATCCCATTGGAAGTTAGGGTTTCAACACATGGACTGCTGGGGAATAAAATATGCAGGCCATAACAGAAGTGAAGAGATGACTCAAAAGACAGCAAGATGGCGGAAGGCTGTGTGAGGTCATCTTCCCGCCTTTGACCCCTAAATTTCCACTAAAATCTACTCAGCTAACTTAAGTACTTGTCGTCAGTTGATATTTTGTAACCAACGCCCCTCAAAGGTCATTTCTCCAGTCAGTCCAGATGGATGTGAAATAAATGATAGTTGTGTGACCAAGTCACTCCTCTCTATGCCTCAGTCTCTTCTGTAAGACGGGGCTGGATGTAGCACCGTAGGATTACCTGTAAGTCTTTTAGTAAGTGAATGGCCACAGAAAGCATTCAGAGAATGGAAAGTATTGTTGCTGCTATTATTACTGTTACTTTGGACCTAGAGAGCATCAGGGTCACTTAGAGGGCTTAAAAACCTTTGGGAAGCCTTACTCTAATGCTGATCATGGGGTTATCAGACTTTATTTTGGGGGCCTCCAAAATCACTGCAGATGGTGACTGCAGCCATGAAATTAAAAGATGCTTGCTCCTTGGAAGAAAAGCTATGACCAACCTAGACAGCATATTAAAAAGCAGAGACATTATTTTGCCAACAAATGTCCATCTAGTCAAAGCTATGGTTTCTCCAGTGGCCGTGTATGGATGTGAGAGTTAGGCTATAAAGAAAGCTGAGCACCAAAGAATTGATGCTTTTGAACTATGGTTTTAGAGAAGACTCTTGAGAGTCCCTTGGATAGCAAGGAGATCCAACCAGTCCATCCTAAAAGAGATCAGTCCTGAATATTCGTTGAAAGGACTGATGGTGAAACACCAATACTTTGGCCACCTGATGCGAAGAACTGACTCATTGGAAAAGACCCTGATGCCGGGAAAGAGTGGAGGCAGGAGGAGAAGGGGATGACAGAGGATGAGATGGTTGGATGGCATCACCAACTCAACGGACATGAGTTTGAGTAAACTCCGGGAGTTGGTGATGGACAGGGAAGCCTGGTATGTTGCAGTCCATGGGGTTGCAAAGAGTTGGACATGACTGAGCAACTGAACTGAACTGAACTGAAGTCTAAAGCTGCACTGTCCAACTTGTAACCACTAGAAACATGTGTCTAGTACAAACTGAGATGTGCCATGAGTGTAAAACACATACCAGACTGTGAACATTCAGAACAAAAGTAAGAAACTCATCAATAATTTGTTTTATATAGATTGCCTACTGAAATATTAGTATTTTGAATATATTAAATATGCTGCTAAAATTAGTTTCACTGCTTTCTTTTTTCTTTTTTAATGTGGCTATTAGAAAATTCAAAATTGCATATGTGGCTCCCATTATGTGTACGTGAAGGGCTGCTCTAGATTAAAAGTTAACATTTTGCAGAAACTGTGGGTGGTTTGGTCTGTCTGCAAGAACACTGTGTGTGTATGGAGTTGAGCCATTGAGGGGAGGCAGAGAGACCCAGTGGTAGGCTAAGCACTTGGACTTGAGTCTGCACGAGTCGGAGTGATTGGGAAGCTATGTGAGGCAGAACGGCCTGATTAGGTTGTTTAGAATGACACCTTGAAGCAGACTAGGGGAAGGATTAGGAGGTCTCACAGAAAACAAAAGCCCTGAGAAGCAGAGCAGTGGAGCTTAAAGAGCAGCCAGCTGATCGCTGGTCGCACAGACCAAGGTCTCTCCAGATATGTTCAGCCTCCAGCTCGCCAAGTTTATCAGTGGGTAGAGAATCTGCCTGCCACGCAGGAGACTTGGGTTTGATCCGTGGGTCGGGAAGATCCCCTGGAGGAGGGCATGGAAACCCACTCCAGTATTCTTGCCTGAAGAATCCCATGGAGAAGAGGAGCCTGGTGGATTATGGTCCATGCGGGTCACAAAGACTTGGATGCAACTGGGCATGCATGCGTGCATAATCAGCCTCAGGCCAGCCTAAGCGGTATGGGCTTTGGCATCAGACTGTTCTGTTTGTTTCTTAAGCCTTCCACTTAAGGTCACATCTTTTACTTAACTTTGCTGGGTCTCAGTTTATTCATCTGTGAAATGGGATCGGTATCACTGTGCTTTTACAAGGCACAAAGATATTCAGTGGCAAAGTGGGCAAAACAGGGTCTGTTTGGTTCTGCTCGGTCCCATGCTCCTCTCCCACTTTGCCAGGAGGATGTGGTCTTGTGATTGGATTAGCCTAGGTCTTGTGCCCAGCCCAGGTGGACAGGCAGCTGGGTGTCTTACCGCAGGAAGGGAGAAAGGCAGAGAAGGGCGCCAGCACGTACAAACAGCAGCGGGTCTGTCTGCTCGACCCTCCTGGCTCAGTCAACTTGAGCAAGTGACTCAATGGATCAGAAGCCCGTCTTCCACTTTTGTGAAACCTTCTTAGAGAAAGTGTAAGAATTACACAATTCCTGCTCCACTGAAGGTGACCAGCAAACAATTTAAGGTGCTGCTGCAATAAAAACCCAGAATTAGATGATTATCTGAATTGGGGAGCTGTCCTTTCTGGGGGTCAGTTCACACCCTCTAACTCAAATCAGTGTCAACAGAAAGGTCAGCAGGGACTTCAGGTGGGCCCTGGCCTGGTGTCTGTTTAATAAACATCCCCGAGCTTTCTGGAAGGCTTCCCTCACTGGCTATGCAGTTTTGGTCAGACCTGTTCTTTTGTGAGCAAGGGTTTTGTAAGAGGCTAAATTCCAGGCTGGGGCAGGATAAACAGGATCGCATGGCTAATGATTGGTGAGCTGGCCTGGAATGCAATTTACTGCAGATAAATTTTTGTGGAGGAGAGCTGGTCACCCCCTGGACAGTTTATAGGGAGGCTGTTAAAACAGGAAGGAGCTTCCAGGCTCTGCAGGATGACTGCTTGGCAATTTTCTCTACCCCTTTTAAAGGAATGGAGACACCTGCTACCAGCTGGGAATTTTCTGCGTCAATCTGCTTTACACAGAAATAAAAGCCTCTTGGCCAAAGCTTTATGTTCGTCCCATGCTTGGCAGCTTACAAAAGATTCTTAATTCTAGTACCATCCAGTTTTGCAGGTGGGGACACTGGAACTCAGAGAGGCGAAGTGACTTGCCCAAGGACACACAGCCAGGAAATAGCAGGACCAGGATGAGAAAATCTTCTAAAAGGAGATTGGGCAAAAATAGTGTTTGTGTTCAACCAACTAGTTCATCAGCTAAACCCTTCTTGCTGGGGATTAGCTTGACTTGGACACAGTCTGGGGGTGATGGGATTTAAAGAGTCCCTTGTTTACCATGGTGGGGAAATAGTTTTCCTTTTACCTAGCTCAGAATTTTAGGAAGCTGTTTTCTTTTTTTAAAAATCTGGTCATTGCTTATTTATTATTTATTCACTCTTTATGTCATCTTTTAAAAACTTGAAGTACAGTTAATTTACAATGCAGTGTTAGTTTCAATTGTACAGCAAGGTGATTCAGTTATACGTATACATATATATATATATTCTTTTTCAGATTCTTTTCTGTTATAGGTTATCAAGAGATAATTGGAAAATCTGTTTTCTTGACTTCACACTGTCCTCTTCAAAAAGCCTCAGCCTCTACAACCTAATCTTGGTGACTGCCCCATCTCTAACGGGATTTCAAGGCCACTGGTCACTAGGAAAAGATTTATGTTCAGTTCCTAGTATGGAATTCTACAATTCTGCTGCTTGACCTTCATCAAATCACTAACTCTCTCTGGACCTCAGTTTTCTCATCTGAGAAAGGGGTGTGTGAAGTCTGAGTGAGCCCCAAGTGCCCATCCATGCTTCTAAAGCTTCTAGTCTGGCCCCCTGCTTGCAGCACGGCCATGGGAGAGCTGGGGCCCAGAGCAACGTCTGGCCCTTCCCTGCACCTCAGTGACCTGCTCTGTTGGGGACATCCACAAGAGTCCCCAGGCCTCCAAAGGATGGCCCTGGCTGCCGTCTCTGGTGAGCTAAGTACAGCATTTTCGAGAGCTGATGGAGGAGATAAAGGTAGCCACTGAGATAAGGCACGCTCACCCTCTGCCCCCGCGCAGCCTACTTCCCTCAAGGCAGCTGCAGTGAGCAGGGCTGGGGTAGGCAGGCGCCATTAGCATATTCCCCTAATTGTTCTGGCCGGGGATTGTTCCTCCTGATTAATTTCCATTTAGCACCAGGAAGACCAGTTTGGGTCAGATTCTGCCAGCTTTCCAGAGCCAGGCCTGGGCTATTTCTGGCCTGGCCAGACCCACGCCTTCCTGCTTCCACAGGAGCTGTCATTCTGGGAGGTCCTCCTGGGCACTGACCGTGTTGCCAGCCTCAGGACAAGACTGAGAAATGAGTCTCCTTGTTCCCATTTTATGAACATGGAGACTGAGGCTCAGTGAGGTTGAAGTGACTTGCCTGGATTCCCGCAGGCAGTAAGTGAAGCTGAATCCTGCCTATAGATTTTCAAACACTCGTGCAATTTTGTAAAATTGCCGCCTCCATATTCTTTTCCCATCTCTGTGCTTGACTCATTTAGAAACAATTAATCCACGAATAAACCCCAGGCTTTGTCTTTCCAATTGGAAACCCAGATTCTGTGACAATCGGGCCATTTTTCTAAGCTAGTCAGGAAATCTGGTCATATTAGGAAGAAGCAAAACCATTGGGGTTTTAATAATACGGTGAGAAAAGACCGTGACTTTAGTCTTTATGAGCCCTGGGATGCCTTTTCCAAAGCAGGAATGAGCTGACACAGGCAGAGTGTCAGCTGGAAAAACAAGGTCTGGGTTAGGTGGCCCAGAAAAAAACCTGCTTTGGTGCCCAGACCCTCCCATTGATTTCAATTGCTGGTTAGCACAGGCCAGCAGAATAATTGTCCCATTGGTGAATATGCCATTAGAAATGACCCCACGCAGCTAATGGAGGTTTAATACTGGCTTGCTTGGTCCTTGGTATGGTTCCTGTTCTTGTTTCCAGTAAGAAAATGATCTGTCATTCCCTTTAAACTTGTACAGTAATAATTAGCCAGGCCCCAAAGAGAAGCTGGTCACCTTTAACCTTGGCTGGATGAAAGCTCAGTGACCCATTAAAGTGTGTGAAGTCATTTGACTCTGGCCAGCTAGGGAGGAATGCAGCAGATATTCAGTAGATGGTTATAATAACTCACATTTGTTCATCATTTCACAATCTTCAGAGATCAGGGTAACCTGAGGTCATGAGCAAGAATTCTCACTTAGGGGTCAGCAAACCAAGGCCAGCCACCAGCCAAATCAGACCCACCCCCCTATTTTTGCAAATGAAGTTTCCTAGGAGTACTCTTGAGAACCCCTTGGACTGCAAAGAGATCAAACCAGTCAATCCTAAAGGAAATCAACCCTGAGTATTTTTTGGAAGGACTACTGCTGAAGCTGAAGCCCCAATACTTTGGCCACCCTATGCAAAGAGCCAACTCATTAGAAAAGACCATGATACTGGGAAAGATTGAAGGTGAAAAGAGAAGGGGGCAGCAGAGGATGAGATGGTTAGATAGCATCCCAGTGGACATGAGCATGAATTTTAGCAAACTCCAAGAGATAGCAGAGGACAGAAAAGCCTGGTGTACTACAGCCTATGAGGTCGCAAAAATTGGCATGACTTAGCGACTGAACAACAGCAAAGGATTACTTCTGTGCCTGTTTATTTACATATTGTTTGAGGTCGCCTTTTCACCACAACAATGAGTTCTGATAACAGAAACTAGGTGGCCTGCAAAGCCTAAAATATTCACTATTTACCCCTTGATAGAAGTTTGCCAACCTCTGCTCTAACTCATATAAACCAAGTTTGAATCCTGGATCAACCATTTACCAGTCGTGTGATCTTGCACAAATTACCTTCTTTCTCTGCTTCAGTTTCTCCATCTGTTAATTAAATATCTGAGTGGCAGATGCTACCAGCTCTCACCAATTCCTTCAGTTACACACGCTCTTGCACTTAGGCGTGACCCAGGGACTTGCTTTGAGCAGTGAAATGTAGGTGTAAGTGATGTGCACCTCTTCTGGACAGGAGCGTGTAGAGCCGGGCTGGTTTCCGTGCCCTCTTTCTCTGTGACTTAGACCAAGGAGGCTATGTGCTCTGGCTGCTGTCATACAGGATGTCAGCTGAATTCCCAAATGCTTAAAATGAATAGAGAGCCCCTCCACTTACAAACGATATTTAGCATGGGTGAGAAATTTTTGGTGTTTAAACCACTGAGATATGAGCATTGTTTGTTACTTCAGCAAAACTTAGCTTTTGTGCTAATTAATCCACCTACTTCATAGGGTTTTTAGGATTAGATGAGTTAGATGTGTAATGTCTTTAGAATAATGGCAGGCATTTGAAAAGTACTCAATGCAAGCTACCTGAATTTAGTTATATCATTATATCAATTGTGAATAAAAATGTATACTATTTTTCATAAATTATCTCATTTTTAACTTCATAGTGACTATGAGGCAGTAACTATTATCCTCATTTATTTACTCAATAAACATTTAATGGGTTCCTGTATTCTGTTAGGTAATATGCTACATTCTAGGATGTAGAAATAAATCAGAAAAGCTTTACATTCACAGAGGGGAGGTCCACTGAACTCAGATATTATTATTATTATTATTTTTTTTTTGAACTCAGATATTAGAGTGGAAGTGATGTTGAAGGAAAATGTTGTGCAGCTGAATCTCGGAAGGTAAGTTAGGGTTTCCAGATGAAGAAGGTCAGGAAAGGCTTTCCAGGCAGAGGAAACCGGCATATGTAATGAAATAGAAGTTGAAATTATATGCTCTTTTAGGGAACCCTGAGTGAATTAGCACATTAGAGGGACAAGATTAGGGTTAGGGATAAGGAATCTGCCTGCAATGCTGGAAACACTGGTTTGATTCCTGGGTTGGGAAGATCCTCTGGAGAAGGGAATGGCAACCCACTTCAGTGTTCTGGCCTGGAGAATCCCCATGGACAGAGGAACCTGGTGGGCTACAGTCTATGAGGTCGCAGAGTTGGACTTGCCTGAGCGACTAAGCAGAGCACAGTGCCACGCGGCAGAGCAGACAATATTACTTGGCCTCTCAATGTCCATCGACAATCCACTCCTCTCTTACCAGCTTTACAGTACAGAGAGAAGCAAGATACACAGACTCCCTTGCAGTTAGAGATGGCCATGTGACACAGTATCATCCAGAAAGATATCAAGAGACGTTTCCTGGGGAACTTCAGATTAAAGCAAAGAAGTCCAGGAGGAGAGGTCCTCACTGCTACGTGTGAGGGTAATGCCCAGAGCTGTGGCAACTATCTTGTGATCATACGGGGAAGGCCAAGAGAACTGAGGACATATGGAGCAAATATCTGGACCTTAGGCTGCTGCTGAAGCAACTCTGGAAGCAGTCTCCCCAGACTTCTTGCTAAGTAAGCCATATACATCTTGTGACTTAAGTGGCTGTTCATTTGTAATTTGAAGCCAAAAGTATCCTAACTAACGGGGACTTGTGAGAAGTGAGACTGGCAAGGTTAGTGGGGCCTATGTCATGTAGGGAAATAGGGGAAAGTCAAGGATTTTGCACAGGAGAGGGAAACAGGCTTAAAGAGGGCAAGTCACTACTCAGGATCCCACTGCTAGTAAGAATCAGAGCTGGAATTTGCACAGAGATCTTCCAAGCCAATACCAAGTCTCTTTCCACTGCTTCATTTTTCTCTTCAACTGAATGGTCTTAGCTAGTCTTTACAGGAGAG
This sequence comes from Dama dama, assembly GCF_033118175.1. NCBI lineage: Eukaryota > Metazoa > Chordata > Mammalia > Artiodactyla > Cervidae > Dama > Dama dama. Next base: position 14,048,547 of record NC_083705.1, read on the forward strand.
CATTGCTCATGGGCTGTTTTGGTTCATGGGTCATTTCTAATCACATGCTGGATAAATTGGGATTTTTCCAAAGCTTCTTCCTTTTTGGGGACCACATCTATGAAACATAAATAAGGAGGCTTGAGGAAGTGTGTGGAGAAATCAGAGAAGATGAGAAGGGAGAGCAACTTAAAGTCAAATTGGGCTTGGGGAAAGACTTGCACAGACCCAGGACATGGAGGAAATCAGAAAGAGAAAGAATGGTTCCAACCCTTCCACCATCTTGGTTTTATTGGCTGTAAGAAAGTCACAGCCACAGCATCCTTTCCGGCTTCTATGTAGTTTGCATAGAGATGTTTGAGACAGGCATGCTGGACCTAGATGTGTCTCTCAGAACCTGGATCTGTGTGTCATTTATCAGCATCTGCCCCATGTGGACTGAAACTTAAGACAAAGTAAAATTAAGAGTGACCTCATCTCTAGGGTGGCCACCACCTCAAAAAGCAGTATCACAGTTTATCTCAATTTTGGCCCCCAACTCATATATCAGCCCCTCCCTGCCCCCCCCCCCCCCAAATATCATCAAAGACCAGCTGATATTCAGTCCAGTTTGACAGTTAAGAGAGTCAGTTCTCAGAGCCCAACAGCCTGGCTTTGCCACTTTCTAGCTGTGTGGCTACGGGCAAAGAGTTTACCATCTCTTCTTCTCAGTTCTCCCATCTATTTAAGAAAGTATTGATTTCATATACTTGTGAGAATAAGGTAACACATAGAAAACACCGACACACACTAAGCACTTGATACATGGTTTATTGTTGTTGTTATGTCAGCCGTTACTATTATGATATCATGATTCAAGGCAGCCCTCAGGACCCTGATCCTCACTTTAACCCTCTCCAGCTCCTAGTGTTTGTAGAACACATACCTAGAGTCTTTGCCTGTGTACTCCCACCTGGGCACATCCATCGTGCCATTACCTGCTCTGGATGTAGAATCAATGAAGGTACTTGCCCCCAGGACTTGGAGCCCAGCCATCCCCTATAGATCCAGGCTCATTCAGTCCCTCAGGCCCCAGTGTCCCCTGTTGCCCCACGTGGGACCAGCCCAGATCCCACACTACCCTCGTTCCCTCCAGACTCACCCCCAGCCTGCCACCCTGCTCTGCTCTCAACAGAGGGGGGCGAGGGAGGGGACATGCACCCCAGCAGGCCCAGCTGTGCTCGGCCTTCTTTGTGTATTTCCACCTTCACGCTCCGGTGGCTGTCGCCCCTGACTCATCAGTTAGTTAACAAGCTCCAGAGCCATGTCTCTTCCCCGTGGCGCCTCATCAGACAGTCCATCTAGGCGGTGTGGGTGCAGGCTCCATAGGGATATTTCCTTGGGAGAAGTTTGCTTGCCTGTTTCCTGACACAGCTGCCCTTTTCCTTCTCACTGCGCCGAGAGCATCTCAAGGGCAAAGTCTCTGTCTCTTCTTTCTTTTGCAGTTTCTGAATATGGGTGGAGAATTTGGTTTTCATAGCAAGGAGTCATGAGCCATCTGTAATCAGGAAGGTGATTATCTTTAACAATAATAATAGTAGCTCACACTTGCTGAACATTTACTATGAGACAGGCGGTTTGCAAGAACACTATCTGTTCATTAACTTGTAGAATGTTCACAATAACATTGGGAGGGCAGGTGCTTTTTTTAATTACTGTTTTACAAATAAAGAGACTGTTGCTGAGTCATGTAATTACTGATAGTAAGTAAGCTAGGCAGGATTTGACCTCAGCCTTTCTGACTCCAAAATCATGTCAAATCCCAAATTGGAGGGCACACAAATCACTCAAACACTGTGTTAAAAATGCAGCCTCTGGTCTGGGACCTAAGATTTAACCCTCACAGGGTGGTGATGCTGCTGATCTGAGTACACACTGTAAGTAACAGAGGTCAAAATTGTACTATTTTCCCAGGTGTGTTAGGTTGACAACAGGTTGTTCGATTAAGTTCTTTCCTGGAAGGAATTTCCTGAAACAAGTTCATGGAGATGGTTCATGGCTAGGAGTCCTGGATGTGAACTCCAGTAGCTATTGTAATGATCTCAGGCAACTTCCATTCTTAGAAACTCAGCTTCCTTGTGGGCAGCGTGAGGTAAATGGTACTACCTGATGGCTGGTGATGAGATAATACCCCTGAGACAGGGCTCTGTAGACTGTCCAGATAGGATGGTTACTCGAGGAAGAAAAGCCAAAATAGTAATACGACTAATAAAACCTCTCACTTGAATGGACCATAGGCAGAGTCATTCAAGTTTTCATTCATTTCCCCAAATATTTTTATCTTTTTTCCATCTGACGATCAAAGGTTAAGAGACTCATCAGCGTTTCATTACACTAATTAGGAGCTTTCGCTACCTGAGCATCTGAGTCCTACAGGAGAACCCTCTGTATAGGGTGGTTTCATACCCATGGGCCAATTCTCCCATGCCCCTTCCATCTTTGGCATAATAGATGATACAGGAAGAAAGCCTAGGTCAAAGGGGAAGAAAAGAGAGATCACAAAGAGAGACTGACTAAGTAGGAATGCTGAGCAAAGCTGACAGCCAACGCTGAACTCTCAGCCATGGAGATCCAGGATGGAGAGCAAGAGATGCCTGGGAGAGACAGATATTGCTGTTCTGACCAACTGACAGATGAATGGGATTTTAGGTATTTTTTAATTTGTCCTCTGTAAAGAAAATCTGGGGCTTCCGTGTGGCTCAGACGGTAAAGCGTCTGTCTGCTTTGCAGAAACCAGGGTTCGATCCTGGGGTAGGGAAGAGGGGGTTATGATGGCTACAACTCTTTCCCTGCTCTTCCCGTTGAGAGATGAAAGTCTAGATTTCCTCCCCTTGAATAAACGCTGGCCTTGGGGCTTGGTTTATAATAACCAGCAGAACATGGCAAAAGTGATGGTCTGGAGTGTCCAAGCTCAGGCCTTAAAAAGAAGACTGACAACTTCATTCTCCTCTTGGGAGCCAGCTGCATGCTTTACAGAAGCCTGGGCCAGGCTACTGAAGGGTAGAAGCCACCAAATGGAGAGAAACTTTGAAGGTGAGAGACCACCTTGGGCAGTGTAGCCCGGCTAAGCCTCCTGTGGAAGGCAGGTCATGAGTGCCCTCAGCCACACCATGTGGAGCAAAAGAATCTCCCAGCTGAGCCCAGTCAACCCACAGGATTTTGAAAAATAATACCTTATAATTGCTTTATAGCCCTATGTTTAGGGATGGCTAGTTACACAACCACTGGTAAATAAAACACTGGACATTTCTGGAATCTAATTTTTTTTCTAATTTTCCCTTCTGTTTGTACATCCAACAAAGGTTTTCTGTGTGTTAAACCTATGGCTGTTAGCGTGATCCCTACAGAAGCATCACTGGGAAACTTGTTAGTGCAAATTCTGAGCCCCAGCCCAGATCTACTCCATCAGAAATTTCGGGGTGGGACCCAGCAACCTGAATTAATGAGCCTTTCAATACTTCTGATAAAACAGTCAAGTTTAAGGACCACTGGGTTAAGCCATTGGTTCTCTACCCTACCTGTGTATCTTGATCACCCATGAACTCTAAAAATCTACACTTTATCAGAGCTCCCTTATCCCCAGACCTACTGAATCAGGTAAGGCCTAGGTGGATGTGATGTTTAAAGAGTTCCACACTAATTTTGCTGTGTAACCATGTAACCCAAAGAAAGGCAATGCCAAAGAATGCTCAAATTGCACAATTGCACTCATCTCACACGCTAGTAAAGTAATGCTCAAAATTCTCCAAGCCAGGCCTCAACAATACATGAACCGTGAACTTCTAGATGTTCAAGCTGCATTTAGAAAAGGCAGAGACACCAGAGATCAAATTGCCAACATCTGCTGGATCATTGAAAAAGCAGTTCCAGAAAAACATCTATTTCTGCTTTATTGACTATGCCAAATCCTTTGACTGTGTGGATCACAATAAACTGTGGAAAATTCTGAAAGAGATGGGAATACCAGACCACCTGACCTGCCTCTTGAGAAACCTGCATGCAGGTCAGGAAGCAACAGTTAGAACTGGAAATGGAACAACAGACTTGTTCCAAATTGGGAAAGGAGTACTTCAAGGCTATATATTGTCACCCTGCTTATTTAACTTATATGTAGAGTATATCATGAGAAATGTTGGGCTGGATAAAGCACAAACTGGAATCAAGATTGCTGGGAGAAATATCAATAACCTCAGATATGCAGATGATACCACCCTTATGGCAGAAAGCAAAGAACTAAAGAGCCTCTTGATGAAAGTGAAAGAGGAGAATGAAAAAGTTGGCTTAAAGCTTAACATTCAGAAAACTAAGATCATGGAATCCGGTCCCATCACTTTATGGCAAGTAGATGGGGAAAGAGTGGAAACAGTGACAGACTTTATTTTTTTGGGCTCCAAAATCACTGCAGATGGTGACTGCAGCCATGAAATTAAAAGATGCTTACTCCTGGGAAGAAGTTATGACCAACCTAGACAGCGTATTAAAAAGCAGAGACATTACTTTGCCAACAAAGGTCTTAGATGTGAGAGTTGGACTATAAAGAAAGCTGAGCTTTTCTGAAGGATTGATGCTTTTGAACTGTGGTGTTGGAGAAGACTCTTGATAGTACTTTGGACTTCAGGGAGATCCAACCAGTCCATCCTAAAGGAAATCATTCCTGAATATTCATTGGAAAGACTGATGTTGAAGCTGAAACTCCAATCATTTGGCCACCTGATGTGAAGAACTGACTTATTTGAAAAGACTCTGATGCTGGGAAAGACTGAAGGCAGGAGGAGAAGGGGATGACAGAGGATGAGACAGTTGGATGGCATCACTGACTCAATGGACATGAGCTTGAGTGGACTCCGGGAGTTGGTGATGGACAGGGAGGCCTGGTGTGCTGCAGTCCATGGGGTTGCAAAGAGTTGGACCCAACTGAGAGACTGAACTGAATACTGAACCATGTACCATGGAGGAATGAAAGATGGCTCTCATGAAGTTGGGTTCTTGGAGACCAAGGCTTCTCAAATATTAATGCATAGATGATGTGCCTAAAGCTTTGGTAAAAGTGCAGGCTCTGATTCAGTAGATCTGGGGTGGGGCCTGAGGTTATGCATTTCTAATAAACTCTCATGTGAGGCTGATGCTGCAAACTTCACTTGGAATAGCAAAGCTTTAGGGAGTCACCATCGTCTCCACAGTAAATGGAGTTGTATATATATCAAAAGGCAGTTGTATATTACACACAGAAACCCACACATGCCCTTCTATAAATGCTCAGTTGGAGGTGGGTCTAAACAGTGCTGTTGAGGCAGCCTCCCTGTCTGCACTGCACAGCCTTTAAGGCCCTACAAGAGATGCTATTTGTGTTTGTCTTGAAAGAGGATAGATGAAAAGGGTTCTGTCCAACAGACCTGGAGAAGGACATTTTTTATCTTTTTAAAACTTTTTTAATTGAAAGATAATTGCTTTACAGAATTTTGATTTTCTGTCATATCTTTTTTAATTGTGATGAAATACACATAAAATAAAATGTACCATCTTAACCAGTTTTCAGGGTACAATTCAGTGGTATTACATACATTCATAATGTTATGCAATCATCACCACCATTCGTTCCCCATAATTCTTTCCATTTTTTATAACTGAAATTCTGTATCATTAAATGAGAAATCTCCATTCCATTCCTCTCTCCCCCCAGCCCCTGGTAACCACCATTCTTCTTTCTGTCCCTAGGATCATTTTCCAAGTACCTCATAGAAGAAGGGTTCCCAGGTGGCTTGGTGGTAAAGAACCCACCTGCGAATGCAGAAGACACAAGAGACACGTGTTCTATCCCTGGGTCTGGAAGAGCCCCTGAAGCAGGAAATGGCAACCCACTCCACTATTCTTGCCTGGAAAACCCCATGGACAGAGGAGTCTGGTGGACGACCGTCCATAGGGTCGCAAGGAGTCAGACATGACTTTAACAACTGAGCACGCATGCATTTGATTTTTCATGACTGGCTTGTTTCACCAACTGTGATCTTTCCAAGGATCATCTATGTGGTAGCATATTGTGGAATCTCTCTACCTTTTAAGGCTGAATAATATTCCATTATATGTATATGCCTCATTTTGCTTACCCATTCATCCATGGATGGGATGCTTCCATGTTTTAGTTATCAAGAATAATGCTGCTATGAACGTGGATATACAAACATCTCTTTGAAATCTTGGTTTCAACTCTTTGGGGTTTAAACCCAGAAATTAAATTGCTCAATTGTATGATAATTCTATTTTTAATTTTCAAAGGAACTGGCATACTGTTTTCCACAGCTCCTGGGCCCTTTTACATTTTAAACAACAGTACACAAGAGTTCCAAAATCTCCATGACCTAGCCAATACTTGTTATTTCTGTTTTGATTTATTTATTTTAGGGTAGCTACCTTAATGGAAGTGAGATTGGGAAAAGTCTATGTTAAGGAAGCAAAAAAGAGTCACTCATTTAGGTTGAGGTCCAGCCGGGGCAGCATGGGGGAAGGGGAAAAAAGGCAACAGTGGTTTGTGGCTAGATTGTTATGACCTTGAACATCGGGCTTTAGAAGACCTCATTTTATCCCATGGGTCCTGGGGAGCCATGAAAGTTTCTTCCATAAAGGAGTGATGGTTCTGTGCCATCAGAGCCTGGTTCCCACGTCAGGTGGGAGGGCTGCTCTGATTGCCCTTGTGACCGCAAGATGTCTATGACAAGGCGGAGCAACACAGGGTGATCTGGGGCTGGGAATGAATGCACCAGACCAATATTTTGAAACCAGTGTGGCATGTCTTCCTTTAAAGAGAACAGTTCTCCAATCTTTTTGAGGAATTGCCCCGAGGAGGAGGAACAACAAGGTTTCCACTCCCAGAGAGCATAACTCTGGTCACATGTTCCAGTAAGTAATGTTCTCCATACCACGATGAACAGAAAAATGTGTGTGATGGAATGAAAATCCCACTGGCCGCCTCGCCGTGGGCAGCCTTAGTTACTATGGAAAATTCCTGATAAAAGTCAGCAGAAGAATTTCCTAGCTAGCGACTGTTATTAACAGGCGCTTCAGCCTTGTGCTGACATTCAAGATTGGTTTCTTTCATATGCCATTGCACAAGCCAGGTGATTAAAACCCTCTGTTTTTTAAAAGCAGAGAGCGTGCACCCACCTTCACCAGGCTGACTACCCTTTTTAATAACCCACGCGGTCTTGCTCAGTTAGCATGAGAACAAAACTGCAACCATGAAATTATTTTAACAAGACCATAAAAAACAACAACAACAATTTACTTGAGTGATGTTTAGGGAGAAGGGGAGGGGACCTACCCTCTCTCTAAACTAATTAAACTGTACTATATGTCCTTGTGTAGTTCCTGACATTTTTCTGGTTCACTCATTTTGAATGGTTGTACAAGGATCGGCGCCAAGCTCCCAAATGGCTAACTCAAAACAAAAGTGAGGTCTCCAGAGTATTCTCAAGCAACCAGCAAATTGAGGGAAAGTTGTTTTGGTTTAATCAATGTACTTCAGTTGCAATCACATCTTGCCTCAGAGAAAAGGCTTAACACAAAGAATTACTGTTTGAAGCCCAACCCAGGATGAACTAGGAAGTGACATTGACCTTACTCTTCCTTTCTGTCTTATTTTCATTTTTCTTAAAATCACACCCTGCTTTGGATGAAACCATTGACAGCGGTCTCTCGTCTATCCACTCAACCCCGCCTATCTGCTAATTTCTGTCCTTCCCACTCACACCACCTTCTACCGGAAGCCACGCCATTTTCTTGAACATTTTTACAGGCAAGTGGCCTATTCTCAGCCTGGTTGGGACCAGACATTGATTAATGGCTGGGAACTTTGGTTTCTGGCAAGACAAACTGGAGAGGCCCTAGGGTGTTGGTCAGGCTTTCATCAAAGCCAAACTGAAAAGCATAATAAGAGTTTTGGACATAGCTCACTTGTGTATGTATGAGACATGAGACCTCTCTGAGCAATGAGCCCCTTTTACACTCCTTCAAACCCATGTTTACCAATCTCTTGGAGTTTAAAGAAAATGTTCCCTTTTGAAAAGCTCTTTACCATTGACAAGGCAATAAAATTTATGGACTACCAGCTCCCTTTAAATTCCAAAGAACTGTGAAGCACAGATAAAACATGCAGTTCAATTCATTTTCATTTAAGCAAAATACAGCCAGCACCTGCCATGTGTGAGATATTGATGGGGCACCATCCTTTGGATGAACAAGATGAAACTGATAGAGGTGCTTCCTGACTTCAAGGAAATTAGACTGTTCTAATTTAAGAGGGGAATCAGTGTGATAAACAGTAGGGCTGCTCATAGTGATAAGCCCTAATGTTTTCATTACCCTCTGCAATATGCAAAGTGTGTGCATATATGTGTATGTATACACAGCTATGAGGCTGTTCTTATCTCCTGCCAGTAGATGCTGGCAGTCTCTGACTGCTCTGAATGCTTCTCCAACTCAGTGGGGGAAAAAAAATCTCCTGGAATCATGGGTTCATTGTGGAGGTACAGATGACCAGGCGATTGACTGAGAAAGTAATGGACATCTGGAGTAAAACAGAGAGGTGAGTCCTGGCTGCACCACTCACCAACTCTGAGCTTGTCCCATAAGGGATGCAACACGCCCTTCTCAGTGTTCTTTGAAAGCCACCTCCAAAATAAAATATCCTAACCTCTCACCTGGCACATGGCTAGCTCTGCACTCCTATCGTGTCCCTTTCCCTCTCGTGTGATTCTTGCTTGATCAGTTCCAAGCATGTCTTGCATAGATGCAGTGGACCAAGCTGAAGCTCTGCCGTGCTTCCCAGGGTCCCCCTCCAGGGCCATGCACATCCTGTCCCCTGCCCCAGAGTCCTCTGTAGGGTGTGGTCTCACTCTTTGCGGAACAGCTGCCTTGCCTCGTTGTCTGCAGGAGGGGATGCCGGGAAGGGAAGCTGCCAGGAACAGCAACCCACGTTGAGCTCCTTCCTGTTTTGAAACCCAGGGACTTGCTTGCAATCAAGGATGAGCAGTAGTGATGTGGGGTAGACAGTTCCCAAGGCCCCACACATAAGGGCTGTCCATCACCCAAGGTTAGCATGGCTGGCAGAGAGCTTTTGAGCTTTCTTCTGGCTTTGCAGTATGCCCTTCCTCCAGGGGTTCCTTTTTATAAAAATCCAAGTCTGAGAAGGGCACTATCTGATGACCTGATAGAGGAAGGATAGGCTGTTTTTCAGCCTTGCAGATATACCTATGGTATGTGTGGCTTCATTTGGGTCCCTTAGGCACTGTCGCTGTGCACAAGGCTAAGAAGAAGCAGAGCTACTAGTATAGCTTGGAGAAAACTTTACTCACGACCCACAGCGTACCAGGAACAAAATCCTGGACCTCAATTCTGGCACCGCAGTGTCCACCCTCTTTCAAACCACCACCATCTTGTGCCTTGATCCCTGCCATAGTCTCCTAATCATTGCTTGCCATGTTTTCCTTCCTGCAACCCCAAGTTCAGGCCCACGCTGCAATCAATACCATCTCTCAGAATGTAACTCTCTGATCCAGGCCAGGCCAATGAGAGTACAACAGCCCCCTAAGTGGCATAACAGTCCAGGGATGGGCTGTAATCTAAACTACTGAATAATTATCAGTTCAGTCGCTCAATCGTGTCCAACTCTTTGTGATCCCATGAATCGCAGCACACCAGGCCTCCCTGCCCATCACCAACTCCTGGAGTCTACCCAACCCATGTCCATTGAGTCAGTGATGCCATCCAACCATCTCATCCTCTGTTGTTCCCTTCTTCTCCTGCCCCCAGTCCTTCCCAGCATCAGGGTCTTTTCCAATGAGTCAGCTCTTCGCATCAGGTGGCCAAAGGATTGGAGTTTCAGCTTCAACATCAATCCTTCCAATGAACACCCAGGACTGATCTCCTTTAGGATGAACTGGTTGGATCTTCTTGCAGTCCAAGGGACTCTCAAGAGTCTTCTCCAACACCACAGTTCAAAAGCCTCAATTCTTTGGCGCTCAGCTTTCTTCACAGTCAAACTCTCACATCCATACATGACCACTGGAAAAACCATAGCCTCGACTAGACGGACCTTTGTTGGCAAAGTAATGTCTCTGCTTTTAAATATGCTGTCTAGGTTGGTCATTACTTTCCTTCCTCTCATCTATTAGGCACTTGCTGTGTGCCAGACATGGGACAAAACACCTAATAGCCAGCATTTCACTCCTTCACCCGCACAATCATCCTATGGGTTCAGTGCTGTTAATATAAGAGGAGGTAGATAATAGCCAAAGGAGTCTAGTGAGGGCACAGCCAGAGCTTGGGCTCAGTTCTTTCAGATGCCAGAACCCAGGCTCACACTTGAGTGAGTGTGGACACAGAGCACTCAAGGGATGAGTGTGGACACAGAGCTCTCTGGGGATGAATGTGGACACAGAGCGCTCTGGGGATGTTTTCTCCAAACTCCATCCTCATATTTGTCTTAAGTGAAGTCGCTCAGTCATGTCTGATTCTTTGAGACCCCAGGGACTGTAGCCTTCCAGGCTCCTCCGTCCATGGGATTTTCCAGGCAAGAGTAGTGGAATGGGTTGCCCTTTCTTCTCCAGAGGATCTTCCCAACCCAGGGAATGAACTCCGGTCTCCTGCATCACAGGCAGATGCTTTACCATCTGGCCACCAGGGAAGCCCCTAGTAAGAACAGTACTAAGGCGTAATATGGACAATATCAAGGGAAACTGGACAGTTTGGCTGCCTGGGGCTTGTCCCCCTCTCTCTGCTACCAGCAACTGTGAGGGTGACATACTGGCCATTTTATGATAGTAAATATTTTATGTTTTGTGCATGAAACGTCACTGTGTTATAGCAATCTGGTGGATCTTGGTGTATCTCAGTGGACTGATCAGTTTCTCTCTTTGAAACTGTGGACATTGTTGTGCATTCATCTAGGGATGAATCTCCTGCAGGATTCTTGCTTTCGGGTTTATGAAATAGCATTGGCTTTGGGCCAATATCCACATCCTCAGCACATGTCATAGACTCCCCAGAGAGGAAGAGTCTCATGCTCCAGAGCAGAAACATGGGGTCAAAAGGACTAGTGTTTAAGAACTGTCTGATCTCTAGCAAGGTACGAGAACCTCCTAAACTCATCGTTGGTTGGATGATAATCCTTCCTCTCAGGTCTGATGGAAGGTTGGGCTCATTTATGTCACCTGCTCAACGTAGTGCTGGGCATATAACAAAGATTCAATAAATTTAGCTCTTTTCATTCATTTTTCTACCAAGAGGAAGAATTGATTTAAAAATGCAACACTAGACTCCTCTGTTTGCTTGTTTATGTTCCGAATTTCTTCTTGGTCTGAATCTAATCTATTTTTCTATAATCTTGCATGCATGTGTGCATGCTCAGTCATATCTGACTCTTTGCAACCCTATGGACTGTAGCCTGTCAGGCTCCTCTGACCATGGGATTCTCCAGGCAAGAATACTGGAGTGGGTTGCCATGCCCTCCTGCAGGGGATCTTCCTGACCCAGGGACTGAAACTGCATCTCCTGCATTGCAGGCAGATTCTTTACTGTCGAGCCACTGGGGAAGCCCTCCCTAATGTTGATTTGTTCTCCATTCATAAACCACTCTTTTGTACTGTTATAGTATCATGGTACATATATAATACCATATGTGTTATTATAAGATGCATATGGAAAGGGGTCAATTGGATACATACAAATTGTCATTGGGAAGATATTTATCAAAATGTTAAAATCTTAAACATCTTTTGTCACCACATAATCTTGTAAACCCAGTTGATAATTAAGCAAGTTGGTGGCAGAAGAGGGTTTTGTGTGTGTGTGAGTGAAAGGAAGAGAGACAGAGAGACACAGAGAGAAGTTTCAACAATGGCACGTATAACTCTATAGTCTATAGTAGGCTTGGGTCCCTGGTGACAGCTTGTCACCTGAGACAGCCTCTGATATTTATCTGCTATCTTCTGATGAGCCTGGGTAACTCATTTCTCTCTGGCCTGCACATCTGTCACCGCCTTCTGGCCACTCCCTGGGCTCTAGAATGGGCATCTTTGATCCACTTCTTATGGAATCCCAGTATTACCCACAAAGTAACCTTTGAACTTTTTAATCTAGTACAATGCTCTCATTTTATAATTGAGACTCAGAGACATCATGGAACTTTCCTGAGATCACACAGCAAATGAATGGCACAATCAGACCAGAGCTGAGGTTTCATCCCTTTGTTCATTTATTCCTACAGGCACATGTTTATTTATTCAACAAATATTTTTGAGGATGAATAGGCATCAGGCATATTGCAGGCTCCAGAGATGCAGCAGTGGACGAGATGAACACAGCGCCTGCCGGCTTTGGGCTCCCATTCTAGAGGGGCAGATGAACGAGGGTGGACAATGGGATTTCAGACTGTGCTAAGCACCATGCAGTCTACAAAGAGCTACTGAGTGAGGGGTTGGTGTGGGGAAGTGGCAGGGGCCACTTTAGGGAAGGTGGCGAGGGCCTCTTTGATTGTGACATTTGAGCCCGCAGCCAGCCCTGGGGAGGTCTGGGTCTGGGCATGGGTGTGAGGTCCAGGAGAGGACCCCAGTTGGGCTTGCTCCAGGATCAGGGCTGGGCTCCATGGGCTGAGGCCCAGGAGCGAGCTGGAAGGAGGCTGCAGGAGAGGAGGCTGAAGGGGATGCAGGGGCCGCCACAAGGTCCCCTGCACTGGCTGCCAGGCCGTTCATTCTCTGCACAACCAGACCACAGCTCAGCCCTTCTCACTGGATCAGATTTACACCCAGCAGTATTTTTAGCCTTCTCTCCAGCTCGGTGAATGTGCCCCACATGAAAGAGAAGACGCATTTATCTTTGTGGTTGAGAAATGCTCACATGGGAGAGGCAACGTGACAGCAGGGAATGGCATGGGCTTTGGAGCACAGGAGAGCTGGCCTGAGCCTCAGCTCTGCCACTGAACCAGGTGTGGTCCTTAAGCCAGACTCCCTCGCGGCTCTCCACCTTGGTGTCCCATCTGTAGGATGGAGTTAGTAACAACCAGCATTGGTATAGTGCTTGGGCGGAGTCAGGCACTGTTTTAGGTCCTTTATAAATAGCATCGCAAGTCATTTTCTTAAGAACCTTCTTATGGCATTATTTCAGGCATACCTTGCTGTATTGAGCTTTGCCGATACCGTGTTTTGGTTTTCTTTTTACAAATTGGAGGGTCGTGGTAACCCTGGGTCGAGCAAGCTATTGGTGCCATTTTTCCAACAGCATCTCCTCACTTGTGTCTCTGTATCACATTTTGGTAATTCTCACAAAATTTCAAAGTTTTTCATTATTATCATATCTGTTAGGGTGATCGACCATCACTGATGCTACTACTATAATTGGCTGAAGGCTCGGTTGATGGTTAACATTTTTTAGCAATAAAGTATTTTTAAAGTATGTAAATTGTTATTTTAGACAGAAAGCTATTGCATGCTTAATAGAGTATAGCATAGCATAAACAGAACTTTTCTATGCTCTGAAAAACAAACAAAAATTCATCTCGTTGTTCAGTAACTTAGCCATGTCTGACTCTTTGAGACCCATGGACTGCAGCATGCCAGGCTCCTTGGCCTTCCACTCTCTCCTGGAATTTGCTCAAATTCATGTCCATGGAGTCAGTGCTGCTATCTAACCACAGCACCCTCTGCCAACCCCTTTTCCTTTTGCCTTCAATTGTTCCCAGCATCAGAGTGTTTTTCAGTGAGCCAGTCCTTCACATCAAGTGGCCAAAGTATTGGAGCTTCAGCTTCAGCATCACTCCTTCCAATGAATATTCAGTGTGGACTTCCTTTAGAATTGACTGTGCGACTTACTTATTGCAATATGTGCTTTATCATGGTAGTCTGGAAGCAAACCCTCAGTATCTCTGAGGTTTGTCTGCATTGTCAAGCCCATTTTATACTGATGAGGAAACTGAGACTCAGAGCATGGGATCTGGCTTCCAAATCCCAGCAGTCCTGCATCTTCCATGTGATGCTGGTTTCAGAGGCTTAAAAGAACTAAGTTCCCAGCCTGGGTCTGCACAGTACTCAGTCAATCATCTTTTTCTCCCAAGGAAGCAGATGGATGCTGTTGGACTCAGATGCTCCGTGGCTGCAAATGTGAGTCAGTGCAGATGAGCAAAGCAGGTTGGCTGTGTTGCTCACTGGGATTCCCTAGCCCAGCAGCTAGATGCCCAGCAGATTCCTCCTGTTTTTCTGTTATGGAAAAATAAGCGGGTTCAAGTTCTTCCCACTGTACTTACTAGAGGTCCTTGGGCTATGACTTTTTCTTCTGAATTCAACATTTCTCAAGGTCCCTGTGAAGCAGAGAGAGCACGGTCCTTCTCTGGGCTTCCACTGCAGTACAGACATCCTGCATCGGCCTTTACAAAGCTCTGTGCTAATTACCTTCCTTGCCCAGGGCGAGAGCACAAATAGAGACCCCCATATCATAGGTCTAAATATTGAAAGTTATAAATCAAGCTAACAAACTGCTAAATAAAATACGGCCTGTCCACACACCTTACAAATATATCTGCCTCACAATCTGGAAGGCTAAGATGGAATTGAGAAATCTCAGATGCCTCAGAATTCTGTGACATAGGAGAGCTAGGCCCCAGCCCCAGGCCTGGGCCCTGCCCCCTTCTGGGCCCTGTCCTGTTCTGAGACAGACCTCAAACATGCACGAGGGCACCCCAGCCTCATGTCTAAGCCACACCATCTACTCCCTCTCCCCTCCAACAGCTGAACTTTGGCCTCCACTGGGCCTTCAGGTTTGCACAAGAGCAGCTTGCTCAGCCTTTGGGAGGACAAACAGGGGAAAGTCTATGCAGGTTCTAGAATTGGGCTGTTAGCCCTTTGGGCAAGGTTTCTATGGTCCCTAGTATGTGTGCTTAGAGTGTGATCTAGAAAGGTGCTATCTAACAGAAATACAACAGGAGCTACAGGCGCCAGCCATGTGTGGAATTTAAAATTTACTCCTAGATCACATTAGGAAAAAAAAAAAGTTTAAAGAATCAGGTCAAATCAATTTTAGTAATTCATTTTATTTAACACAACATATGCAAAATACTATCATTTTAACTTGTAAGCAATGTAAAAAAATATTCTTGAGAAATTGTACATCCGCTTTTTCATACTGTCTTTGAATTCCAGACAACCCATCTCAGTTAAGTCCAGCTTCCCCTTGGATGCCTGACAGCCCCTCAACAGCTAGCGGCTGTCTCGTTTGGCAGTGCAGGTCTAGAACTGCTACTCCAAGTGTGGCCTGGGGGCCAGCAGAATTTACAGCACCTGCAGAATCTCAGGTCCCAACCTAGACAGAATCAGCCTTTTCGCAAGATCACTAGGCAATGGATATGTACGTGGAAGTTTGAGAAGCTGGCTGCTGTTGAAGGCTCCTAGATCAGCTGACTCCCCTGAGAGGGACAAAGCTGGGCGGGAGCCAGGGGGTGCTGCCTTTTCAGGGAGATTTTGCTGTGCTATTTCTACTGATCCACACTGTGTCCCCTTGAGCCCTTTCAGTTGGGCAGAAAAGATCAACACAGTCTGAACAGGGGAAATGCAGAAGGCTCAGGGAATAAGAAAAGGATTCTTAGGAAATAGGACTAGAGATGTCAATGAAAAGGAAAAAAGAAGAAAAAGCATGGTCATAAGGGGAGAGCAAACCAAGAGTCCCCGAGGAAGTTCTGGGGAAGCTTTGAAGGGACTCCACTCTGATGGGAGATAATGGTAGATAGTTACACCAATTTCTGGCCATGATTAGGTGGGTGTCTAGTAAGTAAGTTAAAGTCCCCACGTGGGAGATTGTACTGGGAAATTCTTGATCACACGCCCTTCCACTGCAAAACCAGAGCTGTGTCTCGGTCGATTACATTTATCAAAGATTTGAGTTGACATTTTGTACAGAAGCCAGCCCATACTTCATGTTTTGAGGAGGTTCCTCAAACACGCTGGAGGTGAGAAGTAACTTCTATGGGAAGTTACACAGTGGCAATTTCACTGTCCTTTCTATTTGCTTAATGAATATTTTTTTGAGAACAGCACTCCAGGTATATTTTAGACTGTTAGTTTAGGCAGGACCCGTGTCAGGTTGGGTTGGCTGGACAACACTACCTTTTCAAATGTCTTCAGATGAAAATAAAGACAGAATGAAAGAAGCTAAGGTCTACCTGAACACTTTGGCTTTGCTTGATACATAAGATATCTCCGTGAAAGGACACTATCCTCTCTCTAATAAGTGCAGTAAGCTCACTGCTGCCCCTCCAATGCCTGAACAAAATTATTTCTTATTAGAAAGAACCAATCAGAGGGTTGGGGTAGGGAGTGACTGCTTGCAGGCAACCAACAGCCTGCAATGCAAACAATTATTGCACCCATCTTACAGATGTGAAAAATAAAGCTCAGTAAAGACCACATACCTAGAAAACTGTGAAGCTGAGATTCAAACGCACTTATTTCTGACAACCTAAATCTTTGTGTTACCTCATTCCACCTGTGGCTTTTAATAAACCAGACCTGGAAAGGTCCCTGCTATGGCAAACATTCAGATATGAATCTTAATTTGGACACATGCTGTCAATAGAAAAGAGACTACCTTGCCTGTGTTTTGTTTGGCAAGAGATTTTTTTTTAAATTTTATCAATTCATGTTTGGTATTAAATATTGGGAGAGATTCACATTAAAGTTCTTATTTCTGGGTACAACTGAAGAAACATGAGACGATCTTGCCTCTCTGGCCTGACATTCTCTCGTGGCAAAAAAATCAGTGGGGCCTGGGAAGCAGCAAATGACCTGAGATGGAGCAGGGCCCCCCGATCTGCCTCATCCCCCTCCTTTCCCTACCACCACACCCTTGGCCAGTTCACCTGTTTGTGTCGCTGGCCTTGTCCCCTTGGCAGTTGCAGCCTTCCCCAGATCTGCTGCCTGCATAGCTGACAGTGGGGTCCCATGGCATCTGTTCACCACTCCAGCCGCCTAAATCTGCAGCTAAGCGTCCTTGAGGAAGGGCAGGGATGGGACACTGGGAGCATTTGGAGAGAATCTGAGTTTTCCCGTGGGACCAGCAGTACTGGTGCTCTGGGACTTCTCTCTGGGCTCTGCTCTGCTGCCCAACACAGCCCTAGGAGAGAGGCTGGGGACATCACCCCAGGGTGTATGGTGGGGGTGGGGAGCCCCAGCCTGCCAGCCGTTTGGGCAAAAGGTCTGGGATCGAAGAGATGGGGATAAGCCAGGCTGCTGTAGCTCCCAGAAGCTGGTTTCCGGTGAAGCTCTCCAATTTTGCGCAATTTCACACTCCTTAGATTCTGCATATGTCCCCTGGGACTTGTTGGAGTTGTAGAACACTACTTGCAGACTCACTGTCCTCTCGCTGAAAACACTACCACGGGAAGCTGTGTACAAACTTTGGGCCTCTTTCTTTAGTTTTTCAGTTCTGAAATGCTGTTTGTTGTTTTCTTTTAAGTACATTTATGATTTCCTTTGGACAGTGTTTCCCTAAGAGGATTCCCTTACAAAAGCAGAAGAAAGAACAATAATAAAAATGCTGACGATTATAGTATAGTTAAGAAATGAGGTAATGCAGGGGAAAAGCCCTCACTCAGCTCTGTGCCAATTCTGAGGACATAAATACTCAGGGAATTCTCAGTCCAGAGGGAGAGCCAGATGCATAAACAGGCCATTACAATGGAATCTGAGCAGGCCGGCTCCAGAAGTAAACAGAGGGTATTCTTGGATATTGGAGGATGGATTGACGCCTGCTCTCAGATGGGAAAGCTGCTGGAGGAGGACCTTGACAAAAGATTCAGCAGAACAAAGAAGAGAAGATAATCTCAAAGAAGAGAGGATAATCCAAGTAAAAGGAGCCGTGGGAGCAAAGGTCTGGAAACAGACAAGAGCGTGGTGCATGGTGGGACCCACGTGTTTCTGGAACTTGCAGAAAAAGGTTTTGGAGGAGGCTGGAAGAGTATGGAGCAAGTCACGGGGGACTGTGGAGTCACCTTTAAGAAATGGAGATGCCCTGAAAGGTCTTAAGTAGCAATATGTCATGATCAGATGTGCTTATTGGAATGACCACCCAGACTTCACGTCTCCTAAGGATGGAGGATAAATTAGAGGCTGGATTTGAAGCCAGCAACTGCTCAGTACTATCTCACACTAAGGAAAGAAAGAAGCTAATATTCTCCCTTCTGTCTCTAGGGTTCTTCATCTCTGTAATCGGAACTTCCATCCATCCAGTTGATAAAGTCAGAAACTTGGGCATCTTCCTTACCCCCACCTCTGTATCACCAAGACGTGTAAAGCTACATCTTCAGTATCTTCCTTATGTGCTTATTTCCTCCCTGCCACTGCAAGTTGACATCACCATCATCCTCGGTGGCCTCCTAACTGGCCTCCCTGCCTCCCCGTGTTCTCCTTCTCCCAGATGTTCTCCAAGTCATAGCCAAAGGGGTCTTTGCAAAATTCAGACATCCTGACATTGCTTAGCAAAAATGCCTTCAGTGGCTCCCATCAGAAGTCCAGCCTATTTACACGGATGATAAATGTATAAAAAGGGTATAGAGCAGCATATGAGATCACTAGAAGTTTGTCTGTAAGCTATCATATGGCAAAGGACGTGACTTAGGTATCTTAGTCCATCCGTTGCTGTGTACCAAACCATCCAAAACTTAGTGGCTTAAAACAGCCACAACCTGAGATGATTTCTCATGACTCCGCGGGCTCACTGGGCTCTGCTGAGCAGTTCTTCTGCCCCATATGGTGTCAGCAGAGGCTGCTTTCATCTAGCAGCTCAGTTCGGCTGAGATGACTTGCTCTCGTGGTGGGTGGTCGTTGGTCCTGGCTGTCAGCTGGGAGTTCAGTTGGGGCTGTCAACCTGACTATTCTGTTCTCTATGTGGTATCTCCATGTGGCGTGGACAGCTGGACTCCAACAGAGAGCATTTCCAAGGTGTGAACATGAAAGCTGCAAATCTAAAGCCCAGTCTTGTGAGTTTCATGGCATCACTTTTGCTGAATTCTCTTAGTCAAAGCAAGTCACAGGTCAATCCAGATTTGAAATAGACTCTTCGTGGGAGAGGGCTTCTTTCATAGTTCAGTTAGTAAAGAATCTGCCTGCAATGCAGGATACTGGGATTCGGTTCCTGGGTCAGGAAGATCCCCTGGAGAGGGAAATGGCAACTCACTCCAATATTCTTGCCTGGAGAATCCCATGGACAGAGGAACCTGGCAGGCTACAGCCTATCGGGTTGAAAGAGTTAGACACGACTTAGTGAGTAAACCACCACTACCTCTTCATGGGAGAAGGGGCAGAAAAAAGGTGCAGCCATCTTTGACTGCACCTTACCTGAATAACCTCCTAAATCATCCATACAGAGTAGGATTGTAAACTGGTTGATCAGTTGATTCCATCATTTGCTTATTTATTAATTTGGGAATCATTGACCTTGAAACAGATTTACAGTCTTGGCATATGTGAGAAGGCAGCTCCATGTGCTAAAGAGAGCCTGTCAAACCTGTGGTCAGACCTCATTTCTCCTATGACCTTAGGTAAGTCCCTTAGTCTTCTTGCATCTCAGTTTGCTCCTCAGTCAAATGAGCAAACTATGGGACAACCATGCCTACCAGTGAGAGTGACAATAGCCATATCACACGGTATCTCCAGGTTTCACTGCTTGTGTCCTAGCCTTGTTGGTTACCCTTGAGCTGGTCTGACCAATTAGAAGAAACCTTAGTCAGTTCTCCAAAGAAACAAGTTTATTTTGGGGAAGAAGGGGAAAATTGAAAAACCTCTTGTGTTACTTTAAAGCACTTCCATTTGGAACAGTCAGAACACTATCAGCAAAGAAGACATTGACTTTTTATTTTATAAAGATTGTTCATTGAAGAAAGTCCAAAATAGAGGTTGCCTCTAGGAGGACCAGGAATTAGAGGTAGGTGGAAAAGTCTATGCTGCACAGTTTACTCTTTGTCTAAGTATTTTTTCCTAATGTACATGTGGTGTTTATCATTAAAAAAATTAAGAATTTAAACATGGGAAATTCAAATGTTGAAAGAGTTTCTTCTTGGTCACAGTTATTTTGCTGAGCACATGGTTGGTCATTGATACGACTCATAGTTAAACACAAAGAGGACCAATTCCATTTTTCCTGTAACAAGACGTCTTGAAAAGAGCGCACGGAGCGGGGCTCCCAAGGTCCTTTTCTCTTAACCGGACTCAGTTTCCTCCCAGATCCTCTAATTCTGCAGGGCAGTGGCTCCTCTCAGTCAGGTTTCTACTGCAATCAGAACACCAGCCTATTTATAACTCTAAAATCTAATCTATTGGCAGAAAGCATCTGAAAATATGCTTGTACTGAGCCAAGGATTCTGATGGTCAATCAAAAATGGCACATTATCTTACTGATAGCTTAGTAAGATAAGAGTTTTGAGGGTTTTAACAACTTTCTATTTCACTTCTAATATTTTGGTTAAAATCACTCAGAACTGTTATTTTATGGCAATATCTTCAATAATGATCCCACTATGAATCAGTTACATGTAAATTACTTGATTAAAGGAAACAAGCAAATGTGATACTACATTTGCGTACATTACATGTGTAAAACCAAATATACCAAATATGAAAAATATTCACATTTAAAAAAGAACTCCAGCCTATTTAAACAGAAAATAAAGTTATAAAAAGGGAAAACTGTTTTATAACGCCCTTGGGGAGCTTCTGCATTGTTCATTAAATGCCTGTTCAGACTGCAGACAGCACAGGCCGTGTCCCGTCGTTGCTGCAGATGCTGCATCTATATACCCACAGCTTCCTCGCCACACACCCTCTTCAGGAGCCCTGACTTCTGCCTGGCTAGACCTTTAATCTGGGACTTTCAGGTGGCCTAGTGCCCGATCTTTTTTTTTTTTTTTTTTTTAAGCAAGATCATGATGTGGGATATGTGCCTTATGCTCAGTTGTGTCTGACTCTTTGCGACCCCGTGGACTGTAGCCCAGCAGGCTCCTCTGTCCATGGGATTTTCCAGGCAAGAATACTGGAGTGGGTTGCCATTTCCTCCTCCAGGTGATCTTGCTGGCCCAGGGATCAAACCCATGTCTCCTGCACTGCAGGCAGATTCCTCACCACTGAGCCATTGGGAAAGATGTGATGTGGGATATATTGAAAGTCAACTGAGGAGGAGAGAGGAGGCCTGTAAGAAATATGGATGGAAGAGAAGAAAGAAGGAGACAGGGAGAGAGGGGGATAGGGGGCTGATCCTAGCATTTTTGCAGACTCTTCTTCAAAGCCTCTCCTCCTCCAGACCCTTGCTCCTTGCCCCAGGTTTCCCTTGCCCCTTCTCTCCTTGTGTAATATGCTCTTGCATATTACACAGACTGGTGCAGATCAATACATGTTTCTCTGAAGCATAAGAAAAGGGGATTTTTTAAAAGCCTACCATCATCCCCCATCATCCCCCCACTCCACCACACATGCACACACTGCCTGCGTCTGCAGGTCCTGTTAGTTCTATGGAAATGAGCTGTCTGATCACCCACCTCTCAGAGTCTCCACCACCACCATTCTCATCTCTCCAAATGGAAACTGAAATGGATGTGAGCCAAAGTATGCAAATACTGCCTACAGTCCTTTTTTTTTTTTTAAAGGCTGCCTTTAAAAGTTTATTGTGGGGGCTTCCCTGGTGGCTCAGTGGTAAAGATATCTCCCTGCCAATTCAGGAGACACGGGTTCAATCCCTGGACTGAGAAGATCCCACATGCCACAGAGCAACTAAGCCTGTGTGCCATAGCTATTGAGCCTGTGCTCTAGAGCCTGAGAGCCCTGGGACCCTGGGAGTCCTGGGCAGCTATGGAGCCCATGCGCCATAACCCTGAAGCTTGAGCGCCCTAGAGTCTGTGCTCTGCAACAAGAAACCCACTGCACCACAACTAGAGAGTGGCCCCTGCTCTCTCCAACTGGAGAAAAAGCCCGGGCAGAAGCAAAGGCCCAGCAGGGCCAATAAATAAATAAAGTTATTAAAAAATAAAAGTTTATTGTGGCTCCTCATCTTTTTCTGCTCTTAAATCTTCTTTTCTAAAACCACCTCCAAGTGGCAGTCAGACCCCCACGAAGTTGACCCTCAGTCTTCCGTGATAGCTCTGTTATCAGTTAAATGGTGTCACTCAAAAAGATACTTTGGAAGCCAGGCTCACCCCCTCCCCCGCACCGACTTTAGAAAGTGACCGTATTTGGAAATGGGGCTCTTCAGGATGTAATTAGGTAAGATGAGGTCAATCTGGAGTGGGGGGGGGGGGGCCTGATCCCGTAAAACTGGTGCCTTAGAAGAAGAGGAGACACACAGACACATGGGAGAAGGTTGAGGTTGGGTGACACAGCTATAATCCAAGGGACATCAAAGATTGCCGATTATCACCAGAAGCTGGGGAGAGACCAGGAAGGATCCCCAGGATCCCCCAAGGGTCTCAGAGGGAGCAGGGCCCTGCTGACACTGTGACTCAGGTCTTCCGTATTCTGGATCTGAGAGAGAACAAATTCCTGTTGTTCTAAGCCCCCAGAGGGTGTGCTATGTTATGGGAAACTGGGGAACTCAATACAGCCCCCCAAAGTCATCTTTGATTCTACCTCTGAACAAGAGTCAAAAGGAACCGGGTGATAGATGTCAATTGGCTCAGTTTGAATAGAATTTTGGAAGCAAAATACATGCCCTTTCACCAGATTCTAAAAAGGCCTTCCTTCCTCTAAATGTCCTATGAAAAGTACAGAGACATTAGAAGATGTAACATGTCTCTCTTTCTCTTATCCTCAAAAAATAAGTTATCAGGGTTGGAGGACAGAACAATGCAGAGGGTGGACAGAGGGAGAACCTGAGGTCTCAGAGTCACCCCTCATCTGTCAGCTGCGTGGTCTTACACGGGTGGGACCAGCCAGCCAGAGCCCTGGAGGAAAGGTCATTCACAGCAAGGGGTTAGAGGACAAGCAGGGGAAGCCACAGAGGGAAGCCAGGAGCAGCCCTAGGGCTGGGGGACAAAGGGAGGAAATCGAGTTATTAGAGGTTATGGAAAATTAAGTCATGGACGGACACAGATCCTGGCGGGGCTCCCTCTTCATCCTGAACTTAGATTTTTCTCTGCCAACTGGGGGGTAAGACTACTGACCTGATAGACTTGTGAGTAGTTAGCCTGGTAATGAATTATAAGGGATGTAGTGTGATGCTTGGCACAGAACTGTGTCCTGCATAAACATATCACAGATACACAATGATGGCAGAATGAATATTTTTATAAGGCACACACCTAATAATTGTCTTTTTGTAGAAAAAGTCTCAAATGATCGACTCAGATAAATTATGCCTCCACTCTGTGTCATAAAAAGTACAGAGGGAATTATATAGCATATTAGAGATAATTAACTCCAAGTAGAATCAGGGCTGCCAGAATTCAGGAAGGATTCCTCTAGTCAATCTTGCCCTAAAAAGGCACCGAGGCACATGTACGGGGAAGGAAAATAGAAGCCAATTAATTCAAAACATTTGGTACCTTGTAGCCTCAAGAGGTTTAGATGGGAGCACTCCGTGACTGTGACTGAAATAGCAAGTGTGTTGGTGGCACGTGATGGGCTGGACAGAGCATATTCGGCCGCCATCCAGAGGAGTCCATGGTGATGTCCATTTCCAGGCACTGTGGACTCCAGATGCAACATTAGGGCCGGTGGGTTTGGAAGCGGGGTTGAGAGCAAAGGCTTTTTCTGGCTCTGGGGAATTATATTTGAATCTTTACCCAGTTGCAGGAGAGCGAACTTTCTTGGGAACCTGCACATGTGTTGGGTGATGGGCTAGGCGGCTCCTGGAACCCTCACAGCACGTGGAGAGGCAGAAGAGGAAACATGCCCAGAGAGGACAACGGTCTTGTCCAAGGTCCTGTCACAGCCGAGTGGCCCAAGAAAAACCACACTTAGGTTGTTTCACTCTCTGCCATGTATGTTTCCCACCCCATCAGGAATCAAGCATGTCAGCCCTAGATGTAAGGTCTGGCCTTAACAGCCACCCCCAAGGAACTATACCACCACAGTGGGGAAAAAACAGATAGCAAACCTCCACATAGCAAGAGAAACA
The DNA here is from genome assembly GCF_033118175.1 of Dama dama. Taxonomy (NCBI): domain Eukaryota; kingdom Metazoa; phylum Chordata; class Mammalia; order Artiodactyla; family Cervidae; genus Dama; species Dama dama. The sequence continues at coordinate 14,072,700 of NC_083705.1, forward strand.
GGGGACCTGGATTTAAATTCCAGTTCTGCCTCTGCCCCAGAGGTTGCTACCACCGTATTTCAGTGACTTGAATTTACACATATTTCTATTTCACATTTTAACACCTGAGAAACCAGAGCATAATTTACAATTAACAGCATGTCATAGTGTGATAGTGGCAATTCTTTCTTAGTGGTTTATTAAATAATGGCTTGCTTTATAATTGCTGGTGCCTTTATTTATGAAATGTATGATGATCACCTTCATTTCTCATGGATGAGCAATAGCCTGGCTCACAAGTGAATCAGGGGTCTCCTGTCCATCTCCCTGATCTCCCCTCTTCCGAGGACACCTGCCTCTTGTACCACATGTCTTCTTTTCCCACCTCTCAACCCCAGCTCATGCCACTCTGTATTGGGTACCCTTGGTTGTCTTGTTAATATTCCTCACCCACCCCTTCAACAGAACTCTGATTTGGATAGATGTGTCCACTTGTGGGGGTGGACAGAAGGGTTATCCTATACCCCATTGCATTTAGGTACCCAATATAACCATTCAGTTCAGTTCAGTTGCTCAGTCATGTCCGAGTCTTTGCGACCCCAAGGACTGCAGCACACTAGGCCTCCCTGTCCATCACCAACTCCTGGAGTTTACTCAAACTCATGTCCATTGAGTTGGTGATGCCATCAAACTGTCTCATACTCTGTCGTCCCCTTCTCCTCCCGCCTTCAATCTTTCCCAGCATCAGAATCTTTTCAAATGAATCAGCTCTTCGCATCAGGTGGCCAAAGGATTGGAGTTTCAGCTTCAGCATTGGTCCTTCCAATGAATATTCAGAACTGATTTCCTTCAGGATGGACTGGTTGGATCTCCTTGAAGTCCAAGGAACTCTCAAGAGTCTTCTCCAACACCACAGTTCAAAAGCATCAATTCTTTGGCACTCAGCTTTCTTTATGGTTCACCTCTCACATCCATACACAACTACTGGAAAAACCATAGCCTTGACTAGACAGACCTTTGTTGGCAAAGTAATGTCTCTGTTTTTTAATATGCTGTCTAGGTTGGTCACAACTTTCCTTCCAAGGAGTAAGCATCTTTTAATTTCATGGCTGCAGTCACCATCTGCAATGATTTGGGAGCCCAAGAAAATAAAGTCTTTCACTGTTTCCACTGTTTCCCCATCTATCTGCCATGAAGTGATGGGACCAGATGCCATTATCTTAGTTTTCTGAATGTTGAGTTTTCAGCCAACTTTTTCACTCTCCTCTTTCACTTTCATCAAGAGGCTCTTCAGTTCTTCTTCACTTTCTGCCATAAGGGTGGTGTCATCTGCATATCTGAGGTTATTGATATTTCTCCTGGCAATCTTGATTCCAGCTTGTGCTTCCCCCAGGCCAGCATTTCTCATGATGTACTCTGCATATAAGTTAAATAAGCAGGGTTACAGTATACAGCCTTGATGTACTCCTTTCCCGATTTGGAACCAGTCTGTTGTTCCATGTCCAGTTCTAACTGTTGCTTCCTGATCTGCAGACAGATTTCTCAAGAGCCAGGTCAAGCGGTCTGGTATCCTCATCTCTTTCAGAATTTTCCACAGTTTATTGTGATCCACACAGTCAAAGGATTTGGCATAGTCAATAAAGCAGAAATAGATTTTTTTTTTGAACTCTTGCTTTTTCAATGATCCAGCAGATGTTGGCAATTTGATCTCTGGTTCCTCTGCCTTTTCTAAAACCAGCTTGAACATCTGGAAGTTCATGGTTCACGTATTGCTGAAGCCTGGCTTGGAGAATTTTGAGTGTTACTTTATTAGCGTGTGAGATGAGTGCAATTGTGCGGTAGTTTGAGCATTCTTTGGGATTGCCTTTCATTGTGATTGGATTGAAAACTTTTTCCAGTCCTGTGGCCACTGCCGAGCTTTCTAAATTTGCTGGTATACTGAGTGCAGCTCTTTCACAGCATCATCTTTTAGGATTTGAAATAGCTCAACTGGAATTCCATTACCTCCACTAGCTTTGTTTCTAGTGATGCTTCCTAAGGCCCACTTGACTTCACATTCCAGGATGTCTGGCTCTAGGTGAGTGATCACACCATTGTGATTATCTGGGTCGTGAAGATCTTTTTTTGTATAGTTCCTCTGTGTATTCTTGCCACCTCTTCTTAATATCTTCTGCTTGTGTTAAGTCCATACCATTTCTGTCCTTTATTGTGCCCATCTTTGCATGAAATATTCCCTTGGTATCTCTGATTTTCTTGAAGAGATCTCTAGTCTAACCATGGGTAGTGCCATTTCTTTCACTTGTGTTTGGTTGGGGACTGGGCTTGTGAGCCAGTTCTGGTTTAAGAAAAGAGTCCTGTCATGGGGAAGATGTCCCAGGGAAATTGTCTTCCCTTTTCAAAATGACATATGAGAAGTTTTCTTCCTTCCTTCTCCTAGACACAGGTCCAAATACACCTGGAACTACTGACAGCCATCCTACAACAATAAAAGGGATCCAGCCTTGGGATGCTGGGGCTGGTAGAGCAGTCACGTGGAAGACCCCACATTCTAATGACATGGCTGAGCATTGCTGTGTCTCCCACTCCTCGCCTTTGTACTTGAGAACTCCCAGTCATAGAAGTCAGAAACTTCCTTATTATTTAAGCCACATTGAGTCAGGTTTTCTGTTATCTTCAGCTGGAAATGTGTGCACAGTCTCAAATTGTTTCCTCTTGCTTGACCCTCTCCCTTGGGCTGGCTCCAGCCCATCCTTCAAGTCCACCTCTGAAGTCACTCCTTGTCACCTTCCTGTGGCAATAGCACTTTGCTGGACATACCTCCTGCCAATCACCCCATCTCATCCTGTCCTGTCTCCTGCAGAACACTTGGGATTCATGAAACCTCTGGTTTATGGACTGCAATCTTTTCCCCCAAACTGGAATGCAGGTCCCATGAGGGTTAATCATCATCTCACTTTCCAGGACCTAGCCCAGTGCCTGGCATGTAGCAGGCACTCAAGAAATAATTTCTGGGTGAATGAGAAGTGGAGAGCTGGCATTCCAAATTGAGGCATCTCTCACTTGTTAGCCACCACCTTTCAGAACTCTTCCCCTCCCACTGTTCAGATTCAGGTTCCTTTTTTTCTCTAGCAGTGTGGGCCCACCAGCTCTAGGAGGCAAGCTTAAGTTGATTAATCTCACTGATATTTCACCCTAATCATCAGCATTCTGTCATTGCACCCAAACCCTTAAAAAACAGACAACCAACACATAAGCAGCTTCCTGGTTTGCAGTTGGTTTCTCTGCCCATGATGTCTGTGATCCCCAGGCTGAGATTCCAGGCCCAGGACTGGAATGGCTTTCTCATCTTTCGGTACATCTCCCTGCCCTCTCTCCAGAGGCCCCCACCTGATCTGCTGCAGAGGGACAGAGACTGTATAGGCAACAACTCCCAAGAATTCCATCAGAAGATGGAAATTGTAGCTCAGACTAGGAAAGTGCTCTTGCTACAGGCAGTGATTGGAAGAGAATCTTGGTTTCCTTTCTCTTTGGATTCCAAGATCTTTTCAATAACCTGTTACTTTTATTAGATGGAGACAGAGAAAACTGGGATCAGACACCCCAAGTTGCCATTACCTCCAGGGTAACCGAGAACATGTCATTTAAATTCTGTGAGCCTCTAATTACCCATCTGCCTACTGGTACGCTCAGCCAGCCTCATGGGTCTTGTGTGTGTATATGTTTCTTAGAAGATCAGGCAAGGACTGATATAATGTTTATATAAACACCAAAGCAGCTTATTCTTTAAGGCCAGTTTCAATGTCCATCTACATCAGGCATTTAAAAATTTGATCTTCTATAAACATGCATCACTGTTCTTAAAAGATGCTTATCCTCAAGCATCCGTTGTCAGCTTGCCACATCTGATGGGCCATTTCTCCCAGCTCCAGGACATCTGGTGCCAGTGCTGACCTGTTAGCTTCCTTGCCCGTCCCCAGAGCAGATCAAGCTGGCCTCCAGCTTGATCCGGGCCACCATGAAATATTTAAGCAGCTCTGACAGCTGATAACTTATTTTGACTGGATTCTGCCAGCATTGTGGATTGGATTACAGAGGAGAGGTCTGACCAGTTAAGAGAAGTCAGAGGTCTGAAGCAGGGCTACCTGCGACCTGGAGTGTGCGCGTGCATGCTCAACCGCTCAGTCATGTCTGACTCTTCGCAACACTGAACTGCAGCCCACCAGCCTCCTCTGTCCACGGGATTTTCCAGGAAATTCTGGATTTCCCAGAACACTGCAGTGCATTGCCCTTTTCTTCTCCAGGGGATCTTCCCACCCAGGGGTTGATCCTGCGTCTCTTGCTTCACTTGCTTTGGCAGGCAGATTCTTTACCACTGCACCACCTGGGAAGCCCATACAATATGGAGAACGAACACTAAAAAACAAATTGCAACTTAGGATGTTACTTTTTCAAAAAATGTAGACCTTGTAAGCTCAAACTTGCTGAAGCCCCCTAAAGCATTGGCCGAGACCTGAGAGCTGATTCTGGAGAACAGAATCATAAAAATCTGGGTTCAAATCCAGCCTGGCCATTTTCTGTCTCCATCCCCTGGTAAGTTATTGAGTTGTACTTGAGACCCAGTTTCTCTGTCTGTAAGTCGGGGAAAACAAGGCTTATCTTCCAATGCTGCCTTGAGGCCTCAAAGTGATAAGGTTATTTGGAGCTACCTGGTAGCGTCTTACTTTATGTAAATTTCCTTCTCCCATCCAATTCGGGGCTTATCTAGGTCAGCTTTAAGAGACAGACAGGCATTACCTGATGGATGTAGGATCCCCAGGAAATGGAACCAAATTCACTCCATCCAGACACTTGGAACTTACACCATACCCCCAGGATTTCTTTACCATTCATCTCACCCCCTACAAAGGATCTGAGGCTATTGACTATGAAGTGTGTTTATACACACTTTGTTAATAAAACAGGAGTAGGAATAAGAGCAACCTGTGTTTACAGAGTGCTTACTAGATACCAGGTCCTGAGTTAAGTGCCTTACCCTCATTAATGTTTTTCCAAAGATGAAAAAAAAAGAAAAAAAGAACACCCCAGCAAGCAAGTGAACACAGATTGCTAAGCAATGGTGGCCCATTTCTGGCTTTAATGCCAGTGAAATCCTGAGTTTGGGGTCATAGTTATAAAATAAATTGTTTCAATATCAGAAAAAAATAAGGGGGTTTGGACTAGAGAGCTTTAGAGTCACAATAACAAAAATAATTTTTCCTCCTGGAGTCCCAGCAGTGAAAGTGTTTCTGTAGCCGGGAGTTCAGAGCCATAAAATCTAAATGTCAGCAGCTCCTGCGATGCTGGGTCACACGCTACTCCTCTGACAGCCGGCCATCAGCTCTGACACTGGGGCAAAGCATCCAAGGTATTTTTTTATCCTCTTTATCATCTATCTCAGCCAGTGTTATGATGAAGTTCTCAAGGCAAAGGTTACAACTTCAAAGCCATTCACCTATCATCACCCTTGTGGTTCCCTCAGGGGGCCCTGTAAGGCCAACTGTATACTCTAAATTATCCATCCAGTTATAGCCAGTTTGCACAATGGACACTTAGCTGTAGGAGAGAAGTCTGTGACTGAGGGCCCAAGGTTTCTCTGAGCTCCCTAGCAGCTCATTCCCAAAGGGAAACTCGGTGAAGTCCGGAGAGTGTGGATGCTTTGTCTTGGCTCTTTTGAAGTAGGCGCCATCTACCAGACTTTGGGATGGTTGGTTACTTTTTTACCCCTCTGGCTGTGGGTTCTGTGGAGTGAAGATGGGGTCTGTCTGCCCCTTCCATGCAGACTGCCCATAGCATTTGATTTGACAGACCCGAGACCCCTCTCCCATCAGCCGCAGAATGTGTCAGTCACTGTCCACCTGCCCAGATTCCACACCCACCATTTCAAGGAATCTTGACAAGTCCCCTTTGAGTTAGACAGTGCCAACCCCTTGGACAGATGAGGAAAAGGAGGCTCAAAGAGATAAGGTGGGTGGTCCGACCTCACCAAGCCAGCCAGTGGCAGAGCCCAGGCCAGACCCCAGGTCTCCTGACTCTACTGCAGCTTCAGAGGGTCCAATGCAGGGCTTCACTGCACACAGGGAGCTGAGCCTCAAGCCCAGGGCTCTAGTTTTGGGTTCAGCACTCACCCCGTAACACTACACGACATCCTAGCTTCCATGCACTCATGTGATAAATATTTGCTGCCCACTTTTCAAACATCAGGGTCTATGGAAGGTCCTGAGAATGCAGCTGTGAGCAAGACAGACAGGGTCTGTGTTTCTTGGGCTCACCTTCTAGCAAGGGAGGGGGACTCTAAATAAAGAAGCTGATAACTGACAATCACTGTGGTTGGGATGAGTCTCATGGTGGAAGTATGCAGGGGCTGTGGAGAGAAGAAGGGATGAGGGTGTGGGGTCATTGCTTTGGACAGGAGGTCAGGGAGGGCTTCTCTGAGGAGGTGACATTATCTGAGAACTGCATGATAAGTAGGAGGCAGATATGGAAGAGAGAACAGGATGGGGGAAGACCTGAAGGTGGGAAGGCTCTGTGACAGGGACTGATAGAAGGTGGTGCGTCCAGAAGGTCATGAGTGAAGACAAGAAGGGCTTGGGGTGAAAGTTGGGCTTGAGGACACAGGGAGGGACTGGATATTGTCCTGTGAGCAGCACAGAGACACTGAAGATTTTAGGCATGGAAGTGACATGAACAAATTTGCATTTTAGAAAGAGTACTCTTAGCTGCTGCTGCTATGTGTGTGTGTGTGTGCACACACGCATGTGCATGAATATGTGTGCTGGGGGTGGGGTGGGGTTGCAGGTGAGTGTCAGAGAAGGCAGAGAGAGGCTGCTGTGGGGGCCCCAGCATGTCTGGACTAGGGTGGCGGTAACGAGACTGGAAAAAGGGGGCAGAGTGGGGTCACACTTAAAAACAAAATTATCAGGACTTAGGGATGGTCTGAAAGTGAGCCGTGAGCGAGCAGAGGTGTTCAGAATGACTTCCAGGCTCGGGCTCAAGCATACCGCGTGCGGAATAGACCTTCTATTTTGGGGCTGTCAGGATGGGACAGTGAGGGCAGGGCCGGGGGAAGATCAAGGGCCTTGCTGGGAGGCTTGAGTTTTGAGTCCCACCCTGCCCTGGGAGCCCTTCCAGTAGCAACCAGACCCGTCCGCCCACAGGGCAGGCAGATAACCATCCCCACGGTGCCCAGAGCTTTCCGGGAGCCCCAGCCAGCCAGGCTCTGCAGCAGCCAGGGCGCTGCACTCTCTAGATTGGGTTCCTGGAAAAACTGTTCAATTATTGATAAGGAGTCCTCCTGACATCAGTGAAAGATGACGAAGCTCTCTTCTCACTTAAGTAGTGCCTCTCTGCCCTGCAGATCTGGGTCCTCCAAATCCTCAGTTGGAAGATGGGGGTAGAGGGGGAAGGGGCAGTGAAACAGCCACAAGGAAACCCTCAGAACAGAATAATACCAATGACAATACTGTAATAACTAACAGCTTCTGAACACTCGCTGTGCGCTAGGCAGGGTTCCAAGGGCCACAGATTTGTTAAGAGCTCTAAGAAGGAAGTCCTATAATTATTCCCACTCTACAGGTGAAAAAAATCAAGGCAAAGGGCGGTAAAGTAAGTTGTTCCAGGTCACTTGGCTTGCAAATAGAGAAGCCAGGTTTAAATCCCGACAGGCTGGCTCCAGGGTCCCTGCAAGCCCCCTGCGCTCAATTGTCTCCATGTGCTAACCCAGGTGGGGAGTGGAAACTCACAGCAGCGGGGACTGTTTTGTCTCTCCTCATTTAAAATGAATTTGTTAGATAGAACAATGTGGGAAATACTTAGCTAGGCTCCTGTTAGGGGCTTATATTCATTACTTAATTTGAGTTACTAGCCCTCTGTGAAATGAAGAATCTTGCCATGTCTATTTTATAGATGAGAAAACTGAGGGTAAGAGACATAAGAGGTTTTATCAAAGATTGGGCAGCTAGGACAGAACAGACCTAGAATTTGGGCCTTGGTTATTTAACTCCAAGGGAAGAAACCTCTAACTTCTATAGGTAGATGCCTATCGCATCTATAAATTGGTCAAGCTCATTGAAAAGAATCTTACTGCTCGGACACAGAGCTAGGATATGCATTCTTAGGCTGTGAGGTGAACTGTATGAGCGTGTCCATCCCCACAGAAAGCCCAGGGAAAGACCCACTCAGAAGCTCAAATTCCAGCTGCTTCCTTGTTTTTGTTTTTCTGATTTTGGGGCGTGCCTGTCTTTTCCTGGCCTTAGAAGAAAGGAAGTTAGACCCCAGACCCATTTCTCTAACCTTCTATCAATTTACTGCTTTGAAATAGTTTGTTGTTTCTCTTTATTTTGCTCTCTTCAGCTATTTTCAATACCCCTCCTTTTCCTCCCTTGCCTTCTTGCTCATTCAACCGAAGACATTTACAAAGCATTTCCTCGGCAGCAGCTTCAGTGTTGAGCAAAGATCACTCATAGTGGGGCTACACGGCCAGTGCTCAACTCCCAGCTCTGCCCGTGACCTTGGGCAAGTTCTTTCCTGCTCTGCGGCCTTGTGCAAATTCTCCCCCTCCCTGCCGCCCCACTCCCAGCCTCAGTAGCTTCATCTGTAAGATGGGTTAATTGTACAATTGACTCCACATGGGTTGCTGCAAACAGGAAAGCTGGTTGTGACTGTGAAAGTGTCTGATATGGAACGTGGTGAGCAGCCAGTTTCAGCGCATGCTGATGGACAGCGAGACTGGGTATGAAAGGAGACACAGGGTCAGACTCAGACACTGTCCTTGAAGAGCTCCCTGCCTGAAGGGGAGACAGGGCAGAGGTCGACACGGCAGAGTGTCACAGGGGCCAAGAAGAGGCACTTAAAGTGTCCTGAGGACTAGCAGGCATTCTCGTGGCAATGCCTCAGTTTCTACAGAACAGCCTAGAAACACATTCCTTCTTTCTCTCTCTCTCCTCTCTGAGGGGTCAGGAAGATGTTTTTCTAGGCCAGATTCAAATCTGCCCTGAATCCTCTGTAAAATAGGGCAGAAGGTAATGAGCAGGAATCGAGGTGATCCTACCTGTGATTGGGGCCAGCAGGTTTAGAAGCAGCAGAAAGCTCCCTCGGGCTGGTGTCATCCATGGGCAAGAGCCAGAAGTCCAGATCTGCTCCGAGTCCCCACTCTGCCACCTCTTAGCTGTGTGATGTTGGACCAACAGCCCAGCACCCAGAAGCCCCTGGCGTATCACCTGTAAAGCAGAATGAACGACGACAGCTCTACCTACAGGGTTGCTATGAGGATTGCGAGAGCTGCGTGCAAGTTCAGCACATATGGAATATCTGTAACAAGGACCACCTTTCGCTCTGGTTTTGATGAGTGGGGTGTACTCGGGCCCCTTCTGAGACAGGTGGATATTATCGGCTGATTAGAATTTTGGCAGCTCCGTTGCAGGACAGCTAAAGGGTAGACACTTGACAATGTCATGTTTTCAGTATTCGGCAAAGGAAACTGGCAGCAACAGGTGTGCTCCAAATCAATGGGGGCAAGCCAGTTATCGGACAGCCAGCCTCCTGTACCCAGTTCAGAGCCAGGTTCAGGGGCAGAATCCAGCATCCGTCTCAACTGATCTCATCATCATATTGCAGGGTGGGTTTGGGGAGTCTAAACAGGAGGATCCCCACAAGTGCTGTAGTTGGCAGCAGCCGTCCAACTGGGGTGAGCACCATGAACACGCCAGGAGCATCAGTAATGTTCAGAGTTTAACAAAGCACACACACAGACATAGACACACAAACACACACACAGACAGGCAGACACACACACACACACACACACACAGACAGGCAGACACAGAGACACACAGACACACACAGAGACAGGCAGACACAGACACACAGACACACACACATACACAGACACACACACACAGACAGGCAGACACACACACAGACACAGACAGGCAGACACACACACACACAGACACACACACAGACACAGACAAGCAGACACAGAGACACACAGACACACACACAGACATACACAGGCAGACACAGAGACACAGAGACACAGAGACAGGCAGACACAGAGACACACACAGACAGGCAGACACAGACACACACACAGACAGGCAGACACACACACACAGACACACATACACAGACACACCCAGACACACACACAGACACACAGACACACACAGACACACACCCAGACAGGCAGACACAGACACACACAGAGAGAGACACAGACACACATACATACACAGACACACACACAGACACAGACAGGCAGACACAGAAACACACAGATACACACACACACACAGACACACACACAGACAGGCAGACACAGACACACACACAGACAGGCAGACACAGACACACACAGACACACACACAGAGAGACACAGACACACATACATACACAGACACACACATAGACACAGACAGGCAGACACAGAAACACACAGACACACACAGACACACACACACAGACACACACACAGACAGGCAGACACACACACACACACAGACACAGACAGGCTGACACACACACACAGACACGCTCCGCCGACTTCATTCAAGCAGTCAGCTCATGCACATGCATGAAGCTACTGTTCAATGACCAATCAAAGGATATCTTCTGAGCAGGAAGGGAAAGAGCATAGGCCGGGGAAGTGGAAGTCTGTTCAAATCCAGGCTCTACCTGTTTCATTTCCCTAAGCCTCAGTTTCCTCATTGGTATAAATGGAGATAATAATGGGGGCTGTAGAGAATATTAAATTAGAGATTTGCTATGAAGATGACCTAACACTGAGCTTGGAAAGTGGTAGAGATTTAACAAATGCCAGTTAAATTGGAAGGCGCTGACGACTAGGAGGACCTACAGATTTAACGGATATTGTTGAGATCCAACTGTATGTCAGTTTCCTGTCAGGTACCAGGCATATGGAGATGAATAAAACATGCCATCGTGGGGTCTATATTTTAAACAGTGGGACACACGCACAAAAACATCAGGAGAGACATCACAGAAGTGAAATTTATGCCAGGTTTGAAGGACACAAATGGGTTTGTAGTCAGAGACACTCCTACACTTGTGCTTTTGGCTACTTCTAGCTTTTAAGAGCTCATAGATGTAGAGAAAAAAAAATGAGGTTCAATAGTTGATTCAGTTTGAACTGGTTAAATATGAGGGACAGAAGATGAGGTCAAGCCCCCAGTTTGGCCAGCAGGAGTCTAGTCATGTACCAGCCATCCACCTCCACAATCCCAGGAACAGACATTCAGGTCCTCAACTATTCTTTGCCTTTCAATCTCCAGTCCTGGCGGTAAGGGGCAACAGCCTCAGTGTACTTCCAGTTGAGAACTAGTGCTCCTGAAATCCTCCATCTGCCCATCCAGACCACACTCCACGCTCTTTCACCTGCTCTATGCCTGCTCCAGGTGGCTGACCTGGTGGATTTGAATCAACGAGCGCCTCATCCTCTGCTTAGGCTCCAAAAATGGGGAGTCTGAAGATGGGATGGGGAGACAGGAGCAAACCGAGGTTGGGGATATTTATTCCCCTGCCTCTGCCTTGCTGAGCTGTGTGGGTTGGGTAAGTCCCTCTATCCAAGGCCACAGCTCCTGCCGGGTGGGACTCCCACACAGTACTCTATCTCAGGGTTCAGGTCACCGCTTTGTCCCCTCTCCCTTCAGGCCTAGGGAAGGTGACAGCCCTCAGCTATTCCCAGCCTCCGGGGAACTGCACTATCTTTGTGGTTCTCCCACACCTTTGTAAATGGCTCCTTTATTAAACTCTCCTCGAATTGCCTAATTTGAGCGTGCCATCTGTTTCCTGCCAGCCCCTGACTGACACCTCCAGGTTCTCAGCCTGGAGATCATTTTGCTCTGCGCATATATTTTTCTGGCCCAGTGGAAAATAAGGTTGGAAATTTGGCCACGATGAAGCTGCCCTTCAAAATCTTTGCACATCCTGTTTGCTCTTTGGTTTGGACCAGCCACAGTCTCTTTTCTTCCCAGCTCTAAGGAAAAGTGGTTTTCAAGCCTCATCTGAGATTAGGAACCTCAAATGCATGTGTGGACAGAATTCACATGAACCACTGGGGCCTATTCATCTACCACGCATGGAGGTTCTCAGAATTAATTTGCAATTATACATGCCAAGCCCTCAGGAGAACACCTGGTAAACAGTAGGCATTCTTAACCTGATTTGGTTGTATCACTGGTTTGACTTTACTCCCTGACGATTCACAGATTCACACAGATACTGTCTCAGACATCCATTCTGCTCTGTCGCCTTGTCGTTTTACATCTGCAACATGTAGAAATATAATTCACTTTTATTTGAGCTCCTGTGGTAGAGTGGGATTGACAGTGACCAGACATGCTTACTCTACCCACTCCCTGCCTCATTTACCAACTTGTGACCTTGAGCCAGTTACTTAAGGCCCCTGTTAAAGCCTGTCTCCTCATATGTAAAGTGTATACAATAGGGGTCCCAACCTTAGATTTGTTGTGAGGATTCAGTGAATTAGTGTGTAGAAGAACTTACATAGGCTTATTACAATTATCCAATCCTCATAGCCACCCCAGAGATACATGTGATTGTCAGAGCTCTGCAGATCTGTCTGGCTCCAAGGCCTGGTGATAGCACACTGTTTATGAAGCTGTGGGGAGTTCTAGGAGGGATGTAATGAATACATTAACAATGGCTGCTCTACCATGCTTGCCAGGAATTATGCTAAGGACCTTACATACGTTACCCTGATTTCAACTTCCAATGATGTAACCAGGAAACCATTATTAACCTCATTTTAAGTGAGGAAACTGGGCACCGAGGGTTAACTACACATGTAGGGTCATGCATATTAAGCAGCTCTGGCAGGATGGAATCATGGTCTCCCTTGACTCAAGACATTCATGTTCTTAACCAAGAAATGACAGTACCATGCTTCTCAACTGACAAAACTCAGGGATCCTCCAGCAACCTGTCTGGGGGGATTCTGCCCTGCAAACTCTATCCTAATAGAAACAAAGTTGGCATCAGCCTCTGCTGCAGCAGTGAGGTGCGTAGCTTAGCACCGAGGCTGGCAAACACAGCATCTGACGTAATCTATTCCATTATTGAATACGCAGAAGCTCACGTTAAGAAAAAAAAAAAAAAGAAAAGAAAGGCTGTAGAAATGGTAGGAAGGCAGGAGGCCCAGAACCCAGCCAATTGCAGAGCAGCAGCTGGCATTATCCAAGCTGAGCATGATGGCCATCAAACAGGAAGCAGGGGAGAACCCTAACTGCCGAGCTCATCACCATCCCTCCCTGCAGGACAATGAAGGATGAAGACACTTTAACAAGGCCCAGTTCAGCGGGGAGCCCATAGGCAGGCCCAGCTGTACAGAGGAGCATCACTGCCTCAGAGGGGACCATCTGAGGGGACAAGCACCCCAGTATAGAGTCCGTCCTCTGCATGTGCTGTCATCACCCCACTCTGCCTGCCTGAACTGGCTGCTTGCACCAGGGAAGGGGGAGATGACCCCGTGTCCTCCTTAAAAACCTTCACTCACAGAGGACAGATGGACAAAAAGCAACAGGAAAATAAGATCTGGCTTCATCCAACACAAAAGAGGGACAGTGTATGTGTCAATCCCAGCATGAAAGAGACCTGGGACAAGGCTGATAAGGGAAAGGCCCTCCTGAAAAGGAACGCCAATAGGACCCAGCAGCGGGCAGCTGCCACTATGGAGGGCTGGAGTTTTGCTGGAACCAGCCCCAAAGTGGGTGGACATCTTCCGGCTGGGTTGGCTTTAGGAACTGGAAGCTCTGGATTCCACTCAGCTCTCTGTGACCCCGCACCTGGGCATGTTTGGTTGGTCTAGGGGGGAGAGTTCAGCTGACCGAGATAGACCAATCAGAATCTGACTGGAAGGGACACTCCCCCCGCCAACATACACAAGGGCAGCATTTGTTCTGGTTCTTTTCCCCCTATTTTGTGCATTGCTAAATCCCAAGTGCCTGAGATTATGCCAGGCACAGATACTTAGTATATATTGAAATGAATCTTTCTCTGCACTTGGAATCAGGCAGCTATGATCTGCAAAAGGACTAAGGACTGTGCAGTGCGAAAAGGAGGAGAAGCAAGAAGCAGAAAGGGATGGAGGCAGAGAGTGGCCGAACAGGCTTCCAGAATACATCCTTGTATCCTTATGACAATGTTTCCCTCCCCTCTTTCTCCTTAAGCTAGCTTGAATGGGTCTTGATATTTAAAACCAAGTCGTTCTAACCCAAACAGCACGTCCCCTTGAAGTCCTTCCCCAAAGGGACTGGTGAAAATTCCTGTGAACTCTTGAAGTATTTTTAGCTGCAGATACTTTGACAACTTTAGCCTTTGTCTGATCTGCCTCCTGAGACAGGGAGGTGGGAAGGCGTGATGGCACTCTAGAGCCTGACTACCTGGCTCCCAGCCCTGGCTCCTCCTTATCCATCCTGCAACCTGTATCAGATTATCTAACTTTTGAACCTGTTTCTTCCCCTGCAAAATGGACATTATAATTGGACCTACTTCATTGTGGGTTAGTTTGAAAATATAGTGTTTTGCACAGTCCTTAGCCGATGGTTAGTGCTACCTAAGTAAAAACAATGTATCCAATACATTAAACAAGCAGGATTCTTATAAAAGTAATTTGATTTTTGTCTCCAATTTCCCTTTAAACATATTCATGGCATGCAATCTGTTCCTCACTCTAGAATCAGATTATGAGCAGTCTTATGAGTTTTCTAATCACTATTAGGTAACAAAAAGCTCCTGTGGTCACTTCAAGTCAGGGCAACTGCCTTAATTCATCGCTTCTCTCCTTTTTCCACCAGGGCCTGCTGCCAGCAGGATCCTCTTGGTCAGGTCTATCTGCTCCTCTCCTAGCTGACTAATCTGATTTCTGGTCCCTCCAAGGATCACAAAGGGACAGAGAAGGAAAGTGAAGGGGATAGGAAAGTTCTCAATGGTTTGGTGCTGTCGAAGACTGGTGTTTCCCTCTCTGAGTCTGACAGATGTTGGAGGTTGACAGTTTCACACCCAGGTTTTCTGGAAAGGCTTCTGCTGGACCATCTATGATGACAAGTCCAAGCTTTCCACTTGGCCAGTACCTATCTTGGTCTCGGCCTTCAAGGACTTCCTTCAGGACAGGATCTCCTTCACAAAGTCCCCAGGCTGACATTCCTACTGCTGTTCTGAGTGTAACAACTCCCCAGGCCCCAATACCCAGCCCCCACTTTTCTCATCCCTGACCCGCCATGGGCCATGTCCCTCCTTGCCCTTCTGTGCTGCCATTGGAGCTTCCGTGAGCACAGGTCAGGCCCATGGCTCTGCCTGGCTCCTCTTCGTTGCAGCATACAGCTCCCCGGGGAAGAAGGCTTATGAGGGCCCAGTGCCTTACCTTATGCTGCCTGGCACTTGGGCTGTGGACCTTCCATGGCCCAGGGACACTCCTGACACAAGGGATGTCCTAAAGGCCTGCCTGGAAAGGCAGCCGCCTCCTCAAAACAGAGCTAAAGCACAGACGGGAGACTTCCTTGAAGCGGCTCGAGACAGCCAGCTCTGTGACTGGCAGCTGGATTCAGAGAAGCAGCCAAAGAAAAGCCTTGCTTCCTCTGCACATAAAGCATCCATTCTCGGCCACACACACTGGCACAGATACCCACAGACCAGTGCCTCAAAGGGCTGGACAATGGAACAGACATAGGCGAGAGAAAGAGATTTTTTCCTCCTTTCCAAATGCAAAACTCAGAGAATACAAAACGCATATACAATTTGCATGCGAGCTGACGTTTTTATAGGAGAGGCAGAGATTTCTTGTGCCAGAGTTTTGGGGCAGATGGCTGGGGGAGGTGTCTATAAAGACAGCTTTTTAGCCTGTGGCCACTTCCTCCTGGTGATCAGCACATGGCCAAAAATACACACCGCAGCAGCTCCCTTTCTCCCCAGGTTTCTGATCTTCTACCCATCTTCCTCTCTCCTCTCCCTCCATCTCCATTACTGGTATTTTCTAGTGGCCAGCCCTGGCCTAGCTTTAGAGATGGATGCATGACTTTCAAACTTGCCCTGCAGGGGCTCACGGTTATGTAGGGGAGACAGGAGAGGAAACACTGATGATGAATATGCAGGATGATGAAGTAAAGATGGAGATGCATGCAGAGTTCTGTGGGAGCTCAGAGAAGGGTAAGGGAAGGAGGGAGGGGGTAGGGGGGTGGGGGGAGGATTTTCATGGTATTTTACAACTGGTATTGACCAAGTTGTGAGGGCTTGGTCATTAGACAAACATACTTCAAGAGTGGGGATGGAGAGAGACTGAGGAGAACACTATTGAGATCTCTATCTCTGGTTCTTTAGAGGCCCAGAGTGGTCAGGAGATATTTGTTGAATAAATGAAGTGGAGGCAGTGGGGTGGGCAGTCATAGAGGATGATACTGAAGAGCATCAATAAGACAATAAGAATATTGGAGTGGGTAGCCATTCCCTTCTCCAAGGGATCTTCCCAACCCAGGGATTGAACCTAGGTCTCCTGCATTGCAAGCAGATCCTCTACCGTCTGAGCCACCGGGGAGCCCAAGACAATAATGGAACTTTCAGTTATTGTCGTCTACTGTGTTCTGTCTTGCCTGTCAGAGGGAGGTGAATTGCCAAGATTAGATGAGTGAAGATACATATGAAACATCTAAAAAAGTCCCTGGCACATAGTAAGTGTTATATTGGTGTTAGTTATTGCTATTCCAAAGTTTCAGATACACATGTGGAAACAGAGAAATATGATGACAGTCTGGACAGCCGGGCCTGTCTGACACCAAATCCCATTCTCTTAGCCCATACCCTGCAGTAGGACTGTTTCACTTCTGTGAATTGTACTATACATATTAAAACAACAACAACAACATTTTAATTTTCAACGGCCTGCTCCCTTGAGTATCTATGGGGTAGGAGCCTGACTCATCTCTGTTCCTACAGGCCTCTCATGGCCAAAGCAGTTCAGTGTGATTTCTACACAACAAGCCCCCAAATGAAAACCTATACTCCTTTTGGGGCTCAATCAAAGAAACCGTGACTTGGCACCCGGATGGAAGCTAAGCCATCTTACCATAGCACACACGGGTGAAGGCGTTTGCTGGGCGGTTTTACAATATACACTGCAGTATAAACTGTCATGTACTGTTAAGGCGCAGTTGTGCTGTGTACAGCCTCCTGGGTTAGGCATGGTCAGCTGGTATTGGGTTAAGGGTCCTTGGCTTGATGATCATCCTTACCTGTCTTGGAGCATCTGGAAGATTTTGTCTGAAACCCGGTATTGGTTTTCCCAGCTTGGGAATACAATGAAAACCTAATGAATCCCACCTGGATGCTACCCCCAGTTCTCCACTGCAGTCTTTTTGCTATTAACCTTTGGACCTCAGAAATGAAGTCTTCTTAAAAGAATTGGAAGATTCTCTCCAGGACAAGAAGGTAATTTTGGGCTGATACTCTTTCTCTTGACAATCTGAACATCAAAATTCAACCCAGGATTAACAGCCATCACCTGGACTCATATTTCCAAAGTGACTCAGACTGACAGGCACCAAATAACATCCAAATTTTACCCTACATGGTGAGAAAGAAATAAAAATAAAATCAGGCTACTTCAACATTAGTCTCTCACAAAGGTACCTTATGAATATTTTTCTTTAAAAGACTAATGTGCAGAGGACCCAGGAAGCCGTATTTGTGTGTGCATTCATTAAGTCCCCTACTCTGAAACACATTCTGGGACTAATTATTTTTTAACTAACTAATCAGCATGTTTCATTCATAAATTGGGATTTATCAGTATAGCACATGAAAGCAAAGAACATATTATTCTTTTAATTTGGTTAATATGCAAAAAATACCCTGTGTTTGTAATGACCTGCTTTCAGTGAATAGAGGCAGGCTGGAAATAGTAGCAGCTTCCTCTAATGAGGGTGTTGGCTCCAGGTCCCAGCTGTTCATCACCAGACGCTCCACGTGCTCCCTGACCTATGCGTGCACGTGCTCCTCTGATGAGGATGCGAGCCATTTCCGCGCCAGGGGAAGAACTGGACGCCTGTGTTTGCTCTGCTGATGGAACCAGTTATACCTGCTTTGTTAGTGGGGGGAAAAGGCCTCGGGCATGGGGCGGAGGGTGGCGGGAAGGAGTGTTCACACACACAGACACACACACAGTGGGAAGCAGTGTACACACACACCCCCCACCCTGTTCACACACACACACCCCCACCCTGTTCACACACACACACACACAGTGGGAACTCGTGTACACACACACCCCCCACCCTGTTCACACACACACACACACACACACACACACACACACACCCCACCTTGTTCACACACACACAGTGGGAAGCAGTGTACACACACACACCCCGCCCTGTTCTCTCACACACACACACATACACTGCCCTGTTCATACACACACCACCCTGTTCACACACACACACAGTGGGAACTAGTGTACACACACACACATACCCTGACCCTGAACCATACACACACACACACAGTGGGAAGCAGTGTACACACACACACACCCCGCCCTGTTCACACACACACACACACACACACACACACAGTGGGAACTAGTGTACACACACACACATATACCCCACCCCTGAACCATACACACACACATACACACAGTGGGAAGCAGTGTACACACACACACACACACACACACACACACACACACACACCCCGCCCCTGGACCATAACCTGTGAAGAGTTAGGGCCTAAATCTATTAATAAGAGATTCCATTGTGATCTAGTAATTCTTGTCTTCCTCATGTGCAGCTTGTCTGCCACGCAAATAAATCCTCCGTTCTGAAGTCCCCTGATAAAGGGATTTATTTATCAGCCCGACATGAGTGTCCCATTTGCTCCTGCAAATTTGCTCCTCCCTGCTCTTGCGCACTCCGATTTAGAACCGGGGATGCAGGTTCCCCTGTGTTATTGGTATAATCACTCCACTCCCTCCGGGTCTGGCTTTGAACCCGAATCTTCTTGCCCCTCTGGCCTGCGGAACTGCTCTGGCCTCACCCAGAAGAGGTGGGGAGGGCCGGGCGGGCCCGCGTGGCGCTGGCCTTCCCGTGACACCCTGGAGCAGGGTCCAGCCGCATTCTTTCTGCCCAGCCCTGGTGCCAGCCTGCCGGAGGACCCCGCCCCGGGACATCCTGAAGTGGCCTATTCTCCAGCCAGGCACTGCTTTTGTGTTTTAAAGGAGGACACTTCCTCTTCTGTTTTTTCATGTTTTTGTTTTTTCTCCTTGTTCGTGTTTAAAATTTTAACTCTAGGAGCTATCTTTTTTTTTTTTTTTTTTTAAGTTAGTTAATTTACAATGCTGTGTTAGTTTCAAAACGTACAGCAGGATGGTTCAGTTATACATATATATGTTTTTCTTTACAGGTTATGACAAGATGTTGAATATAGTTCCCTGGGCTGTACAGTAGGTCCTTGTTTACCTATTTTATACATGGTATATACAACATATACATATTAACATGTATATGTTAATCCCAAACTCCTAATTTACCATGCTCATTGTAGAAAATTTAGGAAAAACAGAAAATACTCCATTAAAAAATAATCTAAATCATACTGCCAAGAGCTTCTACATTCCCATTTGGGGGTATTTCCTTCTGATCTTTTTCTGCCTGTGGCAGAACAGGTCACTTCAGCCAATGAGAATAGTCTGGGCTTTCTCTATTTGTGAAGCAAATGCTAAGGCAGGATGGAAAAACACTGTGCTGTATTTTAAATATTTACATGCAACAATCAGAGTCACATGATATTAGCAAGAGTATATCTGTGACTGTGTGACTATGAGAGTATCCCTGTGTTTATTTATAGAACTGTATTTAGAGATCCTGTCAAAAATCTAAACTTGAGACCTTCAGTGAATGTGAGGCCAAGTCAAATCGCTCTCCTGGGTCCCTTACCTCACCCCCACGGGTCTTAACTGTGTGTATTCGTGCTTATATCATATTTGAGATCATTCTACCTTCACTTTTTATATTAACATAACTTTGGTCACATTTTTATAAATCAATAAAATTCCTCTTCAGTAAGTTTTGATGGCTACTCAGCATTCCATTATGTAAACTTATCATTTAAGTTTTACCCATTATTGCACATTTCAGATAATTCTTTTTTTTTTTTACTATGTAAATAATACTGCATTGAACATCTCTCTGTCAAAATCTCTGCAACTCTCTGGGATTATTTCCTTTGGATGGGCTCCCAAAACGAAAATTACTGGTCATAGGGTAGGAACATTTTAGTGTCTTGTTTCATGTTGCCCAATTTGATTGTAAATAAGCGGTACTGATTTACTCTGAAAGAACATTTTCATCATTTCAATTAACCTTTAATTGCAGAAGTCATTCACAGAATACAAGCTCCTTGTAAAAGGTTTTAAAAGGTAAGTCCTATATCTCTTATCACCACTTCCTCTAGTCCCTGAACTCCTCAGTGGCAGCCATGGTTTTCAGTTAAAAAGCCCTCAATCAATGCATTTATATATGCATTTATAATGCATGTGCTTATATGAAATGTGTGTCTACAAACTAATATAAATTTGCATATCTCTGTAACTATGCAAAACATGGTTTTGTGTGTGGATTTTTTTTATGTGAATGATATCATATTGTATGTATAGTATGTGACTCCTTTTCCTCAGCTTTCTCCATAGCCTTGCTGTATATATGTCATATAAATCAACCTTACTCTTTCTAACTTTTCATACATTTCTCTGGGATGGATTCAGCCTCATTTTGACAGTCATTCACCTAGGCATTAATATTTGGGTTGATCCAATAGTTTTTCATTTTGACACAAAATACTGCAATGTACACCTTTTTATACAAGAAGTGATTTGAAGAGGATTTTCCTCTACAGTAGAAATGAAGGAAGAGAATTTCTGGGTTATGTGGTATGCACACTTTTTCTTTTTAATAGATATTCCCAAATTGTAGAGGAAATTTTAAATTATTTTTATTAAGGATCTTCTAGAATGCCTTGGATTGGGGCTTAGTTATCAGGATGTAGTTCTGAAGTGTCTCATCAGGTAGGATGTCACCGAAAGGTCTGCTCATGTATTCGTTCACTAGCCTACCCATCTCTGTCTTCTGAGGATCCAGCATGGCCCCTGATACATAGTGCAGAGTCCATAAGTACCAGTTAGGTCCTCTCCTCTGCACCATCACACCCTCAAGGGGCCTCAACCCAACACCCGGTTCCTTTCCGCAGCTGCCAATCCCCAGCTCATCTCTCCAGACAGCGCTCCAATATCCCCTCTTCTTGGAAAGCCTCCCTGGAGCCCAGACTGAATATGGCAGCTTCTCGCTCATGCCCCTGTGGCACCCTTATTTACTGACTTATGCTTATTGCAGCATGGAATTTACTCACCTCATCCCTGTTACACTAGGTCGCCTCAGGATTTCAGTGGCGCATGACGCTCAGGCATCACCTGATCAGTGTTTGTGGACTGTTGACAGAACAAGCCTGTCTGCATGGTAGCTGTTGGCTTTGAAAGAGAGGGGACCAAGTGTATGCAGCATTTTTCATATCAAGCTTAACAGCAAAGGGTTGTAAAAAATTAGATGGTGAAATTGACCCTTACCAGTGAATATGTTGATAAAAATGATGAACGGTGGGTAAGTAGGGTAAATCACCAACTCTCACACACACACAAATGTAGAACCATGTCATTCACCTCTTGGGAAACATTTATAATTCTCTTCACGTCAGTATTTCTCCATGAAATCTAGAAGTTTTCTTACGCAATTTATCTTTTAAAGTGCATCACAGGGAGTGACAAACAGCAGCCAGAAAGCCGTTCAAATAGTTGGAGTATGGCAGCTTATTGTCATAAATCTCTGGGTAAGATCTCTACATTGAAAAGAAACATGAAAGAAGATGGAAACAAATATATCAACATGTTAATAATCGCCGCACCAGTGGGGTTAGGGGGTGATGTGTGATGTGACTTTCTTCATCTTTTTACTCTTTTTTAAAAGCCTTTCAGATTATGTTATCATGTACGTACATTCATTTTATGTCAGAGACACAGAAACAACCACAACCACTTCTAGCAATTAATTAAGTTTGTAAGAAGACAATTTTAAATAATTTGTGATGTGTGGACAGCTATGACAGAAGAAGATAATTCCAAGAGGACTCACCTGAACTAACCTCTCAGGTTAGACAAGTCACTCATTCAGTATGAATCGGGTACCACAGCTGAGCACCATGCTAGGGATGAGGGGATAAGGTGCAACATCAGGTACACGTCCCACCCTCATGAGGCTCACAGTTCTAGTGGGGACCACAAACTCAGGCAGTAACGGGGGCCAGGCAGCAAGGAGAAAGAAGTGAAGGCCACCAGTGGACCCACTTCTAATATTTGCTAACATTTACAGGCCCTGGGAAAAAGTTTAAATGGAAGTCCATTTACCAGATAACTCAATACTTAAGTCAGAAATCAAGCTAACAAATTGAAATAACTTCTAGCCTCCTTCCTTGACAAACATACCTTTATAATGACCTGGAAGGCCAAGTTCAAATGTAGCATTCTCAGACTCCTCAGAGTTCCTTACCTGAAGATGATGGAGAACACTGGTACCCATGCCATAGGCCTCCCCAAGCCCACTCAACACAGCGTGTCTGCTCTTCTTCTCTCCTCAGGCCTGACTTCATCTCCCGTAGCTAGGAACTGTCTACAGGTGGATGGACCCTGGGACCTGTGCATTCAAGCTTTGGTCCCTTGCCTCCTCCCAACTTAGTCTTGGCCACCCCTTGGGAGAAATAACTGAGGAAGAGATCTCTGCAGGCTCTGGAAGCAGGCTTGGGTCATGTGGGGAGGGAATTCCAGGTCTAGAAGGGGTAGTGCAGGGATCCCTTGGTTACATGGGGTCAAGGGCAGGGGTCCCACTTGCCTGAGCCTTAGGGCAGCACTGTTGCCTTGGGAAGGTTGGGACCACGTTGTGTTGTAGAGCAAATGTCCCACTTACAACAGCAGCAGCTATTCAATGCCAGCCCTAAACTGCCGTATGTGGCGAATGGATTCAGATGGCTACCTCTTCCACTTTTTTAAAAGACAGGAACCCAATCTGGGCTTTCTTATGAAACTGCCTAATTTTTACATTACCAAGTAGTGATAATAATTTAAGAAAACACAACAATCATTCTGCTGGTCAAATTAAAAGTATCTGTGAACCACTGTGACCTCTATGAAAGGAAAGAAAATTAAAATTCCATTCACAAGTTGCTTGACCACCATTTGGTTCTGAAAATGATACTCACCAATTAATTAATGTCACTTTAGCCCATAAGTAAATGATACGCCTCCATCACCATATATATGTCTGCACTTCATGCACTTTCTGTTCCCCAGTAGAAATCTAATTTACTTGGTACCTCCTAGTAATGATGAACATATGTCCCCTTAAGCTATCAGGAAAGGCCTGATTTTTGGATCTCTACTTTTTTCCCCCCTGACACTGACTTTCATCATGTTATCCTCTGGCTTGCCACGATAACCTGGGCAAGTACCTCTCACTGCACTTCCCTACGCCACTGTCATTAGCTCTATACACACCTGTCACTTGAAGAATTACCTCCATGTCCCTAGGGCCTACCACAGAGCCTGTCATATGGTACACACCTAGCACATTTGTTTGTTCTGGACTGAATTCATTGGTGGTTGGTTCTTTGTGATGACCCACATCTCCCCAATCACAAATGAATAATCATCATAGGTGACATTTCTTGGTTCTTTGCTATAGGTAGGCACCATGCTAAGAGCTTTACATGTATTACCTCATATAGTCCTCTCAACTAATTTTTCATCTCCATTTTCCAGATACAGAAACTGTGGCTCAGAGATATGAAAAAATATACAGATAAAAAATTGAGGCCATTTACAAACGATGTTGGGTGAATAACAAATAAAATGGACATTCAGCTGACAAACGTCAGAGGTCGACTGAACCAATCTTGCCTGATTTGAAAGGACCTTTGTGCAGGTGGATGGCCCCTGGGACCTGCGCATTCAAGTTTCAGCCCCTCCCCTGCCCCAAGCTTTGTCTTGGCCACGCCTTGGACACAGGGTATCCTCCTTAGCAGTACTATTACTCAACCAGTAAGCCAGGCTTCCTTAAAAGTGCCACTGACCATTCTCAAGATGTTTTTAGACAGCACAGAGGAACTCTTATTTCAATTACTAGGCATTTTTTGGACTCAAGTATGTACTTATTTTAGTGTGTGTTAGGAAAAAAAATAAATGACAGCATCTGTTTATGGCATGGTGTGTTGATTTTTCTATTTACGTTAGTGATACAGGATTTTCCTTTTAAATTTATTAAGTTCTAAAAAAATTGAGTCCATTTACAAATGATGTTGGGTGAGTAATAAGTAAGATGGATCATATAACAATAAAGCAGAAATTATGTGTCTGAGTTTATATAAAGACTAAAATTTGAAAAACACTGCCTCATAAACTGGCATAAATGGACGAAACACACACACACAATGAAACTAACTTTTAAACTCACACCATGCACTTACAAGTTTGTAGAATGTTGCTTAAAAAACACATCCCAGAGTCTACCTAAGAGGACTCCAACTAGACTCTAAAGTTCTAAATTTGAAGCGTGTTTATTTCTTTTTCCTCTTTCTATTTTTGGAACTTAAATAGCCAAATGGATGAAAAAAAACTGCCTCTAAATAAAAAATGAGCTAGGGGCCTGGAGCTCTCCTCTGCCTCATTTCAACTCTGAGCAAATGGTGAATTACAACACCCCTGGACATAGTGGTTTCTAACTACCAAGCTGCCAGGCTTTTAAATAACAGCAGCACAGAAGTGCAGCCATAATGCTACCTATTTCCCTTGCTAAATTATTTATGCATTTATTATATTTTACATGGGCTGTTGAACCTGAAGTTACTTCTGTAGGGGCTAGGTCATTTCAAGAAACCCATTACTGAGAATCAACTCAGCTACA
The DNA here is from genome assembly GCF_033118175.1 of Dama dama. Classification (NCBI taxonomy): domain Eukaryota; kingdom Metazoa; phylum Chordata; class Mammalia; order Artiodactyla; family Cervidae; genus Dama; species Dama dama. The sequence continues at coordinate 14,097,744 of NC_083705.1, forward strand.
TTAGAAACTGACACATTCAGTTCTATGGGATATTGCTCGTTAATATTACATAATTACTGCCTCTGCTGTTGTTTTCAGGTGGTGATAACTTTCTATATGTGTACACGTGTGTATGTGCACTATTCAATGGCTTCTAGGCAATTTGCTTCATTAAGAGGCAGTTTAACACTAAGGTATATCAATAAAGACTAGCTTAATGCAATCATGGAACTGCACCTAAGATGACTTGGCCAAATGAAGCTATTACCCTGTATAATGTGTTTTACATGAGAATGAAATGGTTTACTAAGTTTATAAAAACCACCTGCCAGGATTTACAGTGATGGATTTCCTGTAAGATGATCAGCGTTTTAGAAGTTTTATGTCAATTGAAACTTGATGTACATTATTAGGAAATTTCCCAAATTTTCCAAGGCTTGTTGTTAAAGTCAACCTAACATTCATTACATTGAACTTTTTTATGACTCATATATCAAGAAGAAAGAAAATTGATTAATTAAACCTTAATTCAACAAGCACTCATTAAAGGCCTACTGTGTGCTGGGCATAATGCCAGGCTCAGGGGATACAAAGGAGAGAATTTCCTGACTTGGAAGAGCAACTGCAGTGGGTGTGATCTAGTCTATTACATAATGTTCAGTTACGTGAGCAAGTGTCTGTGCCAGCCTAGGAGATGCCCACCTCTGCTGGGGCAGGGAGGCGGGCTCAGGGAAGGAAGTGAGGGTGCTTGAGTCCAAGCTTCCCTGGTAGGTGTCTGCCTAAGAAGTTGTGTGGTGAGCATAGGATACATTTGTTGATTCCTCCAGAAACTTTCCTACTCCTTTGCTAGGAGAATTCTGATTTTGTTTATTTTACCTTGGGGTCCTTGGGTCTCAGGGAAGGTTGGCCCAGGTCTGGTCTAGATCAAAGCATGTGACCCCATCTTGAGCATAAAGATATAATAGGAAGTGTGCTTGGAGGGTCCTTAAGAAAGGCCTTTTCTCCCTGATCAGAGGACAGCTCTTAACCAGAAATGCTCAGCTCTTCGAAGCCCTCTGTGTCTTGCTTCTGAATGTCATGGTATGATGACTGGGGCTGTGGAAGACATCTTAAGACCCTGAAGGCAAGGGAAAGAACATCCAGAGATTCCAGCCTAGAGCCTTGTCACACTTGACCAGCCAGCATCAGCAACTGCTCACCTCTAGACTTCTTCATGTGCAAGGAAAATCACCTCTTATTGTCAGTCTTACTCATACATTCTGTTACTTTCAGCAAATAGTATTCCTGACATTATAAGTTCATGGAACCTCAGATTTTTCAGAATGGCTAGAACAGTGCTCTCAGAGAGTTGCAGGTGATGATGCTGAAATCTCATGCAGGTTCATCAGGTACCACATTCAGGAATCTGGCAGTGCTTTTCAGACAATGGCTCCCTTCCCACTGGCATACATGAGACAATGGTATACAGATAAGACAGTATATAATCTTGAATCACACAATGAGAAATTTAGTTCCTTTTCCATTCTCTTTCAGTCCTTCACAAGTAAAGAAGACCTTTCCAGGTTGGGCTGGCGAGTCTTTAGCACCTCTCTCTAACCTTATTAATCTTCCCTTTTAACAAAGAGAAAGAAAGTCTCAGACTTATGGCCTTTGTATATATAGAGGATCTAAGAGCAATTCAATACCATTATTTTGTTTTCATTGTTTTAAATGTGATAATTACCTCTTGATTTTGGGTGGCAAATCAAGTTGCCTGGACTGTATATTTGTTTGCTTTTTAAAGCCAGTTTATAAAAATGTTAAAGGAGTGACAATGTAGGAACTACATCCATATGGCAAAAACTGGAAGGCTGGGATGAAAAACACTGAAGTTTGAAGAACAGAATTGAATACATCAGGAAGCTACTGAAAGTATCTAAGCAATACAGTAAGGTCAGTAGACTATTTAGAAAAATCCAGTGAGCAAGGCCAGGTATTAAACCTGGCTTCTGCAAAAAGAAAAAAAAAAAAGAAAAATCCTGGTGAGAAATAATCAGGTTTGAACCAAAGCAGAAGGTGGGGAGAAAAGGGAGATGATGACGTAGCAAAATGAAGAAAACACAGGACCAATTATTAGCTGATGGAGAAGTAGAAGGAGGAGCTTAGAATGACTCCTAAGTGTGGCTGAGGCAACCCAGAGAACAAATCATGGCACCGCTGAGTAAGCTAGAGAAGATGGGACGAGCACCAGGGCTGGGGTGGTGGGGCAGGGCAGGGGAGCCAAGTGAAGTGAAGGGTTCAGTTGGTCACATTCAATGGAAGGGGCTTGTTAAATTCAAATAGAGATGGCCTGTGGACCAGTGGCTCTCAGAGTGATTTCAAGAAACCAACAGCATCAGCATCACCTGAAAACTTGTTAGAAAGGCAGATTCATGGCTTTACCCCATACCTATTCAATCAGAAATTCCGATTTAACTCGTTTTCCAAGTGATTCTGATGCTTGTCAAAATTTGAGGACCACTGAATAAGAGGGAGGAGTTTTGAGTCAAGATACCTGGGCAAAATAACTGAGTTATTTTAGACAAGGCCCTTCCCCGGACCTGTTTCCTCAACTGCAGAATGAGGTCATTGACTTGGCTCTAAGACCAAAAGCAAGTCATGAAACCTCTCTGGGCCTACATACCCCACCCCTGATTTCTGCCTCCCTTTGCTTCCTTGGTAATAAAATATCACTTTTTAACTTCATACATACAGCATGAAATAAAGACTATATTTCCCAACCTCTTTTGCCATTAGGTGTGGCCATATGTCAAATTCTGCCCAGTGAGAAGAGAATGAAAGTGACGTGTATGTCTCTTGAAAAGTTTCCTCAAAGAGGAGCACTGTGTCATTCTTTTTTCCTTTGGTCTGGAACACAGATATGATTGCAAAAGCTTGATCAACTATCTTAGATCCCAGGCAGAAGTTAAATACCGAGGAGGGAAGAGCAATGAAATAAAAGGAACACTGGTTCTGATGATTTCCTAAAACTACCTCACCAGCCCTATTATTGACTCTTGCAAACTTCTTTTATGCAAGCAAGGCACTTTTTGTTAATTATTCTTCATTTGGATTTTTCCTCTTACATTATTATGAGAAAATCTTTTGTACTTTATAACTTTATGAGAAAATACTATGAAAAAACTTAATCAGAACATTGTGGGGGCAGGACCTGAGAATTTGCATTTGATGGGCTCCTATGGGGACTGATTATAGTTTAAGGTTGGATGATTATGAATCTGGCTTCCCTTCCCAGGCAGTGCAGTGGTAAACAATCCACTTTCCAATGCAGGAGACACAAGAGATGTGGGTTCAATCCCTAAGTCAGGAAGATCCCCTGGAGAGAAAATGGCAACCCACTCCAGTATTCTTGCCTGGAAAATTCCATGGATAGAGGAGCCTGGCGGGCTGCAGTCCGTGGGGTCGCAAAGAGTTGGACATACTAGGCAGGCACAACATATAAATATACATACATATATATACACTCCAAGAATACAGAATCAAGAAATTCGGACGTAAAAGAAAATGGCCATCTCTAGTGCTTTTTAAAAAAATATATTAATAGATGATTTTCTTTGAAACTTTATTGCTTACCAGTTCCAATATGAAATTCCTTTGGTGGTAAATATCCTGGCTGAAAGGAAATCATCAAACTGGACCAGTGCCTGTGGGTTCAAGGCTATACTGGGACTAGAATTTTGGTCTCTGACTCCTAGATCTCTGACCTCTGGACTCTGCAGATTCTCTGCAAGCTCCAAAAAGCTCTTCTTTTTCCAGCATTGCAGGTGAAAATCCCCTAGTCTAGCCACAGCGTGTGAGATGGCAGCAGTTCGGCTGCCTGGCTCTGGTTTTAATACAGGGAAGTGAAGTGTGTCCAATCAAAACAGCCAGGGGCAATCTAGGTCAACTGCCCATCCACACAGGTGACTGGAGCCACAGAAGAATCCAAGTCATTCCATGTGATATAAGTCACAGTTTGGAAGGTCAACCCTCCGTTCAGCTCACCTAAATCTTTGCCGGGATTTGGTGACTTCAGGTGAAGCATGACTCTGTCCGAGACCTTTCCAAATCTTTTCTTAAGTGACAGTGCACTGAAGAACTGGCTTCATCAGTCACCACCACAGTGGGCTGTTAACTATGGACCTCAAAGTAATGATAATATCTGAAATGTGAAAGTAGGAAGAAAACAGTATTTAAAATGCAGAGGGCTTGTACAGGTTATAAAACAACAAACAAAAGGAGAAATTGTAACCTAGCAATTAACTGTAAAAATAAAATGGTGCTTTCCAAGTAAATATACCCACCTTCCAATACTGAAATGAGGTGAAGATCAGAAGTGAGTTTAATGAAATCTGCTTTCAGGACCTGGTTCTATTTCTGTCCAGGTTGCCTTCTGATAGTGAGCTTCTACTCTTGGAAAAGAGGATATTCCACAAGTAATTTCACCTTTTTCTCTTCCCCTAACCTCACAGGACCTGGTTTTGAATGTCATTATTATATATTTTTATTTCAGTAACATACATATTCCTCTACTACGTTAGAATGCTTATTAATGCTTCTAGGCAAAATAACTGCTAGGTATTAATCTCTCAGGGGACTGGACCATATACTTGCCTGGACTTATCTTTTCATTATAGCTCCCCACCCAGGACAACACCAAGGACACTGTGTCCTTCAGTTCCATTACAGAACTGGGCCACCAAATTTAAAAAGATCAACTGCTTTAGATATTTCTGCATGTGATGAGCATGTAAGATTATTGTAAGATATGATCATTTCTGTTGGCTTTGTGTACGTGTCATATTTCCATAATGTGCCTTGGTGTCTCATGGAAATGAACCAAAGCAGACTGCATTGTGCAACTCCAGGGGAGTGGCATTCACATCATAGTCTGCGGTGCCTTATGGAGTTGCACAGTGCACAACCTAGGCAACCTTGGGTGGTGGCTCTGATTGCTAGTCATCAGACAGGCCCCTGAGGAGCTTGGGTGTGTGCTGTTGGGAGAAGATCATGTCTGCTTCAAGGGCAGTGGTGGAAGACATTAGCTAGCATGGGGCAGAGTTCAGGCTTGTGTGATTATGGGGTGAGGTTTACACCACTTGTCAAGTTTAAAAGAGGCTGGTGAAGGAAATATTAGGGGGGGGCTCTGAGTTTGGGTTTGGTTGACCTCAAACCCCAGAGGGGGCTGGGCCAGCAGAGTCCACTCACTAGCCTACAACATCTTGGAAAGTGTGTCGGCTCTCAATGGACAGGAACGGAGAGTTTGTTTTTTTAAGGTTTAATAAAAAATAATCTGGTAGCTCCTTAATGTTCAGGCACAGCTCCCTTTCTCTGCAACCTGAAAGCTTCCCAGTGAGCATGTTTCATGGGAGGGGCTCTCTTCTGCTAACAGAGTTTTCACGCCAGCACTCATCTGCAACTGTTGATCTCTTTGGAAATCCTAAATAGAGCTGCTGAATTGTTGTCATGGTTACCTGGGGCAGTTTCTGAGCCAGAATGTTCTCAAGGAAGGCAGCCCTGAGCTGGGTGTCCTGGGTTTCTGAGTAGTCAACTGACTCAAGAGAATTGTTTCCCTCTTCCTTCTCCCATGCTCTTAATTTAATTGCTACCCAGAAGTCTGATGTCTACAGAGATCATCTTAGCTTCAGCCCAGCCCAAACCCTGATTTAGCTTTAAAAGATCAGGCTGACCAACCAGCATCCTGACTATGGTGCTGGTGTGCCTCCTCCTTCTACAAAGTGACCTCTGTTCCTAGATTCACTCATGCATGCAGCTTCTGGGAAAAAGACACTAGTGAAGTAGTTCTCTATGCTTAATATGTCAATAAGGAACTGACATTTTTGAAAACCTCCTATGAGCCCAGCACTTCACTTGTATCTCATGTAATTTACTACCTTCTAGCCAGAGAGGAACTATCATTCACATTTTATTGATAAGGAACCAGGGGCTTGTAGAGGTGATTCCTGCCCAGAGCTCTACAATTAGGCAGTAGATCTGGGATTCAAATAACCAGTTTGGTTCTAAAGATAATCCTCTTTCCTTCAAGCATGGCAGCCATTTCAGCCACTAAGAATTGGCAGCCCCAAAAGACTCTCAACCATCTACTGAACACTGAACATTCATTCATTCAATAAACATATTCTGAGTCCACTCTGTGCCAAATCCTCTGATGGCCACTAGTAACACACAGATAAATCAAACAAAATCTCCGCCTGTGAAAAAAAACTGACAACCAGCAATAACTAAATGAGAAGAATCTACAAAATGCTACAGAAAGGAGAGTCAGGGAAACCATGCTGGAGGAAAGGACACCTAATTGAATCAGCTCAGTCTCAAAGTATGACCAGTTATGGGGAATAAACAGCAGAATAAGACCCAACCCCTAACACTCAAGGAACTCAAAGCAGAGTCACAAAGACTCATGTTCAGGACATAAGAAAATAAATAAATAAATAATAAATAAATAAATAAATAACTGATGAAGATCCCAAACAGGTGTTCTACAGGGAAGTATGGGAGGATTGATAAACTGAGGCAGCAGAAGTTGGGGCCATTGAGGAAAGGCTAGGGAAAGGAAGTGGAAGTCATTTCTTCTCATGAGATCTTTCTTAAAAGTCTGTGATCTCTCTCCTTTTTACTCACTACTTTTGCCATAGTCACTTGTGGATTTTCTGTGATTTCTTCATTTTTCATTTTCTACTAAAGGAAAACACTCACTACCCAACATCTTTAGAACCTTCGCTGAGAGTGGGCTGTTAATACAGGTCCTGATGGTGGTCATAGTGGTGGGTATGTACAAATATGAACAAGACAAGGAACCCTTGAGTAGCAAATGAATAACCTAAATGATGAAAGTTTGAGAGACATTAGCCCCAAACCAAATGGCAGACCTGAAAAGAGGATTCAGGAAGGATATCATTGTAATTGGTTTGTTCACTCTTTTTTTCAGCATCCATTCGCTGATGATTCCTATCTATCAATACAAGGTCCTCTCCTCAAAGAGCCCACAGGTGACCACAGGTCCAGGAGACATAACCAACCATTACAATAGAGGGTGACAAGCATGAGAAATATACTGGGCCATGGATATTCATTCAAGAGGGATTTCAGAAGACAGAACTGGTAGCTTTTGAACCGATTCCTAAAACTAAGTAAGAGTTTACCAGGTGGAGGAGAGAGGAAACGGAAGGTAAAAAGGAACTGAGATTATATTTGGAGGAGCTTGGTGTGGGGCGTTTGGAGGAGATGAGATGTTAAGATATACTGCCCCCAGAGTGCAAAACCCTTGAATATCAGGATAAAAAGTTTTGTCTTTTTCAAGGAGGTAGTGGGCAGTCGTAGAGAGAGCAGAACAGGTGAGGATCCTGGTTAAGATTCTTCGTTTTGGAAATGTTCCCCTAATAAGCGTGTAGGGTCCATTAGAGCGGATGGGAATAAGGAGGGCTCGGCCACGGACGCCTAAAGCAGCTGTATCTCTGTGCCAGAAACACTGCACCGGACGGGAGCCTAAACCAAGCAGGAGGAGTGGGGGTGGGGGGGATGGAAGGTGAAGGGAGAGTCCCGTTTAAGATCCACTTTCAGGACAAGGACAGACGCAATTCTAGGCACCTTACAGCAGCTGGTAAAACCCGCCTCCTCTTCCAGATCCCTCTGGGGCGGAGCTCGAGCCAAAGCACGAGATGCCTGGGGAACCACGTTTACTCTGGGCAGTCCTCTCGTTCATCCGCGGTTTCATGGGTAGCCACTCCGATCTCCTACTCCTGGGCTCTTTTCCACAGTGTTAGGGCAATCCATTCTCTTCCGCGCGTCCCGGTACGCTCCTCCTGCAGAGCGCGGTTAAGCGAAATAAACAGCGCAGTAGTCCTTTGCCCACACTAAAGATGGCGACTCGCTGGGCTCCCACCGGGTAGTAGAGCGAGTTCCAGGCTCCAGGCCTCACTGGGCGAGGCGCAGACGGAAGGGGCGTCTCTCGACGTAACTTTTCGACCTTCCTGGGAGGGCACCCGGGTTATGGGCGTGGCCTTATCTGAATTCTAGCAGCTTATTGGCCTTTAGGCAGGTGGGCGGGGTGTCTACCCTAACCCACCCCTCCCTTTTCGAACCGGAAGTGTCTCTAGGTCTTTCCAGCTGGTTGTCATTTCACTCGGCTAGGTCCTGAGGAGAAGGACTCAGCCGCGGCTGCTGGACCCGGGCACCGGGAGGCGGCGGCGGCGGCGGCGGCAGCGGCAGCAGCAGCGGCGGCGACAGCAGAAGAGGAAGAGGGGGAAGAAGGAGAGAAGAAGAAGAGCCAGGCGGAGTTCGCAACTACGACAGTGGGGACTGCGGGACCGGGGTAAAGCAGCGGCGACGACGACGGCCCAGCAACCGTGAGGAGAAACAAAAGCCTTCTAAATTATAGTTTTTTAAAAAATCTGGGGGCAAAAAGAGAGGGAGCAAAGGGGGGAGGCCCTTCTCTTTTAGAACAACTAAGCTAGTGGGGTTTTCTTTTTTTCCCTCCCCCCCCCCCCGCACCCCCTCCCCCCTCCCCCCCGCGGAGAATCGAACTGAGAGAACTGAACAAACCGCCCCTGGGTCCCATGAGGGAAAAAAACCCCGGAGCCGCAGAGAGGGGAAGAGGCCGAAACCGCAGGACCTTCCAGGTCGCCCCCTTGGTCCCCGCACCCCCGGGCCGCCAGCTCGTCCTCGTCGAGTCTCCCTAATCCATCCTGATCGCGACACCCCCACGAGGGAGAAACGGGTGTGTTTCCAAACCATTTCATGGGGGAGAGGAGGCCAGGGGGAGCCCAGGAACAGCGACCGCAGCAAGATCTGCACCCAGAGCTTCAGGAACAGCCCCAGAGGCCAAAACTGCACCCCGTGAAAGAGCAGAAACAGGACCAGGAAGAGCAGAAACCTCCCTGCAGTCATCTTTCCATTAGTCAATGCTGATTTCCTCTCCCGCAACCAGGAATTTGCCCCCTATCCCAGATAACCTAATATAATCTATATATATAAATATATAATATATAATGTTCTTAAATTATTCCTGATTTTTTTTAACCAAGCTGCCAAGAAAAGAACCTATTCTCCTCTTAGCCCTATTCTAATTTTTATGTGAGTGAATCTAAACTGCTGAAGAAGACCATATGTGATTGTTAAATTATATATATATATATTTTTACTCCTCGCAATGCTTATTCTTCTACATCCATAGATGCTTGAGAAGCTGTGTTTTTGTCATTCATGTACGTTTTCCTTTGGAAAAAGAAAGCGCCTATTTTACTAACCAAAGACTTGATTTTTACCCTCTTTGTTTTTATTCCCTCCTAGAAATAAGCCTAGTTGAATTCATGTCAGTGTTTTAAGATTTTTTTTTTTAGTTTTTTTTTTTTTTTCTTTCAGAGACCAGAATTCCAAATCTGAACTATTTAGGGTGATAAGCTGCATCTTTGAGCTAGCTAAAATAAGACGTTTCAAACAAGCAACTTACATTTGGAGTAGAGGATACAAAGGCTTGAGATACCAGGTTGTTGTTTTTTATCTTAAGATTCTGAGCCTAAAAATAATAAATGGGGGATTACGGGTTTGGAGTGCTAGTGCAAAGCAATACTGGGAATAAATCTGCTTTTCCAGTCAGATTCCATCCACATCTGCAGCCTCCACACCATCACCAAAATGCCACCCCCAGCCCTGCTGCTTTTATAAATAATAACACAGCTGCCAATGGCAGCAGTGCCGGGTCAGCTTGGCTGTTTCCTGCTCCGGCTACCCATAACATTCAGGATGAGATCTTGGGATCAGAAAAAGCAAAAAGTCAGCAACAGGAACCGCAAGACCCTTTGGAAAAGCAGCAGCTCTCACCCAGTCCAGGTCAGGAAGCTGGAATACTGCCTGAAACTGAGAAGGCTAAACCTGAAGAAAATCAAGGGGACAATTCTTCAGAAAATGGCAACGGGAAGGAGAAAATAAGAATCGAATCACCAGTGTTGACAGGGTTTGATTATCAAGAAGCCACGGGGCTAGGTACTTCGACCCAACCCTTGACATCAAGCGCATCGTCTCTCACTGGTTTCAGTAACTGGTCAGCAGCGATAGCGCCTTCCTCCTCTACAATCATCAATGAAGATGCAAGTTTCTTTCACCAGGGAGGGGTCCCAGCTGCTTCGGCTAATAACGGTGCTCTGTTGTTTCAAAATTTCCCCCATCATGTCAGCCCTGGCTTCGGAGGCAGCTTCTCTCCTCAAATTGGGCCTCTCTCACAGCACCACCCTCATCACCCTCATTTCCAGCATCATCACAGCCAGCATCAGCAGCAAAGGAGGTCTCCTGCCAGTCCCCATCCCCCACCTTTCACACATAGAAATGCTGCTTTTAACCAGCTGCCTCATTTGGCGAATAATCTTAGCAAGCCCCCTTCTCCGTGGAGCAGTTACCAGAGTCCCTCTCCTACACCGTCTTCTTCCTGGAGCCCAGGAGGTGGTGGATATGGTGGCTGGGGAGGGTCCCAAGGCCGGGATCACCGTAGAGGGCTGAACGGAGGAATAACGCCCCTGAACTCCATCTCGCCTTTGAAGAAGAATTTTGCAAGCAATCATATTCAGCTCCAGAAGTATGCTCGCCCCAGCTCTGCCTTTGCTCCTAAATCCTGGATGGAAGATAGCTTGAACAGGGCTGACAACATTTTTCCTTTTCCGGTAAGATTATGTTCCATTAATAGATTAAGGTGAAATAAGGAAACGGCATGGTGTAATATCTATGTAACTAAGAGAGTTTGAATTGTCTGTATTCATATCAGAGCTCTTCTTAGAAAAAGAGTTCATTGTCAGACATTATTTTGGCAGGAGAGCAGTGTAATTTGGAACAAAATATTCAACTGTTCTTTTTTTGTAGTTTTCTAATTGTTATCTTTCCATAGATAACCATATAAATTAGCATAATTGTGAATACCAGGTAGTTAGTGATGTCATGATTATTAACTGCAGTACCTTTCTAGCCTGACAAGAAAATCATGGTAGGTTTTTTCCTACTTATTTAAGTGAGAATAAATAATGTAGATATAAATATATTTCATTATGGAAACTGATTAGCATTTTCTGCCCATATGCATAACTATATACCCTCCCAAATTTATTTTTCACCACTGTAAGGTAGTGATTCGCTGAAAACCAACTACTGAAATACAGTTTTCTTTCTGGTCATATTTTAAACCCCAAACCTCTCTGAACCATGCAGTCTGAACAGTTTGCATTCATCAATTTGGAAATTCCTATTAAACATTTTTTTTGCAAATTCTGGCTTGCCTTGTGTTAGTAAGGACTGCTAGAGAAATGATGTAAATATTTTCTTGACCCCCAATTATTTTTGAATACTATGAAACTGTTGGTCTCTTTTATGATGCCTTTTCACCCATTTGTTTATTTCCCAGTGTTAACACTAGGGGTGTAGATAATTAAACCATTCCTAAAAATAGGTCCAGACAAAGATTACTTGTCTTTTTTGCCACCAGTGTATTCTTATTCTCCAAGAGTCACATTGTTTGATGTTTTTGAATTAATGAGCAGTCAGTCTAGTTGATAGATATAATATAAAGGGAATTTCAGAGTTAATTGAGCATCAGATGCCCTACTAAATTTGTTTTCTTTGGGGGTATGATCATTTATAAGTGTTTAGGAAATTTATATGAATCAGTCCTCACAATGAACCCCACAAGGAAAGTTCTATTATTACCCCCATTTTAGAGATGAGAAAATCGAGCATCAGCAAGATATAATAACTTGCCAAAAAGCACACAGCTGATGTACTAGGCTAAAAAGCAAGGATTAAAACATACTGTGCTATATCTTAAAAGTTATTTTAGAGATCTTTCTGCAAAGGCTAAAACAGATTTCAAAATAGTTGTACTGTATCCAGACATGATGTCAGCACAAGTGGAGTTATCTGTTTTAATTAATAATTTGCTCAGAGGGAGGGAAATTTGCTAAGAGAACTCTGTGTCATTCCCAGGAATTAACTATCCATTCTCTAAGGATTCAGGTATAATAGTTAGGATGTATCAAAATATTTGGTGAAACCTGTTTTTAAATTTTTTTTTTAGTATTTTTTTTGCCCAGGTTGATAAAAGATGTTGGCTTTTGTTTTTAGAAAAGGTTTTCACTCAAACTGAAGAGAGCAATTTTCATGCTCTAGTGATCAGGTAAAAGGCTGTTTAATACATTGGCAATTCCATGAAGTCTGTTTTTAAAAAGTTGGTTTTGATAGTCCTTTGAACATAAATTTAAGGGAAGTTTAATGCAAAGGTAACTTTTGCAAATTATTCATATATTCCAAATTAAAAATCCAAGATGGCATTCTCAACATTTTAACTGGGTTAAGCTCACAATTGAAAATACTTTTCTTTTTTATTTTGCTACTAATCAAGTGACAGAATGGATTTGTGTGACTGCATAGTTTGTTTTCCATTCTCAGTTTACTGACTTTTGATAAAGATTTGCTTTGGGAAATTAATTTCAAAAAGTGACTAAATTATACATATATACACATTATTAATATTTTTATGGGGCTGATGAGATGTGTTTAACATGTGAGATTTTTTCAGTCAGATGATTTCTTAAGAGATTAGCTGATGTATGAAATAATAATGTAGTAGACTAAGATTGATACTAAAAGATATTGTTAGAAACTAGCTCTTCCCTTAGAATTGTCTGTTATGCTGAGGGTGGGAAAAACGATGAGTCAATATACCTGGTTCAAATATGGTAGGATTAGGAACTAAGTTGTTGATTTCTGTATACCATTCCCACCATTTTTAGGAGAATGTGTGTATTTCTGTGTGTGAGAGAAGAGAAGAGAGAGAGAGGTTGGGAGTTGGGGAGCTGAGAGAAGGGTGATTTGAAAGTCACAATAAATATAAGTGATCTGAAAAAATTCTTTATGAAAAAATTCCTAATTGAGTTTTGAAAATATAAGAAATTAGTAAACTGAGTACTTTGGTGCTTACTTGTGTGTGTGTGTGTGTGTGTGTGTTTAAAGAATTATTCTTTAGAAAAGATTTTTGGCTAAAAAAAATGCCATTTTGAGTTGGTATGAATTACTTTGTTAAATTTGATATGAAAATATTTGAAGGAACATTTCTTTGACTGGGAGCTCAGACACCTAGTTTGTGGTCTTCGCCCTGTCAAAGTCATAGCATCTGGGGGCCTCAGTTGCTTCATAAAATTGGCATGGGGGGTGACCTAGGTGATTTCTAAGTTCCTTTTGATCCTAAAGCAAGCTACTGTGAAATTTAAATTGCTGCACTCGCAGTCCATACTTTTTTCTAAACACTGCTATCTTATTTAACTTTATTAACTTAAACTATTAATTTTAGGAAAGATGTTTTAGACATTAGTAGTTCAATTTCAATCGCTATTAAAAAGAATTCCTTAGTTGTTACAGAGAGATCTTAAAATTTACTACAGAAATTACAGGATAGAATTTACATGGTTATATTATAATATTGGTATTCAAAGTCTAGCATGGAATTATTATATTAAAAGGAAATAATTTACCTGAAATGTAACTAATACTGGGCAATGTTTATTTTATTTTGAAATGAATCAGAATGGTTTTTACATTTGTTTAACACAGGTTTGGCCACATACAGTGAATTAAAATTCATTATGACATTTTAAATTAATTTTTTTTGGCCAGTCTTAATCTTCTCTTTTGTCCATGTTTATGGAACCAGGAACAAAGATTGAAAATATTGAATTATCTTCTAAATAAGTGATATGACAGGCATTATATCTTAGCATTTTCTTTGTATTAGTATATGTGCTGCCGAAGCGAGTTAAAGTTCTCATTATGTGAATTCAGATCACATGCCTCAAATCCAGTTTTCAGATAACTAATGTATATTTAATAATTGCCTGCTTATGATAATCTGTTTTCACATGTATTAATTCATTTCACTCAATCCCATGAAGTAAACATTATTGTTATTATTACTATTCACACGTGAGATTAGGCTTTTAACCGTTATACTACAGTATCTATTCACATAGATGCAGATGAGGAGTTGGGGGTGGGAGTAAGAAATGCCTGCCAGAAGCATGTAGGTAAGAAGAAAATTTTTACAGTGAATAATTGATACCTGATGTTCAAAAGCTAATTATAAAGTTTTGAAAGTGGAAAGTAGTAGAATATATTTGTCAACTTCAAAATATTAAACTTAGATAATAGCTCTCAAATGAGTATTTTTTTGGTTTTAGTACATGCTAGATATCAGACACTGAGCTAGGTGCTTTCATATTTGTTATCTCACTTCCTATATAGGATTTTTCAACCCTATGAGGTTTAGTTTTATTGTCTTAATTTCAAAATGAAGAAACAAGGTCCATATCTTGTGACTAAAGGCATGATTTGACCCTTACTTCAAGAGGAAAAGAATCCTACCTGTCCTGCCGAACACATCCTGGAATCCTGATGTGCAAACCAAATAATGTATTGGGCACCTGCCAATAATTATATTTGAATATAGCACGTTTTTGGAGGGGTGCCTAGATCTTCTGTCCTTACAGGAAGTAAATGAAAATTGTGTGCTATAGATTCTAGTATTCTGTTATATTTAGCTCAGTTATGCCCGCATCTCTATTAGCTAAGAACCAAGAAGTAGGCCAAAAAAGAAAAAGAAAACAAAAAGAAAGAGGGGAGACAAAATCTGTCACAAAGATGGTCTTAAAACTGGGTTGTTAGGGAGACATTTTAGGATTTAGAGTCCACTTGCTTTGGTCACCATGGATTTGTTAAGTTGTCTTAACCAGGCAAAATAATTCATGTCACTTTAATAACTCTCCTTGTGTTGTCAATTTATTGATCTACAAAATTCTACATGGCATCTTATATTTGAAAACAGAAAGTTACTGCATTGCTTTATGTTCAAAAGTCATAGTGAATTATTAAAATTATCTAAAGTGCAACTTTATTACATTTTTTTTCCATGTAGTCCCAAGAGAGATCTTTGCATAGGAAACATTTTCTTTGACTTATTATATTTATTTATATTAGAAGAGGGGAAACTCATTATTTTTAAATGTAAAGCATGGGTTAGATGGTTCTGGCTCCAGCAGAATTGATATATTGGGAAAACTTTGGGAAAAATCTACCAGATACAATTTTACTCCTTTTTGTAGAAAGCCTTTTAACTAGGTTTAATTGCTTTTATGATGAAATCAAAACTTGGGCGGGGTAGTTTTGAAAATTTTTATTTTCTGTTGTGTCTTCAGAAAAGCCGTGGAATATGATCAACACACTGTTCAACATCTTTCAGGAAATGCCTGTTTATTGCAAGCCTAGTGAATGTGGTTGTGTTGCTAGTTACAGTTGGAAAGATGCTGTTAGTTTATGAGTTTATGCTTTTGAGAATAGTTTTTGTTGGTATTCATAAGAAAGAAATGGAAAAGTAGGCTTAAAGTTAACATATGCCTGTTTTGAATTTTGCAGTCTAAATTTATTTTCCGTATGACTTTTCTCTCTCTTGCTATAAGGAAAATAAGCTTGAAGTACCATTATCACATTTTTTTCAGCACTACGTTGTACTTTAGTTTTTGGTCCCAACATAGATAGTATATATAATGCATTTCTCAGGGAGCTTGTAACATGAGCATTCATTTTAACTTTTCCTGACAGAAGTCATTTTATGTTGTTCAGAGAAAATTGTTCTTGCAGAAATTAAAGTGTATTTTTGCCATGATACATTTATAGTAATGTATAATTTTTTAGAAGGAGTTTATAATATTATAATACTTTATAAAGTTAGAAAGAGTTCCACTTTCAAGTTTTTAGGAAATTCTTAGTATATGGAAATATATAGGTATAGATCCTATTTTTAATCAGTTTCTAATTACTGAGAAAGGCCGTCATGTGAGGCCAAAAATACAGTATACTCAAGCACAGGTCCTGAATCCAAACAGACTTAAATTTGACTCTGATCTCTATTTAGCTTGACCTTGAGCAAGTCACTTAAATTTGGGAAAACAGTACCTGATCAAGATATTAGTACCTATAAGTGAAGGGTTATTGTGAGGTACTTTATGTGGCCATATTAAGTAGCTTAGATTTTTTTTGTTTAATTTAAAATAAAATTAAAATTTCTAATATTGAGTACAATCTTGAAATTAATTAGAAAAAGCTTCAGTATCTATGACAGATTTTTGAGCAGTTCTTAGTATTGTATCTTATCATACATTCTACACTTCTCAGAATACGTCTTTTTTTTTCTTTTTCTTTTGGCCATGCCACCTGGCATGCAA
Source organism: Dama dama (assembly GCF_033118175.1). Lineage (NCBI taxonomy): Eukaryota > Metazoa > Chordata > Mammalia > Artiodactyla > Cervidae > Dama > Dama dama. Next base: position 14,114,009 of record NC_083705.1, read on the forward strand.
GAACTTCATTCCCTGAACAGGGATCAAACCATGCCTCCTACAATGGAAGGGAAGAATCCTAACTACTGAACTGTCAGGAAATTTCATCAGAATACTCCTTTAAATAAGCTAGATGCAACCCAGGGCAGATAAAACATTTAGCAGAATTGTCAGTTTCTTTGAAGAGTTTAAAATTGTTTATGTACTTAAACTTTTGTTAGCAATAGCAGTCTGCATCTTTCAGTAGTCTAAAAGATTTTGCCTATTTTTAAGAAATTTACAACATTTGATTGTTTTTGTATACATTAAAGGAGACTGTACTTTGATGGGGTTGGTTAAAAGACAGGAAAGGCACCATAGATTTAAATTGGATATGTTTTAACTTTTATCCTGAAATTAAGTTTTTTTAATATATATTTTAATTAATTTGTATGATGGGCTTCCCTGGTGGCTCAGCTGGTGAAGAATCCACCTGTGATGCAGGAGACCTGGGTTTGATCCCTGGATTGGGAAAATATCCTGGAGGAGGGGAAGACTACCCACTCCAGTATTCTGGCCTGGAGTATTTCATGGAGTGTATAGCCTGTGGGGTCACAAAATGTCAGATGTAACTGAGCAAATATAACACATTTATTGAGAACTTGCTATGTTATGAGCTAGGCACAGGACTGGATATCTCATAAAAATGGTTTCGATTTGATTTGTAATTATTTCTGATCTGTTCTAATCTTCTAATGATACTAAACCTGATTTTTTTCTCATTATAAAAATATTAACAACTAGCCCAATAGTTATATATATTTCATCTTAATCCATGGGTTGTTTAAACTCTAAGGAAAACTAACAGGTTAAGCTTTAGGTATAGCAGAAACAATGTATAAAGGGCATTTTAAAATATTTTATTAATGGTTACATTTATAAATATACACTTATACACATGTGCTTTTTTAAAATTCTGTGACAAAATGGTACCACAAAAGGCAAACTTTAACCTGTGAGTCACAGAATTCAGGTCTCATTATATGTCAAGGACCACTCACAGGTCCTCTCTCATGTTTGTAAACTGAATTTTTAAAGTGTAAAGTCTTAAGCTAAACACTTATTTTTCCTATTGTAGGATATTTAGATTGGGCAGTTACTGTTTGCTGAATAGTTGCCAGGTATATCCCAACCAGGCTTTCCTGGTGGCTCAGTTGGTAAAGAAAGCACCTGCGATGCAGAAGACATAGATTTGACCCCTGGGGCGGGAAGATCCGCTGGAGAAGGGAAGCGCAACCCACTCCAATATTCTTGCCTGGAGAATCCCATGGACAGAGAGAAACCTGGTGGGCTACAGTCCGTGGGGTCACAAAGAGTCGGACATGACTGAATCACACACACACACACACACACACACACACACACATATCCCAATCATTGTTTTCTTGCAGATCTATAATGAGTTATAGTTAATCCCTCAGTATTATACGTTTTAAAGCCATGTTTGTATTTACATATTATGCAGCATGTGCTGTGCTGTGCTCTGCTTAGTCGCTCTGTCGTGTCCAACTCTTGTGACCCCATGGACTGTCGCCTGCCAGGCTCCTCTGTCCATGGGAATTCTCCAGACAACAATACTGGAATGGGTTGCCATGCCCTCCTCAAGGGGATCTTCCCAGCCCAGGGATTGAACCCAGGTCTCCCGCAATGCAGGTGGATCCTTTACTGTCTGAGCCACCAGGGAAGCCCCATTATACAACATATTTTTAGTAATAGTTCTTGCAGGTGTTTTTGAGGAATGCATCTGGTGCTGGTCAGTAAAACAGTTGCTGTAGCCTTACTGTCTATAAGAACCTTAAAAAGAACCAAACAAAGTTGATGTAAGAACATTGCTACTCAGAAAAAGCTATTAATTATTGTATGGAATTCAGATCTGAGTTTCAGCTATGGCTCTGCCACTTGCTAGCTCTGTGACGTAAGGTAAGCTACTCAGCTTTCCTGAGCCTTCATTTTCTCATTTCTTTTGTCTTGTGTTTTTTTGAAATAAGATGAAGTATTTCTAATATTTGGCTTCCAAAAGATTCTGTTGGTATAAGAGAGAAGGTCATCAACTAGAAATACTAATTCAAAATTTGGAAATCACACAGATTATTAAAATGTGAAAACTGTTGTTTAACTGTTGTGTGGTAATTCGCGCTTAACTTTAAAGAAGAATTTTATAAGCTGAACTATAATTTTGTTTATTAAACTCAGTGCACTAGGGAATCGGCCCAGATGATGCTCTCATTTTCTTGAACACTGCTGGAAAATTTAGTGACCAACTGGCTTTTTTGTTTGCTTCCTCTTTGGGTAAAGTCTCTCCCCCCATCCCCAAGTCTTTTAAATTTCTTATTATGGAAAAATTTAAACATATTCAATAATAGAATATATAGCAAAATCCCATGTACATGTCTCCTGGCTTCCAACAATGATCAGCTCCTTGACAGTCCTCTTTGATCTATCTTCCTAACCCTCTCTTCCTGCTTTCATGTTATTTTGAAGCATTTCCTAGGTACTGTATCATTTCATCTGTAAATGGTTTAGTATGTGTTTCTAAAAGATAGTCTTTTTTTCCCCTCTTAAAAACACACAAAGATATCTTCTAGTTGTTTTTTTAAAAAAAGACAGTGAGAAACTGAGGCAAGGCCCATATTTTTGTTGTACCTGCTCAGCCTGTTTTACTGCTCAACCTGATGCTAATCTCTAAAAAAGCCACTATTGGCCACATCTCCCTTCTCAGACAAGAAGGGTGCTGGTGGTCACATGTCTGTCAAAGAAAAGGGAGAGAGATCCAACAAAACATTAGAATATCAGCTGATGACCAGGTATCTGGGGGAGGGGATTGTTCAGTTTTCTCTCCGCCTTCTCAGCTTTCTCCTGGGTTTATATTTCTGTGAATTTGTGAGAAGGCTCTCCAAAAGGAGAGAGAACAGGACAGGACTCAGAGCTTTTTGGCTGTATTTTTGTTTGTTTGTTTTTGTTTTTAAGGGGAATTTAAAGGTTTGGGATCTTTTGCAGACCTTTGGACTGCATCACACTTTTTCATCTCTTGTTTTTCAACCCGCAAATGTTTTATGCTTTCTATGGACCATATGGTGGGAGTACATGACCAAGGTAGACACACTCTCCTCCTTATGAACTGAACTGTCGGTGACCTCTTGCTTTGTGCCTGAATATTGAGAAGTGCCTTCTGCTGAGGAGACATTGGAGAGCTAAGGATGTGAGGGTGGTAGCTGTGAGAGCCCAGAGGCTGCCAGTGGGCACAGGCTGCCTTTTGACGTTATGGTCAAGGCTCATGGAAGAGAAGAAATGCTATGGATTGTATGGGGTACAGGATACAAGCCTCAGTTTAGGAATGAAGATTGTGTATTTGGGTGACCATTCTCTCTGATGACTCCGGACCCTGATCACACCCAGCAGATATGTAGCAGAGGAATGCTGACTGCCAGTAAGCAGCCAAAGACAGAGGTAGGCCTGAGTTTTAGTAGAACTTACTCACTATCCTGAATTAATGATCTCTTGCCCCGAATAGTGTATCAGGTAGGAAAGATCTTTTCCCCCCTTTTTTGTTTCCCTCTGAAAATGAGCTATAGGAAGTAGCACGGAACAGCTGAATTATCCAGATACAAACAATACCTAATTTAATATGTTGGTTTGGGGCTCTTCTGCCATCGCACTGGAGAGGGAATGTTTGCTGAGTGGATCTCCTAACTGGTGGGTATTGTGCATGATCTATCATGGACTTCATTTCATTTCTCCTCAGCCCAGTTTTATAAGGGAGATACGTGAAATAAGGGAGATCCTAATTTCACTGATGAAATCAAGGTTCAGAGATGATATGGTGTCAAGACCACTTGTCTAGTAAGTGGTGATTTAAACACAAGTCTTAGAATAGATTTTAGTTATTTTCCTCTGCCAGGTAAAGTGGAAATGAATCTATGGTTAACAAGAAGAAGGGGTCTATTGATTTAGGAACTGACTAATCAAGTCTAGAATGCCAAGTTGTTTTTTTAATATGGTCAAGTGGTGACAAGAAATATTTATCACTCTAAGGATTTCTAATACTGAACATGAATGTGGTTTATTTAGTGAAGGTGGAATAAAAGCAAATTTTCTCAAAGGCTTTCTGGAGAGATCTGGTTCATCAGTTCACATGGGAGAAAATCGAGCTATTGATCCAATCAGGGTAATATACTAAATACATTGATCTGTTTTGTTATAGTTTATTATTCTATTAGGAAGCACTTGGTAGCCTAAGATCTGTAAGACTGTTTGCCTCATTATAAAGTGGTCATAATGAGAAAACACTGACTGAAGAGGGACCCTGCTAAGAAATGTGAGATGCTAGTAACTGTGGTTTTTCCTACTTAAGATAATTACTTCTTTCACTTTAACCTCTGACACTTGTTCTCTGTATTCAGACCCTGTATACAGTGAAGGATTTCATACCTTGCCGGTGTTGAGAGATTGAAATTTCTAGGTTGTGACAAAGTTCATTTAATAACAGACCACTTTTCTGAGCTTCTGCTATGAAGTAGACTCCACCACTTAACTTGGTGACTTTGAGTGCAAGTACTTAACTTCTCATAGCTTCATGAGAAGCCTAAAATGGGGGCAATAATTGTACCCACTTTACATGATGGTCATGAGGAACTAATGCACAGAAATCGTGCATCTTTTATTTGAGACACAGCACAGAGCCAGAAGGGACGTTCGCCATTTCAGTAATGATGGCGGCAGTGATGAGGGGCTTACCATGGGCTGCACAGGTGCTGCAGTCTGTGGCTTTGCGGATGAGTGGAGCTCACAGTCCAGGGAAGGAGGGAGTGGGTAGCCATCACAGAACTTGCTCATAAATATGGGCTGTCAGTGTGCTTGGCGGATATGGGAAAAGGGGACTTGTGCTTGCATAGGGATGGGAGGGTCATCTGAAAGTGGAATCTTGAAAGTTGACTATATTGTCAGCTTTTGATGTCTGTGGCCTTAAATATTTAATCCAAGGCAATATTTATGTTTTGGCAAATTTTGGATTAAAACTGTCATAGTTACCTTTGATTAATTATGGGTTCTGCTGGCATCTCAAATTTCGTATTTATTTTGGCAACTGTTATACTGGCACAGACTTTGCCTTTCAGACCAAAATGTTTTTCTTTCCCTTCTTCACCAAGGAGAAACTTCCAGAGTAAGCCAGAGAGAGAAAGTTCCAAGAGCTAGTATAGATACATAGCAATCTGAGAATGATGCTCACAGTCATGTATGTCTTTATAGGAAGACAGTGAGTAAAGGGTATAGCTGAATTTTGGCTTTGATTCTTAAGAATGTCAGTTCAATTCAGTTTAGTTGCTCAGTCGTGTCCAACTCTTTGCAACCCGATGGACTGCAGCACTCCAGGCCTCCCTATCCATTGCCAACTCCTGGAGTTTACTCAAACTCATGTCCATTGAGTTGGTGATGCCATCCAACCATCTCATCCTCTGTTGTCCCCTTCTCCTCTTGCCTTTAGTCTTTCTCAGCATCAGGGTCTTTTCCAATGAGTCAGTTCTTTGAATCAGGTGGCCAGAGCATTGGAGTTTCAGCTTCAGCATCAGTCCTTTCAATGAATATTCAGGATTAATTTCCTTTAGGATGGACTGGTTGGATCTCCTTGCAGTCCAAGGGACTCTTGTGCTTTAGTCAGGTCTACTAATGCTAAAACATACTAACTCAAGTATGACAAGACAAGAACCAGTAATGGAGTGGTTATAGTGGTGGTTCTGTTGAAACTGAACTTAATTGTAAAAAAAAAAAATTGCATCTTAGAGCTTGGAAGAGAGGACTTTGTTTTTGGTTTTGAGAGCAAAAGCTTTCTCTTCATAAGGAAACTGTAAAATAGTTGATATTTAAGCTGGACTGCATCATAATTGTTAAACAGGGTGTAAGCTATAAATCACATTCTGAAGTATCTAATGAAATTAACCTGTGGAATGGACTTGCTTAACTCAGTGGTTCTCAAAGTGTGGTCCCCATCTTCACTTGGAAATTTAGTAGAAATGTGAATTCTTGGACCTACTGAGACCTACTGAATGGAAAACTTTAGGTGTTGACCCTGTAGGCTGTTTCAATAGGACCTCCAAATGATTCTGATATTCTCTTAAGTATGAGTAACACTGGCTTTTATTATTCATCTGGATATATTTTTTAAAGTCTATGAAATTGTAATTTTGGTTTGTGGCATAATTGTAATCAGGTTGTTCCTCCTGGTAGTAATGGACCTACAGATTCATGTGCTTCTTGTGGCTACTTCTGGGATGTTACAAAAAGCCGTGTCATCAGTTACTTGCTGATGTAAATCTTCCTATTTGGCTGTGGCAGTCAGAATTATTCAGGTGTATATTAAAAGGACAGGTCTTGCTCTTTGAAATGCTAATTTGTTTTGCCAGAAGGTTATTTTTATCAACTTTGATTTTCATAGTGGCTTTTGTGGTTTTTCCTTTAGAAATTGCCCTGTGAAGTGGAGATGACATAAACTGAAACCAACCAGTTACTGATGCAACTCAATATATTAAATACAACAATTGAGGTTACCAAAAAAAAAGAAAAAAATCATCTCCGCATTGTAATCAAGTTTGCTGAGCCTTGAAAATAATTGGTGGTCTTTTGTTTTCATTCGTGGTTGTTAAGCTCACGTTTCTGAAGTCAGGCTGGTGGTTCATTCTGCATTCTGTGCTTAACCTGACATTGATAAAGTTACTTAATCATGCTAAGCTACGCCTTCATCTGTGAAATGGGATAATAACTGAACACTTTTTATATAGAATTTTGTGAGGACTAAATGAGATTATGCATGTAAAGCATTAGATCTTGATAAATGTTATCTACTGATATTACTACCACTACTACCATAGCTGCTCCTGTGGTTGGCTCTAGTTAACCTAGAGATGCATGTTCAGTTCAGTTCAGTTCAGTTCAGTTGCTCAGTCATGTCTCACTCTTTGCGACCCCATGAATTGCAGCACGCCGGGCCTCCCTGTCCATCACCAACTCCCGGAGTTTACTCAAACCCATGCCCATCGAGTCGGTGGTGCCATCCAGCCATCTCATCCTCTGTCATCCCCTTCTCCTCCTGCACCTAATCCCTCCCAACATCAGGGTCTTTTCCAATGAGTCAACTCTTCGCATGAGGTGGCCAAAGTATTGAAGTTTCAGCTTCAACATCAGTCCTTCCAAGGAACACCCAGGACTGATCTCCTTTAGGATGGACTGGTTGGATCTCCTTGCAGTCCAAGGGACTCTCAAGAGTCTTCTCCAACACCACAGTTCAAAAGCATCAGAGATGCATGTTAGGTCTCTTAAAATTGTGGAGACATCAATGTGTCATCTCAACAGGAAGAAGGAAGATAAGCCTTCTCTATCTCTTATGTTTTTAGTATCTCTAGTTTTGTATTATCCTATATTTCCTATATACATTTTGTTCTTTTTTTTTGTTTTTCATTTATTGAGTCATGCTTGAGTGCCTCTTATTTGCTAGGTACTAGGCAGCATGTTCCTCACCCCAGGACCCTTAAGGCAGGCAGAGTGTCTCATTTATTCTAATATGTATCTTAATTAGTGTGGTCTTTTGACTGCCATGACCATTATTTTACCCAAAGTAGCACCACCTACTTTGGAGTGAAACTTGGGTTCTTGAATCCAGACTAAGCTGCTGAACTAAGCAGTAATCTACCTGTGCAATAAACTGTGTTTTTCCCTGGTCTTAGTTTGTATCATTAGGTTGAGAATTGTTGTTTAATTGCTCAGTTGTGTCCGACTCTTTTGTGACCCCATAGATTGTAGCCCCCCAGACTCCTGTCCGTGGGATTCTCCAGGCAAGAATACTGAAGTGGGTTGCCATTTCCTTCTCCAAAATTGAGAATAATACAATCTAAATTATAAGGAGGTTTGAAGATTACTAATGACAGTATTTAAAAACTACCTAGAATATTGTCAGATACTTAGTAGATTCTCAATAAAGAATAGATCTGCTTTTGTCTGTGGGCTGCCAAGATAAACTGGCAGTGGCAGGTTGAAGCAAGTAGAGTCATCAGTGTTTTTGTTTTATTTTGAGCTTTTATTGGAAATCAGAACATTCCCCCTTCAATAAATTGTGGTATTTTTTCTTTTTTGATAAAGCTTGTTATTTTGCATTATGTATAGCATAATGAAAACATAGTGATTGTCCTTTTAAGACTTAATAAGAGTTCATTTTCTTATTAATCAATAAAATTAATTAACTCCCACCTTTTTATGGGCAAGAAGTTATAAACTTTCATCAGTCATCCTCATTCACATCTTTGATTCCTGCCAAACTCATTATAATTTAAACTGCAAATCTTGAAAGAGCACAGACTATTTTAGGATATGGGAAAGCTAAAATACAAATGTATTTTGTTGCTGGGAAAGGAACCTTAGAGGTTTAATTAGACTCTTTCCTGTTTCAGATCAGGAATGAGGTCTAGAGGATGAAAGTGCCCAAGCTCACATGACATGTCACACTTCCTAGTGTCTAATGTTCCACGGATTTAGGCCGATGTCCATATTTTGGTCACCATCTCAAGTTAAATTAAGAAGATTCTATTCTATTAGAAGAAATTTTCTTCTATTCTAATAGAAGAAAATTCTATTACTTAACAATTTCTATTTTATAGTTAGTTTACTTTCTGGGAAATGAATTTTAGAAAGTAAATAAATGGTTATGACGTTTGGCTCAATTAGCAAACCAAAAAGGCAAAATCGAAGGATGAAACGTAGAAATCAGAACATTCTTGATTTGACACTCTGGTTTTTGGGCAGAAAAACCAGCATTGTCTGTCTGTTCTTATTTCTTGGGTTTATTTGTGTCTGTCCCCCTCCATCTACTTCTTAATGGCACAGATGTTTATACTTTAGTCCTTTTGGTAAAATTGGGTATTTAAAATAGAAAAAAATCAGTGAGAGAGTAATCAAAAATGATAAACTTTGGACCCTGTCTGAGAACAGAACATTTGCTTGGCAAAATATGTGGCTTGAATTACTATAGCATCATAAGAAACAAAGTGTTATATAAATGTAAAGTAGTTGTAATAATTATGATTTCAAATAAGATTGAATTGTGGGGAGAAGTACATGTTAGACATATTAGGAAAGAATACTGGAATGGGTTGCCATTTTCTTCTCCAGGGGATCTTTCCCACCCAGGGAATCGAACCCAGGCCTCCTGCATTGCAGGCAGATTGTTTACCCACTGAGCTACGAGGAAAGTGAACATATTAGACCAGGGTTGGCAAAAATGTGGTTCTTGTGCCAGTAGGACTTGTATCTTGCATTTCCATGTGTCTTTTGAGGCACTGTTTTCTTCTAAATCCATTCAGAGCCTGAAAATTCTTCTTAACACATTGCATCTGAGAGTCAGAGTTTGTATATTGGTATTTATTTATTAGATTTATATTAAATTGTGACAAATGAAAAGAAAGCTAGTCAAAGTATAAAAAGGATAGAGAGTTTTTTGTTTGTTTTTTAATTCCATCAAGCACTACTGAAAATTTAGATACTCATTTAGGATTTTAGTTTTAATGTACTCTACCAATCATAAGTCAGTGGTTGTTATTTTAGCAAAAACCTTTTTGTTTTAGACAATAGTCTGGAGAGTCCTGGGGCGGGGCAGTATGAAGTGGCTTTGCTGAATTCCACTACCACATTTGGAAACCTCTAGGTGAAAAGGATGCTTCTTGACTTACCAGAAGCAGCTGTCATAAAACAAACCAAACAAAAACACTAATTTTTTTTCCCAACTGATTCTCTTGGGTGCTCTTGTCATTCAGTGATTGGCAAAATGTAAGTCCTAAAAGTTCACAGGTTGCTCACTACTGTAGTTGCATTAAAAAAAAAGGCTGAGGTCTCCTCTTACATCTCCCACACAGCCATTACAGTTTTATTTTGATTACTTACCCCCCGCCCAGCTCTGAAAGGGGATTTAAAAAACAAACCTCAAGATAAGGAAATAGGAGAGGAAAAATACTTTCAACATTTAATAAAAATTACTCAAAGGAATTCATTCATTCATCAATTGAGGAAACGTGTGTGCTTTCTAAGCTGCCATACCCTGTGTGAGGCACAGTGATACAGATACGTGGAACAAGGCTTTTCAGCCTGTTTCACGTCATGGCATACATAGAAAATGAAAATATAGAAGCAGAAATCGTCTGCCCGGGAGTTCCTGCCACATCAGGCCCTCTGGGCAGTCCTGTGTATTGAGGAGATCAACATCTCAACACACCATCACCCTTTGGGAATTGTACACATGGGGAATGTTTGATGTAAGACATACTTCCTACCTTTGGGAAACTGACAGTCAGAGGACATAGGCAAGTGAAGACACTGAGCATTAGTGTCTCCAAGACTGATTTTGTTGTGGAAATAGAGATAGTGGCTGGCCTGATTTTGAGTGTGACTTATAGGTTGTTGAAGGCAGGACAGATCCAGTGACTGCAGAATGAGATAGTGGAATTTGTTCTTAACTTCTTTCTCCAGTTATGCCTCAAATCCACTTGACTTCCAAAAGAATATGCAATAAAGTTTTGATTTAATTCAGTGCTTGAGATGAGGAAGGCTAAAAACAGAAGAGTTTCTCCTTTTTGTGAACACACTTAGAAGTTCTCATTCTGGCCACCTGTCCTCTTGCCTCTCTCTGTTGACCATATTGAGAAGATGAGGACAATGAGGAAAGAATCAGGAGGAAAAGTGGGAAAGATATTCTGGGGGAGCCATACTAGTTTAGAGCAGAAGAGCATGTTAAGACATCGACTCCCCTTCCCATCTTTATCCCCTGCCATCACAGGGGAAAAAACCTGTAACACTGTCTACTTTAAATATAGATTATATCCAAGTATAACTACCCTTGGACCCTTCAGGTTGTGGAACTTAAAAAAAAAAAAAAGTTTGTGTCCCATAACAGTGAACATTTTTGGATATCTGTTTGGTGGGTGGGGTCAGGAGGAGTGGTCCCTATTTCAGGGAAGAATAATAATAGTACAGGGTGAGTAGTGTTATAGAAGGACAAAGGAGAAATGTCAGAATGATCAAAAGATGGAAGAAGTACTCTATCAAACTTAAAGTTCTAGAAGTTAGCTGGAATGTGGAAAATGAGATCCTAAGTCTGAAAGAAAAGGGGGGAGGGGATAAAATTAGGCATATTATTTGAAAAAGCCAAAACTTTGAATTAAAAAGTAATGAGAGAAAAATATCATTGAAGAGCGAGTTCTGAAATCATACTTCTAAAATTCCTTTGGAAGCTCCTTTTTATTTAATAACCTTAATAATCTTTGTAGGTGTATATTTATTCTCAAGGTAGGTCAGAAACATGTATTGTACTGCTTTCCCTTTAGTATTTAACTTGAAAATGTTTTCATCTCCTTTTCACTATCAAGCTAAACTTTGGTTTTAGTGATCTCTAATACCCTGAAGAATGCCGCAGCATCAGCATGGTTGTATATTTTCAGATTCCTCACCCACTCATGAAGTCCGTTTTGTTAAGGGTTGAGACCAGCAGTGTTCTCCATATCCTGTCTTCCCTTTATTCTAATGGCAGAAAAATCAAGACTACTTGGCCACATAGTGGTCTTGTAGACATTTGATGACTATTTTCAGATCTTGGCTTGTGAGTAAATATAGCTATTCTGAATAGCACATGTAGATGTCACCTTAACAGATTACTGCTGGAACAAGTTTGGGAAACTTTGCCACATTACTGAAATCTTAAGTGACAGAGAAAGTCTATGAATTCTATTTTTATATGTATTTAATATTCTTAACCATATGAGAATAGTTTTTGCTTTGTTCTTGAAAGTAATGCTTTTATTGATGATTATTATTGGAAATCAAGTCAGTCTTTGCTGAGTCCTGGGTACTTGTGATTTTGGTGTTTTGCAAGTGTTAAAAATAAAATGTAGTAATAATGTGCCTTACATGGAGAGGGAAGAAAATTCCGGCTTTTTGATCTGTGTCCCATCAGATGCAGCTTATTATTTTCTTTTATAATTATATGCTATTTTAAAAGTGGTTTCTGGCTGTTTGTGTTTACAGGATCGCCCCAGGACTTTTGACATGCACTCATTGGAGAGTTCACTCATTGACATAATGAGAGCTGAAAATGATTCGATTAAAGGTAATTTTCCAAATGTAACTATTTGATTTTAGTAAATAGTGTAAAATGTGTATTATTATCTGTGTAACTTGATGAGCAATATGGCAAGTATTATAGGTTCACATTTTAAATATCCAGTTCCATCTATTTTATACATGTATCTCATTTTGTTCAAAAATCAAACTTACTTGATAGACATCCACTGTAAGCTCTTTACAATACCAATTAAGGGAACTACAAGAGTACTAATTGCTAAGGGAGGGCAGTTAACTGGAAAGATGGGAACCATGCTTCTCATTTTTTTACTCTTTAAGTCAAAACCTGCTTAGTATTGCTCACCTGTATGTCTGTTCACCAATGACAATAACTATACACTAGGAAGAGTTCAAATGTTGATAGATCTTTTGGCCTAGTTTCACCTTTTTTTTTTTTTTTTTTTAAATGGCCAACAGTTTCAAAGTTAAAATGAAACTTTGTAGTTCTTGAAATCCTTTTTATATATTATGTTAAAAAAATCGTGCTATTCCCACTTGGATCCTGGTCTCAATTCTTTTACTGAGTAAGATATTGCAGTTTGACTAGGCCTCAATTTCTTCATCTCTAATAAAGTACTTAGAACCACTCTTATAATAAGGGACTTAATAATGGGGAACTTTAAAAACACAGATGCCTGGGTGTGGCTTATGATTTTTTTTAATATCTCAGATGATGTTCATGTGTAGCCAGAGTTGAGAATGACCAGATTAGGTGTTCTTTAAGGGCCATTCTAGCTCTGATGTTATGAAAACTACCCCACAAAATAAACATTTTTCTGCAAAAATTCTCATTTTATTATACTGCAGAATTTACCTGTTTGTTTTTAAAAACATTTGGGTTGTTTGGTATATTTGGTCCTATCACTTAAGTTGTTCATTCATTCAATGTTTATGAGCCTGCTTTTTGCCAAGACAGCTTTGTACTAGGATCAAAGGTGGCAAGGAGCCTATGACTTTAAGTGGTAACTATCTTGGCCTAGTTTTCTTTCTGTTTGGTTTACCATATTTCTGATGCAGTAAAACTGTTTTTCAGCAGACCTATAACAGTAACTTTTTTAATGAGAAATTTTTTTTAAGTCTGGAAAGATGAAAACTATGTGAAAAAATATGTATCTCTCTGATTTTGAAATAGGATTATTCTGAATGTCTTTACTGAATTCCTCATGGACTTCTGATGTTCTCCAGTGGGGTTGTATGCTTTGTTTCTGAGGAAAGATGGTCTTTCGGAATTGGCTTTTTATTTTGTTACTTCTTAGCACTCTGACTTTGGCTAGTCCTTCAGCCTCTCTGACCCTTTGTTTTCCCAGCAGATAAGTGAGGAGAGTCTAAGGCTCTTCATAGCACCAGAAAAACTGCACACTTTAAAATAAAGTAGCTAAAGGAGAAATCCGAATATAGTTTGTGGATTGTAGAGTCTCACTTTCCTGGTTTTGTACTATAGTTACATAAGATGTTCCCAATTAAGGACACTGAGTAAAGGGTACACAGAATTTCTGTACTACTTTTTGTAACTTGCTGTGAATCTGTGGTTGTTTCCTTAATTGATTTAAATTGATTTAATCAGCAACTTCTTTTAAGAGCCTCTTCTCTTATGTTGTAGATACTAGGGATAATAATTAGAACTCATTTTCATGATAAGTGCCTGTGTCTTTTATCAGAGAAACAGTTTACAAATGGCAGCAGTCATAAACCCTTTATTATGTCATGCTTCTAAGAAGTAGGGCTTCCCTTGTGGCTCAGCTAGTAAAGAATGCCCCTGTAATGTGGGAGACCTGGGTTTGATCCCTGGGCTGGGAATATCCCCTAGAGAAGAGAAAGACTCCAGTATTCCTTTTAGAATACTCACTCCAGTGTTCTGGCCTGGAGAATTCCATGGACTGCATAGTCCATCGGGTCGCAAAGAGTCAGACACGACTGAGTGACCTTCACTTCATTTCACTTCTAAGAAGTAAGCCTCTAGTATTTTTATAAGAGTTTGTACACATTTTTCCAATAGGATTAACAACGTTTGCTTGGTTTATCAGATGTAGTCAGGACAACTCAGATTTATTTTTTCTTTTCTAGTTCAGTAAGTGGCTTATTGTATAAACTTCTGCCTTTATTCTATGAAAAGAAAGTGTTAGTTGCTCAGTCATGTCCGACTCTTTGTGACCTCATGGACTGCAGCCCACCAGGCTTCTTTGTCCATGTGATTCTCCAGGCAAGAATACTGGAGTGGGTAGCCATTCCTTTCTCCAGGAGATCTTCCTGATCCAGGGATTGAAAATGGGTCTCCTGCATTGCAGGCAGGTAGTCTTTACTATCTGAATCACCATATTCCCTTTTTAATCTCTTATTACCAATACTTACCTAAATAATTACCTAGACTCATTTTCTAGAGATAATTAAAAGATAAGTCTGGTGACAGAGTTAAATCTGATTGATCTAATATGGGAACACAAAGATTTTGTAAAATTGTGATTTATAAGAGGAAATAAGCCAGAATGGAAAGACCGTGGGTTTTCAAGCCAGAGAGACTGGGATTTAAATTGCCGTTCTGCCACTGGTTTGTGGTGATTTAGAAGATTAAATGATATGATATGTCTATAAAATCCAGCATACTGCCCAGTTCATTGAGAAAACACTCAATATATGGTATTGATTTTTATTACTAAACATCTATTTGTCTGTTTTCATGCTTATCAAATGAGAAAACCAGTTTCAATATAAGGTGCCAAGGTGACTTAAGCATATTACATGAATTTGTGTATTTTTTCCTTTTAAGAGCAGTAAGGACTTCGTAGATGAGTTCATGGCCCTAAAATGTCAGACAGTAGTTGTGCTTTATTTATTTTTTTTTTTAAACCAAGATGATGAACTTTGTACCATTGTAGTCCATTGCAGTGCAGTTTTGCTCATGGGAACACTTTATTTCTTGTCAGAGTCTCCTCTTTCCTTTTAAAGTAATAATGCCTATCCATTTTAAAGGAAATAAGTGGCCTCTTCATGTGCTTTGCTTCCTTAGAAATAGAGTAGACAGAAAATAGGCATTATTTCTGTGAGATTAGTGTAGAACAATATGGTTTTCAGAAAGATGGTATAAAGATGCAATTAAAAGAACTAATATGAAAATTATTTTTAAAAAACTATCATGTGGAGGCAGATTTTATATTTGGGTTCGTTTTATCTTAAAATGATTTTATAAAATGTATTTTGAATGACTTCATTTATTTTTATTTTCATTTGCAATCCCACGTAGATATGTGGTTTGTGTGTATATGTTTAAATAATAAAGCCTAAAATTTATACAAGATCTGTCAATTGAATGAATTTGTAAGGCTGTATTATTTATTTACATTAAAAAAAATTAAATTAGTTTAGTTTTTGGGGGGGGGAAGAAACTCCCTTAATAAAGAGGATTTAAAATTTTATTTTTGCCATCAACAGACAAGATGTTAATATGTCTATGTTTAGAAACTTTCAACTTTCAAATATAATTTTTCAGTTTTTTTATGAATATGCTGTTGATTCCAGTTGGCTTGTTTAGCAGCCTTTAAAAAGATAAAAGAAATGTGCAAATGGAATAGCTAGCTTTCATTTCATAATTTACATTAGGTTTTTTTCCTACAGTTTATTTAAAAATAGTTTTTCTAAGAATTTTAAGGCTTCTTATCATCTTTTCCATGTACAGAGGTTTACCTCTGAGAGGAAAAGGTCCTCCCTCTGCCTTATCTCTAGGTCCTTTCACTGATCAGCTGGCATGTCTGTATGTTATTTTTACCCATGAAATTATGTATTGCCTTCTCCATAGCTAACACCAGTGACAATCTGTAGCAGTTCTTCCCCAGAGACCGATTTCATTTTCCTCATTGTATACCCAGTCTCCTAAGCTAAGAGCCTGCGCTGTACACCATTTTTGAGTTATCTCCGAGATGGCAGCTTGCACATTGCTACAATAATTATTAGGCTTATCAAGTAATTCCTTCACCTGGACAGGAAAATCTTTTACCATTGTAGATGCTGAGATGTTTATTTGGGAAATATTGTGTCTTAGTGTTATTTGTGTTTTCTCTTGCCTGTGAAATTGGTACTTACTGTTTAGAAATGGAGCACCATGAAATAGGTTAAAATCACGTGCCAATGCATCTGCTTTTAGTCTCTGAAGCATAGCGTGGACACAGAGAAATAAAGACTCATGAAGTGGTATTATTTTCAGTATACGTAGGAGAGTCCTCTAAAAATTAAGGGGCTTTTTTTTTCTTTTCTGTATGTGAATGGAATAAAGGAATATAGGCATAAACCAGTTTTCTGGTTTATGGTTATTACTGGAAGCAGAGGGAGACAGCACTGGAATAAAGAGACAAATTATCAGAAAGAAAACTATCAGATGTCAGACAGTTGAACAATCCATAGTTTCATATTAGTGGTTGAGTGTTTTAAATCCTATATATGAAAACAATTTAATATCCAGTTTGCTTCATTTCACTGGAAAGCCTAATGAGACAGCAAAATTATTGAGTGAACAAAGGCAATCTGTAAATTGTCAAAACATTATATAGTTGTTCTTCAGATATTAATTAACTAAGTTATGATCAGAATACCATTTTAATTTTCCTCGAAATATTGTGAAATTAGAGTCTTTTACTCTTCATGTTGTTACAGAATGCATCTTGCTTCCAGGTTTTGGAAGGGGGAGCTCAGTGTTATCTACCCCAGTCTCGCTGAGTTTCAGGCATTTTAAAATACTTAATTTGCATGTGGGCAATGATGATTGCATTCAGAAATGGAAGTTATTTAAAAGTGCCAGTCTTTTACATATTCCCCTGGTGCCCGAGAAACCTATTGCATATGTTGAGTAAGTGTGGGAGTATGTTGTACAGTTAAACCTTAGTGCCTTACTTGCGTCATGTATTCATTTAATAAGAACTTATTTGAAGAGCTGGACCTATCCCCCAAATGCTATGTATTTTAACTCCTGACTGCTTAAGGTATTGTGACCTTGCATTTTAAAACAACTTCTGGGAATTTTTTTCTTTATCTGCACATTAAATTAGAGGGCTCTCCCCCGACTATTTTTCATATGTGTGAATTTGTTTGAAACAAATGCCTAAACGAGTGCGCAAGTGATGATTCCATCTGTGCCTTTTTTCTTTGTTGCTAAGAAAAACCATTTAAAATAATCTCTCTAGAAGAAAATCTTGAAAGTCAGTTGAAAGTTGAGTACACAAAGCCAGTTTTGTTAATTTTGAGTAAGATTTTTTGTGTCACTGTGAGAGAGAGAGTGACTGTTGGAATAATTACCTAAATTCTGTATCTCTACAGCAGTGGAAGGAGTAAAGTTAGTGCTACTTTAAAAAGATATCATAAGTAATAACCAGAAAACCTTAAATTTTCCTTGGATTCACAGTTCTTTTCATATTCCTATATGTAAAATTGTAGTCACGTAGTTCTGTGTCTTCAAGAACAGGTTTTATATACTGATACAGATGTTTTGAACAGATATTGTATATGACTTTATGTACACCGAGATAGCTCTAGAAACCTTCCATCAGAGTTTCTGAAAATAGGACTAAATTTTATATTCAGTTATAAATGTGAGTTTCAGAGTACATGCAGTTTTAAATAGGAAAGGAACTTTTACAAAGTAATTTCTATTGCTACACTATTAAAATGAATTATTTGAAATAGTGGTGGGGGGGATATAATTTCTTATAGTGTTTCATCATTTTCTGTTTAAATCAGTGGCAATTTGTGGAAAGACAGCTATGTACTACTATGCAACCCAGTCCCCAGTCACCTTTTTAAAGGATTAGATGGATGTTTTTCTTCAAGGAAAAATGCATATTTTCTTCAGTGCATATTTTTCTTAAATATGCACCATATTTAATGGTGCATGATACAAAGTACCATAGAGAAGATATGGATAATGCAAAGCAACTAAATTATACTTGGATTCATATTCAAATTTCTCTTTCCTAGCAAATTACCATTATGTGGTATCACATGTCTTTTGGTGAATTGGAATATCTTTAAATACTACAAGCCTTGAAGACTCAAGAGTCTTCCAGGCAGCTGCTCTGCAAACCTGGCTGGTTCTTTCTTCCTCAGTTTGGATGATACCAAATAATTCAAAGCAGCATAGCAGGGGAGTGAGTAGCGGAGGGCTCTCGGGAGGAGAAAATTGCCTTACTCTTAGAAGCCTCTTGAGTAATGGAGTAAGGCACACAGCAGAGAATACAGTTTATAAACTTGGTTATAGTGAACTTTGCGTGTGGCTGTTGAGAAGTGAAGTGATTTCCTCTCCTTCTACACTCTCCCTTTCCTGACTGCTGAAATGGAACATCCTAAACAGTCTTTTTCTTTTGCTTAGTTGTGCTGAAGGATGGGACCTGGGCTTCTGCGTTGAGGTAACTTCCTTTGTGAGGAAGGAGGGGACAAAGTGGTGGACCATGATTGTCTTTTCTATTCCTGGTGCAGGTTGTTTTCTGAATTCAGACCCACTCCTTTCTGGTTCAGTGTTGCTCAGCATTCCTTTGATTCCTCATAGCACTGTGTACACAGAGTTTACAAAGGTGTGGGTTTCAAACTGTGTGACTGTACTTTTCCAGGTTGGAGGATTGCTGTTGTTTCAGGTTTGTTTTGTTTTAACTTTTTCAAGGGGAGGAGGGGAAAGGGAAATTCCTAGGAGAACAGAATGGGATGTCTGTGAACACTGATGTGCTGGTAGCCTGAGACTGAAGTCTTCCTTATTCTAAGCTCTGAACTGAAACCAACCTGGTTCATACTAAATGCTCCTTGTGCCTTGGCCAGATCCTCATCTGCCGGACTTTTTATATAACATGTGCTGGTAAATACAAAGTCGTGATCCTTTGCCCTCCACGTGTTGGTGATGAAATATTGACCCTTGTTCTTATTTGTTCTGAAAATCATATAAGTAGGTGTCACAAGAGGGGAATTTGTCTTATGTCATCCATGATTGGTCCATAATTACTCAAGCAGTCTCCACATCTTAATCCTGAACGTTGAACACAAAGAATCTTATTTGAGTCCAGGAAAATTGAGTAGGCATCTTAAAACATTATTGTAACACTGTTTTTACCCAGTTGAGAAGTGAGGGTAAAGGGAGCCAGAGGTGAAAGTGACGATAAATTTTTTGTTATTTAGAAGGTTAAAAAGCCTAACTATTTCTAAAGATGCTTTTAACTCACACAGCTTTTTCTTTTTTTTTGCAGCTGTATTAAAGCTCATATACTTTATGGCTGTTGTGATTTAATTTTGTTAGACTCACATTCAGGGCAGGGATTGGTAAAGAAATAAATATTGGTAATATTTATTGGTAAAGAAATTGGTAAATTTCTTGGTAAATTGGTAATATTTATTGGTTAAGAAATAAATATATGTGACAGTTTACACTTAGAAATACCATATCAAAACCCAAGCAGCAATCAGGTAGCAATTTTATGAGTGCTTTTCTATAATGTACATTTTCACATTAAGTATTGTGTAAAACTTAATAAATATAGATATTACAACATGGACAGATAATATTATTTTCCATTCAGAAGTGAAATCTGAATAGCGTTTAAGTAGTAAGGTTTTCAGACTTTGTCAGCAGGTTGTCAGTGTCAAAATATTAGGGATCTCCCTACTGTATAAAGAGTAGAAGGAGGTCCAGAACATTTATAGAGATCCATTTTGTTCATGCCTCATGTCTAAATTAATAATAGTATATTGTACCTTTTGATAGTGTCACTTACTATTTTTCTGTTTTTTCCTTCTATATGGTAAAATTCTGTAGAGAGGTGACTTGCTGTTTCATTTCCTGATAGCTACTAGAACAGCTCTATATGCTATTAATCTGCATAATGAAAGCCCTTTTGATTATGGAGTAATACAATGGTGAGTTGTCTGTGAAGGTTTAAGACTTTCCTTAATCCTGTTATATAATCCTAGAATGTTATTTGCTGACATTGAGGGAGGGGAAGCCATGCCACTTGATTCATAGCTCTCATAAAAATATCCGAGATTCTCTTTGTATTCAATTTAACAACAGGAAGCAGAACAGTTGCTTAACTGTGCCACAAATTATTTCTTCCTGAAATGTATGGAATCTCAACCTAAATAATGTAGGCAGTTGATTCAGTCATCAGTTGTGTATACCTGATTTGTTAATTTCTTTATTTGCTACTCCTTATTTATTCCCCTCATGTTGCCACTCTCCTCACTACCAAATTTAAAAGAGGGAAAAGAGAGAAGTGTTGATGAACTTGTTGCTGTTCTGCAAAAGAAGTACCTTTTAACTAGTTTTAAACTAGTTCACTTCAGTTCAGTCACTCAGTCGTGTCCAACTCTGCGACCCCATGGACTGCAGCACTCCAGGTCTCCCTATCCATCACCACTCCCAGAGTATACTCAAACTCATGTCCATTGAGTTGGTGATGCCATCCATCCGTCTCATCCTCTGTCGTCCCCTTCTCTTCCTGCTTTCAACCTTTCCCAGCATCAGGGTCTTTTCCAATGAGTCAGCTCTTCACATCAGGTGGCCAAAATATTGGAGTTTCAGCTTCAGCATCAGTCCTTCCAATGAATATTCAGGACTGATCTCCTTTAGGATAGACTGGTTGGATGTCCTTGCAGTTCAAGGGACTCTCAAGAGTCTTCTCCAACACCACAGTTCAAAGGCATCAATTCTTTGTTGCTCAGCTTTCTTTATGGTCCAACTCTCACATTCATACATGATTTCTGGTAAAACGATAGCCTTGAGACAGACCTTTGTTGACAAAGTAATGTTCCTGCTTTTTAACATGCTGTCTAGGTTGGTCATAGCTTTTCTTCCAAGGAACAAGCATCTTTTAATTTCATGGCTGCAGTCACCATCTGCAGTGCTTTTGGAGCCACACAAAATAAAGTCTGTCACTGTTTCCTCATCTGTTTGCCATGAAGTGATGAGACCAGATGCCATGATCTTAGTTTTCTGAATGTTGAGTTTTAAGCCAACTTTTTCACTCTCCTTTTTCACTTTTAAACTAGTTACTACTTTTCAGGTCAGGTATGGAGATGGCCTGGCTGCCTCTGGGCTTCATTATTTTGTCTGATTTGTCTGACAGACTGAGTCTGAATTCAGTTGCACATCAGTGCACTCCATTCTAAAAGCAGGTCTCTTTTTTATTCTGCTTATTACCTGGTAACCAGTCAATTAAGAACATTAGTGAAACTCTGAAGGGAAAGTCATTCCATCATCTCTTTGGTATCCAGTTGAGCTGATGCCAGTTGCTATACATTGGGAAAGAGAAGGAGGAATCAACCAAATAGAGCAACTTTTTTTAATTCTTGAGAACCAGCACTGAAGTGCAGATCTTCTGAAGAGCAGCCATGATTAATTACTGTTAATTTGTATAAAGAATCTAAAAATAAAGTCTTTACTTCTACTGGCTATAATATTCCAAATAGTAAATGTCTGTCATGATTAATTTAATGGAGATGCTTATAAATTGGCCACTTGATGTCCTTATTGTAAAAGATCAGAAGTTGTTAGCTTATAGTAGACTTTCCCAAAATGTAAGAAATAAAGAGAAGCACTGAGGAGTATATTAAGACCTGGTTTTGCCATTAACAGTTACATGGCTTAAGTTGGTCACTTCCCTCTAGATCTTGGTGTCTTCACCTAAAAGAGGAAGTGAAGGGATTGAACTTGGTGAAGTTTAAGTTACTATCAGCAATTCCTTACAGTCTCTGGCATGGTATTCCTAAATGTCAAGGTTAAAGGTTTAATGACTGGAAACAGCATATGGGTTTCATGTGAGCATTTACTGTTGAGTAGCTTGGAAGAAGGGATAAACCAGAAGTCAGTCAGATCTGCTCAGTTGGGTGGAGGCTTTGTTTCTAGAGTGCCTTTTTTCTTTTTGAGACAGGCTAAAAATGCTATGTCTAGAAAGCAGTTGTTTACACTTGGCTTTGTGTAATGTTTCTGTTCTTAATTTGTGGATCATGGGCCTCTTCCGCCATAGTAATTATTTGATGGGATCCAGGAACCTGTTGGACTTCCCTGGTGGCTCAGACGGTAAAGCGTCTGTCTACAATGTGGGAGACCTGGGTTCGATCCCTGGGTTGAGAAGGTTCCCTGGAGAAGGAAATGGCAACCCACTCCACTACTCTTGTCTAGAAAATCCCATGGACGGAGGAGCCTGGTGTCCATGGGGTCACAAAGAGTCGGACATGACTGAACGACTTCACTTCAGGACACTGTTAGAACCAAGCATTCCAGTTAGATGATAGATGTGTTATGTGTATGTTGCATGATTATCTTTTAAAGCATGCAGATGCTGATGTAATACAATGAAAATACATTTAAAGGTGTTGCTGAATTCACAATAGCCTTTTATTGTTAAGGGCTTTTCTTGTGATGGTTTTACTTGTAATATCCACTGGAGTGGGGCTTGA
This sequence comes from Dama dama, assembly GCF_033118175.1. Lineage (NCBI taxonomy): Eukaryota > Metazoa > Chordata > Mammalia > Artiodactyla > Cervidae > Dama > Dama dama. Next base: position 14,136,596 of record NC_083705.1, read on the forward strand.
GGGCTTCAGTTATGGTGGGGAGCCTCTGCAAAAATTTTGATTAGCGTAGGTCTTAATAATTATGAAATGTTATGAAACACTGCTGTGGAGAACTTCTCTAATTGTTCAGCTTTAAACTCCTGCCATTAGAATGTTCCCCATTACCAAAAAGAACATAACTGAAAAAGGAATTCCATAGAGGAAAATGGTGAGGATGAGGACAAAGGGGGAGTAAGGAGTCACTTACCTTATCCTAGCGTATCATCTCCACCACGTATTACTAGCATTTTGGAATGTTGTCTCCGGGGGCATCTGTAGCCATCTTTTTGCTTTTTGAAGCATGGCTAGGGGTGTGGACTGTTCAGATTACAGCTGGCATAGTGCCAGGGGCACAGGGAGCCCTGTGACAACGGGGGTGCACCCTGGTGTGGGGTAACACGGTGCCCTTGTTAGGAGGGGGAGAGGGCCTTCTTCAAGCCATGTAGTACTTCTACATTTTAGCTACAGCTTAAATTCCCGCTCCATGTATTGGGTAGCAGTAGACCACAGTGCACATTTGATGCTGGTCTATATATTTCTTTTTTGATGTGGACCTGGACATTCTTTATAGGAAGCAGTGTTAACAACAAGTTTCAAGTGAAAGGGCAATTACTTCTGATACCATTTCTTTGACTTTTATGCTTTGCCCCTTCTGAAAATTATCTCTAATTTAAGCCTTACAATAACCTTCCATGTGAGTTTTGTGGTCTCCAGTTTATGGTTGAAGAGACTATAGTTCCAAGAGATACAATAGCTTTGGAAGTCAGTCGACTAACTGGTGCCTAGAGAATCAGGATGGGAACACATAGCCTCCGGCTGATGGTCCAGTAGCCACACAGTAGATATTTATGTGCGGCATTTATGAGGAGACAAACATTAAAAACGTTTATTTTAATACACTTTAGGCATTCAAGTGTCTTAATTTCTTTGTAGGAAACTGGGGACAGAATTTAAAATCTGTATTTTATCATAATCTTCTGTAAAAATTCACATTTCACACACCTGCCAATTTCTTATTGGAGGGTACCTTTCAGAGGGTGAAGGTCTGGAATCACTGAGGGAACTTTTCCAAGCTGGCTTTTTCTTTTTCCTCATTCTGATTCACCAGGTCTGTCGTGAGACTTAAGCATGTTTATTCCAGAAGTGATTCAGATAGACTGCTTTCCCTCCTCACCCCACCCTCATTCTGCTTTGAGAACCACTTTGAATATATATGTAAAGTCTGAAGTTATGGGAGGCTGTTCATAAAACAAATATGTTATCAAGCAGATAGTGCCAAACACTATTTTAGCCTGTTGGGATATATCAGGAAATAAAAAATAAGACTCGACCTCATGTAGCTTATCCTCCAGATAACTTGCAGACACCTTCGAACAGCCTTTTTATTATTTAGTTTTGAAGACTAATGAATAAGAGGAAGACTAAGTGCCTTTAGTATTAATAAAGGAAAATAAGAACAGGGCCTTTTGAGAAATAACAAATGAAACTAGATATGAAATTCAAGTGAATGTTAAGATTCAATCAAGTCATCAGAATTTATATTCAGTAAGTGATTAGTTGCTGATAGGTGTGTATGCAGAATGCCAGTTACTGACTGCTGATTGCTTTTGGGATTTGGACTTCAGTAACCAGTGTTAAGGGGCTTCCCAGGTGGCACTAGTGATAAAGAACCCACCTGTGCGTGCAGAAGACATAAGAGACTTGGGTCCGATCCCTGGATCGGGACAATCCCCTGGAGGAGGGCATGAAAACCCACTCCGGTATTCTTATCTGGAGAATGCCACGGACAGAGGAGCCTGCAGGCTACAGTCCACAGTGTCACACAGCTGAAGCGACGCAGCACGCAAGCAGCCAATGTTAAGAGTGGCTTGTCTCTAAAGTTCTCAGTCATTTGCAAGCAACTTATTTTATAGTCCCTAGGAACTCCATAGATTTGTCTTGATCTTCGTGTCAGTGCAGGGAGCCACTTCTCAAAATCTTTACCTTCAGGTCAGTTCTACAATTATTTATTTTTAACCACTGGTTCTTTTAAAATATGTCTCTTATAACACATGCTTGTTTTAGTCAACCTTTTTACAAGATAGAATTTTAATTAATTTAATTTTAATTTTAACTGCCTTGGCTTTGTTTTTAGAATGCTTAAAACTTTTTTACTACCCATCGGTCTGTTTTTCCACTTTTCTTTCCGTTATATTATCTTTTCTTTTTTTAACTGGCTTTGGCTGGCTTACTTTGAATAAAAAGCATGCCTAATATTTTAAAGCTTGAAAAGTTGCCATTAATCGCTGGTATCATAACATCCTCTTAAGGCAAGTTATCCTGTTGCTGTGTCCTCTGAATGTAGGATCCAGAGTCAGAAGGCCTCTGGCAAGGATAAAAATAGCCTTCCTGCTTGCTGGTTTGTTGTTAGGTTTACTGCCAGTAGGAAATCTTTTGAATTCCTTAATTGGGTCAGCTCTTTGCTGGTGTCTCTCTAGACATTCCCTTCTGCCTGAAATTCTTAGATGCTTTTAGATCTTCCACCTTTGTACCTGCCCTCGGTTGTAGTTAAAGCAATCCTTATAAAACCTTCCTCAATCTGTAGAAGCATAGCCCATTGACTTTACTTATCTTAAAGATAAAATGTTATTTTCTCTCTGTCCTTTTTTTTTTGCCCCTCTATACTCTGATTTTCAGCTACCATATCACAATTGAAAAATTAAATCTGAGCTATTGGCACAAAAAGAAGCTCCTTTTTGGCTTTTATTGAAAAGAATATTTTTAAGTTGAATTTCCAGAGTTTTCATTTCCTAAAATACTGCTGCTACTTTGCCAGTTTGGCCATCATAAAAGAAAAGAGTTAGGTTTTTTTCTCTCATCTCCTGAAAGAAGAATTATATCCCTGTTTGTAAGTTAGAATATTAGCAAACTCTCATTTCTCTGAAGCTGAAAAATCCCCCAGATGGCCACTCCCTTCTTCAGGGTTCCAGTTTGGGTCTTACTTGGCAAGGAGGAATCCTTCCTCTTTCTTTCTCTCACAAGTGGGAAACTGTTAATTGTCTCTGGCTTTTAAGTTACTGAAGGGAAAGGAATTACTATTAATTGAACACATAATCTATCCAGGGGGACTTTTTTGGGCATTCTGCAAAAGTTATCGTACGAATTTCTCACATGTACATGGAAATATCTCCGTTTTTACTTCAGAGAAGCTAAGTGACTTGAACCTGCCTCACTGGATGAGATTGGTCCAGCTCTACACGTTGCACTGTCTGTTTCATGCCAGAGAGACCACTAGCTGCTAGCTCTGTTTTATGTATTCGACAGCTTTTTATTGAGTGCCTTTCTCTGCTCTAAGCTCTGGGATGTGAGACCCAAAACCTGTCCTCAAATATTTTGTTGTCCTAGAGGAAGAGAATTTAGAAATAGGTGATTTAAATACAGTATATAGTAAGTGTAAAGAGTGTTGTATGGAGCCGACAGGGCTGTCTGAACCAAGGAGCAGGTGGCTTTGGGCAGGTACCTTCCATAGGATGTGAGGCCTAAGAAAGATGCCACCTGGATAAAAGGGAGGGGGCTTGAGTGGTGAAACACTGGAGACAGAGAGAAAGGAAGGCATTCCAGACAGAGGAAGGGACCCAGACGAGAAAGTTAATGGGCCAGTAGTTCTGAATATCTAGAGTATCTAGAAGAGAAATGGCAGTGAGTTAAGCAAGAGAATTCAAGTATTTTTTACAAGCTCCAGACTTCAAACTGAAAGTCAAATCTATCCTGGAAAGGGGTTTTGTGTAGTCTGAATTCTGTGTGTATGCGTGTGTGTGTGTGTGTGTGTGTGTGTGTGTGTAATTTAAATGGCTTTTAGGGGAGGGGGGCAAGACCCTTCATCCAGTTGATGTCAGTCCCAGCTGGTGTCTCCTTCATAATTTTGCATGGAAACATTTTTACTGGAAGTTGATTGTATCACAGATAGGTCATGAGGTAGAATAAAGTTACTGATTATGCTTTGTGGAGTTACTTTTAGGTCAGTGGAAGAAATTATTAAAAATGATTATCTTTGGGAACTTGCCTGGGGATCTAGTGGTTAAAACTCTGAATTTCAAATGCCGGGATCACAGCGGGTTCAATCCCTGGTCGGAGAATTAATATTCCCACATGCCAACAATAAAACACAAAATGACCTTTGTATCATTAAGTGATAGAACATAATGAGCACATTTTTATCAGTTCATATTGATATGTATTCTGCATTTAAGTATAAAGTTAGTATTCAGAAACTGAATTTATCATTTCTTGGGCCTTGCTTACGCCGTGCAGGCCCCCACAGTGCCATCTTGCTGCAAATCTGACAATATTGGTAGAAACAGCAAATGTAGAAAGACAGGAACAGCACCTCCTTTAAACAGTTATTTATGGCAGTAAGAGCAGAACCAGGAGAAACATCTCTAGTTAAACAACAACAAATAATGTGTATGTATATGTATGAATATATTTGTGTGAGTGTTGTGCTGTGTTCATAAACTGATATGTCTTAGAAATGGACCTAAGTCCATGCTTATCCTTTCCCTGTGAGAAATTTTAGTGATGTCCACTGACAAGAAAGAAAAGTGAAGTCGCTAAGTTGTGTCCGACTCTTTGCAACCCCCATGGACTGTAGCTTACCAAGCTCCTCCGTCCGTTGGATTTTCTAGGCAAGAGTTCTGGAGTAGATTGCCATTTCCTTCTCCAGGGGATCTTCCCAAACCAGGGATCGAACTCAGGTCTCGCACATGGCAAGCAGATGCTTTACTGTCATCAGGGAAGCCTGTCCACTGAAAGCCTCTCCCTTTTTGTTAGTATCTAACAAAAGTAACTCAGAGTTCCAGGCTGTTTGTCACTGTTTTGGTCAGCATGGCTGCATTTTACACAGCCTTGCAGAGTTGTCCCTTGTATCTCTCCTTGGCCTATACCATGTTCCCAACAATGCTCGCATGACTGAAAAAGAGAAGGTCATAGCATGAAATCTAATAGCACTGTAGAACATTTGATATTTTTTATTGCTTGTGTGTTTGAAATGGCAGCATTTATTATATCATTTCCTGCTGCATCATCAGTAGCAATACTATCTGGGTTAGTTTTTAGAAAATAACTTATTTTACCTAATTTTGAAAATAAGAGATACTAATTTATTAGAGTATTTCCTCCTAGTTTTTTTTTTCCTTCTTTCATCTTATTAACTTGGTTACTTTAGTTAGTGTTTTAATATGATAGTTATGATAGTACATACTGTTCTTTTGAGCACCTCCTCCCCCCAGTAATTCTTAGTCATTCTGGTTGGTAAATATTGGTTCTTTCCAACTCACAAATGCCTACTTGGAATCTGAATCTTTTCTAAGCTGTAGAATTTGGTAGTGTAGTTCCCCAGAGTCACACTGTATCAGTTGCCTATATTTGGCTAGGTTGAGTCATGTCACCAAATATAGTCTATGCCTTCTGCATGATGTATGCCAGGCTTCTGGCTCCAAATGCCACAGCTGGCCTCCAGGGACAACTACTTTTCCTGTCATAGCGTCCCTTAAGGTTAGGACTGCTGATCTGGCAGTATTTCTTTGTATTTATAACAAAATCAATTGTAAGACCCTCCACAGACTGAATTTTATCCACGAAATAGATTCACTTGCCAGAAATCCTAATGCTTTCCTTTTCCCTTGAGGAATTCAATTCTAATTGTACCAAAGCCTGGGTTATGTTTATAGATAAATGAGTTATCAAAAAACCAAAAAACAAAACTCAACAAACACTGGGTTATATTCATATTTAGATTATTTTACTTCAGTGTATTCATTTGTGAAATGATGGTGTTTTAAGTTCAGTGGAATAAACTCATTGAATGCTTATTTGGTGCCCAAACAGGAAACTCAAGATACCTAGGTTTAATGACAGCATCAGCAACAACGAAGCTCTAGTGCTTAAAGAGAGGGGCTATTACTTAAAAGAGATAAGATAGTTAGTGAGTAGCTGAAATGATTACCTAAGATGGTTGTCTATTGCAATATAGATAGAAATAAAATTTGGTGAGTTAATCTAAAAAGGGGGGTTCTTTTTTGGGAAAGGTGCCCTAGGGAAAATAATTGAAAAAAACACAAGTAAACAAACAAAAAAGATTTGAAAATATTCTCCATTGGAAACAAAGAGGTCTTGGAGGGAGGGGGTTGTTAGTAATCTAGCCATGGAATAGAAAAATGCAAAAATGCTGGAGAAAATTGGCATCTTTAGAGCAGAAATAATGGAGAAGGTAATGGCACCCCACTCCAGTACTCTTGCCTGGAAAACCCCATGGACGGAGGAGCCTGGTAGACTGCAGTCCATGGGGTCATGAAGAGTCAGACACGACTGAGCGACTTCACTTTCACTTTTCACTTTTATGCATTGGAGAAGGAAATGGAAACCCACTCCAGTGTTCTTGCCTGGAGAATCCCAGGGATGGGGTCGCACAGAGTCGGACACGACTGAAGTGACTTAGCAGTAGCAGCAGTAGAGCAGAAATGAAAGGGACACAAGGAGAATGTGAAAGGCTTGTAGAAGACTTTAGAGTAACATGGAACTTATAATGGGAGCTTTCAGAGGACTTCCAGAAAGGAAGGGCTCTGTGTTCTTCATAACAGATGTCATGAATGGATGATTCTAAATATTTTAATTATAGAAAGAATTTATAGGATAGGGCAGGAAGGGTAGGGAAGCATTATGAAAGTTTTTTCCAAAAGTTTTCTCATGTCACTGCTAATATTTTAAAATTGAAATAGAAAGTGATTGCTATTTGTTTAACAAAATATTTAACAGGTGTATTTTCTATACAGAGGGCATAACTGATTCCAGCCCAATAGGACTCATCATAAGAACAGGTCAAAAAATAAAAACAAGTATCACTTTCATAGTTAAACTGTAAATTTTGCCAGTGATTCTTCAGTGCCCTATTGTCTTAGCTAAAGGATAGAATTACAGTATTTAGAAGTCTGAGGAGCAGAAAAAGTCTCAAAGGATACCTACTTTGTGAGTGCAGGGTGGCATCTCAGGAGGTGTCTGTTGAGGCAGACTGAGAGAACTGAGTGAGGGGGTATTTTTGTGCCTGTTTTGTTGAAATATTATCTCCTTCTCCTTAAAAGGTACCCCAAAGTGAGTTTCTGATAAGGTGGAACTTGACTAGTTAAATTGGGCCAGCTAGTGTGGGAATTTATCTTTGTATTCTCATTGTTAGTTATCCTTTTTTAGTATCAAATAAGAGGCATTATAGTTCATACAGAACAGCCTTGGTTTCATTAATGATACCTTTTTAAAAAGTTAAGAGTATCTTCTTAGAAATAGCAGAAACTTAACTTCAGTTAATATCATTAAGTATTTTTGTTTCTGTGTTGATTTATATCATCTTTTTAAAAAGTGTTTTATGATAAAAATGGTATGAGTGATAACTATTAGTTCATTGACTAAAGGGTTTTACAGCTGCAAAAGTAATGCAAGTGTTTCATCACAGAAAATCAGCTGCTGCTCCGAGTTAGGTGACTCAGAAACACTACTCCCTCCCTCCCTCCCAAGTTTTTAACAGTTAAGGTCATGTTCTTGTTCCAGCATCTCAAGGCTGTGCTTTTTTAAAGATATTCTTGTGACAGGTCATATGATCTGGGCTTGCAATTAAAGCAGTTAAGCTGGAATTCACTGGATTTAGATACTTGGCTGTGTATATAAACATTAAATAACAAAGCCAATTTTTAGGAAGAAATTGAAATATCAAAGTTAATTTTCACCTCCTCCTTGCCTGTCTCCATCCCTACCTTTCCTCCCTAAACAAGAACACACTGAAATTTTAAGTGAAGCAATTTGCAATTTAAAAAATCCTTGTATTTGGTTTTAAATTGTAGAAAAACTTTCAGATTTTGTTTCATATTAGACTCCCAAGTTTCACATGTGGATTAATTAAAGCAACAGAGAACACTTTTCTCTTCTCATGGCATGAGTTTATTTCTGTGGAGACTGTTTGAAAGAGGATTTTGAGAGATTGAAGGATAGCTGAGGTCTAAAGTTCCTTTCTAAATGCTTTTTTTTTTTTTTATTTTTTTAATTTTTTTTTATTATTTTTATTTTTTTTTTCCAGTGGGTTTTGTCATACGTTGATATGAATCAGCCATGGATTTACATGTATTCCCAATCCCGATCCCCCCTCCCACCTCCCTCTCCACCCGATTCCTCTGGGTCTTCCCAGTGCACCAGGCCGGAGCACTTGTCTCGTGCATCCCACCTGGGCTGGTGATCTGTTTCACCATAGATAGCATACATGCTGTTCTTTTGAAATATCCCACCCTCACATTCTCCCACAAAGTTCAAAAGTCTGTTCTGTATTTCTGTGTCTCTTTTTCTGTTCTGCATATAGGGTTATCGTTATCACCTTTCTAAATTCCATATACATGTGTCAGTATGCTGTAATGTTCTTTATCTTTCTGGCTTACTTCACTCTGTATAATGGGCTCCAGCTTCATCCATCTCATTAGGACTGGTTCAAATGAATTCTTTTTAATGGCTGAGTAATATTCCATGGTGTATATGTACCACAGCTTCCTTATCCATTCATCTGCTGATGGGCATCTAGGTTGCTTCCATGTCCTGGCTATTATAAACAGTGCTGTGATGAACATTGGGGTGCACGTGTCTCTTTCAGATCTGGTTTCCTCAGTGTGTATGCCCAGAAGTGGGATTGCTGGGTCATATGGCATTTGTATGGAAATACAAAAAACCTCAAATAGCCAAAGTAATCTTGAGAAAGAAGAATGGAGCTGGAGGAATCAACCTGCCTGACTTCAGACTCTACTACAAAGCCACAGTCATCAAGACAGTATGGTACTGGCACAAAGACAGAAATATAGATCAATGGAACAGAATAGAAAGCCCAGAGATAAATCCACGAACCTATGGACACCTTATCTTTGACAAAGGAGGCAAGGATATACAATGGAAAAAAGACAACCTCTTTAACAAGTGGTGCTGGGAAAACTGGTCAACCACTTGTAAAAGAATGAAACTAGAACACTTTCTAACACCATACACCAAAATAAACTCAAAATGGATTAAAGATCTAAATGTAAGACCAGAAACTATAAAACTCCTAGAGGAGAACATAGGCAAAACACTCTCCGACATAAATCAAAGCAAGATCCTCTATGACCCACCTCCCAGAATGTTGGAAATAAAAGCAAAACTAAACAAATGGGACCTAATGAAACTTAAAAGCTTTTGCACTACAAAGGAAACTATAAGTAAGGTGAAAAGACAGCCCTCAGATTGGGAGAAAATAATAGCAAATGAAGAAACAGACAAAGGATTAATCTAAATGCTTTTAAATGTGTGGCTGCTGGTGGATAGGACCACGCACCGGCTCCCACAGTGCTCATTGGAACTAGGTGGGGTCTGGAGTCTTCCCGGCATCCTGAAAGGCTTGCTCGTCACGGGAGAAGCTCTGCTTACCCACCGTTTTTATTGTCTTGGAGAGTCTGTTATGGTTCTGTGGGGTCACAGTTTAAACTGCTGTTTCCTAATTGGAATGTTTGTAATTCTGAGTCAATTTTATATTCCCACACTACTCCTGGTGCGTAGAGTGCTGTACTCTGGTAGGTAATTAGCCATCAAGTTCCCCTTTCCATTGCTTAGATGAGCAAGACTTGAGGGTTCTTTACCATTCGTATGAAGGGCATGTGGAATATGGAGACATAAAAATGTTGTAATAATGAGTTTTATAATTTATAGCATAGATCTAGGTTCATAGTATGTGCAGTCTGGATACCTCAACTTACATGTAGAAACTCTTCCAGAGTAGAAATGCATTCCTCCCTTTATTTGTGGAAGATGGTGTATCCTCCAAAAATTTTAGACTTTCATAAGCCCTTTTCTCATGGGTATCTTGCATACCCATTTTAGGTTCAATATTCAGAGAAAATTAACCCAGCATTTATTGAATGCTCTTCTGCCTCTGTGCATTTTGCTGTGTGCTTTGCTATTTTCTTCATGTGTAAGTACAGTGAAATGTGTTCCTTCACTTTCTGTATTTATTCCCCTAGATGTGAATTTAAACCTACTGGCATGTCTGTACATGTAGGCATAAAACTGGCACTTTTGTTATGATTCATATAAAAAATACTACTGCTAGCTACATACTTTTAAAAAAGCAGTAAAGAACTGCACATGAAAGAAAACTTGCACATTTATGGGGGAAAAACATGAAGATTATTATTAGGAGTTGATATGAGAACATCATGGTGTCAAGATTGCTTTGGATGGGGATTTGGAAATTAGAATGACTGAATAGTGAAATATAAGGGTGTTTTATTTTCCCACTTTCAGGCCTTCCCTTCTGAATGTTTGTGAATATGCTGTTTGGTATGTCCTCTGACTCTGTGTGTTTATTAGCACAGCTAAGTTTTATTCCCATAATATGGTTTTTAAAATACCTATTAAGCAGTTAATTCAGCTTTGTTGTTGAATACATTTAAACCATCTATGAAAAAAATATAGTAATGGCCTTCTTCTACCCTTAGGTCGTCTAAACTATTCATATCCAGGATCCGATAGCTCTCTGCTTATTAATGGTAAGTGATAATAATTGATTCACCCTAGTGAAATTCACAGAACTTAAACAAGTTAGTACTGGTTAGAAAATATAGTAGTTGTGCTTCAGCAGGTGGAGAAATGACATTAGTTTGCCCTGCAATGATAACTGCAAGTTGCTATTAATCTGTCAGATACTTTATGAATAATTACTGGTCCTTCAAATTAGAGCAGAAACTTTTTTTAAACTATGAGAGCCAACTAATTTGCTGTCTTAAAACTGGTGACAGTGAAAATAAATGAAGATCCCATAATGACACATAAAGAATGGCTTAATTCAGTGTTTGCTTCTGTAGAGTGACCTTTGAAATGTCAACACGAAAACCATTTCTGTGTAGTTGGAAAAGGAAAGGGAAGGTAATCAGAGATCTAAAATCAGAAAAAACAGCCTAAGACCACAGAGCTTGACCTTGCAAAGGACAAGGTCATTCACTGTTTGTTATCTGATGACAACAAGAAAAATGAAGTTTTATCAGCCTTCGTAGTGCCTTTAGTAAATTCTCCTTGCCTATTCTAAATATTACCCCTGAGCTGCTCTCTTTTTATATGTGTATTCTGAAGCAAACTATATTTATTAAGGAAGGAGGGGCCATCTACTCACAGAAGGAATTTAAGAATTTTTTAAAAGTTTTTTATAAGACTATAGTTTAAAATAATTGGGTGGAATACAGAAGTCTTGTTTACTTCTTTTTCACTCTTTTACTATTGTATATGGATTTCAAATTTGTGTATTCATAGTGCCATCTACTATGAATGAGTTGCTAAATGAGTTGCTAAAACTCATTTTAAGTCCCACCACTTCTGTGAAATATTCTTGACCAAATAACCATATTCTCCACATTCCCCAAACAAAGCAAAACCAAAAAAAAATCCTCCTCCTTGTCCATGGTCTAGTATGAATTAGGAGTTGAAACTTACTTTTTTAACTGGATTTCTTTTTCTGTAGTGTTTAAAAATCAGTGTTCTGTAGAATATAGGATTATTGAGCCAAGAAAAGTTAGAAGGAGATTTGATTTATGAGAGTTGCTGCATGCATTAGATCCTCTGGAGACCATGTGGCTTGTAAAAACCTCCCTTGTTCATCAGTCTTTGGTCTTTACATGCTACAGTGCCAGAAATAATGCCAAAATACAGTCTTTCAGCATAACTGTGTATAGACTGAAATCCCAAACTGGTGACAGTGGCGTCAGGATAAGGAGGAGTAATATAAGGGTTGCCATTGTAGTGTGGTTTCATCTTTTCCTGTGGAATGAGTTCCAGAGTCAGGTGCTGGAAATTGCAAGCAACCAAGATCTGAGATAGTGTTGTTCTGTCTTAGGCAAAGGGATCAACTCTTCATTCTCTCAATTGTTTCATTACTGCTAAATTATTAATTAGGTCAGTTGTCCCTGGAGTATCTTTGTTGAGTTGAGAAAAAGAAACATTCTCTGCTGGGTTTTCCTTAAAGCCAAATTCACTTAGTTTTTTAGAGTCTACTATAAGATTTTTTTCCTCTTATACGCCCCCACCCCCCTTAATATCCTTTCTTTCAAGATTAGGTTATTTTTTAATGACCCTCACTTGGCAAAGGAAAAATAAAGGTAACTCCCCCCCAAAAAAATATTTGTGTTTTGAAATTTTACTGCCTACACCCTCTAGAAGTAGACTAGATGGTTTTTTTACTGTTGTATACATGGAAATTTTATTCTAGAAGTAAACTGACTGAGGTTAACACTATCTCAAACTGAAAGATAGGAAGATAAAGAACAAAGAGATGTCAAAGAGGGGAAACTTGCTACCTCCTCAGGCAAGACCCAGAGTATGGGGTTATGGCTGCCATGGTCTCAGATCCAGTATTCAGCTTTGTAGGGTCCCAGAACTTGATTTTGTCAGTATGATCAAGTGTTAGTTCTTAATAACAAGCTGACTTATACTGGATGCCAGTTTATACATTCATAATGGGGAAATACTTCCAGTATCTCTAGATACTGGATAGATCCATTCCCTCTCTGACAGCAGAGTCCAGAGTATAGAAGGTTGCTTAAAAATCTTGAAATTAATGCAAGGTGGAGGGATATTAAGACAGTTCTTTAGTCACCTTGATTTAGGCATGCAGGAGACTCCAGTTTGATCCCTGAATCGGGAAGATCCCCTGGAGAAGGAAGTGGCAACCCACTCCAGTACTCTTGCTTGGGAAGTCCCATGGTCAGAGGAACCTGGCAGGGTCGCAGAAGAGTTGGACATGACTGGGCAACTAAACAGCAATAACAAATTGCCCATTCTCTTCAGTCAGATTTTTGAAACATCTTCCATGGTGGATTGCTCATGTAGATAAATTGGTCTCATTCATATGATAATTCTTAATAGCACTTTGTTCTCACTATAGCTCAAGTTTTGGGGGCTCCTGTATTGCAGAGCTAGTTTAATGTATTGTGTTTAATGAAGATAAACTCAAAAATCACAAATGATACCCATCTTGTAGGATTGTGGGGGAGATTAAGTACATGTAAAATCATTTAGCATAGCACCTGGTATGTAGTCAAACTAAATTAATTAGAATGTCATTTTGGGAATATTAGTGCTAACGATTTGCAAGGGGACAAAGAAACACAAACCAAGAGATTATGGTGAGTTGAAAAAATTATCTAATATTGAACATGCTTTCTTTGTTTCTTATTAAGATAGATAACCTGAAATTTAATTTATTTACTTTTAAATGCAGTCTCTTTACATCTTACATTCATTCAGCCTTTTCTGAAAGCTGAAAATAGGCCTAATATGTTGTGTTGCTTTGTATTCATTATTCAACTTTGAGACTTAAAGGAACCAGCAGGAGCTGTTCTTTTCTGTCCATCACAAGTAGTCTGTTCAGGCTTTTAAAAACCTTTAGAAAGGTGATTATATAGCTACTTTACTTTGCTTCAGTTAATAATTTTCAGCTTTTTCTTCCAAACCTCTGTTGAATTGAGAACCATTTCTTGCTTTATTTGAATAAACATATGAAAGAACTGTTTCCTAACTTATATGTACTTTTGAATTTCAACGTGACTTTTATTGTATAACTTGTTTTGAAATTTTCAAGCAATCAAAGGTTTGGGGGAAGAAGTGGGGTTTAAATTCTAAATAAATAAAAAGATTCAGAATACTTAGTCTACTAGCTTCAGCAGTTATATTGGAATAATATCAGTATTTACATGTACAAAGATAAAAAAGGGCTTGCTCACCCAGCAGATCAGATTACTTTCTTTTTTCCCCGTGGCTGTACTCAATCATTGGTTTTCAGACTATGCAATTACCTTCATATTACCACTCATGACTTTTAAGAGGCATTGCCAGTATAATTCAACAAATATTAATTGTGTATCCTAGGGAATTATTATTGTTGTGTTACTAGTTGTAGAGATTTTTTTTGAGGGGCATCCTTAGGGGGAGATTCTTGGATTTTAAATGTACTAAACAAATAAAATAACTTTCTGGCTACATTTTGGATACTGTAATTAGTTCTCTAGGACTGCCATAACAGGTACCACTGACTAGATGGCTTAAACTGAAATTTATTTCTAGTCTTGGAAGCTCGAAGTCTGACATCAAAGTGTCAGCAAGGTTGATTTCTTCTGAGGCTTCCCTCCTTGACTTGTAGATAGCTGTCTTTTCCTTGTCTTTACACGGTTTTCCCCTCTGTGAAAGTCTATGTCCTAATCTCATAAGGACACCAGTTATATTGGATCAGGGCCAGTCTGGTGACCTCTTTTATTTTAATTTTAACCACCTCTTTAAAGCCCCTGTTTCAAATAGTCACATTCTGAGGTTCTGAGGGTCAGGACTTTAGCATATGGATTTTGAGGAGGGACCACTATTCATCCCTTAACGGATAACATTTCCTAGTTTATCTTACATAGTAGGACTATAGTTAGAGTATTTATTTTATAGTTGTGAAAAACAACCCTGAAACAGTTTCTCAGCTAAGTCAGAAAGCAGTGCTAAGCATAGGCCAGATTCATCTCATATGTCTCTGGTGTGTCTTGGTTTAGCTCTGAGCTAGATATCAGATTGAATGGTTAATTTTCCTTTTACCCAACTTGAAACTTTATTTTATCCAAGAAAACTAACATTTAACCACTACCACCACCTCTGTATAAAAGTGCCTGTGTGTGGTACTTTTTTCTTCAGCCTCCCACTTTACAGCTTTAGTATTTAGGATTAGCTGCTTCAAAAATGAAGCTTCTGGCAGGGAAAGTTTATAGAGCAGCAAAAAAGACTAGTTTTGAACAGATGCATGTATGTATTTCTTTTCCTCTGTGGATGTCTCTCACTTAGAAGCATCAGCTAAAGTACTTGCTTGTCCCAGAAGAGATTAGTAAGAAATCTTTTAAAAGTTAGCATAGAAAAATATCTCTTAATTACAGTTCTTTTAAAGGGAGAAGATTGTTTGCTTAGGGAGGGTAGGGGACAGATATCTATGGAAAGGGAGGGCATAATTTGCCCAGGAGAAATGTAGATTGTAGTCACATGCTGAAAATGTATGTAATATGGTTCATAGCTGCTACAGGAAGGAGCATGTTGAAAGATCCTTTCATGAAAAAGACAATATGAAAACCTATTGTAAACTCTGCAGTGCTCTACAGTCGTTAGCCTTGGAATAGTAATGAAGAGCTGAAAGTAACTGTTGAAGATCAACCTAAGAATATATACATATGAGTTTACTTTTAAGGGAGGAAGAAAATTATTATTTACTGAGTGTCTGTCAGACCATCATATATATATGTGATATCTTTTGTTATTCATTTTTCCATTTTTATAAATAATAAACTGAGGGTTTGGGAAATACAGAAACTGAATTACATTCAGTCTCTGCCCTTCTGTAAGCAATTTAAATAATCCTCTCATATATTTATTATATCTTGTCAGCATTCTTTGAATTAGTATAGCAAGCTAGTATGAACACAAGCCAATGTGACATAAGAAATTCTATAAATCATATGAAAATGAAAGTTGCTCAGTCGTGTCTGATTCTTTGTGACCCCATGGACTGTACAGTCCATGGAATTCTCCAGGCCAGAATACTGGAGTAGGTAGCTGTTCCCTTCTCCAGGGGATCTTTCCAACCCAGGGATCGAACCCTGGTCTCCTGCATTGCAGGCGGGTTCTTTACCAGCTGAGCCACTAGTGAAGCCCGAGAATACTGGAGTAGGTAGCCTATCCCTTCTCCAGGGCATCTTCCTGACCCAGGAATTGAACTGGGGTCTCTTGCATTGCAGGCGGGTTCTTTACCAGCTGAGCTACCAGGGAAACCCATAAAGCATATATCTAAAATAATTTTGTGACAGTGAACCCATTAAGAAATTAGGGGATGATTTATAAAATCATTTAAAATGATTCTTTGCATCTTTGTTGAATTATATACTTTGGCCTTTGTGATGATTGTCTGCTTTTTGGTTCTGCCACCTTTATTCTTTTGGTTACAGATTAACTCCTTTCAGCATCCAGTCTTTGATTTATATCTTTTTAACTGGTTTACTAATTTGACTGATTGTCCCACATACTTCTTTTTTGGTCCTACTGGAAAAACAAGTTATTTGATAACATCTTCTACTCTGACCCATCTCCCCTTGTTTTTCCAAGTAGCATTGCTATCTACCTTCTCAACAGGGAGCCTAAATGGAGGTAGACCAGCCTGAGGTAGCATAAGTAGTATAGGTCTTTCATTGCCCACTAAAAGCTAGCCATATTTTATCCTTTATAGCCTAAAGTCCTGTTCTTTTTTTAAAATTTATTGTTAATTGGAGGAGGATTGCTTTACAATGTTGTGTTGGTTTCTGCCGTACAACAACGTCAGTCACCCATAAGTATACACACATCCCCTCCGTCTTGAGCCTCCCTCCCGCCACCATTCCGTCTCGCCCCTCTGGGTCGTCAGCGCGCGCTGAGCTGAGCCCCCGTGCTGTGCGGTAACCTCCCACCAGCTCTCCGTGTCACACATGCTGATGTGTGTGTGTTCAGTGCTACTCTCTCGATTCGTCCTGCCCTCTCCTGCCCCTGCTGTGTCTGCAAGTCTGTTCTCTCCATCTGTGTCTCTATCCTGCCCTGCACATAGATTCTTCAATAACATATTCGTAGATTCCATAAATGTGCATTAATATACAGTATTTGTTTTTCTCTTTCTGACTTACTTCACTCTGTGTAACAGGCTCTAGGTTCATTCACCTCAGTTCAATTGGCTCAAATTCTTTCCTTTTCATTAAAGTCCTATTTACAGAATCAGATGCCCTCATGTAGGAAAGGATGCTTTTAATATATCATTTGTTTTTTAAAATTATTTATTTTTACTTGATTTATGATTGGTTTACAATATTGGTTGTAATGTATCAACATGTATCAACATGAATTAACCATAGGTGTACATATGTGCCCCCCCTCTTGAATCTCCCTCCCAGCTTCCACCCATTCCCACCCCTCTAGGTTATTACAGAGCTCCCATTTGAGTCCCTGAGTCATGCAGCAAATTCTCATTGGCTGTATGTTTACATATGTTAGTGTATATGCATCCATGCTACTCTCTCTGTTTATTTCACCCTCTCTCTCTTCTCCCCCACCCTTGTCCATCAGTCTGTTCACTATGTCTGTGTCTCCATTGCTGCTCTGCGAACAGATTCGTTAGTACCATCCTTCTAGATTCCATGTATATGTGAAAAACAATATTTGTTTTTCTGATTACTTCACTCTGTATGATAGACTCTAAGTTCATCCACTTCATTAGAACTGACTCAAATGTATTCGTCTTTATGACTGAGCAGTATTACATTGTATATATGTACCACAATTTCTTTATCCTTTCATCTGTTGATGGACATCTAGGTTGCTTCTATGTCTTGGCTATAGTAAATAGTGCTGCAGTGAACATTGGGGTACATGTGTCTTTTTCAGTTTTGGTTTCTTCAGGGCATATACCTAGAAGTGGTATTGCTGGGTCATATGGTGGTTTTATTCCTAGTTTTTTAAGGAATTTCCATACTGTTTTCCATAGTGTCTGTATCAATTTACATTTCCACCAGCAGTGTAGGAGGGTTCCTTTTTCTTCACACCCTCTCCAGCACTTGTTTGTAGATTTTTTGATTATGGCCATCCTGTCTGGGGTGAAGGAGATACCTGATTATAGTTTTGATTTGCATTGAAGTAGTGATGTTGACCATCTCTTCATATGTTTGTTAGCCATCTTCATATGTTTGTTATTTGGAGAAATGCCTGTTTAAGTCTTGTTTTTAATATAAGTACCAAGAAGAAAACTCAAAAGGATCCATTAACAAATATGGTAATATAGTGCACGTAAAAGTGTAAATTTGAATACAACAGAAAAGGATAAAACAAGAAATGGAATCAGTCTTTCTTTCATCATTCCAGTTCCTGCCCCAAAGGTTCTTGTGGTTGTTTCTAGAAAAAATATTTATTCCCATGTATCTATTTATATTTCCTTTATTGTTAAGTTCATACAATAAGAATCATACAGTATACACTTAGGTACCTCATGCAAGCTACATTTTCGAGATGTTTAATATCAGCACTTGAATATGTACCATATTTTTTAAATGACTATATTTTTTGTGATATATTTTGTGAATATACCACTATTATGTTTAATTTGTTCCTTTTCTAACACATGTTACAACCAAATAAGAAAAAGATACTTTTAAGAGATATTTTCATTTTTATAATATATATATATGTATAATATGTGTTGAAAAAGACTTGATAAGAGTCTTTCTGTACATTTTTGCAAGTCTAGAATGCCAGACTACTGAAATATTTTACTAGAGAAAATTTGCTGATGAATATAGGGCATTTGTAAGCAATCTTGTAAAGATATTTTGGAAATAATGTACTTATCAATACATCTAATAGCAACATTCACCCAAAACTTATAAAAATTTATAGCCATAATGTTTCCAGCCCATTTAGAACATTCTTGAATCATTTTAGTACTGAACAACAAATTATATAGATCAAAACCAAGTAATATAAGTGATAAGCATATAAATAGTCTTCATGTTAACTCTGATGGGAGCCAGAGGATTTGTATTCAATACTAACATACATCCTTTAAAAACTAACAGTGTACGTGCTGTGCTGTGCCTAGTCACTCAGCCGTGTGCAGCTCTTTGGGACCCCATGGACTGTAGCCCGCCAGGCTCCTCTGTCCATGGGATTCTCCAGACCAGAATACTGGAGTGGGTAGCCTTTCCCTTCTCCAGGGGATCTTCTGAACGCAGGGATCGAACCAGGGTCTCCTGCATTGCTGGTGAATTTTTTACTAGCTCAGCTACCAGGGAAGTCTTAACAGTGTATATTCTATGGTAATTATTGGAAAATTCTAAGCAGAGTTTATTTCTGCTGACTTAGCTAGAAGTTTTCCAAAATACATATTTCTTTAAACATTATTTAAATGATTTTTTAAACTGCCACTACCTCTGGTGTTTGTAAAATGTGCAATAATGCGTAACGCTTGATACTCTTGAGATTGGAAATCTGTCTGACATTTTCCTCAGGAAACTGATGAAGATCTGTCTTATAAGCATTTCATCATAATACAGTTTGCACCAAGTGTAATTTGAAACTAGTGAGAGAACAATGCTTTAGTACCTCTTTCATACATAGATGAAGTAACATCATTTACTGTTCATTTCATACCTGAGTTCTGGTTACATAGATGTGTTCATGTTATGGAAAGTTCATTGAAGTGTATGCTTATGATATCATATATATATATATATATATATATATATATATATATATATATATATATATGAAAGTACACACATATATATCATACATCCAAATCTACATTAAAATAATGTATATCATTATAATAAGTGGAAAAAAAATTTAAGCATTCTTATTTTCTGTGCTCCAGAATGTCATTGTTTTTATTTTTTGGTATTAGTTTATATTGATTTGCCTATTTAATTGGGCAGTTTTTGTTGCTTTAAGCATTATACGCCTATAACCTAAATGTGGGAAAATGTTGTTTTTGGCATTTAATCTCTGAATTTAAGTGAATTCTTTTGTATTAACCAGCTTAATTTTGTGGTTTAGAATGAAAGTTTGAAAGTACACATTTGAAGACTTTGACTGTCTTCAATTTTTGCTTTTGATGTATAGGCTTTACTGTTCTTGAATCTTACTTTTGAAATAGTGAAACTTACTTTTAAAGTAGTGAAAACTATTTGGATTTCCCAGGTGGGACTAGTGGTAAGGGACCCACCTGTCAATGCAGGAGACATAAGAGACGTGGGTTTGATCCCTGGGTCGGGAAGATCCCCTGGAGAAGGAAATGGCAACCCACTCTAGTATTCCTGCCTGGAAAATCCCATGGACAGAGGAGTCTGGTGGGCTACAGTCCATGGGGTTGCAAAATGTTGGATTCAACTGAAGCAACTTAGCACGCAGCATGCACATGAGAGTTTTTAATGTTAATTTTGTAGCTTCTAAATGCCTACTCTTTTTCAAATAACTGTTTTCTCGGAAATCCAAGCAGCATCACTCAACTTTTCAAGATTAACAGAACCAAGATTTTCAAATCATTTGTTTCCCCAAACTCCATTGTCTTTGAAGCGGTCATAAGAATAGAATATTCTTAAACAAATATCTACTTCTGTGATATCTTTCTCTTCCTAACCTGTGTTAGGTTCACTAAGGAAGAAAACACCTCCACCCTCACCCCAATTTTACGAATTACTATAAGTGAAAAACCTAACTGCAGAGGGAGGTTTTATTGGTTTTAATACATTTGCCCAAGTACTTTGGTGAAATTCAATATTGTCTAATAATGTTAGAAATTACTTTGGTATGAGACACGATTTCATTTTGGAAAATAGGCACATGGTACTTCTAAGTTATATTTGTAACTCAGTTATAACTGAGTTGTACTTAGCATTTATCTAAAGAGCTAAGAGTGAAAACCTTGACCAGTTTATATAATGATCTCCTAAAAGGTTACAGTTTCTAACTGGAAAACCTATCCAGGCTTTCTGTTTAAATTTTCTCTCTAGCCAAGACCTCACTTCTTCCATATTCTTCTGTTCTGGGCATCTTTCCCTGAGTATTATAGCACCCCTATTTGTGCCATTGCCAGGTCAGCAGTGCCCTTTCTCTATTTTACCTTTAAGATCTATCTCAGAGCCATACCCTCTCCTCTCTGACTCTTTAATCAAAACCAGTTTCTCCTCCTCCTCTTTTCCCATTGCTCCTGACACTTAACAGGCTTGTTGCTATAATAGTCACATTATCATTATTTGCTTATGAGGCTGAAGAGCCTATAAGTTCCCTGCAGTCACAGCAGTGTGTTATAGTGATTAGCAAGGTCAGGCGTTCAGGAAGTGTATGTTGAATAGAATTAGAGTAACTACACAACCAAGTTCCAGTTCATTTGAGGAAAACATTTTCTCAAAAGTTTCCTGATTTGAAATTTATCCTGCCATTTCCCAAGTATTCAGATATATACTTATAATTATATGTCTGTATTATCTTGTATTCTTTTTCTTCTCTTATTAGTTGGAATCTACTTCATGATAAAATGCCAAACTTTTAAATGCTTTTCAACTTCTGGGTCATGATGGAAGATTTAGTTAGGGACAAGAAACTGGCTAAAAGAAAGTTTATAAATTGCCTAAAGATTTCATTTGTTATGAGTTTCTTCATTAGGGAATAATTGAGAAATAGTACAGAATTGCTCTTTATCCTGTCGTGGTAAAAAAAAAAAGTCATGAATTAAATGGCTAGTTAGCAGGGAATTCTGAGAGAAATTAAGATCAATATGGTGGAACTTGATTTAGACCCTGTTACATACTTTCTTAGTTTCATACTAGTTTGGACCTCAGGTGACAGTTACAGCAGAAATCTTCCCCTTAATACAAGTAAGACTCGATAGATTTTTACAGTGTCTTTGAAGAACTTTAAAAAAAAATTCATTGACCTCTCGGCATCAAAATTCCATATTTTTTTGAGACATTTACCAGGAAACAAGGAATATAGCCAGTTTTTTTGTTTGTTTGTTTGTTTTTTCAGTTTCTTAAGCTGGTAGATGAAATCACAGTTGATTCTTTTGACAATGTTTGAAAGGTTTTTTTTTTTGTTTTTTTGTTTTCTCATTTGACATGCAGCAAGGACATATGGGCGAAGGAGAGGTAACATTATTATTTCTAACTTTTGAATGTATCAGTTGTATTTGGAGAGGACCCAAGTTTGCTCAATTTCTAACCCTTACTGGGAAGCGGGGAGGGGGAGTGAAATATAGCTGTGATCGATATATACTTTATGTGTTATAGTTAACATCACAGACATTCTAACTGAGGGAGTTGGAATGGTAGGATTTGGATTTGAATTGAAATAATTTCAAACTCATTTTATTTATATCTAAAGATTTGTTTCTCTTTTTCCTTTCTGAAGGGAGTATCTTAGAATAAAATTAAGAATATTTAAAAAGGAAAATATGGTATGACTAGTCTCAAAATACCTGATTAGGTTGGAGGTATAAGTTATGCTTGAATACCTTATATCTACTTTCAAAATTATTTATTTATTTATCTATTTATTACTAAGCATAGTTCTGTGTTTTGTTTAAAATTAGATTAAGTAGATACCTAATCCTAGAGATTTCAGACATTGGGGGAAAAAGCTCTAGACATTTTAGATAATTTTTTGAAGAATCATTTCCTAGAGGTATGTGAATAAACTTTATTTTTCCCTCCTGTATTAGTTTTGCCTTTTTATAAGAAAGTCAGTTAAATAAGGTAGCTTTAAAATAAAAGTGACTTTTGAAAATCCAGAAATAACCTCCAATTTTAGAGTCATTTTTTATCTTTATTATGTAACTTTTGAACTGTGATTTTATAGGGTAAATTCGCACTAAATATACTGTTAAGGAAGGCAAGTGTGACAGAAAGACATTGGAATGTTTCAGTGAAGGAAGAGCACTTAAGATATATTTCTGCAGGATCCATTAACAAATTCCTTATGCAGAACCTAGAAGTAAATTGGCAGCCTGAAAAGTGACAAAACAGTTTTTGAGAGATTCTACAGTTCTTTGTAGCTCTTTATTTTGCTTATGATTTATAAGTTTGTATTTTGCTGGCAGGTAAGTATGGCAAGAATATTAACCACAACTGGTATCTCTGATCTTTTCTGCTTTTATATTCTATACGATAGGATTTTCTAACAGCAAATTTAATGACTAGTTTTTAGAATTAGATACTACCTGTACCAGCTGATGATTACTCAACTAAAAGAAAATTTATCTTCAGCATACCTAAAAATCTTAAATTCTGTCAGAGTAGCTAATGAAGTTAGGAAACAGCATAAATGGGTTTTCATGACCTTCCATTAGTTAAGGTAAACCAAGATGAGTGCTTACTTTAAAAATCAACTTCTTCATTTTAGGGGCGGTCTTAAAGGAAATTGGGCAGGCTATATTGTATGATGTTTTAAAGAAATTTAAGTGATCTAGCATCTGATGGTTAAATTTAATACTTAGTGTATATATCTAGATTGCCAGTGGCCATGGGGCCCTGCCAAGGCAGTGCAGTCTCTGCCAACTACTTTCAAAAGACTGCTCTCTCCTACTATACTTCCAGTTCACCTCTCTCAAGTTTCTGGATCCCAGTGGGATGGTTGAGCAGCCCTCTGTTTAACCATGTACTTTCTCTCTGACTCAGTTGAGACCTTAAGGTGATGGAAATTCAAGAGCATATCTAAGTGATTTATTATTCGGTGAGAAAGGTAAAAGCAGCAGCGTTACTGGATGTGCTGTTTTCCTTGTTTCTTGTGTAAGATAATCAATGGCAAGGAGCGTTTTCTGTTAGCTTTTTTTTCCTTCCTGCTTTCTCTTCCAGGTCAATCCTCACTGTTTCCAATGGAAGATGGATTCCTGGATGATGGCCGTGGGGATCAGCCTCTTCACAGCGGTCTGGGTTCGCCCCACTGCTTCACTCACCAGAATGGAGAAAGGGTGGAGCGATACTCTCGCAAGGTGTTTGTGGGTGGATTGCCTCCTGACATCGATGAAGGTATGTTTAGAAAGAGCCGTTCACAGCGCAATGCCCAGACTGTGGCACATAGTAGATAACACATAGGTAGTGGTTGCTGTTAGTATAATAATAATATTATCTGGCTCCAGGTGTTCAGTTGTGATTTCATTGTTCCCTTGTCCTGTCTCCTAGTACAGCGTATAAAATTAGTTCTCGAAAGGAAAGGGAGTAGGACTTTGGAAACCAGCTGAAGCAAGTGGTTGGACTAAATCAAAAAGCGTAAACATCATTTGGAAAACTCTAGGATTCTGTTGTGGGCAAACAGCTGCTAACTGCACTGTTGTCTGTGTGTCCTGCCTTGGCTAAATTCAGTTATGCATTTTCCTATTTCCTACCTTTTATGACTGCTGCTTCCCTCATAGCTCAGTTGGTAAAGAATTCGCCTGCAATGCAGGAGATCCTGGTTTGATTTTTGGGTTGGGAAGATCCGCTGGAGAAAAGATAGGCTACCCACTCCAGTATTCTTGGGCTTCCATTGTGGCTCAGCTGGTAAAGAATCCACCTGCAATGCAGGAGACCTGGGTTCAATCCCTGGGTTGGGAAGTGCCCCGGGAGAAGGGAAAGGCTACCTACTCCAGTATTTTGGCCTGGAGAATTCCATGGACTATATAGTGTACAGTTAATTGTTTATAAGTTTAAAATCTTAGATTAAGTCTGAATTTTTGAAAAATGTAACTAGAGTTGTAGGGAATCTTAAGAGTTATATCATTTTCTGAATATTTTTTCATTCATCAAATATTTATATGCTTTCTGAATGCTGTGCACTATTCTTAGGATTATTTAGTAAATAAGATTGTGAAAGAAAGCCCCTGCTCACACAGAGTTGGTATTCTAGTGGGCGAAGGGAGATAAGTGTGAAAATATTAGACAGTAAGTCCTGAAAAGAAAGCAGGTTGATATGATATGCAAAATTTCAGAAGAGACTTGTGAGATTTGTTGGTTAAGTAAATCCTCTTTGCAGATGTGATACTTGAGCTGATGGCTGAGTAAGAAGCCAATCGTGCAAAAAAACAGAGAACTAGTTATCCAGAAGTATTTCATTTAACTGTGGGTCTAAGTGACCCTGACAGAAATCAAAGTAGCAGACCATATAGCAACCATATGTCCTTGCTTGCTTTTTTCCCTTATCTATTTTGTCTTGGTTTCCTGAATGGAAATAGAAACGTTATGGAGGATAGAAAGGTTTTCTCTAAAAACCTGTAAGGTCTAATAATGAGGTTTAATAATGTCCCATTTAGATTGAGATTTAATTTACTGTGCCACTACATTTTCCTTAAAATGATCAGTCTTTTGGAAGGTTGAGGCAAAATGGCTTCCAAATGGCCAAAGATTGAAATAAACACAGATTTTTTTTCTTTTTTTCCTCTTTGATAAAATGTCCTGGAGGAAGCTGTGCTGAGATTTCAGGGCAGGCAAACTCAGTCTCCATTCTCTCCTCAGAAAGCATATCTTCTGTTCAGAGTGTTCATCTGGGGCTAAACACTTCATCACGATGTTGTCCAGTAAGCTCCCAGATGCAGCCTCCTCATTCTCTAGCTGGAATCCTCAGTTTCCTTAGCATTATGAATTCTAGGTTTTATGACCCTTTAGAGGTCAAATCCTTAACACTCTTGAGCCCTGGATGGTCTTCAGTGAGGAAACTATATGCTTTATGCAAGAAAAGAAGACTGAATTTTATCTGACCTTGCTTAGGATAAACTTCTTCTCTGGCCTAGATAACCTGTATCTTTTTGGAAAATTACCAAGAGATCATAAATGTATCATTCCTAAAATTCTTGGCAGCCCAGGTAAATTTGACCAGAAAGTGGTTTGGCACAGGAAGTGGTTTAAACTGAGCAGAATTAATGGGGATTGTGTTAGTCCTCCTGTTTTAGCCTCATACCACATATGTTGATAAGTCAGTAGCAGTTTAGGTGGACAGGCCTTTCTATTAAAATGTGAAATGTGTATTTCTGAAAAATACTGTGTTCTGTAGAATTATATGCTAAGAATCACAGAGTTTATGGGGCAGGTGGGCTAGAGGCAGATCACTTAGAACCTAATGAATTTTGTACCAGAAGCACTAACTAAAAGAGAGCTAATACTTTGAAAAATAACTTGGACAGTTAAGCAAGTAGCTCACTGTACGACCTACTCGAGGCTGCCTCAAGGAATATTGAAAAGCACAAAACCAATAGAGCAGAAATTCTGGCTTGCTAGTTTGGAGGCAGCACAGATGAAAGTGGACCTTTGGGGCCCTGAGGAGTGCAAACTCTTAGGGGGCAGCCCTGAAAGCTTGTAGGGACACCTCTGACTAGAGAGCCTTGCTTGCTGTGCTCACTTTAATTTTCTGTAATAGATCTGAGGGAGTTCCTGCCTGCTGGAGGCTTTTTTTCTTTCCTGCTGAAGATTATGGTTCTCCTACTAGGCTGGCTCACCTTGCTTAGGAAGAGTCATTTGTGAACCAGTATCTCTAGGTTACACTGACATCACTCCCTTATTTAGTGATCTCACGGGGGCTGAATGTAGAAACAGGCATTGTAGTAGTTCATACAGACTACTGCTTCACAATCTGGAGGAGGTGAGAACAGTCCTAGCAGACTGGAATTTCAAAATGTTTCTCATCTGTCTTCTCTGTTCTCCTGTCCCGCCCTACTCCCAGATCTTCTCTGCACATGCTCACCTACTCTTTCTTAGAAGTTCCTTGGAAATTTATTTTCCTAAAGTCTGTTCATTAGTTGTCCAAATATATAGTACAGCATGACTGGTGTCATTTGCATTAATAGTAAAATATGATTAAGTCTTCCTTGTCCATCCCATATCCCCTTCCTTTTCCTTCCTCCTAAGACTCAGAGGTGTTGATGTCCAAGGAGGATGGTTGGTGAGCAGGAAGAGGGTGCCAAGCGGAGGTGTGTCCTAGACATACATGTGGAGGGGCCTGTGCCGAGGCCATGGCAGCAGTGTGTGTGGGACCAGTAGATCAGGCCAGCACGGACTATGTGCAGAGGTGGAGGGCAGAGGAGACTGCCAGGGCAGCTCGCTGAAAGATGGGTTATGTTGAGTGAAAAAATGAGGCCAGTGAGAGCTTGGTTTCTCATAGTGAGAAGGGAATTTACAAACAGGAGAAGGGGAAAGGCTAGAAAATGACATGAGATGTTGGAGTGGACTTACAAGTACCAATATGAACTCGGTTTTATAAATGTACACAGATACAGAAACAATTATAAATATGTCTGTGTATGTTCATGTATTTCCTAGCTTTGTCCTCTGAGAAGACTTAGAAACAATAAATACCCATCAACAATGACTATAGGGAATACCCAAATCTGAGTTTCTAAGTATCTTCTGTCACTGAAAGGATCCAGGATATCTTGGAGGGGAAAAAGGCTGATTCTGGGGCTAGGGCAGAAAAAGAACAAGATGAAAGCCTGGGCTATCTTCTTGGGTCAGATAGTATGGAAGCACTTGAAGAATGATTTGGCGGTGGGGGGGTGGGTAAGTCAAAGGATATAGGAACACCCACTGGCCAAATCAGGGACAATTTTGAGGACAAACTGAATAAATGATAGAGAATCAAGCTACGCTGCTGCTGCTGCTGCTAAGTCGCTTCAGTCGTGTCCGACTCTGTGCGACCCCGTAGACGGCAGCCCACCAGGCTCCTCTGTCCCTGGGATTCTCCAGGCAAGAACACTGGAGTGGGTTGCCATTTCCTTCTCCAATGCATGAAAGTGAAAAGTGAAAGTGAAGTTGCTCAGTTGTGTCTGACTCTTCGTGACCCCATGGACTGCAGCCTACCAGGCTCCTCCGTCCATGGGATTCTCCAGGCAAGAGTGGTGGAGAGGGGTACCATTGCCTTCTCCAGAATCAGGTTATAGCCCATTAAATAAAATAGGTCCATACTGATATAAATAAA
This sequence comes from Dama dama, assembly GCF_033118175.1. Lineage (NCBI taxonomy): Eukaryota > Metazoa > Chordata > Mammalia > Artiodactyla > Cervidae > Dama > Dama dama. The sequence goes on from NC_083705.1 coordinate 14,164,160, forward strand.
TGCATGACTAAATAAATGGAGGAGAGGGGAACACTCTTCCTTATTGAATTATACTAACTAGTACATGTAGAAGGATTGATAGAAATAGATAGCCAGCATTTGGCAGTTATCATTGTGGTAGTTGATATAGGCGGGAATTTTCAGTAAATGCCAGGTCTAATGAGGGAACAGGATATTGATGGTTAACACAGTATTCCCCCACAAAATATTGATCGTATCCAAAGGGAATGGTTTCTTTTTGGTGGGGAAATACAGACATTTAGCAACTCGACTAGCAGATCAAGATTAACATACCTTGTGCAAGGACAGGACGACATAGCATCATCATGGTAGCTCTCCTGGTTGGACTACTAGTTCATAGGAAACTAGTACAGACCTAGGTTGAGAGCCATCCTGCAGAAGGGATGACCTGTATATTTTGAAGCTGTCAATTATAGAAAAGACAGGAAAGAATGAGGAACTATGGAAACTGAAAAAAATAGATACCCTCAGAACATGACATCTAAAATGTAGCATGATACTAGATAGGATTCTGGATCAGAAAGGAAAAGAGAAATATTACTGTGACAGTTAAAAATTTGGATGGAGTCTGTGAATTGGGAGAATGTTGTATCACTGTTGATTTCCTTATTGGAGGAGAGTTGTATGTTGGTACATAAGGGAGTGACCTTGCTTTGAGCAGTTACCAGTAGTTGTATTTTGTGGTACTAGAGCATCATATCAGAAAAAGATGGTAGATCAATCAATAGATTCGTGCATCAGTAGAAGGAGAAAAAGGAAGAGGGGGAAGGCAAATGCACAAGTGTTAACAGTGGGGGAATCCAGATGAAGGAGATGCAGGAGGTCTTGGTGTACTGTTCTTGTAAATAGTAGATTTGAAACTGTTCTTTCTAAACGATTTCCCAAAATGCTCATAAAAATATTTACATCTGCATTTTTGGTTTGTTGTTCATTAGATGAGATCACAGCTAGTTTTCGTCGCTTTGGCCCTTTGATTGTGGATTGGCCTCATAAAGCAGAGAGCAAATCCTATTTTCCTCCTAAAGGTAATTTCTCAAGATTCAAATACATGTGTAGTTTATCCTTATATTTTCTTCATAAATGTTCTCCTTCAGTGTACAACTTTTTGTTGCTAAACTAACATTTTCCCAATGTGTCTTTAAAATTTCTACTTAATATATACTTTTAATTCAAATTTGATTTTACTCTAAAAGAGGTTTCATGATAATAACAAATTGAACTTAATGTTGATATTATCAGACTTTGGGTGAGATTAAGTTTTGGGGGTTTTTGTTTATTTGTTTCATTTTTTTCTAACCTTTTCCTTACTTTTATGCCTCCTTTCACTTGAAGAATTATGAAAAAAATGGGAAAAATAAAAGTCTTTCAAAATTGTTTTTATTAGGCTATGCATTCCTGCTGTTTCAAGATGAAAGCTCTGTTCAGGCTCTCATTGATGCATGTATTGAAGAAGATGGAAAACTCTACCTGTGTGTATCAAGTCCCACTATCAAGGACAAGCCAGTAAGTGCAGTCTAGTATGAAAATAGCTTCTCATTTTTGCCTCTGTTCATTTTTCCTGAAAAATACACAGACATCTTAATTTATCTGTTAATTGAAACATTTGTAGGTAGAATCAAAATGAAAAAGTTTGTTGTTGTCATTTTCCTAACCTTGAGATTCTGTATATTTGTGCACATTATTTTGACATTGAATTTTTGGTTAACTAAAGTATTGGTGAATCTTCCTATTAAAAGATGTCACCTAGTATGCATTTGATAAATATAAAGTAGCTGAATTTCCTCTGAATAATAGAACTCAGAATCACAAATATACCTGTCTTTCTCCTTCCTCTCTTTGGTCAAGATTTTACCCAATACCATATGCAGCAAGTTACGTTATACAAATAACTTACTACATATGGTGCTCTTGCCAAGTATTAATAAAATAAATTATGTATATACATAAATGTCCATTACATGTTGTTTCTTTCTAAAAGAGTTTTTATTATAAAATTTAGTCTTTTGGGAAGATGCCCTGGAGGAGGAAATGGCAACCCTCTCCAGTATTCTTGCCTAGAAAATGCCATGGACAGAGGAGCCTGGCAGGCTACTGTCCATGGGGTTACGGATTTGGACATGACTTGTGCACACGCTCACACAGTCTTTAGGAATAGTAGCAATAGCAACTGGCCTATTTTGACAAATCTGGCAAACCACAATCTTATCCCTTGACTAATACGTAGTGGTGGGGTCCAGTTCAGGATGGAGGCTCCAGTAGGCTTAGCTCAAGCAGTAATTTGTGGAGCTCCTCTTAGTGTCTTGGGTTTGTTCCCAGTTTTCTGTGTGGCTAGACTCTTTCTATTTGAATTTTTGTCCCCTACTGGTCCCCATAGGTATTTAATTTTGAAAACTTCGGGCCTTGGGACTTGGTTGGTGTACCTGTTGGGAATACCCTGCTGTTAACCCCTTAGCCTTTGGTGTGGGCATTTGTAATGGTTATATAAATGCAAACAGTTAAATAGAGGTACTTGATTCTTGGTGTTGAAAAAGGAGAAAGATTTATATGACCTGAAGAGAAACCAGAGTATTGATTAGTTGTAATGGACACACTGAAGTGTTTTATCATAAAACATTTACTGCAGATATCAATATTTTTATTTTGAAATGCTTTACAATGCAATAGATTTGTTAATATTAGGAGTAGTTTGCATTTCCTGGACATAGATTTGGACACACAATCCTAGTTTCTTAGCACTGTATACTAATCAACATCAAATACCATGCTAAATTTAAATTATATGGCTGCTGAGCGGTTGGGTAGGATCGAGGCCCAAATAAGCTGTAAAATAGTTAATTAACTTACAGATAATTAAAGTTATGTTACTGTTAAGCAGTTTGGTTTATAATAGGCAATTAAATTGAAATTTCTAGCCTTGGTTAGATTACTTTTAAAAATGAAATGAAGGGTTGGGATATGCTTTTAAATCTTTTTTGGTTTTCCAGCTTTATTGATTTTTAATTATATAAATTACAACTTTGTAAAGTAAAATATTCTGTAATAATTTTAAACTTCATTTCCACATAAATCGCCTGTGTTGAGACTGAGACATTTTGGTTTGCACACTCCCTAGGTACAGATTCGACCTTGGAATCTCAGTGACAGTGACTTCGTGATGGATGGTTCACAGCCTCTTGACCCACGAAAAACTATATTTGTTGGTGGTGTTCCCCGACCATTGCGAGCTGGTATGACCCAACAGAGCAACAAAAACTCTGTTTATACTTTAGCATAAGAAATATCTTATACAGACTTTTTTAGGATAAATTTTCCGTAATTTCTTAATAGTGAGAGTCCTGGACTCCAAGTGTCTTAGCTTGAATTCATGTGCTCTGTTCCAGTTTATAATAGCTGAGTAACTTTGGACAAACTGATTTCTCTAATTCTCAGTTTGCTCATCTGTCAAATGGAATTATAAGTATGTCCTTTATGTAGAGTTGTTCTGAGGATTAAATGAGGTAACAGATGCCTGGTGCTTAGTGCAGGGTCCCGTCATGCTCATGCTCATCACTCTCATCATCATCCAAGAGAGAAAGCCTTTCTGGGGTGGATTAGGTATCAAGATGTTCACTGTTTGTTCCCATGACCCCATGTGTGCAACAGCTACTTACTGAGCTCTATACAACACGGTTCTCAGCAGTGCATCGTGTTTTTAGAGCAGTACTCACAGAAGAAATTTCATCCTTAACTTCAAATAATATGAGTTTTAATATTATAGGTGAGATGAAGAACATAAAATGAACAAGAGTGCCATTTCAAAATTGTAACATTTCATGGAGAATAAGATTCATTTATTATTTCAAATTTCTGTGTGAAATTTGGTAAATTAGCTAGACTATAGGGAAAGGTAAAAGGGTTTTAATGGAAATCTTTTCAAAGGACTCCCAGAGAGTCTACCAGTTAGCTTTCTAGTGTTAAATGATTATTAAGCATTACATTGTTAACTGGTAAATTTACAGTGGCATCGGGGTATGGAGCAGATAGACCAGGGTAGCAAGTCCAGCACAACCACTTTACTACCTGTGGCCTTGCGCAGGTTGATCGTCCTCTCTGTGCCTCAGTTTCCCCAGGAAATCACTACCTGCGTCATAGGGTCGTTTAGATTATATGTGAACCACTCAGCAGAGTCCCTGTCCTTAGTCACAGCAGACGAAAACGAACACAGCGGACAACTGATTATAATAACTAGTTTCATTGTAATAATTACTATAATGATGGATAGATGAGCTTCTTTTGATGAAACCTTTGGTGAGCCAGATGATGTTTCCTGGCCTCAGATGTCCTCTCTGCTCCTTCCATATGTAGTGGAGCTCGCCATGATAATGGACCGGCTGTACGGAGGCGTGTGCTATGCTGGGATCGATACCGACCCTGAGCTGAAGTACCCCAAAGGAGCTGGGCGAGTCGCGTTCTCGAATCAACAGAGTTACATAGCTGCTATCAGTGCCCGCTTCGTGCAGCTGCAGCATGGAGAAATAGATAAACGGGTAAGTCCCAGGCTGCCTTCTGCGGAGTTCTCAGAGGGGCCCTCCGTGCCGTTCCCAAGCGTGCAGTGGATGAGACTCACGTGTCAGCAAGGTGACAGCTGACTTACGCCCATTGGATCCACTAGATGCTAGTTCTGGAGCATATCTAGGAACCTCCTGTGGCCTCCTCTGCCTCTCTGTTCTGAGTAGCCTGACAAAGTACTCCAGGCACTTTGCCTGAGTCCACTTAATCTTTCCTAAGCTATCACCTGCCATCCATTCATTTGCTCAGTTAGTCATTCAGTAAATATTTACCAGATCCTTCGTACTTCATTATATTAAGTGTATAGACTTGAATGCCTTTGAGATCTCCTCACCTTTTTTTTTAACCTGGGATATCAAGAACACCTCAGCAAGCTCTATTTTCCTATGCACTGTGTAACAAATGATTGAATAATGCACTTCAAGGACTGTGTCTAAGAAATAATATTTCATTATAACAAATTAAGTAGAAGAACTCAGAATCCTTCTATTTGTAATCTCTTTTACCACCTGAAATTTGGTGGTAGTTCATTAGAATTATTTTCACACTTTAAATTCCTCTTTGTTGTGTTTATCCTCTGTATCAAAAGGCTGGAGAAAACCTCTGAGATAACTCTTCTGTTTTTTAATGTATTGTATTTGAGACTCTGTGTTCCCTTATGTGTCTTGTTTGCATTCACAAATTTCTTAGCTTTGTGTTTCATGCATTCAACAAATACTTTAGTGCCTAGGTACTCATGGGTTTATGTTCTGGTGGATGGAGTGTGGCCTCTGAATCCATTGTGTTGAGGTAGAAATTTACCCTAAAATGTGAATCCACTGCACTAAGAAGCACAGTGTTTAGTTCAGTTGAATTTTTTCACAGAAAGACCTTCTTGATGAAGAAAGCAGTGCATTGATTTTCATTCTGGTGTCAGCTCCTTATTTCATGCCAGACTGGTACTTTGGTTAGGGCTGACTGAGATATCCAGCACTCCAAAGCCCTGTGCTCAAAAAAAAAAGTCAGTCACTAGTGGTTTACGTGGGAGAAGGAAATAGCAACCCACTCCAGTATTCTTGCCTGGAGAATCCTGTGGACAGAGGAGCCTGGAGGGCTGCTGTCCGTAGGGTTGCACAGAGTCAGACATGACTGAAGCGACTGAGCATGCATCCATGCTTTGGAGAAGGGAATGGCAACCACTCCAGTATTCTTGCCTGGAGAATCCCAGGTACAGAGGAGTCTGGAGGGCTGCTGTCCATAGGGTCACAAAGAGTCAGATACGACTGAAGTGACTTAGCAGCAGCAGTGGTTTACATTTACTGCTTATGTTCCATTTCATGTATATTCCACATAAGTGGTAGCTGAAAATTTCTCATCCTAGTGGTCATCATACTGTGAATATGTTAAAGAGAAAGGTATAGATCTGTTAATAAATATGGAGGAAGGGGGCAGGATTAGTTGCTGTATGTGTTAACATACCTCCTTGATTTTTATTTACACTAAAAAAATATGTACATTTGAGTAACAGTCTTTCCCACCTCATTGCTTCATTCCATCATCGGTTTAGGAGTTGTAAGGTTAGCCATTAGAAATTCAGACTTATCTTGTATTCCGCTAGGATCTCCAGTTCTTTGGCCAGTGTTCTTGCCACACTGTAGATGTTATGGAATGGCCTCGGGGCCAGAAGCCTAATCTTCTTGTTAGATCTGCTCTTCTGGCCTTGTGTGTCACTCCTCTTTTTGTTCGTGGTCTACCTTTGTAAGGATTCCTTGTCAGAAGTGGATGGCACCAGTGGTAGTAATAGCCTGGTGTAAGGGAGTTTCAATCGTGAGTCTCTCCAAGACTAAAAATAACCAACTCTTTTTCTCACTGGAGAATTAAGAGCCAGGTTATTTTTAATGCTTGAGAGGCTCAAATGACAGATTGGCCTATTGAACACTGGAACAGACCCAGTTTTATAAATTTACCTCTGACTTTTAGACTGAAGTAAACCATTCTTCCTGACAAAGAACAAAGCAAGGTTTTAGATTATGAGTACTATGGCTGAGTCTTGTTTTCCTGGAGTTTGAGGTTTATTATAATACCCAGGATGTGTACACTGTAAATAGAAACCATGACCCAAGCCTTCTTACAGCTCAGAGGCTTACGGTGTGGAAGTCAGGAAGCTTCCCTCAGATTTGTACATTGAAGTGTTATTTTGTGGCTCTGGGAATCTCTTAGTTGGTCTTGTGCAAATTATAATTCCATGTATGACAAGAATCCAGATCCACTAATTAAAGTGATCGTTTGTGTCTGTGAAAACTCTCCCAACATTAAGTTGGCTTCACTTTTAAATTTATGCTGGAACCTTGTCTTTCATTTGAAACCTCTTTAATTAATAAGACAAAAATATAAAATAATGGGCATAAAAACCTTACCAGTTTCTTAAAAGATGATAATTTAATTTCAGTAAAGGAGTTATTGACCCTTCCTTTTGGACACCTTGGCACAGATTCATTCAGACAGTGGATGGAAATGTACACACACAGTCTGAGTTGTTAGGTCCATTCACTGAGAAGTGTTAACCGCCTTTCTTTTATTTTTGATTGCAGGTGGAAGTTAAGCCATATGTCTTGGATGATCAGCTGTGTGATGAATGTCAGGGGGCCCGTTGTGGGGGGAAATTCGCTCCATTTTTCTGTGCTAATGTTACCTGTCTGCAGTATTACTGTGAATATTGCTGGGCTGCTATTCATTCTCGTGCTGGCAGGGAATTCCACAAGCCCCTGGTGAAGGAAGGTGGTGACCGTCCTCGACATATTTCATTCCGCTGGAACTAAAGGATAACTACAGTGCTCATTTTCAGGCCTCAGAATAAGTGCACTCTTCTGTTAATTCTGCCCCCTTCCTCAACCTCTTCACGCTGGCATGTCCTTTTGTGCAGTCTGTAACTTAACAGTAGTCTAACAGAGAGAATGACCTATAATATAGGTGTTTTGTAGATTCCCGTGTCACTGAAAACAAGATGTATGAACTCCTTTTTTGTATTGCCATCATGTTGCATGGAAGTTTCATTCTCTTGTTTTGCTGGAGACTAAGAGGATCCAAACTTCCTGCAGCATTTTCTTAGAGGAGAGAGAGAAATATTAAAAGAAAAATGAAACAATAGAGTATTTTGGGTTTTTAATTAAATTATTGTTGATAATATAACAGATAAGAATACTTTTATTAAAATAACCACATAACAATAACACTATCAGTCTCTCTTGATGCGGGGTTTCCCCCAGGGAAGTGCTTTTGCCTTTCTCTTTCTTTTCTTTCATCTTTTTTGCCTCTCTTTTTTTCCCATTCCCTTTCTGTTCTTTCAATAGCAGTGGAGGAAGTTAACAATTATTAACAGGAAAGAGCATGTTAAAGCAAACACAAATGCATGAGCAAGATTGAAGCAGCATTATAACTAATTTTAAGGGTTTAGAGGCAGAATATTATTTCATTATGCCTCAAAGTTACTACCACATCAGAAAAAAAAAAAAGTAAAGTAGGCAGAGCTAGATTTATTTTCTTTTAAACAGGTTTTTAAATTTAGAATGTAAAAGTTGGGTACATTTATTTCTGAGGGGAGTGCACTTATTTATTTTTAAACTTTTACTTATCTGGTCACAGCCCCAGGAAACCTACCAAAGCTAGAGTTAACGACAACTGGTGGGAAAACTAGCATTTCCTCTCCTAAAGAACAAATGTATAAATTTTATTTTTGATGTTATATATAAACTCTATATCCTAATTTCCTAACACTCATCAGGTGTCAGCCTTTGCTCTCCATTTTGACATTAAAAAAAAGCAAGCAAACAGATCAAGAGATACCTCAAGGATATCATTTTTGATTTTGTGTTAGACTACCATGTGTAGCCAAAACTGGAAGACAAAACCAATATTCAAATTGGCTGCTGATTGGCTTACTTTTAGATTTAAAGTTACTTTGGATATCCTGTAATTTAGTTGTAACATAGAAAATGAAAACAAAAAGTAGTTGCAAAGTGTTTTGCACTGTTGAACTAAGTAACTGTGTAAATCTGTGCAAAGGTACGTATGTTTATCTTACTCTTCCTATAAAATAAAATAACATTACAGTTTCAGAATTTAGCATGGGACATAGTCAGTGTTTGAAGTGCCAACTTCATCAAGTAATGCATGCTTTATTATAAATAAAACTCTAGCTTTTGAAAGGCGTTATTATATGTTGAACAGTATGCTTCAGGGGTAAATTGAAAAATAGTCTCTTGAAGCCCTGGTCATTGGAAGTAACTTTTATTTTACTGGACATTCTCTTATGAAATGCCCTATCCACCATGAAAAGGATTATTATCATCAGTGTGCAAAACATTAAAAACAAAAATCGAATGGCAATCTTGCTAGTTGTGCTACCTAACAGTACCATCTTGGATCCTTCAAAACCAAAGACTTGCCCTAGCACTGCGGTGAAACCACCTGACTGATGACCCCTACTGATCATGTTTAGGAAAAGCAATCCTTTATTTTTAATCCAGGCTTTAATGAACTGTATACCTGTTAAGTTCCAAAGGTCAAAATGGAGGCATTTGCTGTCTTAACAGTCAGACACAAGAAAGGGAGCTGCTTATTAAAGAATCCCCTGCAAATATTGAAAGCGGTCATGTGAACGGAGGGTGCTCTTGTGTAGCTGGTCAGGGACTTTTTCTTCTTTTCTCCTGAATAACATAATTCTAATTGGAATGTTCATTTGCCACTTTTTATTCTTTTCAATGCTTGTAGGTGGCTTGGGGTGTGCTGTCGTGCTGTTCCTACTCAGTAAACAGGTGTGATGAGCTAACAAGAAATAACACTGTTTGAGAACTAGCTTTGAATAATAATTTTTCCCTTTGTACATGACCTGCTGAATTTCGGTACAGTGTTTTTGTAGCTAACTTATTTTGTCATGCACATAATGTATATTTGTTATGCACTACTTTTGTATATCTTGTTTTTCCAACAGTGAACATTTTTAGGCACACTTTTCACTGACGGGATATCTCTTTATGCAATACCTCAATTTTTCATATTGCAAAGAGTAGCTTTTTGTACTTTTATTACTGAGAGATCTTCATATACTTCATTTTTTAATATAAATAATTTTAATAAATTTTATTTTCTTATATTCTGCTTTTTATACATTTCAGTGCTCTGCATACATTTTAAATTATGAATGTTGTGCACTGGCAATGCTATTTTAGAGTCTGCAGAGAAGAGAAAGCATGTTGCTTAAACATCCTTCCCCAGCACCAGCTATTGGTGTACCTATAATTTAAGAGATAGTCTATGTAAAGTAACAAATTAATGAAAAAAAATTCGCATGAAAATGACAGATAACACTGTAGTTCCTAAAAAAAAATTAAATGCATAAGCATAGGGTAGAAATTTAACAAAATTGTCTACAGCTTCTTACTAAGTTTTTAAAATTATTCATAATGCAGACATTTTTGGTGAATGTTTAGCCATTTTTAATATTAATAAATTGATGTTAAGTGTTTGATTCAGAGATGTCTGCTCTTTTAAATTATATATAAAGAAAAAAAATAGCCTGCCGTGGGACAGGTGTGTAATGTTAGTATGCATGACTAATGTAAGAAATTGTTATTCTACTAATATTTACTTGTGATTGTGTGACAAGCGTGTTTACAGATTATTTGGTTACACTTCAATTTACAGGGCATAAACAATTATTATCTATTACTCTGAACTTTATTGATTAAATGTCCTTCAGATTACATGGGATTGTAGTTGGGAGTTACCATGTAACTCAAAACATAATTAACATGTAATTAGTTTACAGATTTTAGGGTATCACTTCAATTTACCAAGCATGTAGTTCTAGCGCACTAGCATGGCACCAGCCATGTACTTACAATGTAGTTACAGAGTAATTACATGGTTATTTTTGCAATGTAAAATAAAGTGTTTCTGATTATTTTCTATGTAAAGGAACCCTCTCCCTTCCCCTTCTGGTCCCCACGCTTTGGTATAATATATATACTTCTCCATACACAGACCTCTGCAGAATGCAAAATAAAACTTGCAGTGAATGAATTTAGCATTTTATGAGAGTGCTGTTGGAAAGACTTGATAATTCACCCTTTTTGTTTTGAAGAGTTGAATCTTCTGTTAAAAGGTGATTTAAAACTTGAATGTGATGAATTGTGGCAAGTTAACTTCAAGTTATGTGCAATACTTATTTCAAACTTTTGAAAGATCTTTGCAGTGTAATTCTTTGTTTTTAATTGCAGACATTTAAAAATGTCATTTTCTACTGTTAAGAGTAATCCTCTTTCTTGCTGGTGTTTCTAAAGAAAAGAATCAGAAATCAATCTTTCTACTAATGTAAATTTGAGATTATTTTTAAAAATGGAATAAAAGAGGTTTTGGTCATTTGCTTTATTTTATTATCTTATTTTAAAGCTACTGTGATTGATAGCATTGTAAGAATTGGGACAATATTGTATTCAACTGTTTTATTTTTTATATTTTTAAAATTTAAAGTATAATTAGTTTTTATAATTTTCATCAGATTTTTGTTATATTTTTTGGAAGTGAAACTTTTAGCAAGTGGATGTCTAGTTTTTACTAATCCCTAATGTTTTTTTTTCCAGTGTATTGCTCATATTATCAGAAGGAAAAGTTATTTAAGTATGTCAGTTAATTGTACTACTTGGCTGAATTTCCATATAGTTTTTACTGTGTATGGGGAGGTTGTAGTATTTATTATAGCATTTTAAATAAGGGTAATTCATTTTTTATTAAAGTCATTTTCACGTTAAGTTCCTATTTTTGTATGTTCTACTCTTAAGTTATATAACACAGTTCCTTTTTTAAAAGAGTTCATTTGTTGAAGTGCTAGTGGAAAATTAATGTTATTAAATAGTTTGCAAATGACTATTTATACCAGTATGCGTATAATTTTTAAATATTTGTAATGTGAGATGTTGAATGAATAAAACTTTTAACTCAGCTTTCTTTTAATATACTTATTTATTTTCAACATAAGTAGATTGTGCTTCCAGGGTTGGGAATATATAACATTTAAAAAATATTAGGAATATATTCTTTGGCCAAAACAGAAGAAACTGAAATGAAAAGATGTTGGTCGTGTAAGTGCTCCTGGCAGATGTGCCTTGCTTATGCAAACACCTAAATGTCAGTGGTGGTTGTCTTTGGCCTGCATAGTTACTTACACGCTGCCCTGCAGAGAGCTTTTTATCTGTAGTCTTCAGCATGTGTGTGAGGCCTGAGCCCGCGATCCCAGTGTTCAGTCATCTGCTTAAGGCCAAATGTCCGATGAAAGTAGGGGAACATGTGTTTATTTAATAGGGAAAGTCGGTGTCTGAGAGGTTCAGTTTTGAGTCTTTGTCAGTGAAGAACCTTGATTTCTGGCCATGCCAGCAAGAGGATCTGGGTTAACAAGTGTCTCTTGAATTTTAACCCTCCGGTTCCTCCCTATGTCCTCACATCACAGGACGTGGCCTCTGGGATTATATTCTTTACAGCATGTGAACTGAAAGTGTTATCTTTGGATTGGTCCATAAATCATGTGGACCACTGAGTACTGTGGTGTGTCAGTCATTTATATGTTAAGACTGCACTTTCAAGCTTTTAAGGTTTTTGTTTTTGTTGTTTAGTCACTGAATCTTTGCGACCCCATAGACTGTAGCCCGCCAGGCTCCTCTGACCATGGGATTTCCCAGGCAAGAATACTTGAGTGGGTTGCCATTTCCTTCTCCAGGGGATCTTCCCGACCAAGGGATTGAAACCACATACCTAGAACCTAAACCTAAAATATATCCTATTGTGTAAAATTTAATTTCTACTCCTTCTTACTTTGAGCATAGTATTCTTAAGCCTGGAAGAAGCAGTTCTTGTCCTTAGACAAATGGACTCTGAAGGTCTTTTGCTTCTAAATTGCCTAAATATTCCCAGTATGCAACTCGTTCAACTATAGGAGTTTCTGATAGTAGTAACCAAACCCAGCAGTGCATAGGACCCCCCAAGAATACTGGGTCACAGCAGCTTTGTCTGACAGTATGTTCAGAGTTCCGTGCCATGCCCGTGAGACAGCCCCAGGGACGCAGGAGAATGTGGGTGATGTTTGGTTGCCACCTCTGCAGTATCCCTGAACTTTCTGGCATGGTTTCAGCACTGTAGGGGCAAGGGGGAAGACATAGGTAGATTTAGCTTCTTTATTTCAGGAAATAATTATTTTAGGCAAGTACTGTATCAACTATAAGTGATGTAACAACTGTATCTTGAAATAATATATAGGTGCAATACTTCTGCTGTCCTAAGTCACAGAATGGTGACTCTGGAAAGGGTGTGCAAGGTTATAAGGGTTGTATTTTCTTATTTTATTCACTGGTCACTTACCTAAATCCAACCAACAAGGAAAGCTCTATTCCATTCTTAACTGTCCTTAACAATGAAGTCATTTCATAACTTCTTTGGTAACAGGTTTGTATTCACACCCAGTTCAGAAGGAAAATAAGTCATTTTGTTAGGAATTTTTTTTTTTTTTCAAGTTTGAGAAATACTTAAAAGTTGGCTCAAAAGTCTGGGAAAGTAAATCCCTGATTTTAAAAATTAAGGAGCATTGAAGATGTCAATGAAGAGAGTCAGACACATTTAAGGGATTATTTTTCTGAAGTATGTACTGATAGAATAATAAATAAGAAACTTTTAATATTTGTTTCCCAATAGTCCTTACTGTGAGAAAAGGACAACAACAACAAAAATTTGTCATTAAATTAGCTTAGAAAGTAAAGCATCCTGTTTCTTAGAAAATAGGCAATTGGGTTGGCTTTGAGAAATTCTGCAGTGAAGAAAACCTATTTGCTTTGTTTCAAATGTTTTTCCCCCCAAATTGCTCAGACTGTGGAACACTGTCTCCAGGTAAAACAGGATCTCCTGGCACTGGGGTACTTTGGGGTACCCTGCTTTACGTGTTAATATGTTTGCTGGCATCAGCCTTTGTTCCTGTCCTGGCCGAGTCTTATCCTCGGCTGTCGCCTCGTCCTGCATTGAACTTAACTGGGATTCTACGTACTTGCCTAACCTCTAACCCCTGTCCGATTCCCAGTTCAGCTCCTCCCCTCCTCCCTCTGTTCCCACCCCAGGAGAAAAAGAGATTAGTATGCATGAACTATCAGCTTGCAAAGCTATTTTGATTATCTCCTCTCTAGCTCAGATCAAGCCTTATGGCTCATGAGTGCCACAAATACCATGTCACCCACAAAACCTGTGCTCTGAATTGGTCTTCTGTGGGATGCTGTCTACCTTTCTGGGAATGCCTATCACTTCTCTCTTTCAAAAATGTCTTTTGCCAACTTCCCTCAGTACACAGTCCCACCCCATGCTCAGAATAGGAACCACAAGCTTCAGATAAATGAGAAATCAGAACACGCACATTTGTGCCCCACTATGAACTCCTCATCTGGCAGCACTCATTCAGCCTCTTTCATTAGAGAACATTTTGTTTTGGCATGCCTGAGTCTTTTCTGGTGTTTTTTAACTTCGAATCTTTTTCTAGTCAAATCAGGTGTCATTGTTGGCGGGCTGGGGGAAAAAAAGTGTCACTGTGATTCATTATGGTGACCAAGTTGGAAAAGTACAGTTTGACTCAAAGAAGTTAAAAATGAACAGCAGCATCGAAATCCAGTGTGTGCTCAAACACAGTATTTTCTATAGCATACAATCTGACTAAGTGTCAGTAAAAACCTGCTTGTGGATAGGTGGGAGGTAGAGTGTGGTGAGTCAGTGAATACAGTGCCAGAAATTCAGCCTCCGCTTGCTTCATCCTTTTCATTGGAGTTCTATTTCAGTAAGCAGTGCTTTAACACCATCAAAATGTCAATGCAGTCAAGCAGATGTCACCATTTTTAAAGAGACTATTTTCAACATTTCTCTAACCCCATCCCCAACACCAAAAGACGCAAGAATAGAACCAAACATATCCATGAAGGATCCCCACTAAACTCAAGCGTCTTTAACTTGTTACCAGGAAGAGAACTGGCAGTGATATGTCTCTGAAGCAGTATAAGGTTTTAGACAGAATCCAGGAAAGACCTGAGCCCTCTTATTTGACTGAATCGAAGCATAATTCACCTCTCATTAGAGGGAAAAGCCAGGCGGCCCCCTGTGTGTCTAACTGCAGGGGTGGGGAATGGATGTGGAATGGCTTCATGACTGCAACGATGGCGGTTGGTTCTGGGAAGAGGAAACTAGCAATTGCTCATCAATTGTGGTGGGTCAGGCACTTACATACGTCGGCAGGTTACACCTTCCACTCCTCGCCCACAAGGTACTGAGCGAAATACTGAAAACTCTGCCCCGTAACGGTTGGGTGACCTAGAAGCTTACACAGCTAGTGCATGGTAAAGCCTGGACTCCAATTCCCACCTACCACATCCCCAATTCTTCCCCTGTAACCCTCATCTGGTCCCATTATTTCATGGCAAATAGATGGGAAAACAATGGAAACAGTGGCAGACTATTTTGGGGGGCCCCAAAATCACTGCAGATGGTGACTACAGCCATGAAATTAAAAGATGCTGCTTGGAAGAAAAACTATGACCAACCTAGACAGCATATTAAAAAGCAGAGACATTACTTTACCAACAAAGGTCTGTCTAGTCAAAGCTATGGTTTTTCCAATAGTCATGTATGGATGTGAGAGTTAGACTATAAAGAAAGCTGAGCACCAAAGAATAGATGCTTTTGAACTGTGGTGTTGGAGAAGACTCTTGAGAGTCCCTTGGACTGCAAGGAGATCAAATCAGTCAATCTTAAAGGAAATCAGTCTTGAAATATTCATTGGAAGACTGATGCTAAAGCTGAAGCTCCAATACTTTGGCCACATGATGTGGAAGAACTGGCTCCTTAGAAAAGACCCTGATGCTGGGAAAGATTGAAGGTAGGAGGAGAAGGGGACGACAGAGGATGATGAGATGGTTGGATGGCATCACTTACTCAATGGACGTGAGTTTGAGCAAGCTCTGAGAGTTAGTGATGGACAGGAAAGCCTGGCGTGCTGCAGTCCATGGGGTCACAAAGAGTTGGACACGACTGAGTGAATTGAATTGAACCCTCATTGCTCCTAGAATAGCGATGGATAGAATTTTTTTTATTCTTAAGACAAAAAAATTAATTCCTAAACATAATCTGGGTGCAAGCTGTCATATTTGAAAGTATAGAGGGAGGATGATGAAGCAGTTCTCTAGAGAGAAGGTGAGTTTTGATTGTGAACCCAGACATGAGGCCGCTTGCTCCTCAAGAACTAGTTCTTGGTTTAAGGATTTATTTAAGGTCATATAGGTGGGTAGCAGAGGCCAGGGAAGGAAGCCAAGTCTTTTCTGTCAAGCCTGGGTGACTCCCATTCACCTGTACAATTCTTGCCTGTCCCACTGGCCTTCCTTAAAAGTGTGTCTGTGATTCAGCAGTCAGACTGGGTTATACATTTCCAGGAGTAGGGGCAAAGGAATTGAAACCTTGTCATTTCTTTTACGTCAAAGAACTCCAGATTCCTTAGTGCATATCTTTTCTCTTTGACTTCACTACCAGGAAAGGACACACATCAGTTTGAGGGCAGGAAACAAGGAAAAAGGAAGGACCTTTTCTCCAGCACAGTGAACTCCCAATCCCAGAAACACAAGCAATCCATAGCTGTGAGAGTACTAGTCATGATCCCGATAACAACATCTACTAACACAGATGGAGTGCTCACCAAGTGCAGGCATTGTGCCTCTCTGCCTGCCCCCACAGCCCGATGAGGCAGGTACTGTTGGCATGCTCATTTTAAAGGTGGTCAACATTCAGAGAGGTTCATTGGTTTGCAAAGTTAGGGTTCACACACAGGTGCTGTTTCACTTCACCCCCTGTAAGTTTCTAACAAGAAAAATTTTATTAAACCTCTATCCTCCAACCCTCCCCACTGCATTGACTAAGAAGTCACCAAGAAGTTATACTAAAAGGATACATCAGTTCAGTCACTCAGTTGTGTCCAACTCTGCCACCCCATGGACTGCAGCATGCCAGGCTTCCCTGTCCATCACCAACTCCTGGAGCTTGCTCAAACTCATGTCCATTGAGTCGGTGATGCCATCCAACCATCTCATCCTCTGTCATCCCCTTCTCCTGCCCTCAATCTTTCCCAGCATCAGGATCTTTTCCAATGAGTCAGTTCTTCCACCTCAGATAGCCAAAGTATTGCAGCTTCAGCTTCAACATCAGTCCTTCCTATCAAAAAAATTCATTTTGTTTGACAGGGATGTCTTTAACAATAAGGTGATGGCTATTCTTTGTGGTTATTATGTTGTCTGCTAAATTGTCATGAGCCTAAGAAGTGGTCCAACCAATCCTGATCACATGGGTGCTAAGGAAGGATCTCTAGTTAGCTGGCTGAATGGATGGATTCAATGGGTAGATGGATGGAGGGGCACATGGATGAATGGATGAAGGATGAATGGATAAATGGATAGGTAAGTAGGCAGACAGACAAACACAGATAAAATATACTTGTATATATTTATAAATCATTTGTTCAAATTCAAAGAAAATCCCACCAAAATGAAAGGGTTTTACTTGTTTCTATAGAACACGTTCTATATAGAAATCAAGCCTCTTTGAGACTCTGCACCATCTCTGTCATCAGAACCAAAATAGTATTGAAAATCCAAAGGAGAGAGGGAGAGGCTTTCTTACTGCTGTCTCCTGTCAAATTTCAAAACAGCACTTGAATATTTTGTTTCTGGGCCGAGATGTCAAAATCGTTAAAATAGATTTCTACTGAGAATTTATGTTCCATATATGTATATGTATATATATGTAAAGAAAGAAGAAATGTTTGCCATTTTTAGAGCACCAGAGCTGTGGAATGCAGGGCTTTGATCATCGCTGCAGCCTGAACAGCTGTTCCTGAACAGATGTGATGCTGTGGAGCCTGGAAGAAGCAACTTAGAATTCTGGAACATAGATTTGCAAAAAGGTCCTTCTGAGGGAGACATTAGGCAATACTCAAATACAGTCATCAGCAACTTCCTTTTTACTTGCCACCCAAAGTCTTCAAATCTAACAAAGACCAAATGCAAAATTCTGCAATTGGAAAGGATGCAAATGGGGACTCAAATTTACGGCCCTGAAGTGTCCCACTTCAAACAGGATCAGCAGCCCCTGCAAGGGGCAGCAGAAGGTGGTGGGGAAGAGGGTACGTGAAGGGGCGCATGCAGGGAATGGAAAGGACAGGAAGAGAAGGACAGCAGAATTCAGCTGTCAAGTGCAGTTTAGTGTCCAGAAGCCAATGGCACCTCCCTCAACGCACACCACACCCTAACCAGGATGTAGCCTCCCACACTCCTGATGAAAATCTCACCTCTCTTTCTCCTAGGGTGAGGTGATTTTGCAGTGTGGTCACCCATAAAGGGGGGAAATTGGAATCTTGCTTGGCTTTCCTTACACTTGTTTTCCTCGATGGCTCAGCGAGCAAAGAATCCGCTTGCGATGCAGGAGACACAGGAGGCTTGGGTTCAGTCCCGGGGTTGGGAAGGTCCCCTGGAGGAGGAGACGTCCCTGTAGCTCAAATGGTAAAGAATCTGCCCGTGAGGCAGGAGACTAGGGTTTGATCCCTGGGTTGGGGAGTTCCTCTGGAGAAGGGAATAGCAATCCACTCCAGTATTCTTGCCTGGAGGATTCAATGGACAGAGAAGCCTGGTGGGCTACAGTCCAGGGGGTTGCAAAGAGTTGGCCACGACCGAGCTACTAACACAATCCACACAGTCCTGGAGGAGGAAACAGCAACCTACTCCAGTATTCTTGCCTGAAAACTCCCATGGACAGAGGAGCCTGGCAGACTACAGCCCTAAGGCTCACAGAAAGTCAGACACGACTCAGTGAGTAAGAGTGCATGCATACTTGTTTTATATCATTATATTTTCTTCTTTAAATTATTAATACATATGGAGAGTGGAGTACCGTAATTCTCAAACGTTGGGGTTATACATGTCTGTTTCTGGTAAGAGTTACTGCCGTGTTATCACAGAGTGAGTACTCAATGCGTTTACCTGTTACTAGTAGCAACATAATGACGTATGATTAGTAGCATCATAATAGTGACTATCTACACTGGTACAGATTGCAGGACCCTGTGCTGGGTGGGAGGCAGGAGTGGGCGGCAGGGTCACTGGCAGCGGGGGGAACCCTCTGATGCTGCCTTCCCACCTCCTGCTTAGTCTCACATTTCCACCGGATCTAGACTGGCAGAGTTGCCATGGTGACGGAGAAAGCAGAGACTCCAGGCCCAGCACCGCATCGCCTAGTTCCTGCTTTCTTCCTCCTATGGGGTGGGGGTTGGGGAATCCATACACTGTAGCAGAGGGGCTGAGCCTCTGCTACCAACGTGAGCAAAACGCCAAGGGGCCATGAGCTGGGACTTGTTTTCTGGAATCTTCCACTTTAGGGAAAGAAGCAGGAAAAGAGGAGTGGGAGCTTGAAAGTAGGCCTTTTGTCTCCCAGCTGACCACTCCATTATCCTGCCTTTGAGGAAATATGACTTTCAGTTCCTCAATTATTTCCCTTTTGCCCTCACGAATAGCAAATTTCAGGCAAATGTGACCCAGGCACGGTGTGGGATAGTAGAGGCCACTTGGGATCCGTGGGGTTAAGGGTGTGGCTCTGGGGTGAGACCCTCTCCCCCCACCACCCAGGATTTCTGTCCCTTTGCCACGCCTGGCTGAGTGATTTCAGCCACACTAGGAAACCTCTGAGTATTGGTCATCTCATCCATCGGAAGGGGCAAATAATAACGTCTCCATCATTAGGCTGAGATGAGGATTAAATGAGGCAATCATGAAAAAGAAAAAGAAACCCACAAACTATAAACATTGGTGACTCTTATTATCATGACCATTATTGTCCTAGATCCTGACATTGTGGCCAGTCCGTTCCCCTCTGTGATATTACACCCAACCCCACCCATCTCTGGTCAGAGGGGGCAGTGATCCTCAGCTCCGATGACTGGATCAGGTGCTGTGAAAGCCTAGTGCTCTGCCCGATGCAGCTAGAGTAGAGCAGAAATCTGGCTTCGCCAAGCCTTGATAAAGCCCTCCAACAGCTCCCCAAGGCCCTGGAAATAAAATCAGCATGTTTTCCCAGGTGTGGGTGACCTGAATGATCTAGCCTTGCTCCCACCCCAACTTCCTCTCCTAACCCTTCTCCATCAAACCTTCCCGGCACAAGACAGACCTCTCTCTTTCCTCCAGTGCAAGCCACTTTCCATGGGCAAGGTCTTCCCACTCCTTTTTACCTCCAGTAAGAAATCATCTGCCTGCCCTGCCCCACCCTCTCCACCCTCAACTCAGAACAGAACTGGCTCTTCCTTCACCCTTTGGGGCTTAGATTAAACATCACCTCCTCTGAGATAAATTCCTGAATCATTCTTTCTAAACGCCCTCTGTTCCCGCACTCACCGTCATCACACTTGACTTGTTATCAGAAGCTCTTCTTCTGACTGGCATTTATTACAGTGTCTAATTATCGCGATATATAATTTGTGTACCTGCTTTTTTAGGTGAGGCAGACAAGTGCTGCCTGAATCCTATTTGTGTCCTCAGGACTTGTCATGTGCCTTGCACACCATAAGTGCTTATTAAATGTTTGCCGAATGGGTGACTCACAGGATCCTGACGTTCGTTCTCTTTCCAAGGCCAGCTCTCAAAACTGCCATTAAGAGGACGGCTGGGCTGCATGGGGCCTCAAGGCTCAGGTATTTCCCAAGCAAGATAGAGATGGGAATGCTTGATAAAGGCAGCTCAGAGTCCTCAAATGCCAGTGGGTGCCAGGTTCACCTGGGGATATTGTTCAAATGCAGGTTTTAGTTCTGCCCCGAGAGAGCCCGAGATTGCATTTCTAACAAGCTTCTCCGAACCTGCTGGAGAAGCCAGAACCTAGTCCCTGTGGAAACCTCGGAGAAACAAGAGTGGGTGCTGGGAGAAGAGAGTCTGACTGGGTTGTGGGTGCAGCTCCCGGACTGGAAGGGGAGGCCCCTGGGGGGGCACCCAGGACCTGGAAGGGAGGGTGGAGGACGAGAGAGACCTGGCCTCCTCTGATGCCAGAACAGACCGGTCAGATACAGATTCTGAGGCTGTGTCTCAGAATCTGCCTTAGCCCCAAAGAGAGAATGCTATCCATGAGTTTGCTCATTCAACAATTATTTTCATATTATTTATTCTAAGGATACTGTGGGGATGTGTGTGTGTGTGCTCAGTCATGTCTGATTCCTTATGACCCCATGGACTGTAGCCCATCATGCTCCTCTATCCATGGGGATTCTCCAGGCAAGAATACTGAAGTGGGTTGCCATGCCCTCCTCCAGGGGATCTTCCCAACCCAGGAATTGAACCCATGTCTCCTGCATTGGCAGGCAGATTCTTTACCACTGCGCCACCTGGGGATAAGACACAAAATCTCTGTCCTCTTGGCATTTACATCCTAGAGACAAAGACCTACATTTTGAGCCCTCAGCTGTGTGTGTGTGTGTGTGTGTGTGTGGTTTTGGTGATTCATTTCAGCAGTCTGAGCCCTGGTGAAATGAGATGCCCACACCTAGTGTTGGAAGTTGTTGGGTGGATCTTAGGAGATAATGCCTTACAAAGATAAGGGATTATTATTGTTCACAGAACCACTAACCTCAATTTTGAACTTGCATTCTGTTAAACAAAGGTGGCAATTTGCAAAGGAGAATCATATCAAGGAATTTTCTTATTCATTCAATCATTTATAAAAGTGTTTGCCCTGTTCTAAGCTCTAAAAATATTGGGGAGGCAAAGCCAGCAAAGTCCCTATCTGTTGGCAGTTATATTTCAGAAGATGAAGTCTGACAATCCACAAGCAGGCACATACATAAACCAGAAAAAAATAGTGCTGTTAGTGTTATGAGAGAAACAAAATGATAATATGGTGGAGGCTGAGAATGGGGCTACTTGAACTGGGAGATTAGAGGAGGTATCTCTGACAGGTGAGATTTAAGACGAGATGTGAATAGTAAGAGAAAAAACAAGCCAAGCCAAAATCTGAGGGAAGCATATTCTAGGCAAAGGAAACAGCACATGCAAAGGTCCTGAGGCAGTACTGGGTTTGGTACATCCAAGGCAGAGTACTGCAACTGGGCTCAGTGACAGGAGGAAAGGGTCAGGAGATGAGCCCAGAGATGGCAAGGGGCCAGCTAAGGAAAGGCATTCCCAGCAAGGGTGCAGACTTTGGATTTTATCTTTAAATCAGGTGGAGAGCCACTGCAGAGGAGCTGAAGCAGAGTGACGGGAGCTAACCTGTGGCCGCTCTGCGTCTGCTCACGGCTGTGGTTCCCAGGGGTCACGTGTGGGTGTGAGAGCTGGACTATAAAGAAAGCTGAGCACCAAAGAATTGATGCTTTTGAACTGTGGTGTTGGAGAAGACTCCTGAGAGTCCCTTGGACTGCAAGGAGATCCAACCAGTCCATCCTAAAGGAGATCAGTCCTGGGTGCTCATTGGAAGGACTGATGCTGAAGCTGAAACTCCAATACTTTGGCCACCTGATGTGAAGAACTGATTCATTGAAAAGACCCTGATGCTGGGAGGGATTGGGGGCAGGAGGAGAAGGGGATGACAGAGGATGCGATGGTTGGATGGCATCACCGACTCAATAGACATGGGTTTGGGTGAACTCCGGGAGTTGGTGATGGACAGGGAGGCCTGGCGTGCTGCAGTTCATGGGATCGCAAAGAGTTGGACACGGCTGAGCAACTGAACTGAACTGAACTGGCAATTGCATGGAGAATAGGTTGTAGGGGAAGAAGCATGGGAGCAGAAGAACCGTTTAGCAGGGGATGGTGGTGGGTCTCTGGATGATGTTGGTGGGTGACAGAGCCTTTGAGACAGGAAAGTGACAGGGCACAATCTCTAAAAGAATGACAGCCATTGAGAACACTACATAAACTGGTTAGAACCAGCTTGGTCCAAGATGGCGAACAACTGGCTTCTACTGGACCTTGATCCTCGGTGCACTCTGTAACAGGTCAGCAAGCTGAGTGACACGCCCACAGGTGCCATGGCAGCCCCGAGGCTCACCATAAGAGGCCAAAGAGTGGGCACCGGCCCAGCTCCTGGGAGTGTCCGTCCCTTCCCCAAAATAGTTGGGATAATCCTCCCAGTCTTTAGCCTATGAAATTGCCCACCCTATAAAAGCTGACAGCCCCATTACCCTGGTGCCTCTCGAGATGGCCCCCACTCTGTGGAGTGTGTGCCTCCCTAAATAAACCTTTCACATGACTGTGGCTCAGTCCTGAATTCTTTCCTGTGCGGAGCCAAGAACCCACACTCAGTGGCCGTTCCAGGGGCTTGCCGGAGACTTGGGTGTGACCGTCCTCTCTGGCTCCACGTTCTTTCCTGCAACAGCCTGAGCTAGGATGGCGGCAAGAGAGAGGACAGAGCGGGCGTGTGAGGGCTGTGTGTGGGACGAAGCGTGCGGAGGGAGGGAGGGAGACGAGTGACTTGGGCTTTGGCGAAACCCCACATGCTGCACTCTTTTGGGAGGAGACACAATTGACCCTGCGCACTAACCCCATTTCCTTGGAGCACAGCAGCAAAGATAAAACCTTCGTGAAAGCAGAGGGAAGCAAGGCCTGTCCTAATCCTACTGGGAGACACAGAAGCTTTGGAAAGAGGGTATTGATTACAAAGGATGGTCTTTACCCCAGTCCCCTCCTTGTCCTCTGAAGTCTCATTGAAATGCTTGGCTTGTTTGAAAGGGCGCAGAGATCCTGCTTTAACAAGTACTGAGTGGCACTTAGCAGCATTGAACAGGCTCTAATTCTGATTAAGCGTTATTTTGATTCGGAGAGGGTATATGAAAGGAAGATGAGATAGATGGAGGACGTAGACAATTCAGTTAATCTTAGGGATCGGGCTCAGAAACCAGGCGCTGAGGGGTGTGTGTGTGTGTGTGTATCGGGTTAGTGTGGTAAGGCAGCAAGGGAACGGGAAAAGGCGCAGTTTCCCCACTATCAAGTCTAGAGTTTCTCTTTCCGCTCCCCATAGGGTGAGGTCTTCCCATCCATTCTCTCTCAACAAACCCAATGTTAGTCTAGGCCCCCAGGGATCCAAGTCCTTTCAGACACAGAGGGCCCCAAATGGAGACAGTTGACATTAAACTGTGGCCGCAGAGATCCAGCAAAAGGAATGGGAATAGGTCAAGCCATCACGCACCTTTAAGCTTGAGTGCCATTATCACACCGGCTGCTTACAACGCACAAAGAATTCAGTCTTAAAAATAATTCCTGGAATTTCCTGGAGAAAAGGATAATTCTGTTACATTGTATTTTGGGGGTTAATGCCATTTATTGGTTTGATGTAAACATTTTAAACATATCACAATTTCTTCATAAAAAAAAAATCTTTTCTCTTGCATCCCTCCTTCTGCCATAGAATTGGCCTGGGTTTCTTTGTTTCTCGATGTCCTGGGGTTAGCTTTTCGAAAGTTGAGGCGGGCTTGGCATCAAGGACCATTCTGGCCCGCCAGCCCATCCCACTCACAGGAACATAGTGGAAGCTGCCAGAAGCACACGGCAGAGCCCGGAGAGCAAAGGAACATTTCAGGCACAGACGAGGTGGAAAGGCCCTTTTCTGACAGTCATCTGCGGCTATCTCCTCAGGGGACCATATGTCCCCGGGCCTGCTGCTGGCCAAATGAAATTCACGACTAGGAATATGCATCCTTCGGTTTTCTGCTCCTGCAGCTGCTGGATGAGAGGTGGCGGAGGGAGGAGCAGTCCTCTCCTTTTCGTGCTGAAACGACATCTCTCATAATTGCTCCTGGTTTCCCTACGCAGGGCACCCCCCACGCGGGTGCTGAACTTCACCTGCCCTGGCCGAGCAGCCCTGGCCACGCACCCTACGGTGCCTAGGGATGGGAAACACGCTTTCTCCAAGTGCCATTTTCAAAAAGCTCAACTGAGGAAGAGTTGGGGTTTGAATTCAGACTACTCATTCCTTGGCAAAAAATAAAAATGGAGTTCTTTATTTCTCAAAGTGGAGGGAAGTAAAGGGAGACGATTTTATCTGGGAGCTGCGACTGCCACCTGGTGGAAAATGCTAGCTGAGCAGCTAAAACGGCTGCTCACTTTTAAGTCAGCCCTTCATCCATTTGGTCCCGCTTCTGCTGCTGTCTTCATGGGAAGAAGCTCTTGGGACGGGGGGGCGGGCAGCGGGTGGGGTGTTGGAGTGGAGGAGGGGCCCGCTATCACACAGAGAGGTAGAAGTCGTGATAGGGAGAGTCCTGAGCAGGGGTTAAGGGCGTGGGTGTGGGAGCCACATGGCCCAGCTTTGATCTCTGCTCTAGGAATTTAATGGGATGCCCTGGTGACTCAGACAGTAAACAGTCTGTCTACAGTGTGGGAGACCTGGGTTCAATCCCTGGGTTGCGAAGATCCCCTGGAGAAGAACATGGCAACCCATTCCAGCCTGGAAAATCCCATGGACGGAGGAGCCTGGTGGGCTATAGTCCATGGGGGTTGCAAAGAGTCAGACACAACTGAGCAACTTCACTCACTCACTCACTAGGACTTTAATATTGTCAGTTTGGCTGAGTTGCTAAACCTCTCCTGTGCCTACATTTCCTCAACTCTGAAGTGGGGCTGATGATCCTATTTTACAAAGTGATTGTGAGAAATAAACTATATACCCCATGCAAATGTTTACCAGAAGTCTGGTACATAGAAAACATTCAGTAAAAGCTAGCTGCTAGTATGGAGGAGGACATGGGGCTGTGGGTGCCTCTGGACCTACTACACGCCGGGCACGCGGCAGCGCACCGGGATATGAAGGTGAGCAGAAACACTGCCTCAGTTTCATCAAGTTCATTGTCTGGAGGGAGACAGGCATGAGCAAACTAACAGCAGCTCGAAGAGCAAATAGGCATGGTCCCTGTCCAGGGTCTAGCTAGGGAGTTAGACCTGTAAACAGGTGATTATAATTTGTAATAAGCTTATTCCACCATGGTCCTCAGTGCCATAAGAGAACATAAGGGGCAATTCAGTCATCTGCTGAGGGGGACGTTTTCTGAAGAAGGGACCTATGAGATGAGTTCTGAAGGGTGAGAAAGAGCAGCCAACTGAGGCGAGAAGGAGAGAATTTGAATAGTTCAAATGCTGCTCGCAATGGCTCACAGAGAAATCAGACTCAATGCCTTTGAGGAACTGACAGAGGTTGGGTAGGGCTGGAGGCCAAGGGAGAGCTGAGATGAGGCTGAAAATGCAGGCAGAAGTCAGCTCCCCAAGGACCCATGAAAGGGACTGCACTTTGTAAGGGGCCTTCATGGCAGTGGAATGGCAGAGGCAGAACACCCTGGTACAAAGGGCTGACTACTAGCTGTACGTAGGAGGATACGTGGCTATGTAATCAGTGGGATAAGTCAGCACGCTCTCCCTACCTGTGATCAGAAGACTAAAGTCAAAGAAAGCCAGTGGAACTGATAGGGCAAAACTGGTGCCAGCCCTTGGAAACACAGTGGATAACATCAGGGATGGCTTCTTTTGAGATGGCAGCAACAAGGTGAGATGGGGAACAGGAGAGAATTAGAGGTCTGGCCTCTAAGGCTAGCAGGAGAAACATCCAGCTTTTCCTCCACTGAGTTTTGTTTTCTGGCCATGAGACACGTGGGATCTTAGTTCCTCAGCCAGGGATTGAACCCACATTCCCTGCACTGGAAATGCAGAGTCTTAACCACTATACTGCCAGGGAAGTACCTCTTCCATAGAGTTTTGACCTGTATGTAGCCACAGCAAATGAAGGTTTATCTTCACTAAGTAACTCAGTAAAGAGAAACTGCCGTGCTGACAGACCCAACTGGGATTGGGACACTCATATCCACCTTCCTTCTTAGGACTCAAGTCCCACCACCATCTCTATCAGTTGGACAGAGCAGAGAAAGCCGTCACCTACCTGGTGGACATCAAAGACATTGCTTGGGATTCCAAGACACAAGAAGAGAAGAGGGATGAGCCCCTCTTGGGCAGGGTGAGGTTTTCTGAGGGAGGTGAGTTCTGGGAGAAATGGAGGAGGCTGCAGGCAAGTGGGGTGGGGCTGGGAAAGAGCAAAAGCCAGGACAGGAGGAAACATGCTCTTCGCAAAGGTCTTTTGTGAGAGATGGTTCCCACGGGACTTTTTGCCTTTCATTCCTTCTGCTCTTGTCCTTTTATAACTTGTCCGGCCATTCATTTGGCTACAGAAACACCTCATTTTATTGCAATTCATTTCATTGCACTTCACAGACATTGCGTTTTTTACACATTGAAGGTCTGTGGCAACCCTGCTCAGACAAGTCTATCTATGCCCTTTTTGCCAAAAGCATTAGCTCACTTCCTGTCTCTGTGTCACATTTGGGTAATTCTTGTCATATTTCAAACTTTTTTCATGATTACCATGTTTGTTATGGTGATCAGTGATCTTTGATGTTACTACTAAAACTTGTTGACAGATTGGATGATTAGAAAATTTCAGACAGTATTTTTAAAGTATGTGCATGTTTTTTCAGACACAAGACTATTGCATACTTAATAAGCCACAGTATAGTGTAAACATAACTTTCATATGTGCTGGGAAACTCATGTGATTCACTTTATCACTGTATTTGCTTTATTGTGGTGGTCTGGAACTGAATCCACAATATCTTCAAGGTCTGCCTGAATTCTTCATTAATACAGCCAATGAATGTGGAATGCCTGTGTGCATGAGGTACTGTGTTACACACCCGAGAACATGATGTGGGAAGAAAAGGGCCAAGGTTCTTAATTTCATGTAGCAATTTTGGGTATGGTACTCAATAAACAAGTAAGCCACTATATGAAAAAGATAATTTCAGGTCATGGTAGAGACCATGTATAAGGCAGAGACTGGGGAAAGGGAATGCTTTGGAGAGAGGGTCCCAGGGTGGGTTCTTTCAGAACGGGCCTGTAGGCTGAGAGCTGAATGGTGAGAAGGTTCTGACTGTATAAAGCCCTTTCACCCACCAGGCACTCCTGTCATGCTGCTGGTCATCTCGTCAGTATCCATCCATGCTGAGCTCCAGTGGATCCCTGGGGAGGCCTCAGGCGACAGGGACAGTGACTGTGAGCTCTGTGATTGTTTCATGTGGTTAGCTTCACAAGGCACCATGACTGCAGACTTCCCTATAGTTGTCCCACCCCTGTTCTTGCCAGGGCGAAATAATTTGTGTTAGATTTGTTGTCTCTTTCACCAAGAAAAAGATCAAACCCTGAATGAAAAAAGGAAACAAATCTGTTCAAAAGAATTGGAAAGCTAGTGAGGTGCTAAGACTTTGAGGAGCCAAGGTTCCAGGGACAAAAAGGCACTGCAATGACTCAATATTCAGCATAGCTTTCCCGCAACAGATGTGGCAGCCTAGAGGCTAAGACATTGAGCAGAACTACAGGCAGTCCAATGGACTAAAGGAATAAAATCTGGAGTCCAGGCCAGTCAGGTCTAGGGTCCTAGTAAATGCACTAGATTTTAAGTTGGGACACCTGAAGAGCTTTATTCTAAAGAATAAGACCAAATAAGACATACATTTGGGGCTTCCCTGGTGGCTCAGATAGCAAAGAATTCACCTGCAATGCAGGAGACCCAGGTTTGATCCCTGGGTTGGGAAGATCCCCTGGAGAAGGAAATGGCAACCCACTCCATGGACAGAGGAGCCTGGCGGGCTATAGTCCATGAGGTCACAAAGAGTCGGACATGACTGAGCAACTAACACTTTCTCTTTCAAGACATACACTTTCCTGTATAAAGACTGAAGCCAACCTATAAAAAACCCAATTCCTGATAGGATTAACATGAAATCCCCCTACCTTAACTGCATGCCAGAAACAAGTAAATTCTCTAAGGAAGAAAATAATATAAAGAGAATAAAAAGGTGAAGCCCAGAAGAGAAGGAAATTTGCAATATGTACAACTAACAAATTATGGAATATATAAGGAACTCCTCTTAATGAATGAGAATGAGAACCCCATTTGGAAATAGGCAAGAGATTAAAATGCAAAAGATAATATCCAAATGGCTAATAAGCTTACCTTCATACATCATCAGGGAAATGCAAATTACAAGAAAGCAATATCACATTGTAATGGTTAATTTTATGTCTCAACTTTCCTAGTCCACAGAGCCCAGATATTTGGTCAAACATTCTGGATGTGTCTGTGAAGATATTTTTTTAGATGAGATCAACATTTAAACCAGTGCATGCTAAGTTGCTTCAGTTGTGACCGACTCTTTGTGACCTGTGGACTGTAGCCCTTCAGGCTCCTCTGTCCATGGGATTCTCTAGGCAAGAATACTGGAGTGGGGGGTTGCCATGCCCTTCTCCAGGGGATCTTCCTGACCCAAGGATCCAACCTGCATCTCTTAATGTCTTCTGCATTGGCGGGCAGGTTCTTTACCACTAGCACCACCTGGGAAGTTCTTTAAACCAGTAGATTTGGAGTAAAACAGATTACTCTCCATAATATGGATGGTACTCATTATTACCTCAGTTGGAAGCCTTAATAGAAAAAATAGAAAAAGAATGAATTTTCTTGAAGAAAGGAGGATTCTGTTAGCAGATGGCCTTCAGACTTGAACTGCAGCATCAACTATTCCCTGGGTCTCCAGCCTGCTGACCTGTCATGAAGATTTTGGACTTGTCTACACACATACACACATGTACACGCACACCCTACTGGTTCTGCTTCTGCAGAGTCCTGATAAACACATCCATTAGAATGGCTAAAATGAAACAGACAACCCCAAGGGATGGGGCAATTGGAATTATCAAACTTGGCTGGTGGGAGTGAAAATTGGTTCAACCACTTTAAATTCCTCTCTGTCAGTAGCTGCTAAAGCTGAAAATATGAATACACTAAGCAATTCCACACTAAGATATATCCTATAACATATATTCTGCTATATATATATTAATATATAATGTTCCCAGCAGCATGATTGATGATGACCCTAAACTGGAAACAGCCAAATGTCCATCAACAGTGGAATGACTGAATCAATGATAGTATATTCAAATATATATAAACTTATGCAATAACTTGTATCTCATAAACATAACAGGTGAAAGAAATC
Source organism: Dama dama (assembly GCF_033118175.1). Classification (NCBI taxonomy): domain Eukaryota; kingdom Metazoa; phylum Chordata; class Mammalia; order Artiodactyla; family Cervidae; genus Dama; species Dama dama. The sequence goes on from NC_083705.1 coordinate 14,193,879, forward strand.
AAACACAACAGGCAAACCTAATTGATCCTGTATGAAGGTAAGAAAGAGAAATTAAACACAATGGGAAAAACTAATTGATGTTGTTTGAAGTCAAGAAAGAAGTCCTTACCTGGGACTGGGTAAGGACATGAAGTGTTTCTGCTGTGCATCATTTCTGAACCTCAGTGGATACTATGTAGATGTATTCACTATGTGAAAATCTATCTATACATTATAGATCTATCTATTTTATACACTGTTGACTGGAGCATTTTTCTGCACATATTTATAATTCAGTTTTTAAAAGTTTAAGAGTGTATATGTCTCTGTCATTGTCTCTTATTTTGGGGAAGTCACTCAACATTTTGGACCCCCCCCCCCCCCCCCCCGCTTCCTCTGCTGTAAAATGCTGCATGGCTTTAAAGAGATGGTTCATGGTAAAGCTATTTGTAAAGTATAAATTAATTATTATCATGTATACATCAGAGGACTTAATTTAGGTCATACCTGGATGGTTTAATGGTTTTCCCTACTTTCTTCAAATTAAGTCTGAATTTGGCAATAAGGAGTTCATGATCTGAGCTACAGTCAGCTCCTGGTCTTGTTTTTGCTGACTGTATAGAGCTTCTCCATGTTTGGCTGCAAAGAATATAATCAATTGGATTTCAGTGTTGACCATTGGATGATGTCCATGTGTAGAGTCTTCTCTTGTGTTGTTGGAAGATGGTGTTTGCTATGACCAGTAAGTTCTCTTGGCAAAACTCTATTAGCCTTTGCCCTGCTTTATTCTGTACTCCAAAGACAAATTTACCTCTTACTCCAGGTATTTCTTGACTTCCTACTTTTGCATTCCAGTCCCCTATGATGAAAAGGACATCTTTTTTGGGTGTTAGCTCTAGAAGGTCTTGTAGGTCTTCATAGAACCTGCAAGTTCAACTTCAGTTTCTTCAGCATTATTGGTTGCATAGACTTGTATTACTGTGATATTGAATGGTTTGCCTTGGAAATGAACAGAGATCATTCTGTCGTCTTTGAGATTGCATCCAAGTATTGCATTTTGGACTCTTGTTGACTATGAGGGCTAGTTCATTTCTTCTAAAGGATTCTTGCCCACAGCAGTAGACATAATGGTCATCTGAGTTAAATTCACCCATTCCAGTCCATTTTAGTTCACTGACTCCTAAAATGTTGATGTTCACTCTTGCCATCTCCTATTTGACCACTTCCAATTTGCCTTGATTCTAGACCTAACATTCCAGGTTCCTATGCAATATTGCTCTTTACAGCATCAGACTTTACTTTTATCACCAGTCACATCCACAACTGGGTGTTGTTTTGGTTTTGGCTCCATCTCTTCAATATTTCTGGAGTTATTTCTCCACTGATCTGCAGTAGCATAATGGGCACCTACCGACCTGGGAGTTCATCTTTCATGTCCTATCTTTTCGCCTTTTCATACTGCTCATGGGGTTCTCAAGGCAAGAATACTGAAGTGATTTGCCATTCCCTTCTCCAGTAGACCATTTTCTTCTTAAATTGAAGAAAGTAGGGAAACCCACTAGACCATTCAGGTATGACCTAAATCCAATCTCTTATGATTATACAGTGAAAGTGACAAATTGATTCAAGGGATAAGATCTGATAGGCAGAGTGCCTGAAGAACTATGGATGGAGGTTCATGACATTGTACAGGAGGCAGGGATCAAGACCATCCCAAAGAAAAAGAAATCCAAAAAGGCAAAATGGTTGTCTGAGGAGGCCTTACAAATAACTTGAAAAGAAGAGAAATAAAAAGCAAAGGAGAAAAGGAAAGATATACCCATTTGAATGCAGAGTTCCAAAGAATAGCAAGGAGAGATAAGAAAGCCTTCCTCAGTGATCAATGCAAAGAAATAGAGGAAAACAATAGAATGGGAAAAATTAGAGATCTCTTCAAGAAAATAAGAGATACCAAGGGAATTTTTCATGCAAAGATGGGCACAATAAAGGACAGAAATGGTATGGACCCAACAGAAGCAGAAGATATTAAGAAAAGGTGGCAAGATTACTCAGAACTATACAAAAACGATCTTCATGACCCAGATAACCATGATGGTGTGCTCACTCACCTAGAGCCAGACAACCTGGAATGCAAAGTCAAGTGGGCCTTAGGAAGCATCATTATGAACAAAGCTAGTGGAGGTGATGGAATTCCAGTTGAGTTATTTCAAATGCTAAAAGATGATGTTGTGAAAGTGCTGCACTCAATATGCCAGCAAATTTGGAAAACTCAGCAGTGGCCACAGGATTGGAAAAGGTCAGTTTTCATTCCAATCCTAAAGAAAGGCAATCCCAACGAATGCTCAAACTACTGCACAATTGCACTCATCTCACACCCTAGCAAAGTAATGCCCCAAATTCTCCAAGCCTGGCTTCAACAGTATGTGAACTGTGAACTTCCAGATGTTCAAGCTGGTTTTAGAAAAGGCAGAGGAACCAGAGATCAAATTGCCAACATCCATTAGATCTTCAAAAAAGCAAGAGAGTTCCAGAAAAACATCTACTTCTGCTTTACTGACTATGCCAAAACTTTGACTGTGTGGATCACAACAAACTGTGGAAAATTCTGAAACAGATGGGAATACCAGACAACCTGACCTGCTTCCTGAGAAATCTGTATGCAGGTCAAGAGGCAACAGTTAGAACTAGACATGGAACAACAGACTGGTTCCAAATCAGAAAAGGAGTACACCAAGGCTGTATATTGTCTCCCTGCTTATTTAACTTATATGCAGAGTACATCATGAGAAATGCCAGACTGGATGGAGCAGAAGCTGGAATCAAGATTGCCAGGAGAGATATCAGTAACCTCAGATATGCAGATGACACCACCCTTATGGCAGAAAGCAAAGAGCTAAAGAGCCTCTTGATGAAAGTGAAAGAGGAGAGTGAAAAAGGTGGCTTAAAACTCAACATTCAGAAAACTAAGATCATGGCATCTGGTCTCATCACTTCATGGCAAATAGATGGGGAAACAATGGAAACAGTGACAGACTTTATTTTCTTGGGCTCCAAAATCACTGCAGATGGTGACTGCAACCATGAAATTAAAAGATGCTCCTTGGAAGAAAAGCTATGACCAACCTAGACAGCACATTAAAAGCAGAGACATTACTATGCCAACAAAGGTCCATCTAGTCAAAACTATGCTTTTTCTAGTAGTCATGTATGGATGTGAGAGTTAGACTACAAAGAAAGCTGAGCACCAAAGAATAGATGCTTTTGAACTGTGGTGTTGGAAAAGACTCTTGAGAGTCCCTTGGACTGCAAGGAGATCCAATCAGTCTATCCTAAAGTAAATCAGTCCTGAATATTCATCAGAAGGACTGATGCTGAAGCTGAACCTCCAATCCTTTGGCCACCTGATGTGAAGAACTGACTCACTGGAAAAGACCCTGATGCTGGGAAAGACTGAAGGTGAGAGGAGAAGGGGACAATAGAGGATGAGATGGCTGGATGGCATCAGTAACTCGATGGACATGAGTTTAAGCAAGCTCCGGGAGTTGGTGATGGACAGGGAGGCCTGCTTGCTGCAGTCCATGGGGGCGCAAAGAGTTGGACACGACTGAGCGAATGAATTGAACTGATACTTCAGAGCGTATGTACTCAATAAATATGAAAGAAAGAAAGAAAGTGAAGTTGCTCAGTCATGTCCGACTCTTTGCGATCCTGTGGACTGTAGCCTACCAGGCTCCTCTGTTCATGGGGTTTTCAAGGCAAGACTACTGCAGTGGGTTGCCATTTCCTTCTCTGGGAGATCTTCCTGACCCAGGGATTGAACCTGGGTCTCCCGTATTGTAGGCAGACACTTTACCGTCTGAGCTACCAGGGAAGTTCCAATAAATGTGAACTGAATATTAAATCTAAAGGAATTACCTCTTACTATGTGCCAGGTGCTTAATATGCCTTATTTTGGTATATCTTTACCAGATTATCCTGAGTTTACATCTGAGGAAACCAGAAGCTGAGACAGGGACAGTGGCTTGCCCAAATAACCCAGCTGGTCAGCAGCTAAACCCTGACGGGCTTCAGGACTACCTGAGCAAGATGTTGGCCTCAGGCCCATCACCTCTCTGCACAGGGTCTCTTGAAGCTCATGGCCCAGGAGAACACATGCCAGGCCAAGGTCACATTAGAATCCTTTGGCATCGAAGAGTAGTGCCTCCCGGCTCCACCTTTCCCCCAAGACTCCCATCTTCATCTGGCTGACATTCCAGACCAGTTAAGTTCAGGGCTAGCTCCTCACTCTGAAATCTGCCCAACCTCGGACCACGGGGAGGGGTGCACCACTGGTTCGGTATCTTTCCTTCCCCCAACCCTGTTTTTGATTCAGTTCTTTTCCTCAGAGAAGCCCGCTCTACATGGTCTGCTCCCCACTCCCAAGTGATCTGGTCTCCAAACTCTTAACACCACTTTTCAGATGAGTGGTATACCATCACCCCCCAACCAAAGACCCTCCTGTGCCCCTGTCCCAGCACAGTGGTCCAAACGTCCCTTTTCCCGCTGCCCATCCAGTGACCGGGCTCTCTGGTCTCTCTTCACCCTGATCCCTCCCCAACCCACCTGCCACCTCCGAGGCTCACCTCTCATCTCCTGTGCGGGGCACCGTGATCTAGGGCTTCACCCAACCGCCCACCGCCCCAGCACAACTGCCAATCGAGTCCCTCGGCTCTGCCCCCCCCACCCCCGCACACAGTGGTCCGCTCCGTCAGGTCCGCCCCCCCTCCTTCACACACCCAGTGGTCCGGCCCCCGGGCTCACAGGGCAGGTCATTGAGGACCACGAGGCGAGGCGAGACGGAGGCAGAGATGGTAGCGGCACGCCAGGAGCTGCAGCGGGACCGGGCGCGCTTCGTCTACGTGACCCGCTTCGGCTCGCACCGGTGTGGCGGCGTCCTTCCGCTGGGCGGCCGCAGGCCCCAGGGCCCGAGCCACGCCGGGCTCAAGGACGGCCACAGCCAGGAGAAGCCGCGGGCGGCAGCGCCGGCGAGTCCAGGTGCTGCGGGGCTGCCCCTTGGCTTCCGGTCCGGGGCCCTCGCCGCCTGCTCCCCCGCGCGGCGTCGAGCGAGCCGAGCGGGCGCAGGCGGGCGGCGCGTGCCGCGGGAGCGGCTGGCTGGGCGGGCGGGGCCCGCGGGCCGCTGACCTCTCCACCCGTCTCGTCACGGTAGCCATCTTGCCGGGGGCTCGAGTCATTTGAACGGTCGGTTTCTCAGTCTCTCCCCCGCCGCCACACCACGCCCCCACCGCCCCTCAGTGGGCGGCTGCGGGTTCGTCGTTTTGCTCTGCGGCCATTAGGCCAAGGGCAGTGGGCCACTCGCCATGGACGGCCCTCCTGTCAGTGTGGGGACGGAGAGACGAGTCCGAACTGCGCGTCGGGGTTGTCCCGAGAAGCCGCAGAAGTGCCAGGAAGGTCGTTTGATATAAGCCTGAGATCCGAATCCGAGAGGGGAGGCTATTGGAAGGAGCCACTAATGTCTCTCAGGATGATGGGGGCCTTGGCCTAAGTGTCCGTATTCCTTTTAGGACTCATTGAATTTATAAGTTAGCCGAAGGAGAACCGACATCTTTAAAATGCTGTCTCTTCCTGCTTGAAAGCAGAAGAGAGGATGTCTTTGTATTTTCATTCCATCTGCTGCTGCTGCTAAGTCACTTCAGTCGTGTCCGACTCTGTGCGACCGCATAGACGGCAGCCCGCCAGGCTCCGCCGTCCCTGGGATTCTCCAGGCAAGAATACCGGAGTGGGTTGCCATTTCCTTCTGCAGTGCAGGAAAGTGAAGGTGAAGTCACTCAGTCGTGTCTGACTCTGCGACCCCATGGAGCACAGCCAACCAGGCTCCACCGTCCCTGGGATTTTCCAGGCAAGAGTAGTGGAGTGGGTGGCCATTGCCTTCTCCGCAGTCTGCCTGACTTCCCTCATAGCTCAGTTGGTAAAGAATCAGCCTGCAAAGCAGGAGACCCGGGTTGGATTCCTGGATTGGGAAGATCCCCTGGAGAAGGGAGAGACTACCCTCTCCGGTATGCTGGCCTGGAGAATTCCAAAAGATCAGACGTGACTGGGCAACTTTCTCTTCACTTTGTGTCCTTCAGGAATGTTTTATATTCAAATGTTTTTTCTTCTGTTGGTTTTTCATATATCCTGTTAAATTTATTCCTAGGTATTTGATCTTATATACAGTCGTGAGTGTGATTTCTTCTTCCATAATGTCCTCTGAATGTTCATTGTTTGTGTATATAAGGCCTCTTGATTAAAAAACAAAAAAAGTTTGAGGAGAGTTGACATACATTGGGATATACACTGGGTAGTATACCACCTTAGTCAGAATCTGGAACATGCACATCACCTCAAAAAGTCCTGCTTCTCTTTTGAGAGCCCATCCCTCTAGCTGTACTTAAAAAAATGGATAGTTTATTGAGATATAATTCACAATCGACTGAGTTTGCTCATTTAAAGTCTGTAATTCAATGATTTTTTTATAGTGTTGTGCTACCATCGTCACAATCAATTTAGAACATTTTTATTACCTCCACCCAAACAAACCCTGTAGCCTTTAGCGGTCACTCATCATTTCCTCTCACTGCACCTAACCCCAGCCCTAAGCGAGCACTCAGCTATTTACTGTCTCCACAGATTTACCTATTCCAGACATTTCCTATATATGGAATCATGCAGTATGGGCACTTTTGTGATTTGCTTCTTTCAAGTGACATAATGATATTAATTGATTTTTAATTTTTGGGTTGGACTGAGTCTGTTGCTACACACAGGCTTTCACTAGTTGCAGAGAGTGGAGAGGAGTCTTCATTGCATTGTGGTGGCTTCTCTTGTGGAGCACAGGCTCTAGGCATCCAGGCCTCAGTAGTTGTGGTGCAGCGTTTTAGTTGCTCGGTAGTATGTGGAACCTTCCCAGATGAGGGGTCAAACCTGTGTCCCCTGCATTGGCAGCTGGATTCCTATCCACTGTACCACCGGGGAAGTTCCTAGCCTGTTGATTTTTGTATGTTAATTTTTGATCCTAGTACTTCATTGAATTCTTCTATTATTTGAATTAGTTTTGTCATTAATGCTCATGATTTTCTGGGTATACTATTATATTATATGTAAATAGATATAACTTTATTTTTAACCTATTTTTATGCCCACAGTTGATTATTAAATTATTATTGTTTAATTGCTCTGGCTGATACCATGAATAGAATGTTGAATAGTAGTAGGGATAGTGAGCATCCTTGTCTTGTTCCTGATCTTAGGGGAAATGCCTCTAGTTTTTCCCCATTAAATAAAGTATTGTTTTTAAGACTAAGGCCTGTATATTTAAAACATTAAAATGTGTTCTTCAGTTTTTATTTTCTTCATCGTTTTTACCAGGAATGGATGTTGAATTTTGTCAAAGACTTTCGTAGATTTTTGGAGATAATATTTTTTCCTTAGATTTATTAATATGGTATATGATAATAGATTTCCTAAGATTGAACCAACTTTGTCTTCCTGAAATAAATCCCACTTGGTTATAATTTTTTTTTCTTAATATGATGTTGAAGTCTGTTTGCTAACAATTTGTTTAGGATTTTTAGTTTGGAATTTGAGACAGTTTTTCTTTCTTTATTTCATCTGGTTTAGGTATCATAGTTAAACTTAGTTCATAAAAGGAATTAGGAACTTTCCCTTTCTTTTCAATGCTCTGGAATAGTTTATAGAGCATTGAGATTATTTGGTATTTGAAGATTTGGTAGAATTCTTTTGTGAAAACACCTGGGTCTAGTTTCTATGGGATAATTCCTTAATAATTGTCTCTGTATCTTCTATGGAAATTGGTCTCTGTACATTTTCTGATTGGATTGGGCCAATTTTGTTAATCTGTATTTTTCCGGGAAATTATTGATTTCGTTGTTTTATTTATTTGCATAGAGGTCTGCTCAGTAGCATCTTTTGATTTTTAAAAATTCTTTGTGTTTCAGTGGTTAGTTCCCCCTTTTCATTTTTTGATGTATATGCTTTCTTTTTCTTGATCAAGTTCACCAGTGTTTTGTTTATTTTGTTAATTTTTTAAAACAGAGGATTTTGATTTGTTAATTAGGTATTTTATTTTTCTAATTTCTTTCTCAATAATAAAGATAAATAATAAAGATAAAGCTTCATTATTTCCTTATGTGTATTTTCTTTTGGTTTACTTTGTCCTTATGCTTTTGTTTTGAGCAAAAAATTTAATTTTTCCTTCCTTTTTGTCAATAAAAGTATTTAGCGCCTGAGTTTTCTTTCTGACTACTACTTTAAATCCCATAGATTCTCATAAATGGGCTTCCCTCCTAGTTGAGTTGATAAAGAATCTGCGTGCAATGCAGGAGACCCAGGTTCGATTCCTGGGTTGGGAAGATCCCTTGAAGAAGGAAATGGCAACCCACTACAGTATTCTTACCTGGAGAATCCCATGGACAGAGGAGCCTGGCAGGCTGCAGTCTATGGGGTTGCAAGAGTCGGACACGACTTAGGGACAGACTTCCTGTTTGAAAGGAAGTAATTACTACTTTAAATCCCATAAATTCTAATATATAATGTTTTTATTGTCACTTAAAAAATTTTCATCTTTGTAATTTCAGTTTGTATTACCACTTTCACTCTAGAGTTGCTTAATTTAATTTTTTTTTTAAATTTCCAGGACTTTTCTTTTTTCTTTCTTTCTTTTCTCCTAGTAAGCTCTAGTTTTACTGCATTGTGATCAGAATGTTGTTTGTAATGTCTCCACTTTATGAATGTTATTGATGTTTATTTTGTGACCCAGTTCATGAACTCTGCTTTTGGTTCTTTTTCTCCTCCAAAAAGCAAGAGAGAGGACTGTCCTTTGATGTTTCTTCCTTTAAATCATGCTTGCCGCTTTAACCAAATCAGTTCCATTAAATTGCAGGCTTTTGGTCCTTTATGTGGTGTCTGGCCTTTTAAATCACGCATTGAAATTCTTTCCTGTAGTCTGTGCTGTGATCTGCCTGGTTATCTTCTGTAATAGTATTTTGAGATTTAGGGTGGATTTCATCTTTCTGCTGTTTGCTCCAGCTCTCTTGCAGGCACGTTTTCTAGTGTCCCTCCTTTCTCTTTCCTGTTGGCCACAAAACCTTGCTTAGGGTAAGGTTTAAACAAATAGGATCGTAGTGCTGTGATTTATTGCTTTTTCTCATTTTACTTACATTAATTTTGCGTTTTCAGCGTTCTCTCTCTTCAAGTAATGCTGTGATTATGGTTTTGTGAAGAATTCTTGTAAAGTTTTTTGGGGAGAAATTTTGGCATGTTTATTACTGTACCCTGTCTTTCTCCCTTCCCCTCGCTATTGACTGTAGCTACCCAGAAGTTCTGCATTGAAAGGTTTTGAACACGAGAAATAGTAGGAACAGGTTTACTTATTTCATGCTGTGTAGAGGAGATTGAGTTGGAGGCAGGCAAGACTAAAGCCCAAGTTGAAAAATACACAAATATTTTGTTTGCTGTCTTTTCAGGACTTAATTTTACTTTGCTAATTTAATTGACTTAAATTAATTTTGATAACTGAGAAGTATAAAACTGTACTGTGTGTAACTTCCTGAGAATCAGCTGATTCCTGAGAATCAGCTATGGTGGGAAACCTTCAGAGATTCTTCATCAGGGGCACTATTTTAGACTTCATATCCCTCCAAAGGTCCCATTGTTAAAAGGTGCTCAGGTTTTTTGTTTTGGAGTTTTATTTTTTTGGCCCTTGTACTGGTGATCTAAAAAATTAGGACTAGTGTAAGACATTTTAGCATTAGGTTTCCAGTTTCTTTGAATAATAGAAACAGATAAAAGACTCATTCTAGGAATTAGGAGTATGGTGGTGGTGGTGAGCTCTTCAACTTTAAAAAGGAGAGAGCAGGAAGAGAGGAAAGAATAAAATGGATCCAGTATTGCATTAGCACCAGCAGATCAAAGAGACAAATAATAGGGCAGCATTAAGATAGTGGATTGGAAATGAAGAATATTGAAAAACAGCTGAAGAAGCTCATGGGAGAAGGGAAAGGATGCATGAATTAGTACTGGAGATCCCCACGTAAGTTAGGTGGAAACGACAGGATGGCAAAGAGCCGAGATTGTGAAACCAACTCTCTGCTCTTGTAACTGTTCTGTGCTGAGCTAGAATGGCTTTCCTCTAGTTGGCTGCCCTGCTGGGGTAGGAGATGACAATGATTCGATTTTGTTTTGAAGTTTGGTTCTGAAATTTTTAAATTTTTTTGCTGTTCCTTTGTGGCAAGAGTGACATGATCAAAGCTGGGGGAAAGATAACTGGGAGTGAGTGAGAGTGGGAGAGACTGGAAGCCAGAGACCAGTTTTGAGGCAGTGATAAAGTGGAAGTATAAAAGTCCTGAACTAAGACAGTAGCAGTGGAGGTGGCGTGAACAGGATTGACGACTGGCTGCAAGAGGGAAAAGGCCAAGTCTGAAGTTTCCATGCTGGGCAGCTGGGGAGATGATCAAGCCATTATTTGGTGACCACTCTGCTGTGCATTTGAAACCAAGAATAGTGTCAAGGGAAAGAGGTCCTAAGGTAGACTTATGTTTCAGTCAAGCCAGAGTGCTTAAGTGTTTTAAGTCTTACTCATTCTTGGGTGTATTTTATATTAACATTAAGTGGGCATTCATTGAATACTTAGGCCTGGCTCTCTGTAAGGAACAAAGGTAAATGATTTATTCAATAACATTTATTTAACATCTGCCATATTGTAGACACTAGGTCGGGTGCTAGTGGCATAGATGACTCAGGCAAATGTTTTACTCTCAAGGGACTTTTACATGAATAATGGAAATACAAGCTAGCAGGCATGAGTGCTGTGAGAGAGACAACTTGGAAGGTCTTTGATAGTTCAGGAAAATAGAGACATACAAACAAGAAATCAAGGTATATGAATGGAGAAATTGCTAGCGGGATGGTAGGTATTTTCAAGAGCATTGACTTTGCAGTCATAAAGCCATAATCTTGGATCTCTCATTTACTAGCAGTGTCATGTTGGCTAAGTTAGTTAACTATTCTGACGTTCAGTTTCCTTTTCTATAAAATCAGGATAATAGTTTCTACCTTAGTGAGTTACTGTGAAGATTAAAGGAAGTAATGCATGCGAAGCCCATAGCGCAGGGTTTGACAGAGAGAGTAACATGCCAGTAAATGCTGGCACACTCAGCAGAAGTAGCTTGAGGAAAGAGACGGTGATCATCCCAGTGTCTGAACACTAAATATTTATTGAATGAGTGAGAAATGTTTTATACCACATTGAAGAATGCCTTGGAGACTCATTTTATGATTAATGCAGATTTTTGAATGGTGGAGTCAAGTTATCAGAAACACATAGGGTTTCCTGTGGCTCAGACGGTAAAGAATTTGCATGCAATGGGGGAGACCTGAGTTTGATTCCTGGGTCAGGAGGAGCCCCTAGAGATGGGAACGTCTATCTTCTCTGGTATTCTTGCCTGGAGAATTCCACGGTCAGAGGAGCTGGTAGGATACAGTCCATGGGGTCTCAAAGAGTTGGACATGACTGAGCGACTCACACACACATATATACTTCTGGAAGATAAGCTTATAAGCTGTTGCTGCTGCTAAGTCGCTTCAGTCATGTCCGACTCTGTGCAACCCCATAGACGGCAGCCCACCAGGCTCCTCTGTCCCTGGGATTCTCCAGGCAAGAATATGGAGTGGGTTGCCATTTTCTTCTCCATTATAAGCTGTATGTGAGATGTATTATAGTTTAGAAATCCGTGCATGTGTGCTCAGTCGTGTCCAGCTCTTTGTGACCCCATGGACTGTAGCCCACCAGGCTCCTCTGTTCATGGAATTTTCCAGGCAAGAATACTGGAGTGGGTTGCCATTTCCTCCTCCAGGGGATCTTCCTGACCCAGAAATCAAACCTGTGTCTCCTCTGTCTCCTGCATTGGCAGATGGATTTTTTTTACCTCTGTGCCACTTGGGAAGCCCCTTAGAAATCCAGGGGCTGGCAAGTCAGTAACTCTTCTTAATGCTTCAAGCAAGACTCATAAGTCAAGCTGGTTCTATGTTCTCCAGATCTTGGGAGATAAAGCCATAATTTATATATAGTAGAGCTTCCCTAGTAGCTCAGCTGGTAAAGAATCTGCCTGCAATGTTGGAGACCTGGGTTCAATCCCTGGGTTGGGAACATTCCCTAGAGAAGGGAAAGGCTACCCATTCCAGTATTCTGGCCTAGAGAATTCCATGGACAGAGTCCATGGAGTCTCCAAGAGTCTCCAAGTGACTTTCACTTATATATAGTAGAGGATGATGAATGCTATTGTGGAGGTACAAATAAATGCTGTGGAGGTGGTGAATAATTGGGGGATGAAGGGATTAAGGAAAGCTTTTTGGTGGTGGATGTGGCTCTGTGAGATTTACACACATTCCTGAGATAGTAGGGGATTATAGGTGGGAAAACATGTAAGCAAAGTTCCAAGTAAGGATCAGCAATGGGTAATGATTAGGGAAGGAGGAAAATATATTTAGACTGGATCAGAGTGTTTGCAAAGAGTAGAGACAGATTTGAAGCATAAGTTGGGATAAAATCTAGGCATACAGTGGAGCCATAGCCTCAGTAAAGTGCCCAAAATAAATAGAAGAAATGATTTTGCCTTTTTTCCTTTTCTTTTCTCTTCTCTTATGCTCCTTGACGTATTTTATATTCCTAACTAATACAGATAGATATGAGGGTGCCTATCTTGACCTCAAGGAGTATATATATCTAGGTTAGGTAAGATTTACAAACAGAAAATGTTTGGAAATGAGACAAGCACAGTATTCCAAAGGTTGTAGGCACTTAGAGGGAAGGATACACGTGGGTATATGAAGAGCAGAGTTTCCCAAACCTAAGTTTTTTTCCTGTGTTTTATCTGTACATCTGTACTGTCATTTACTTAATATATTTATTTAAATAGGTGCATTTTCCCCTCCCAACTGAATTTCTTTTTAGAACACTTTACATCATTACCTCAGTGGAAAGCATGTATCATTTTCCATAAATAGAAATTAACTAAAAACAATCTAATACAGGGAAAACAATATTATTAAATTCTAGCCAAATAGGTTGTCTTCTGGAAGTTGCTGCAGTCATCAAGAGAGATGAGCAAGTCTTAGAAAATTTAAATGACATACTAGTTCCAAACTCAGACTTTCTCCTTGATATAAACAGAAGATTGAAAAAGAATTCAAAAGAGAAAGTTTTTCTTCTTGTGAGTTCATGTTCGCTAGTGCTCTATCTGGGCCCCACTCAGGATCAGGGGTCTGTTCCTCACGGGGACAAGCCAGTTTAGGACGTACTCTGTTTCACTCAACAAATAGAATATTTATTGTGTATCTAATTGCTATACTACTGGACTTCTAATGAATAGAACACATTTCTCAAGGAAACAGCATGCTAAATCCTGTGGTAACTGAGCATAGGGTGCTTTGTGAAATCAGAGAAGGCCCTCTGCCCCTGGAAAGCTAAATACTGGATGAGTCGAAGAAGGCCAAGTAGAGAGTGGTGGTATGGCAGGAATAAGGTGGGGAAGTGTTGGGCTACATGCAGGGTGTTGCAGGCAAAAGAACAAACATAAACACTTCCGGGAACACATGCTCATTGTGCTACAGTTTTGTCTTTGGATACACAAACCCTTAGGTTTTCTTCTCACAGTTAATATTTGGGAAGGCAGTATGGTTTATTGAGTAGAGTCAGGAAGCTTATCACTCTGACAAACCTTCATTAGAACCTACTGTGTGTCTGGTAGCATAGATAGAAGAATAATACACACAGGGACACTGCCCCACCAGAAGGTCACTGTGTGGTGAAGGAAACAGTATAAACATATGCTATAAAATTGTGCTAAGTACCTTGAGCAAAGTGTTTCTGGAAGCAAGGGCTGTGGGTGTTTGAGGGGAGAGGCTGTAGAAAGGTGGTGACATATGAGTTGGGTCTTGAAGAGCAGGTATATATTTGCCTCACGGTGGGTGTGTGTGTGTGTGTGTGAGAGAGAGAGAGAGAGAGAGAGAGAGAGAGCACACACACGCGCGCATGCGCCTGGGGCAAGATGTGGTTTTCTGGTATTTGTTTACTCTCTTGAAAACCTTTCTGGGACTCACCTTTCAAATTAGAAAAGGAAGGAGATCTGGGCGCCATTAGATAGTTTACCCTTAGTTTTCTTGTTTTATTTTTTTCCAGTATAGTATTAGTTAATTGGTAAACTGCTATTATCTAGTCATTTGAAATATATCAACAAGTGTAAAAATCCCCAAAGAAAGCTTGAGACATTTATAGTAGTTAATTATCAGGATAGTGAATTCTTTAAAGTATGTGCTGACTTGATATTTTACCTTGTTTCTCTCTTTCTCTCTTTTTTTAAAATTAGGTTTAACCCAGAAGAATTTAGCTAAAAAGTTTGACTTCCCCATACCTTTGAGTAAAACTTCCAAAATAATGAAGAAGAACAAAAAGGTATATTTTTGCACAGGGGAATGAGTGATATTTTGAATTTTAGATTAACCTGTTTAAATACAAATGTGTGAAGAAACTCAAGACATTAAAAATAGTTCCATCTTTTGAAAAATTAGTTTACCAAAATGAGAAAACTAGAATTGTCAGAAATGAAAGTGGGTTTGAAAATATTTATTCATCATGAAGAATATCCCATCCTGTTTTTGAAGATATAAAATACATTTTAATCAAAGTATAACTACAAGCTTTTTCAAAGCATGAAAGTACATATTCCATAGAATATAACAAACTCAGCGTAACATAAGAAAATCATGGATTTCACAGAAAAGTAAAAGGTGTCTATATAGTTGTCACAGTGCTCTTTTAAGGACAAGGGATATACGCTGTTTCTAGCAGGAAATCTGGCAAGTGTGGACCTTTATGCTGAACCATTTTCTTGTCAAGTTGTCCACATGTCATGGAAACTTCAGTGTTTTAAACATATTCAAGATAAGTTATTGTACTAATCTTTGTTTACCACCATGTTTTACACTTCAGTTTAAAGAAATCATTAGTTGATAATGACACATAGATTATATTATTTCTGAATTTTAAGTTTGTTTGATTTCTAATCCGTATATGGTATAGAATAGCATTCAGAGTGACTCACTCTTTTAGCAGGTGTATTTTGAGTGAGCATGTAATCCTCCCACTATACTGAGAAGGTTTTCTTCTAAGAACCAATTCCTCTTGCACAGTGGCCAGTGTTTGCCTATAACTACTGTGGGCCAGACACTGGGTGTAAATGCTTTATGTGTATTTCTCATGATGTCTAATAATCCAGTGTATGAAGTTACTCCTAGGTGAGATTAAAACACTTGCCTGATATTAAGCAACGGGTTAAGTGGTTAGGCTAGAATTTGAGCCTAGATTTCTATGTTTGCTTCTGTGGTCTCCATTCTTCCTATTCTAGTATATTCATGCTCTCTAGTAAGTTTGCTTTGGTATGTCCTAGGAGAAATGTTTATTAACTGGAATAAAATACACTAAAAATCATATCATGGCCCAGTGGTTTAGACATAGGAATAGAAATTTATTATTTTTACTACCTTTCAAAACAAAATTGAGTATGATGAAACCATAGGACTTACTAGACATTGCCTTTGAAAGACCTTGCCATCATCCAGGAAAGTTTATTTATTTATTATAAATTTCCCCAATTATTTATTTTTAATTTTTTGGCTATGCCATGCAGCATGTAGGATCTTAGTTCCCCAACCAGGGAACAAACTGCCTCCTGTGGAGTCTTAACCACTAGACCACCAGGGAAGTCCCCAGGACAAGTTAGTTTAAATACTACAAAGAGGAAATACTAAGAAGTTAGAAAAGGATATCAGAGAATTCAGTGAATATGGGAAGGCAATTTTGTTTAATTTTTAGGTCTCTGAGTGCTTTGTAATGATAATATCAAATCAAATGTCAAATATCATAGTTGACTTGGGGCTTCCCTTGTGACTCAGCTAGTAAAGAATCCACCTGCAATGCAGGAGGCCTGGGTTCGATCCCTGGGTTGGGAAGATCCCCTGGAGAAGGGAAAGGCTACCCAGTCCAGTATTCTGGCCTAGAGAATTCCATAGACTGTATAGTCCATGGGGTTGCGAAGAGTCGGACACGACTGAATGACTTTCAGTCATCACAGTTGACTTACTCCTAGTTGTCTGCATCACACTGTAGTCTGCATTCTCTGCCAAGTGTTCCTTAACTGTGCTTATCTTTTGAAGGTTTTAGTATGGAATGGAGTGTACAAAATCATTTCAAAAATGCTTAAAGAAAATGAGAAATACAGACTTAGGCTGAAATGCCAACACTTGTCTAGTGAAAGTAAGTAAACACAATTTTCATTGTATTAAAGAGAGCTGGCTTCTCTAATACTTTATTTCCCTTGGATCACATTAGACCAGTAGTTTCCCTCATTGTCACATTCAGTGCACACAACTGTAGAATCAAGGCTACCATTTTATCACTGTTCATTATAATTAAAAGTAGAAAGCATTGTAAAGTTCTAAATGTGGAGTAGACCGCAGGTGTAGGTATGTGTGGAGGAGTGCAGAAAGTGAATGGTGACTGGAACTTCCTGAACCAAGGAAGCATGCTTGTCTCTTAAATCTGAAATATTTTTGTTAAATCTGAATTTGAATGAGTGAGTGAGTGAAAGTTGTTCAGTCTTGGCCGACTCTTTGATACCCCATGGACTGTAGCCTGCCAGGCTCCTCTGTCCATGGAATTCTCCAGGTCAGAATACTGGAGTGGGTATCCATTTCCTCCTCCAGGGGATCTTCCCTTCTCCAGGGGATCTTCCCAACCCAGAGATCAAACCCAGGTCTTCTGCATTGCAGATGTATTCTTTACTGTCTGAGCCTCCAGGAAAGCCAGGTCACAAAACTCATCCATATAGATGAAGAAAAACATTTTAACTATATTATAGTGTACATTCTGTGTTGCTTCATACAGTCACTTCCTTTTCATGATGCTGCAGTCCAATTTAATGCATTTAGCAAAATCTGCCCTTGAGTTATAGCCCTGATGTCATTATTTCATTCCTGGAAAACAATTCATAAATTAAACCATGTTTAAAACTACATCAATTGATGTTGTGGTCAGAGCAAAATTAGATGTAATTTAGTATGTTTATTAAAGTAATTGGAAGTTCTGGATTCTCAAACAATTAAGCTGGATAAAATTTATGTAACAAATAATGCCACATGAATTGCTTAATCATAAGTGATTTTCTTTCCTTCACATGCGTGTCCTAATACATATATTACCATGCTGAATGTTTCTGTAGGTTTTTAGTATAGTTACTCAGTGACAACTTTTATTTTGACAGTCTATAAATCTGCAGAGTTTGATTTTGTGAAAAGTATTTTCATAAGATAATTGAAACAGAATGTTGTAAGCAATATAACACTGGAAACTCATTACTGTTCTTGTAATATTGCATTCATAATAGCATAATTTTTTTTGCAATAATGGTATTTATACTAATGTTCACATTAGTGATACTCTGCTTTGCTTTTCTTATCCAGTTAAGAAAGAGAATGAGGCAGGAGAGGGAATTAGGAGGAAAAAGCTGTCAGTGGTTTCTTAGGTGACAAGGATGCTTGTATAGGCAGAGAAATGTGCAAAAATATCGACATTGTTCTGTTAATCCAGATCCAGTTACTCTAATAAACACACTGGATTACATCTAAGTTTGCTCTGGTCATTACCTTGAACTTGTTAAATTCTTTTGTGCCTCAGCAGAAGGCCTTCTGAGCCCAGATTGCTCAGTGGTAAAGAATTCACCTGCCAAGCAGGAGACGTGGGTTTGATCCCTGGGTTGGGAAGATCTCCTGGAGAAGGAAATGGCAACCCACTCCAGTATTTCTTGTCTGGATAATCCCATGATCAATGGGCTACAGTCCATGGGGTCACAAAGGAGTCAGACATGACTGAGGGACTAAGCAACAATAGGCCCTTTATTAAACATCAAATGATCTAATGGTCTTATAAGGATTATTTAGCGACTTAAATTGATATGCTGTATTTTCCAGAAGCTGCATGTTATAAAGGAAAAGTATCTTTGTAATTCATTATTTTATTACAATTTTAAATAAGATTATAGAAGCTAATAATTACATTTTTAAATGTATTATAATTCTTGTTCCTTAATATATGTTTTTTAATGGAAAAACCAGTGCCAGAGACCAACTTGAATTTTCCTTATACTTTATCTTGTTCCTAGATTCAAAAGATACAAAATGAATCTTCCTGTCATCTTCTGGTAAGAACACACTTAAATAAAAATAAAAAAGTATAGACTTTCCCCTTCGCCTTTACATTCTACCATCTCCAACCTTTAGTGAATACCTATTGCCTAATTTCAGCCTGTTTGCTTTTTTAAACCCAGTGTTTGACACCTAGAAGGCATTTATTAAATGTTTATTGAAATTTAATAAGATTCATTCAGGCTTCATATTCACAGTGCTATTGAAACTACTTTCTCCATGGTCCAGCTTTTTTTGTTTTTTATTTTTATTCATGTATCTGCTTAGTTCTGTTTTCTTTTTGAACATGCTGTCACATTTAATATTATTTTACTACTATTCCTTCAAATTTTTTTTTTTTACTTATAACATTAAAGACTGTGTCATGGTTCTCTTTCTACCTTTCTGAGTGTATTTTCTGTGTATCTTTTACTTGCCCTTTTTGCTTCCATCTAATAACAAATACTGCTATTGGAGTAATTGGTTCCATTCTCTCTTTATGGGCTTCTCAGGTGGCACTAGGCAGCGGTAAAGAACCTGTCTGACAGTGCGGGAGACATTAGAGATGCAGGTTCGATCCCTGGGTCAGGAAGCTCTCTTGGAGAATGGCATAGAAACCCACTCCAGCATTCTTGCCTGGAGAATCCCATGGACAGAGGAGCCTGGTGATCTACAGTCCCAGGAATCAAACCCAGGTCTCCCGTACTGCAGGCAGATTAGTATTCTTTAATCTGTAACAACACTTCAGTCTTTCTTTGTCTTTTATGATATTGACAATTTTGAAGAGTGCAGGCCAATTATTTTTCGGTCTGTCCATCTGGAGTTGCACAGAGCTGAACATGACTGAAGCGACTTAGCATGCACTTCTCTCTTCACATACTTATTCTGAGATAATTCACCTGTTTTGTAGCTCAGTTACTCTTTCTGGGTGTATGACCCTTAAATATCTATTTCACTTCTGACCTCTGGTCAAGTCCCTCTGAATTTCTCTAGGCTGTTCTGCATTTACTTTTAAATGCCACATGGCTTAAACTGATCATGTCATACCCCTTAGTTTTGTTTTGTTTTTTTTTTTTCCATTTGTGCCCTGGTTTACTTATCGCCTGGACTCTTTCAATTCTTAGGGATAGGTTACACCCAGTTTGGTAGGGTTTGGGAAGTAGTAGAGAAGGTAAGTAAGATGAGCTTTGGTGAAGAGAAATTACACTTCTATAAGTGAGAATGTGGGGGAAGGGAGTATATGGATATCAGCAAATTCATGGAGTCCAAGAAAGTGTTTAGGAATGTACAGTTTTATTAAACTTATTTAAAGTAGTCATAGTAAAGAAGGGTATACAGTATACTGAAACTTTGTTTCAAGTCGACTCACCTGGATACTTGGCCAAGGATTTGTACTTAATTCAGTAGGCAATGAAGAAACATGGAATGGTTTCTTAATGAATTCTAAATGATTTATTCTAAATATTTTCAAATGTATATACAGATTGCAAGAATACAAAGACCTTCAGAATACACTTTGCTTGGGTTCACCAATTTTTACATCTTGCCACATGTGCTTTGTCATTATCCTACTCCCCATTCCTCTTTCTCTGTGTATGTGTAAAGCCTTGCCCCTTAATACTTTAGTGTGTATATCCTAAGAGCCAGGATATCTTTATTTTTACAATCATACTATAATTATCAAATTCGGAACATTTAACACTGTTATAAAATTTTTATAAAATCTATAGTCTGTATTCCAGTTTTTTCTTGTGCCATTAATGTCCTTAATGGGATTTTTTTCTTACAGAAGATCTGATCAAGAGTCATGTATCATATTAATTGTAATGTCTCTTTAATGTAATGTATTAGTCACTGAGTTGTGTCCAACTGTTTGCAACCCCATGGACTATAGCCCACTAGACTCCTCTGTTTCTTGGAGTAGGTAGCCATTCCCTTCTCCAGGGGATCTTCTCAACCCAGGAATTAAACCCAGGTCTCCTGTACTGAAGGCAGATTAGTATTCTTTAATCTGTAACAACTCTTCAGTCTTTGTTTGTCTTTTATAATATTGACAATTTTGAAGAGTGTCACCTAGAGCCAGACATCCTGGAATGTGAAGTCAAGTGGGCCTTAGAAAGCATCACTATGAACAAAGCTAGTGGAATTCCGGTTGAGCGATTTCAAATCCTGAAAGATGATGCTGTGAAAGTGCTGCACTGAATATGCCAGCAAATTTGGAAAACTCAGCAGTGGCCACAGGACTAGAAAAGGTCAGTTTTCATTCCAATCCCTAAGAAAGGCAATCCCAAAGAATGCTCAAACTACCGCACAATTGCACTCATCTCACACGCTAGTTAAGTAATGCTCGAAATTCTTCAAGCCAGGCTTCAGCAATATGTGAACCGAGAACTTCCAGGTATTCAAGCTGGTTTTAGAAAAGGCAGAGGAACCAGAGATCAAGTTGCCAATATCTGCTGGATCATTGAAAAAGCAAGAGAGTTCCAGAAAAACATCTATTTCTGCTTTATTGACTATGCCAAAGTCTTTGACTGTGTGGATCACAATAAACTGTGGAAAATTCTGAAGGAGATGGGAATACCAGACCACCTGACCTGCCTCTTGAGAAACCTGTATGCAGGTGAGGAAGCAACAGTTAGAACTGGACATGGAACAACAGACTGGTTCCAAATAGGAAAAGGAGTACATCAAGGCTGTATATTGTCACCCTGCTTATTTAACTTATATGCAGAGTACATCATGAGAAACGCTGGGCTGGAAGAAGCACAAGCTGAAATCAAGATTGCCAGGAGAAATATCAATAACCTCAGATATGCAGATGACACCACCCTTATGGCAGAGAGTGAAGAGGAACTAAAAAGCCTCTTGATGAAAGTGAAAGAGAAGAGTGAAAAAGTTGGCTTAAAGCTCAACATTCATAAAACTAAGATCATGGCATCCAGTCCCATCACCTCATGGGAAATAGATGGGGAGACAGTGGAAACAGTGTCAGACTTTATTTTTTTGGGTTCCAAAATCACTGCAGATGGTGACTGCAGCCATGAAATTAAAAGATGCTTACTCTTTGGAAGGAAAGTTATGACCAACCTAGATAGCATATTAAAAAGCAGAGACATTACTTTGCCAACAAAGGTCCGTCTGGTCAAGGCTATGGTTTTTCCAGTGGTTATGTATGGATGTGAGAGTTGGACTATAAAGAAAGCTGAGTGCCAAAGAATTGATGCTTTTGAACTGTGGTGTTGGAGAAGACTCTTGAGAGTCCCTTGGACTGCAAGGAGATCCAACCAGACCATCGTAAAGGAGATCAGTCCTGGGTGTTCACTGGAAGGACTGATGCTGAAGCTGAAACTCCAATACTTTGGCCACCTCATGGGAAGAGTTGACTCATTGGAAAAGACCCTGATGCTGGGAGGAATTGGGGGCAGGAGGAAAAGGGGACAACAGAGGATGAGATGGCTGGATGGCATCACCGACTCGACGGGCATGAGTTTGAGTAAACTCCGGGAGTTTGTGATGGACAGGGAGGCCTGGCGTGCTGCGATTCATGGGGTTGCAAAGAGTCAGACATGACTGAGCGACTGAACTGAACTGAACTGAGGCCAATTATTTTTCAGTCTATCCATCTGGACTTGCTGATACATTCTCCTGATATGATTCATATTTTGCATTTTTGGTTGGTACATTATATAAGTAATGTTACTTTCTTCTCAGAACTTCACATCAGGAGTCATGTGGTCTTCATTTATCTCTTATTGAGGATGTTAACTTTGATCTACTGGTTAAGATGTCCAGTTCTCTATAATACATAGTTACTGTTTTTCCTTTTATAATTAGTAAGTATTTTATGGAAAGATAATAAGAAATTATGCAAATATCTTGTACATTGTCAGTATAGGACGTTTCAAAGCAGTGGGTTGATCAGGTGTGCATTTTGAAAAGAATCTGATGTCATTTTGTGAAAAAGTGGAATGGAGGCAAGACAGAAGGTGAAAAAGAAAATCTAGGGATTGTAATAGCAGTCCAAGGGAAAAGTAAAATGCACTAGAAAAGTGGAGAGGAGACAAATGACTAGATGTAGGGAAACATGTAGATGATACTAAGGTTTGAGAATGAATAGGTAAGAAATAAGGAAGTCAAAAGAAAGAATTGGTTTTATGAACCTACTTAGTTTTATTTTGGCGTGTAGGATTTTCAAACAGTAGGGACTCAGGTGAAAACTGTAAGCAATTGGAAATGTTGGAGCCTGTGTGATACCGATACTGCAAAAAGGTCATATGCAGTTCTAGCGGTAGGTGTAGATGAAACCTCAGCGTGGGGAAGGAGGGAGAGGAGAGGACTGAGAACACAATGTGGGGCATGCCTCGGATGAAGAGGAAGTCTCAGGTCTCCAAGAGGGATCCTAGGGGCATGATTAGGAGTATTGAGAGAAGTGATTGAGAGAGGGGATACAAATGAAGCTTGCAGGAGATCAAGGGACTGATCTCAAAGGGACTGAGTTCAAAGGAGGGCATTGACCTTGTTCAGTGACAGTATAGGGATTTGAAAAGCTGTGAACATTTGTTTAAGAGTTCCAACACTTAGAAGTAAAGCAAAAATTCCAAGTGTTGACAGTGACCATCCTTGCAATGACTTTGCTTGTGAGTGGCTGGAGTGGCCTGGTGATAAAGGCCTGTAGTATAGTGTTTTGTGGCACAGTTCTTGTAATTGGGACTGTTGAAGTCACCAAGGGTATTGACAGGAACTGGGGAGGAGAAGAAAATATGAGTTACACATTGAGTCCCTCAGAAGCTTTTTATGGTCAACTAGTAAAGGCAGCTTCCCTGGTGGCTCAGGTGGTAAAGAATCTGCCTGCAATGCAGGAGACCTGGATTTGATACCTGGGTCGGGAAGATCCCTTGTTGAGAATACCCACTCCAGTATTCCTGCTGGGGTAGCCTCATGGACAGAAAGGAGCCTGGAAGACTACAATCCATAGGGTCTCAGAGAGTTGGACATGACTGAGCAAATGAGCCCACATAGAGAAAGTAAAAGCTATCAAAACAGTAAGTGCAGGGAGTGGCTAACTGTTGCTTTGCTGTATTAGAAATGTTACAATTTTTCAGTAACTACTAATTGTGACATTTTATATTAACAAGAATTCAATTTTGTCCTCTTTTATTTAGGTTTAACCTATTTCTGGATCTGTTACCAAAGAAGATTATGAAGAGTTTAAAGACGGAATTTTAACTTGTCATAATTATATGGTTTGTTGAAATTAAAACTTTAACAGTTGAGCAGAAGAAACTACGCTTTTTATCAATTAGTGTTTCTTTGAAAATTAATAAAAATTTTAAATGTTATATGCATACAGGTATTATTTTGAGAATTAATACTTATTCCATACTCATTAAAATTATTATTTTACATAAAATTTAAATTAGCATATCAGTATAATTGCATGCATTTAAAATTGCCAACTTTTCCCTTTTAATAATGAATCTGTAGCTGCTGTTTTATTTATCTCTTCATATAGATTTAATTAAGTTAAATTTGGATTCACTTAAATTATTTTTGGCTTCTTCACTTTTTCTAAATTCCTCAATTATGATAAAAACCTACCATTTACATAGAAATTGTTTGAGGTGTTTAATAGTTATTTAAGCCATCTTTTTATCTGAGGGAAAATTAGTAAATTTATGCAAAGTCTATATTATAATATGGAGTATTTTGGAGAAATGTTGGATAGAGATCAAAGACATTCTTCTCCTTTATAGGCTCCTAATTAGATACATTTTTAAGTCGATAAATGAGAGATTTAGAACTTTGAAAATAATTTAGAAGTGTTTTTCAGTGAAGTCCCTGTTTTTCTATTCAATATTAGTAGTAATCTTCTAGTGCCTATAGCAGTTCTGCTTTTTGCTGATGCAGTCTCTCTCCCTAAATTGTATAAGAGACTGGAGCTAAAAATATAGGAGGAAGGAGACAAAAGGATGTTTTCTCATCATCAAGCTCCATGTGCACTCCTTGCTTCTTTCCCTGAGTAAATTTAGGTCAGTTCAGTCACTCAGTCCTGTCCGACTCTTTGCGACCCCATGGACTGCATCACACCAGATTTCTCTGTCCATCACCAACTCCCAGAGCTTGCTCAATCTCGTGTCCATTGAGTTGCTGATGCCATCTAACCGTCTTATCCTCTGTCGTCCCCTTTTCCTCCCGCCTTTGATCTTTCCCAGCATCAGGGTCTTTTCCAGTGAGTCAGTTCTTCACATCAGGTGGCCAAAGTATTGGAGTTTCAGCTTCACCATCAGTCATTCCAATGAATATTCAGGACTGATTTCCTTTAGGATGGAATGGCTCAATCTCCTTTAAGTCCAGGAGACTCTCAAGAGTCTTCTCCAACACCACAGTTCAAAAGCATCTATTCTTCAGTGCTCATCTTTATAGTCCAACTCTCACATCTGTACATGACTACTGGAAAAACCATAGCCTTGACTAGATGGACCTTTGTTTGCAAAGTAATGTCTCTGCTTTTTAATATGTTATCTAGGTTGGTCATAACTTTCCTTCCAAGGAGTAGGTGTCTTTTAATTTCATGGCTGCAGTCACCATCTGCAGTGATTTTGGAGCCCAAAAAAATAAAGTCTGTCACTGTTTCCACTGTTTCCCCATTTATTTGCCATGAAGTGATGGGACCAGATGCCATGATCTTAGTTTTCTGAATGTTGAGCTTTAAGCCAACTTTTTCACTCTTCTCTTTCACTTTCATCAAGAGGCTCTTTAGTTCTTGTCTTTGCTTTCTGCCATAAAGGTGGTGTCATCTGCATATCTGAGGTTATTGATATTTCTCCCAGCCATCTTGATTCCAGCTTGTGCTTCATCCAGCCTGGCATTTCGCATGATGTACTCTGCACATAAGTAAATAAGCAGGGTGACAATATACAGCCTTAATGTACTCCTTTCCCTATTTGGAACCAGTCTGTTGTTCCATGTACAGTTCTAACTGTTGCTTTACCCCTGCGTTAAAGGTCCCCTTTTTTAATCCAGGATGATAACAGTGATGTGCATTTTTTTGAGTGTACTGAGAGGGTGAGCTTCCTCTTTTCTCTTACAGTGGCATTATAGAGTGACAATAATGTAGAATTCTCATGAAGTGGTACAAGATGTAAGGGTTGTAAGATAATTCATGATGTTAGTTATAAGTTGACTATTTCATGAGACTGGAGCAGCCTAGGGTTGTTGCGTCTTTACCAAATCCACCTACTTCCAGTTGAAGGACACATTGCCTGAATAAATGGGCCCTGCCTGCCATGCAGTGTCCAAAGGTCCCCTAGCAGGGAGGGTCGTGCAACTTCTTTGGAGTGTACTGGGCAAATGTTCTGCCTGCTAAATTCTTGGGTAATGCTTCAAATTTTAGTTTATACAATTTAAATCATTGTAAAATGAGACAATGACTTGTTTACATTGCAGTTTATGTTGCATAAGGTTTTATGATGAATGTAAATGAAGATGTTAGATTCACTTCAATGTAGGTTTATATTTATGTAAGTTATACTACTTGACATAGTAGTCTGTTTTAATTTATCAAGTGTGTCAGTATTTATGCGACATGGCTTCCCTCATAGCTCAGTTGGTAAAGAATTTGCCTGCAATGCAGGAGACCCCAGTTCAATTCCTGGGTCAGGAAGATCTGCTGGAGAAGGGATAGGCTACCCACTCCCTGTGGGTAGCTGGTAAAAAATACTCTGTATTCTTGGGCTTCCCCTGTGGCTCAGCTGGTAAAGAATCCGCCTGCAATGTGGGAGACCAGGGTTCTATCCCCTGGGTTGGGAAGATCACATGAGTCTAGTGCTGGATACAAGCTTCATTTGTTTCTCTGTTCTAGACCCAAGGAATAAGGGCTTCCCTCATGGCCCAGTGGATAGAGAATCTGCCTGCAGCACAGGAGACACAGGAGATACAGGTTTGATCCCTGGATTGGGAAGATCCCCAGGGAAAGGAAATGGCAACCCACTCGAGTGTTCTCACCTGAAAAATCGCATGGATAGAGGAGCCTGGTGGGCTATAGTACATGGGGTCGCAAAGAGTCAGACACGACTGAGCGACTAAGCATGCACAGTGATGACAGACTAGATTTGAGTTTGGGAGCCAAGCCTGTGGAAATGGAGTTGGAAGCACACTGGTGCTCCTTTTGTTACAGAGAGGACACTTGAAGGGCAGTGGTATACCACTGGAATAGCATCATAAGTTCCTAAGTCAGGGACCATATATCTATGGCATCTATGTAAATATGCTGCTCAGATTTTCTCCCATGGGGGACATAATTGATGGCCTACCTGAACTGCATTGCAAATTGAGTGCTGCATTTGCATGAGGCCCTTGTTTCCCAATTATTTGCTTGTAGCCAGTCATTAAGCATGGCAGGGATATTAAGGCAGGCACATTTCTGTGAAATGGGCCTTAAAGACTCCCCATTTGCCTTGCTGAAAGTCTCTTAGAACCACAACAGAGAGAGGGAATCTAAGACTTTTCCTACCCAACTCTCTTTCCTCACCCCTTTCTCCTGCAGAGATCAGTCCTTCGCCACGGTGGGATGGCTCTCCTAGCCTCCCCTGACACTCTCTGTTTTCCCTCACAGGCATTTCTTCAGTAAGTACTTGCACATCTAATTTCATCTTGATTTCTGTTTTTGAGAAGTGGTGATGTCAGGAGTGGTCTGATAAAGTAGGCAGTGAGATGGGGCACTGGGATGGTGTGCTTACCATCAAGATGGCAACAACACTCCTTGAATGGTGTGTGCAATATGGAGAGTCTCTGGCACATGGTGGTGGTCCTGTTCTTAAAGATTTCACCTGAGGTCTCTTCGAAAAACTTCACAGTGAAGTAAATGTCTTGGCAGGTGTGTTGATCCAAGCATTTGAAAGATACAGGGTGAGTAATGCTTCAAATATAGCTCAGTTTTCTGGTTACTGCTATGCTGTGTTAACACCCTACAGACAGGATAGTAAGAAACTCTATGTCCATTAACAAACAGTTAAAGAATAAATGTAAGGACCAGTGCTTCTCTCTGGTAGTTTATTGAAAAGTCTTTGTCTGTTGCAGTGGAAGAGCAAACTTTGTTAAGTGGCAAACAGGATCTTAGAGCTAAAATTGCAGAGCTTCATAGATGAATAAATAGTCAAGGCAGGTCTGCTGTGACAAAGTCAGGGCCCAGGTTGGAGAAATCTGAGGCCCTGGAATATATAATTGCCCTATCTAGATGGATTTCCCAGAAGTTGTTGGCTCTGCAGATTCCCTTGAACCCTTGGAGTTTGTAAGGTAGTCTACCCTTTCCCTGCGCTTCAAGGTGTTGTAGAAGCCCCTCCTCTTCAAGGCAGTGTGTGTCTCCTCAGGAGCTGCCCTCAGCTCCTCTCCTGGCTACTAGGCCACCTGGAAAAGAGCTCGGCCAGATAAGGCAGGGAAGAGATTACAAACAGAAGGAGCTCTGAGAGTTAGCTAGCATGCAGTGTCATGAGGAAGGAGCATACCCCAGGGATTGGCTTTTGAAGGTGCTTGATCAAAGGGGCTGAAACATAAGACTATACTTAATAAAGAATTCATAGACATGGGGGAACTTTTTTTGGGTAAATGGGGAAAGATGAATACTCAGGATTCTTGGACATATGTTTTGAGTTTACTTGAATTCTGGAGCTCCAAAACATCTTCAAAGCCCTCCAAAGAGTGGGGGCATCTCAGGACCAGGTGATAAATGGAATCCTGGTTAAGATCTGAAAAACTACTCAATGGTTGTTTCCACAGTCCTCAGGTATACAGTTGATATACCTGGTAGTTGGAGTAATCTCCATACCAGATACTTGTCCTTTCTGCTAAGGGTCTCATAGTGGGGAACGACAAGTGGATATGTCTGGAATGTCCCCCTTTCCCAAGCCAAGATATTAAATTTGAAAAGCAAGATTATATTCTATGGGATGAAGGGAGAGTGGCGGAGATTAGTGCCACCATTAAAGATCTAAATGATTCGAGGATAGTGATTCCTATCATGCCTCTTTTAAATTTACCAGTCTTACCCCTGAAGAAACTAGATGGATCCTGGAGAATGATTGTAAACTACCTCAGACTTAACCAAATAGTAGCACACTTTGCAGCTGCTGTGCTAGAAAAGTATCTTTGGTGGAGCAGGAACACAATATGTAGCTATTGATGCATCAAATGAATTTTTTTTCATCCCAATCAGAAAGGGTCAGAGACAGTTGCATTCATGCAGGGCAGACAGTATTCATTTAGTTTTGCCTTAGGGCTATGTTAACGTTCCTGCCTTTCATTATATTATAATACAAAGGGATCCAGACTGCTTGGTCATCCCACAAAACATCACAGTGATTCATTAACATTAATAATGCTGATCAGGCAAGTCAAACAAACAGGGCTAGTACTCTAAAAACCTTGACAATGCACCTGTGCTCCAGAGTGTGTAAAATAAACTGCAAAGTTTCAAAGACTTTCTTGAATTTTTAGTGAAGATTTTAGGATTCCAATGAAGAAAACTTCACTGATGTTTTTAGGGTCCAGTGGTCAGAAATATGCCAAGATATCCCTAACAAAGGGGAAAAAAAATGTATACTGAATCCTTTGCCACAGAAATTGAAGCACATGGGTGGTAGGCTTCTTTGATTCTAGAGGAAATACATTTTTCACCTAGGAATGTTGACCTGTTCCATGTATTAAGTGACGTAGAAGAGTTGCCCATGTATTAAGTGATGTAGAAGGGTTGCCAACTTTGAGTGGGACCTTGTGACCCAGTGCGGGAAAGAGCTCTGCGGTAGGTCCAGGCTGTGGTGTAAGCAGTCGTGTTGCTTGGGTGCTAAGCTTTGAAAGGCCCTATAGTGTTGGAGATACTTTCAGTGGGAAGAGAGGTAGTGTGAAGCTTATGAAAAGCTTAACACATGCCATCATAGAATTATAAACTATAATAAATTATACATTTATGTCTACAGAATGAAATAAAATACCTTTTGAGAAATAGCTCCAACATGTTTCGGGGTTCTGGAAGAGAGAGACTGCATGGTAATGAAGCACCAAAGACTGTGAATCTGAAACTTCACTTTATGAAAAGAATTCTGTTGAACCTATCTAGTCAAAAAAAATCAGAATACCTGCAGCAGACTATCATCAGATGGAAATACCACATCTGGGAAGGAAGACTAAGCAGGACTGGAGAGCATAAGGCACGTGAGCAAGTAGGTCACCTACATCATTTGCATTAGCTCCACTCCCCGCCTTGCAGCTCATGGCCACATGGGCAGTCTCATATAGTACAACCAGCTGGAAGAGCAGGAAAAGTCTGAGCTCTCGGTTTTGGATGCATTGGTTTGATCATGAATGCAAGCCAGTGTATGTGGTGGTAGCATGGCAGTCCTCTTCCAGAGTGGCCATGAAAGATACTGGAAAGGGAAAAGAGCAGAGTTGAAAACAGCACACCCAATCATTCATTTATTTTAGAAGTGACCCGTGGTGAGAATGTATGGATTCCTGGGGTGCAGGCAAGGCTCTGACCGTCTCATTTGGAGCAGTGTCATCAAATTGTAACAATGGTCTATGATTTTGAAAAAAAATAAAGATTGGTATAATTGGCTTATTTTCAAGTGTTAATTACATGTTAAGGTGTAAAGATACTCCAGGTAAAATGACCCAGTGAATAAAATAATGAAGCAATAAGAAAAAAGGATAGCTCAAAATGGATCATAGATCTAAATGTAAAATGTAAAACCATAAAATGTTTAGAAGAAAATATAGAAGAAAGTCTTCATGATAGAGGATTAAGAAAAGAATTCAAAGCAAGTAAGTTTGATTTCATCAAATTAGAAAAAAAACTGTACATGAATAATCAAAGCAGCTTGCTTTGTAATAGCCCCAACTTGAAAACAATCCAGATATCCTTCAGCAGATGAATAACTAAACAAGTGTGGAATACTACTCAGCAATGCAAAGAAGCAAACTATTGATACATACAATCTGATGAATCTCCAGAGAATTATGCCAAGTGAAAACAAAGTCCCAAAAGGTTATATATTATATTCTATTTATATAGCATCCCTGAAATAGGAAAATTATAGAAATAGACAATAGATGAGTGGTTTCCAGGGATTAAGGGAGAGTTGGGGGCTTGAGAGAAGTGCATACAACTATAATAAGGTGAATTCTATTGATTTATTTTCAAATGTTGAACAAGCCTTGTGTTTCTGAGATAAACTCTGCTTGGGTATGATGTGATATCCTTTTCTGTATGTTATTAGAATTGACTTGCTATTATTCTGTTGAGGATTTTTGCCTTTATATTCATGATGGGTGTTGATCTATAGTTTTCTCTTATTGCAATGCTTTATCTGGTTTTGGTATCACAGTAATGCTATTCTCATATAATGTAAGGTGAATACATGTTTAGAACTGTAATGACCTGTGATAAAGGTCAGTTGATAACTCTGTTATTAGGTAGTATCTGTACTCCTGGTAATGCTTCTTGCTCTGAAGTCTGGTTTGATGTCAACACAGCCACATCAATCTGCTTTTGCTTGTCACTGAATGGTGTGTCTTTTTCCATGCTATTACTTTCAATGTGTCCATGTTATATTTAAAGTATAGTTTGGGTAGAAAGCCTATAACTATTTTTAAATTTTGGCTTTTAATTGGTATGTTTAGGCCATTTAGAATAAGTACAATTATTGATGTTATTGGATTAAAGTCTACCACCTAAGTAGCTATTTTTTGTGATTCGGTCTCTTTTGATTCTCTGTTTTCTTTTAGATTGGGTGTTTTTTTATTATTCCATTTTATTTCAACTATTGGCTTATGTATTAGTTGTCCATTGCTTTACAGCAAATTATCCCCAAATGTAGTGGCTTAAAAACACACACATTTATTATCTCACAATTTCTATAAGTCAGGAATATAGCCACAGATGAACTGAATACTCTGTTTCATGGTCTCTTTCAAGGCCTCTAAGTATCAGCTCAACAACTGTGGTCTTATCTGAAGGCTTGACTGGGGAAAGATCTACTTCCAAGTTCATTCATTGGTTATTGGCAGCATTTGGTTCCTTTTTAGTTATTAGCTTATTGTTGTTCAGGCACTCAGTTATGTCCAACTCTTTGTAGCCACATGGACTGCAGCACACCAGCCTTCCCTGTCCTTCACTGTCTCCTAGAGCTTGCTCAAACTATGTCCATTGAGTCGATAATGCCATCCAACCATCTTATCCTCTGTTGCCCCCTTCTCCTCCCACCCTCAATTCCTTGTAATGTAGGCCTCTTCAAAATAGTGAAAATATTGCTGCTGCTGCTAAGTCACATCAGTCGTGTCCGACTCTGTGCGACCCCAGAGACGGCAGCCCACCAGGGTCCTCCGTCCCTGGGATTCTCCAGGCAAGAATACTGGAGTGGGTTGCCATTTCCTTCTCCAGTGCATGAAAGTGAAAAGTGAAAGTGAAGTCACTCAGTCGTGTCTGAATTTTAGCGACCCCATGGACTGCAGCCCACCAGGCTCCTCCGTCCATGAGATTCTCCAGGCAAGAGTACTGGAGTGGGTTGCCATTGCCTTCTCCAGAAAGTATTGCTAGCAATGTGGAAATCATAGTCTTTTATAGCCTATCAGAAGTGATATTTCATCACTTTTTAAAAGTTACATTAGTTTGAAGCAAGTCACTGTGTTTCTCCTGTATTCAGGAGGAAGCAATTACCTGAGGAGGTGAATACCAGAGTGGAGATCATTAGTGACCATCTTAGAAGTGTACCTATCACAGCTTTTTATTTATTAACTCTTCAGAAAAATTGAGTGATCTCTTTAGGGTTGTCAATATACATCTTAAATTGTTCATCCTACCTTCAAATAATCTTTTAGAGCAATTAAAAATAATAAAAATGTGAATTATATGCTTACAGTCATTTTTGCATTTCTACTGATCTTTATCAAGAAGAAATTTAAGTTTCTTTCTGTTTTCATCCTCACTGAAGAACTTCCTTTAACATTTCTTATATGTCTGATGGTAGTGATTACTCTTATTTTTTGTTTTTCTGAAAAAAATTCTCTTTTCGTTTTTGGAGAATATTTTCCCTGTATAGAACTCTGGGACAACTTTCTGTTCTAAGCATTTTACAGAAGACACTCCATTGTCTTCTAGCTTGCATAGTTTCCGATGAGAAGTCTGTTGTTATTTCTGTATTTGTTCCTTTATGAGCTTTCTTTTGTCTCTGGCTGCCGTCAAGAGTTTCCTTCTATTTAAGGGACAGTCCTGGCCATTATCTTTTCAATATTTCTTCAGTTCTTTCTTTCTTCTTTTGGTATCCAAATTACACATATATCAGAGATTTGATGTTGTTCCACAGCTTGTGCATGCTCTTGTTTTTTTTTTTTTTTTCATTCTTCTGTATCTTTGTTTTTCAGTTTGTGTAATTTCTATTGCTTTATCTTCATGTTCATTGATTCTTTCCATCATTTGTGTCAAGTCAACTGATGAGTCTTCAGAAGGCATTCTCCATCTGTGTTACTGGCATTCAGTTCAGTTCAGTTAAGCCGCTCAGTCGTGTCCGACTCTTTGTGACCCCATGAATTGCAGCCCGCCAGGCCTCCCTGTCCATCACAAACTCCCGGAGTTTACTCAAACTCATGTCCATTGAGTCAGTGATGCCATCCAACTGTCTCATCCTCTGTCATCCCCTTCTCCTCCTGCCCCCAATCCCTCCAAGCATCAGGGTCTTTTCCAATGAGTCAGCTCTCTGCATGAGATGGCCAAAGTATTGAAATTTCAGCTTCAGCATCAGTCCTTCCAGTGAACACCCAAGACTGATCTCCTTTAGGATGGCTGGTTGGATATCCTTGCAGTTCAAAGGACTCTCAAGAGTCTTCTCCAACACCACAGTTCAAAAGCATCAATTCTTCAGTGCTCAACTTTCTTCGCAGTCCAACTCACATCCATACACGACCACTGGAAAAACCATAGCCTTGACCAGACAGACCTTTGTTAGCAAAGTAATGTCTCTGCTTTTTAATATGCTATCTAGGTTGGTCATAACTTTCCTTCCAAGGAGTAAGCATCTTTTAATTTCATGGCTGCAATCACCATCTGAAGTGATTCTGGAGCCCCCAAAAAATAAAGTCTGACACTGTTTCCACTGTTTTCCCATCTATTTCCCATGAAGTGATGGGACCAGATGCCATGATCTTAGTTTTCTGAATGTTAAGCTTTAAGCCAACTTTTTCACTCTCCTCTTTCCCTTTCATTAAATATGTTTAATTCTAGCATTTTAAAAAATTCCTAGCATTTCTACTTGATTCCTTCTTATACTTTTTATTTTTCTGATGAAATTCCTTATCTGGCAATGCAATTCCTTATCTTTTCCACTAGAGACTTTATCCTGTTCATCAGACTTATTTTAAATTCTGTCTGTTAATTCCAACATCAGTATCACATATGAATCTTTTTCTTTTGATTTGTTTGTGTGTGGGATTTTCCCTTGCTTGCTTGTGTGTCTCTTAGTCTTTGGATCCACCAGTGCAGCATTATCTTGCTTGGAGGGAAGACAGGAAAAAAGGGTCTGAACAGAGTTTTGTGCCTGTCTTGCACTGCTGCTATTTTCCTGTCCATGCTCTATACCATGTTGCTGTTTAGTTGCTAAGTCTGTGATCTCTGTTCTGACTAAAGTCTTTCTTGTGCGCACCTGGTAAGATACATGAATAAATGAAAATGTGAATAGAAGGCCTTTGAGTAGGTGAAAATTCTCCTGTGTGTGGTTTCTGGGGATTCTGTACTTTCACACTGGCTCACATTCAGCTTTTAGCTTCCATTTCATTTTTAAGCTGAATTATTCTTGCCAACTTGTACAACGTCTGGCATTTACCCTAGGTAAGAAAATGCTGGCATCTTGTCTCTGCTTGGACATGCCTGTTTTTCCTCGGATTTCGAGTAAGTAGGTTGTATGGCTACCTCAGAAATCTGATGAATTCAAGAAAAGCTGTGATTTTGCAGATACGCAGCTTTCTTTCCGTTAAGAGTGGGAGTGATGATCTTTCTAGTCTGGTACATACTAAGTTGAATTCAGAAATTTGGTCCATTGACTCCCCAGTTGATTATAATTAATTTCGTGTTATGGTGTTGCTATAACCACTTTAATCTCTTCCCTGTCAGACTTATGGATCTCAAAAATAGAGATTGGACTCATCACTAATCCTTGGTTCATGACATTCTAATGATCAGTGAATGGCCCATTTTTATTTAGTTATTTTTAACAGTTATATTTAACTATGATAAAATCATATTTAATTTATAAAATATAAAATTATATTTAATTATATTAAAATTATATTTAATATAATTAAATAATTGTATTTAATTATATTAAATTTATAATATAATTTAAAGTTATATTTAATTTTATTATATTTAATATAATAAAATTATAGTTAATTTAGATATAATTTTGTATATTCATATAATTGTGTGTGTAATTATATATTTTTAATTAATTATATATTATGTTATTTATATGAATTTAATTATTTTATTTTATTTGTTTTGTTTACTTTTTTCATTTATTTTTATTAGTTG
This sequence comes from Dama dama, assembly GCF_033118175.1. NCBI lineage: Eukaryota > Metazoa > Chordata > Mammalia > Artiodactyla > Cervidae > Dama > Dama dama. The sequence continues at coordinate 14,228,722 of NC_083705.1, forward strand.
GAGGCTAATTACTTTACAATATTATAGTGATTTTTGCCATACATTGACATGAATCAGCCATGGATTTACATGTGTCCCCCATCCAGATCCCCCCCTCCCACATCCCTCCCCATCCCATCCCTCTGGGTCTTCAAAGTGCACCAGCCCTGAGCACTTGTCTCATGCATCCAACCTGGGCTGGTGATCTGTTTCACCCTTGATAGTATACTTGTTTCAATGCTATTCTCTCAGAACATCCCACCCTCGCCTTCTCCCACAGAGTCCCAAAGTCTGTTCTGTACATCTGTGTCTCTTTTTCTGTTTTGCATATAGGGTTATCATTACCATCTTTCTAAATTCCATATATATGCGTTAGTATACTGTATTGGTCTTTATCTTTCTGGCTTACTTCACTCTGTATAATGGGCTCCAGTTTCATTCATCTCATTAGAACTGATTCAAATGAATTCTTTTTAATGGCTGAGTAATATTCCATTGTGTATATGTACCACAGCTTCCTTATCCATTCGTCTTCTGATGGGCATCTAGGTTGCTTCCATGTCCTGGCAATTATAAACAGTGCTACACACTGAGGAAACCAGATCTGAAAGAGACACGTGCACCCCAATGTTCATCGCAGCACTGTTTATAAATTTAATTATTTTAGTAATGCATTAAGCAACTGTGAGCCTACCATCAAAATACTACCTTGAAAATAACTTACGCTAATCATTTTGTCCAGTACTTCCCAACCCATTCTTCTTACCTCTTCTACTCAACATATCTATCATACTGAATCCATGCATATGGGTTTTGCTTTTCATGGATTTTTATTGTTTTATTGCAATTATATATCTTTTTAAAACTTGCATTATAAATCTAGGTGTTTAATTTTCTAATGAGGACATTATGTTGCATATAATCTTTTTAGACTTTTAACATTCCATTAATATTACTTTTAAAATATTATACATACTGTTGACTGTCATTGAGGTTCATTTGTTTTATTCTGAGCTTTCTAAAAGTCACATATATGCCAGAGAGAAAATATTCTCTCTGCCCCTGATCTTTTAATTTCTTTTAAAAAAAATAACCATGAAATGCAGTCTTCTGGACATCAAGAGACAGAGACCAATTGAAAACTGAAATTATCTCAACAAGAGTCATACCAGATGGTTACCAGACATGTACTACCCACTCCCACCTGAAGGTGGGAGTCTTCAATTGTCAGTATATAATGGTCTAGGGCAGAGCTTGTGGGAGAGTGGTGACATCAGCCCTAACTTATATGAGTCTCACTGCAGTGAGACATTCATTCATTCACTCATTCATTTATTTATGTAATATTTGCTGAATCCATATCATGCTCCTGATTCTCTGTTCTAGGCCTGGGGAAACAGAAGTGAACAAAATATGCAAAAATCCGTATCTTCAGGGAAAGACATAAAATAATTAAAATGTACAGTGTAAGAAAAAAATGCTGTGGAGAAAAATCAAGGAGATTAAGTTATGTCAAGGGATACACTATTAATTAGGGAGATGAGGAGAAGACATCACATAGATGGTTACATTTAGATAAAAGCACAAAGTAAGAAAGTCAGACATGCAGAAGCAGCATAGAACGTTTGGGTAGAGCTCAAGGACCAGAGGCTGGAGATTAGGAAAGGAAAAAAGAAAGAGTTCTGGTGGAGTAAGAAAGGTAGGGTAGAAGATGAGGGGAGAGGGTGGAGAAGTGAAGTATACTGTTTTGAGGACTTCCCATAGATGGAAAGCTATTAAAAAGATTTGAGCAGAGAATTGCCAAGACTGGACTAACATTTACAGAACTACTTTGGCAACTGCTTTGAGAATGGATTAGAAGGAGGCAGGCCTTTCTTATATGAGACAGGGACAGCTTTTCTTCCATTCTTTAATATGGATGTAAAAAGTCAAGCAAATGAAATTTCTCTACAAAAAGGAACTTTTCATTGGAATTTGCAAATATAAGCTCTCACTCCTTGGTGTAGATACATAGTCCATCTTTTGGGATGGGTCACTCAAATTCTTCTTGCACTTCAGGAATGACAGGTTCATGAAAAATTGCTGAACGTCACTAATCATCAGGGAAATGTAAATCAAAGCCACAATGAAATACCAGCTCACACTGCTAGGATGGCTGTTATCAAAAAGGGAACCCATGTGTCCTGTTGATGGAAATGTTCATCCACTATGGAAAACAGTGTGGAGGTTCCTAGTAAAATAAAAAATAAAATTATCATATGATCCAGCAGTCCCACTTCTGGGTATATACCCAAGGGAAATGAAGTCAGTATCTCGCAGTAATATCTGCAGTCTCATGTTCACTACACTATCTGCCTACCTTAAAAGGGAACTGTCTGACTGATTAGACCAGGCACAGAAAGATAATACTGCCTGATCTCATTTATATGTGGAATCTAAAAAAGTCAAACTCATAGGAATAGGGGTAGAATGGTATATGTCAGGGGCTGGGAAGAGGGAAAATGGGGATATGTTGATCAAAGCATACAAAGTTGTTATTCAGGATGAATACATTTTGGAGATGCAATGTAGAGCATGGTGACTACAGTCAATAGTACTGGGCCATGGTTTTGGATACGCTCAGGGAGTAGGTCCTCAGTGTCCTTGTCCCCCCACACAGATGGAGCCTACATGAAGTGATGGATGTGTTAATTAGCTTGATTGTGGTGATCATTCCACAGTGTGTACATATGTTAACACACTATACTGATTACATATGAACAATGTTTATTTGTTAATTATATATAAAGTTGGAAGAAAAAAATATTAATAGATATTTATAATTCATTACTCCTCTCTGGTACATCACAGAGGAATAAAAGAAATTTCCCATAGGTCTTTCATAACACCAAGTGAACTTATATTCAGCCATTTGATTTCACCATGTTGGCTTACTAGTCTCTCTGTACACTCACTCACTCACTCACTGTTTTTAAAAAGTGTTTTATGTTTCTAGAACTTGGTAGTTGTTTTTTTCTCTAGCAGGAAATTATTCATTTTTTTAAGATTGATTTAAAAATAAATAATGTGTTTTGGTGAGATGAACAAGAAGTATTAAAATTGAAATCACCCATAAACCATCCAGAAAAAAAGCTATAAGCATTTTTATTCCCTTCAGTCCTCTTTTAAAATTTAAATATATCTGACATATGACACTATAAGTGTAAGATGTACAACATGTTAGTTTGATGCATTTATATATTGCAATATGATTGTCATTGTAGCAAAAATTAGCACCTCTATCCCATTACATAATTTTTTTCTTTTTAGTAATTGTTATTTCAGTGTTTATGTTTTCACATAGTTGAAATCATAATATCTAATACAACTTTGATTCCTCTTTTTACTCAACGTTATAAACACTTCCCATGTTATTCACTATTCTATTACATTTTTAAAGACTGGGTACTATTTCACAATATGGGATGAACCAAGATTCACCCATTCACCCCTTGGTTGTTGTTGTTTAGGTTCCAAGAACCCAGTGCCTACTCTCACTAAACCATATTTACGTAGAGAATCATATGTTATATTTTGGAGAAAAGGTATTTAAGCATAGAGGAACGAGCACTGAGTAAAAGAGTTGATATAGTCTAGTGTCTCAGAGGAGACTTTTCTGAGGAAGTAATATTTAAATGACTCTGAAGACTCACAACACGTTAATTAAAGGAGTGGGAAAGGGCATGCCCTCAAGAGCAAGCCACAGGGGGTACATCAGGTGGCAAGTCACCTGGGTTGGAAGTTCAGTTCAGTCGCTCAGTCATGTCCAACTCTGTGACCCCATGAACCGTAGCATGCCAGGCCTCCCTGTCCAACTCCCAGAGTCCACCCAAACCCATGTCCATTGTGTCCATGATGCCATCCAAACATCTCATCCTCTGTCGTCCCCTTCTCCTCCTGCCCTCAATCCTTCCCAGCATCAGAGTCTTTTCAAATGAGTCAGCTCTCTGCATCAGGTGGCCAAAATATTGGCATTTCAGCTTCAACATCAGTCCTTCCAGTGAACACCCAGGACTGATCTTCTCTAGGATGGACTGGTTGGATCTCCTTGCAGTCCAAGGGACTCTCAAGAGTCTTCTCCAACACCACAGTTCAAAAGCATCAATTCTTTGGCACTTAGCTTTCTTTATGGTCAACTCTCACGTCCATACTTGACTACTGGAAAAACCATAGCCTTGAGTAGACAGACCTTTGTTGGCAAAGTAATGTCTCTGCTTTTTAATATGCTGTCTAGGTTGGTCATAACTCTCCTTCCAAGGATCAAGCGTCTTTTAATATCATGGCTGCAATCACCATCTGCAGTGATTTTGTTGCCCGGAAAAATAAAACCTGGGTTGGAAAACCTGGGTCGGAAAGGAGTGTGTATTTGGAAGTTCAGAGAAGCTGAAATGCAGTTTCAAGGGGAAGACTGACAGCAGGTGAAGTTTGTGGAGTAGTCAGGGGAAAAATCATAAAATAGCCTTACAGTCTTAAGTTTGAGATTTGGGTCTTTATTTAAAAAAAGAAAAAGAAAAACTTCTCAAGGGTCCTAAGCAAGGAAGTAACACTACCAGAATTTTATTTTATAGAAGTTGCTTGAGCCACTGTCTAAAGAACAGATGGATGGAGAGGAAAGCACAGTTGTTGGAAAGCTTGTTGGGTGGGGAGGTAGAGTGCACTTGGGGATGGTCGTGGACAAAGGGAAGGGTGGGCTGCTGTGAGGAACACTTTGGGGGAGAGGTGTCAGGGCTTGGTGATTACATGTAGGACTGAGGAAGGCATCAGGAATTCCTCGCAGTTTTCTGGTTGGAGCAATGGGGACGATGGGGCAATTCACTGAAAGACAATACAGGAGAAGGAGTTTTGAGGGAGAGATCAGGAGTTTGGTTTTGGACATGTTGAGATGCAGGTGCCTGTGTACCATTCAAGTGCAGATGTCAAGAAAATAGCTGTAGATAGGGTCTGGAGTCTAGAAGAAATCTGTCTGCTGGAATGTAAGAGTTAGAAATAGATGAATGGCATTTGAAGTCTCAGGGTGTGGTGGTCACATGAGGAAGTATGATGTGAAGACAGACGAGGACAGAGCCTGTGGTGGATGCCAGGCTCCCAGATAGATACCCCCTTCAGGCTGGGAAGTCCGGCCTTTGTTCCTCATCTGCTAGCTAACAGCCTTAACTATTAACCCTCTCCAGAAATTGCCCTTGGCTGAAGAGTCACATCTTGCCAATGTCCTGCCCTCTTGGGGAAGGGCGCTCAGCAGCATCTAAACTCAGCACAACTGCAAAGGCTTATCCCAGCTTTATAGGTACGTGTTGATGTTGGCTGAGGGCTTCTTCTAGACTGTCTCACTATTCAAGTTCTCTCTCTAACCAGTTCTAATTTCTTCCCTTCTGTTCTTTTTCCTGAGAGCACTCCTGAGTAAAATTTCTGCATTCAAAACTTAAAATCAGCGTTTGGAGGAATCTGTCCCACAACAAAACTTTCTACTCATTTGGGACTAATTTTACAACTTAGACTGGGAAGCTTTTGTTGGAAGAGATAGACAACTGGATCGATCATTTAATAGGAAAAGAGTCCCATGGAATGCCTTCTAAAGACAGATTTCCAGGCAAAATTCAAAAACTTCCTCAAAAAGCCTTTGTTCTTATCAGCTTATTTCTTTCTAAGTGGAGCCCCAGACCTTAATTGGAATGGTTCTTTGTGAGCATTCCTGCCCGAACTAAGCTGATGTCAATTTTCACCCCCAGGGCTTGCCTCGTTTAGTGTCTCCTTCATCTATTTCTAGCCAATCAGAGGAGAAATGTGGGCTGGCCTTTCTGCCATTTGCCTTTCTGCCTCTTCATTGTCCTTTTTTCCTTTAAATCAAAAGTAGGCAATGTCCCCTTCCCTTTTTAAGAAGAAAGAGAATGTCAAGCTTTTCATAGTTTTCTGACTGCCGTTATTTGAAATTTAAATATAGAGCACCTAGCAATAATATAGGCATACCTTCCTTTTATACTTGCCTCTGGGAGATTCTTAGGACAGATTTCTAAAAAGCTTATGTTCCTATCATACTATTAAATTTTGAATACATTCTTAAACTGACAACAAGATTTATAATGAGACATCTAAAGTGCTTTTATCATCTTTTTCATTGGAGGTGTATCTATGCATGGAAACCAAACAAAACTCTTAAGTGCTAAAATATATTGAAAACCAATCACAGAAGCATCACAGATCCTTTGAAACTTAATGTATGTAGAGTCATTATTTTCAGATAAATCATCATCGAGCCCATTGGAAAACGGCTCACATTGTGTTCACTTTTCTTCCATTTCCAATTCTGACAAGAGTGTCACAGGAAATGGAAATAAAGCAGGAAAATATGCATTAGTGAAAATAAAAACTTGGGTTTAACATCTGATAAATATGGGATAACTGAGAGGCAGGAAAGGAGAAGAAATACATGTGAGCTAATTATCTCATTTTACATGTAGTGGGTATCAAAATAATTTGTTTTATTCTGAAGACTAGGAGATGAATGTCTATTCAAATTTTTTTGACATATTAAAAAACAACTGAAGAGATTATTTTAAAGAATTATTTGTGTCTTCCAAATTACTGCCGGTGCCGGAAAAAAGTTCATGTAGGGTTACTGTAGCAAAAGTGTATTGTAGGAAAACAATGAAGGAAATAAAAAGGAACTATCAAAATTATAATAAATATAAGACAATATACATCATGGTAAGTGTTAATTATAAGGAGTTAAATTCCCATATTAAAAAAGTTACTTAAAGTGACCTCATCAAGAAAGTTCAATTATAAAATACTTGTTCAGTCGCTAAGTCAGGTCTCGCTCTTTGCAACACCATAAACTGCAGCACACCAGGCTTAACTGTCCTTCATTATTTCCCTGAGTTTGCTCAAACTCATGTCCACTGAGTCAGTGTGCCATCCAGCTAGCTCATCCTCTGTCATCCTCTTCTCCTCCTGCCCTCAATCTTTTCCAGCATCAGGGTCTTTTCCAGTGAGTCAGTTCTTTGCATCAGGTGGCCAAAGTGTTGGAGCTTCAGCTTCAGCATCAGTTCTTCCAATGAGTATTCAAGGTTGATATTCTTTAGGATTGACTAGTTTGATCTCCTTGCAGTCCAAGGGACTCTCAAGAGTCTTCTCCAGGACCGTAGTTCGAAAGTATCAATTCTTTGGCCCTGAGACTTCCTTATGGTCCAACTCTCACATACATACATGACTACTGGAAAAATCATAGGTTTGATTAGACAGACCTTTGTGGGCAAGGTGATGTCTCTGCTTTTTAATATGTTGTCTAGTTTCATCAAATCATCTAGTTTCATTTCTTCAAAGGGGCAAGTGTCTTTAATTTCGTGGCTGTAATCATCATTCATAGTGATTTTGGAGTCCAAGAAAATAAAATCTGTCCCTGTTTCCACTTTTTCCCCTTCCATTTGCCATGAAGTGATGGATCCCGATGCCGTGATCTTTGTTTTTTGAACGTTGAGTTTTAAGCCAGCTTGCTCGCTCTCCTCTTTCACCTTCATCAAGAGGCTCTTTAGTTCCTCTTTGCTTTCTGCCATTAGGGTGGTGTCATCTGCATATCTGAGGTTATTGATATTTCTCCCAACCATCTTGATTCCAGCTTGTGCTTCATTCAGCCTGGCATTTCACATGAAGTGCTCTGCATAGAAGTTAAATAAGCAGGGTGGCAATATACAGCCTTGATGTACTCCTTTCCCAATTTTGAACCAGTCTGTTTGTTTTGTGTCTGGTTCTGTTGCTTCTAGTTCTGCATACAGATTTCTCAGGAAGAAGGTAAGGTGGTCTGGTATGCCCACCTCTTTCAGAATTTTCCACAGTTTATTGTGATCCACACAGTCAAATTCTTTAGCATAGTCAATGAAGCAGATTTTTTTTTTTAATTCCCTTGCTTTTTCTATGATCCAGCAGATGTTGACAATTTGATCTGCCATTTCCAAATCCAGCTTGTACATTTGGAAGTTCACAGTTCATGTACTGCTGAAGCCTAGCTTGAAGGATTTTGAGCATTATCTTGCCATATGTGAAATGAGTGCAATTGTACGAAAATTTGAACATTTTTTCAGCATTGTCTTTCTTTGGGATTGGAATGAAAACTGACCTTTTCTAGTCCCGTGGCCACTGCTGAGTTCTTGAAATTTGCTGGCATATTGAGTGCAGCAGTTTAACAGCATCGTTTTTTAAGATTTGGAATAGCTCAATTGGAATTCCATCACCTCCACTAGCTCTGTTTGTAGTAATACTTCTTAAGGCCCCTTGATATTACATTTCAGGATGTCTGGCTCTAGGTGAGTGACCACACCATCGTGGTTATCTGGGTCATTAGGATCTTTTTAATATAGTTTTTCTATGTATTCCTGCCACCTCTTCTTAATCTTCTGCTTCTGTTAGGTCCATACCATTTCTGTCTTTTATTGTGCCCATCTTTGCCTGAAATGTTCCTGTGGTATCTGTAATTTTCTTGAAGAGATCTCTAGTCTTTCTCATTCTATTGTTTTCCTCTGTTTGGAAGAGTAAAATACAAACTACAGAAGGAAAGGTTTGCAATTACATTTTATACAGACAAGAATTCAAATCATGAAACATTAATTATGACTAATAGGTTATTTTACATCTATAATCAAAACCCATAAGATGTGGCATCAAGGAGAAATATCACAACAGTAATGGAAAATAACAACACCCCTCTCTCATTTCTTGATAGATAAATAAGCAAAAAATCAATAAGAATATAGAAGATTTAAATAACTGAAAGAAGAGACTTGACTTAATAGTTATGTATAATAATCTGTATTTATATAGAATATGATTTCTTTCCTTATGCTCAGAGGATTTTAGCTGAAGTAGTTCATACATTAGTCTACAAAGAAAATTTAATTCATTCCCCAAAGCAGAAAACATAGAGAAAACAGTCTTGGACTACATGCAGTGAAACCAGAAACTAGTCTCAAGAGATGTAAATTAGCAACAGTGAAAGTCAAGCATTTAAAAATTAAAATGAAACAAAACTATATTACTGAATGACTTGAGTCAAAGAAGCAAATACTCAGTTATACACTATTTGAAGGAGGATAATAAAAAGCATCTCTAATCAGAGATACATGAAAGTAATAGCATTAATTTCTTTCATTATAAAACAGAAAGCAAATCAAAACTAGATATTTATCTGTGGAAGCTCAAAACAGAAAAATGCGATAAAAACAGGGAGTTAATAATAAGAAAATAATTTTTAAAAGTAAATTGGTAGGTTATAACACTAAAAAAAGCCCTGAAAGCTAGTTATAAAACATGATTATCTAATAATTGAATAATAAGAATAAATACTTGTTTTTCACTTGTAGGTGTTATTCTCTGCAATGTGAGTGTGAGTGTGTGTATGTGCTGTGCTTAGTCGCTCAGTCATGTCTGACTCTTTGCAACCCCATGGAATGTAGCCCGCCAGGCTCCTCTGTCCATGGGGTTCTCCAGGCACACATGCTGGAGTGGGTTGCCATGCTCTCCTCCAGGGGATCTTCCCAACCCAGGGATCAAACCCAGGCCTCCTGCATTGCAGAAAGATTCTTTACCATCTGAGCCACCAGGGAAGCCCATATATTTAAATATATATATATATATATACATACACTTATCCAGTCCTTACAATGACCCTGTGAATTATTGCTAGTACCCTCAATTTACAATGAGGACCTTGAGGAGTAGAGAGTTTAGGTAACTTTTACCTAAAATCAGAAATATAGCAAGTGACAGAGCTGAGATTTAATCTCACCTGTCTCTTTTGAGTCAGGCCAGTTTCTCTGTAATCCTTTGGCCCTTCAGTAAACAGTTGTCTTGGTGATGTCATCACTAAAATTGTTTTTGGAGACAGACCCAGAAGGATGATCTTGGGGATCAGGGAAGATGTGGTACTGACTTCTTCACTGTTGAACCTAAGTTTCATGGATTTGATCTCGTTGGGGTCAAACTTGGGCAGCATGACAGAGGGAGCTGGTGTCAGACCCAGAAGTGGGAGGAGAGAAGAGAGTTGCACTGTGACTTCCTCTGAGCTGAAAGCCAAAGCCTGACCCAGTGTTCTGTGTTCCATTTCCTGCCTTCTTTTGGGCTATTTGGACTTTTTTTTTAAATTGTATTCCATTTAAACTTATATGTCACATTTTGGGCTTTACCTTTGTATATTTTGGTTATGCTAGGGATTACAATAAGCATAATTAAATTTTTAAAGTTTAATTGGAATCAATGCCACTTCAAGTGGAATACAGAAATAATACCATCAGATTGGTCCCTTTACCCTTCACTTACTGACTTATGTACTATATCTACATATACATACTTGGAGAACCTCATGACAAAATGTCATTATTTTTGTTGTCAGTTGTCAAACATCTTTTCCAGGGCTCTACAAGAGAATAATTGTCCATTATATTAAGCACCCCTCATATCATTCTGCAACAAGGGGCTTCTCTATATCACTCCAGCCCCCCATTTCTTTCTGCACCCTCTCTCCTGGCCTCAAATATCAGGAATCCTGGATTTTACATGAGGCAGGCTCTTATCCTGGACCTTACTACATTCTCAGGACCTGTGACTTTCTGCTTGTGAATCTGCCACAAGCTGTGTTAAAGGGACTTCTCTTTTCCTTTGGAGGCAGCAGTAACAGGATCAAATACACGTGTTCACAGTTACTTCCATTATGTTGTCCTTAGTGCCTGCACCTGAAAATCACCCAGGTTTTTGGACAAGCAGGGAATGGAGGACTCACATTTATTGGAATACCTCCCTCTCATATGTATGCATTCTTCTATTAATAGAAGTGTCCTACTCAGCTCTGATGTAATATAGCTTCTATTGTCTCAGAAACATCTCTCTTTCTCTATACACAAATACATGTGCGCGCGCGCACACACACACACACGCATACACACACACCCCTACTTCATTCCTAAACAGTACAGGTAATATATGTGTTTTCTCCTGGCATTTTAACTAGGAGTGTGTATGCTATGCTCCATATGTGAAAACCAACCAAGGTGACCAAATAATTTATCGTGCAAGCTGGGATACTTTTGACAGTGAAAGAGGAGGCTATTACTTACACCAAGACCTTATGAAGCACATCATAAACAGCATTTCAGGTGGGAATGAATGGCCAATGGTGATGTGGATACATCTGGGAGAAACTAGTGGAAACAGTTTTGACCTCAGAGGATTGAAAGGGCATGTAAGAGCAATCTCCAGGGATGAAACAATTCAACCATTCAGAATCCTGTCCCTGAGCTGAAAGGGGTTTCCTTGAGCGCAATCTCTTCTCATATTCACAACCGCTTGGCAAGGGAGATGTTATACCCACATCAGAGATAAAGAAGGCTTGGAGAGTGAATTCAAAATGTCCCCACAGCCGGAACTTCGTAGAACTGACTCTAGCACTTTGCCCTCTCTGATTCCAGAAACCAACCTTGAAGCTCTGTAATGTGGACTGCATACAAACTTTGACAGCGGTGGATCAGGGTTCAGATCCCTGGTGCTCTGCTAGCTCTGTGACCTTAGCTGGCCTGCATGATCACAGCATTGTGAGGAAAGGTGCTTATGTTTATGCACCGCTAGTCAAGCACCTTGCTCTGAGCTAAATGCTTTCTGCAAGTTATCACATTCACCCTTCACTCTAACCCCATCATGTAGGCACTATTATAAGTCACAATTGGCAAATGAGATAAATAGTCTGAAGTAACCTGGAGAAGGGCCCAACACATGGGAGATATTCAATAAATATTAGTTCTCCTTCTTCCCATATACTGATCAGAGCACGGTGTTAAGTCCTAAACAAGTCTGTGTTTCATAATATTGTCCTGGAAAATCTTCGGGGTGGTCCCTTTTCCTAAGGAATATGCCGCCTCCTCCAGTTTTTCTAAAGGCTCAAGGATTGCTTGTAGAATACTACGGTGTTTATTAGTTTTTTTTTAAATGGCCAGAATCCCTCCCACTTTCTTGAAACCATTTTGTCCCATGCTGTGGTTGTGGCCATGCATGAGAAACAGCAGGTGGTGCCAGATGACAGATGGTGTGGGAGCCCGTCTCCCGGCGGGAGGGGCGCGAGCGAGCGAGCGGGCGAGCGGGCAGACAGCTGCCAGCAGCCCGCGCGCTGGCGCCTCGCTCTCCGCAGCTCGCCATCCAGACGCACGCGAGGCGCTGTCCTTTCAGCACCACAAGCTCGGCTGAGGAGGCAGGACTCCTGGCCGTCCTCCTCCTCGTCATCCTGGTTTGAATCTGCTCTGACCCCCGAGAGTGCTGCACGGTAAGTGGGCATTCGTTTTTGCTGTAACCACTCCCCAATATCCTCCAACCCTTGCCCATCCCTTTCACCCCGACAACAACCCTATTTTGTCTAATAACGTTCCAGTGAGCAGGATTGACAAGAAAAATTCAGTTGTGCTGGGATTCTGGGGGTGGGGTGAGAACACCGTTTGACTTCCAAGGGAGCTGGAAAGAAATAAATGTGATTTGTTTATTTAGTTGGCAATCTTGGAATACGGGGGTTGCTAACTTTCCGTGGAACCAAAAAAAAAAAAAAAAATGGCCCTTTGCTATTGAGGAAATGGAGGCATTCCATGACTGAATAACAGGATCAGGTTCAAGCCAGTCCTTTTTTGTTTTAAGAAATTGTATCTCCTGTACAACCTACATATTGTGTAAAAGGGTATACTACACATAGAGGCATTGGATGTATTTATTGTATTTTCAGGAGATTAATGGGGAAAAAAACAAAATATAATAAAATAGCAATCAAGATGGTAAGGTGAAATTTATCATACTGCAGGATGACCCAGAATAATAGGATTTTTTTTCACTCAGAATTAGCTTTCCACTGAGATTATGTGATTATGTTAGCTGTAGTGTCTTGGCTATATTTTTAAGGTTGTATATTTTGTGTGTAAGACTGGGATTCTCCTTGAGTTTCTCAAATTTGAAAGCTGGTAAGTGCCATTGGCAGGTGGCATTTCTTGATGATTAAAGAAGTTTTCCTGGATAATAGGGATCATGTCAGGAAATCTAGTGGAAGATCCATGCCTGATGTCTACGCTGAAGCTGCCAGAGTGGAGCTGTTGAGGGCAGCGCTGTCTTCTCCGTCGTCAGCCCTCTTTCCTGCCTCACTCCCCACTGTAACTAGAATTCTCCTGCTTGTCTTAGGTCTGGTCTGGGAAGAAAGGCGTCAGAATGGTGAAGCTGAACAGTAACCCCAGTGAGAAGGGAGCCAAACCACCTTCGGTTGAGGATGGCTTCCAGACCGTCCCTCTCATCACTCCCCTGGAGGTTAATCACTTACAGCTCCCTGCTCCGGAAAAGGTAAAGCAGGTGCTCTGTTCCTCATCAGCAGCCCCCGTGCTCCCCTCATCTCAGGAAATAAAGCAGAAAAAAAAATTCCACCTCCCTCAAACCCTCTCATTCCCTTATCGGCCAGATACGTTCCCTTTCTTGTAAAATGTAGTTATTCCTCCTAGAGACATGACACCTCTTACGTTATTTCAGATTTATGGTAAGTGCTTGTTCATGTTTTTGTTCACATACGCAGGCAAAAAAATTAATCTTTCTTTTTAAAAGTTTTATCATAGTGAATGAATACTAATACGCTTCTAGATTTGAAGAAAAAGAAAATGGTCTTGATTATTTGGGGAAGATGTTTTAAAAATTGACTGTTACAAATCTGAGGACAGAGAATTGGATGCAGTCCAACAAGCATTTAGTTTGCACCTGTTCCTACCCTGGAAGTTGGTTATAAAAACACACGTTACAAAATCCCTCATCATTATAAGACTTAAATTAATATAAAGCATCATGGTAAATGCAATGCCTGAGCATTATGAAGATTGTGAGATCACTGGGGTGGAAACAACTAAATTCTGTTGTGGCAGAGAGGGAACTGGGAGGACAGGCTAGGTCAGCTGCAGAGGGGAACATTTGAATTTGGCTTTTAAAGGTGAGTAAAATCCTCCCAGGTAGGCCATTGGAGGGAAAGGCATTTAAGGCAAAGGGCACAAGTGTGCAAAGAATGGAGGGCGTTTGGGAAATAGCATGACTGGAATAGAGTGTGTTTTGGGGAGGCGTGGCTGGAAATGAGTGACTGGCTGATGGCACGTCTCCTGACATGGGAGTAGTCGATGAAGAATGGAGGTGAGCATTTAATACAAAAGTGGGGGAGTTATTCTATGAGCACAGGTGGGAGAAGTGATATTAAGATCCCTCTGAGAGAACTTAGGGTTTTATAATGTGAGCTTTTGCATGCCATAAAAGATAGATTAGGAGGCAATTGATGAAGTTCCCTAGCTGAAGAGTGAACAATGGATCATTCCATTTGTTTGATTTTTCTCATTGGCATCTTCAGGAGGGCATTGTGTGTCTTAACCAATTGGCTCTATCCAATGAACAGAAGAGAAGCCAAAGCTAGATAAAGGGCCTGGCTGATTGGCTGAGGGTTGAGTCATCTGTTTTGAAAGTGCAGAGGTTGTTAATATGAAATTATGCATAGGGGTTCCAGAAATAAAGAATCACTGAGCCATCCTGAGAAACTGATAAGGCCTTTTGAAAATAAAATTTGCTGACAGGCAGTTAGTGCTAAAGAAATGTGAAGGAGTAATATTAATTGGGTATTAGTTACCTGTATAGCAGAGGTTCTCAGTTTGTGACTGTATATTAGCGTTAACTGGGGAACCTTTGAAAATCTTGATACCTAGGCCACACCCCAGAACAATTATATCAGAATCTCTGGGGGGTGAGACCCAAGCATCACTATTAATTAAACCTTCCCAGGTGGACTCCTGTGTGCTGCCAAAGTTGAGAACCACTGTGCTAGATGCACATTACCCGGGGATTATACATCCATCCACATTCTCAGGCAAAAGGTGGAGGAGGATCAGAGAAATTTTATGATTTATTGAAACCCACAGAGGAGTAAGTGGCACTGCTGGAATTTGATTGCAGATGTAGTGGAAATTGAGGAGAAGCAGAGGGGATATTTGCTCAAGGTTTTGTGAAGTTTTAGGAAGAATCTTTCCCCTCTAGTCTCAAGGATCTTTACGTCCCTGAGAGGCATGCAAGGAAAAGGGACTGTGGTGAGGTTACCTCTCCCCTTAACTCTACACACACCTGCGGGTCATTCAGAGATATCATGGTCTCTGTCACCCCTTACTCCTCACCCCATGTCCTACCTCCAACGACTTCTTTCTCTCCTTGAGACAGAAAATGTGCCTGATAACCACTAAGCCAGTCCAGATGTGCCAGAAAACTGCCCAAAAGCCTGAAGAAGATAAGTACATTATAGACTTGCATGCATGGGAAGGGAAACCAGTGCATCCTGACGGGTGAGAATCCGTAAACGGACACATCCCCCGGGGCACTTCTCAGGCTTTGGCGGGTGTTCTTGACAGAGTCTTCATGCCAGCTGGACCTCAGTGTCCTCTGTGCAGTGAGGAGGACCACACCTACTTCATGCTAGTCGGGGCAGTGTTAGATCTGGCCTTATATAGACAGTGCCTGGCACAAAACCAACCGTAAGAGAATAATAACTATCATTTTCATGTGCTACTTGTGCTAGATTCTAAGTCAGAGGTACACACATACACACACACAGAATTTTCTTTCATCCTTTCAGTAGTTAATAGGATCTAATAAGGGAATTTCTCCTTTAATCCAGTTTTTAAAGATGATGAAACTCAGGCATGGTGGTAAAGTCACTTCCCAAATCCCAGAGTTGGTAAGCCTCCTGGAGAACCCAGATGCCAGGCAGTGCTGTTCTAGAAACTTCCACCTCAGCAGGAATAGGGGGCCAGCTGGCTCAGCCTCAGCCTCCTCATGGGTAGAGGGGGCACTCAACCTTACAGGGCTTTAGAGAAGGCAAGGAGAGGTCTGGCACATTTGTCAGCTCTCTCATTAGGTCCAGTCACATGGTGAGGGTTTAAAACTAAAAAGGTTATCGGAAAGACGTATATTAGACCCCAATATATTGACTTTTCTTCCTAAAAATGTAAAATACAGAGTGTGCTCTGGCATGTAATACTGACAATTATTTCTATATTTGTCCACTGAATACTCTTTGTATGGAATGTGAGCTTCTGGGGGAAAGGTTTTGGAGGCTAAGTGGAGAGGCTGAGTATGTCTGAAGCTCTTGCTCTGGGCTAGAAATGGGCCATGCAGGGCATTCATAGCTATGGTTTCAGTTAATCTTCCCAGCAATCCTATGAGGTGGGTATTAGTGCACCCATTTCACTGGTGAGGAAACTGAGGCTCGGATCAATAGACTTGCCCAAGCTTCACAGAGAGAGTGGAAGAGCTGAGTTTGGAAGCCCAGGGCCCCTGACACCTCGGTTTCCCCTTCTGCACATTGCTGCCTTCAATAACGAGAAGCTTCCCACCCCAGGCAGTGCTTCCTCAGACTCTACATCCCTTCATCTCTGGCCGAGGCTCCCTGTTGCGCTCTCTTGGACCTGCAGGTGAGGCCTGGGGCCATCCTGGAAAGAGGGCATCATGGACTCCAGTGCCCCCCCACCCCCCAATGCTGGAGGAGCTGTGCCTGTCTTGGGAGAGGAGGCCTCTCCTAAGGTGGCTGTTCCCCCACCTCTTCCATCACTCTGAGCAGTCCTCCACACCACACCTATGGTAGTGCCCCCAGAGTTGTGACAAGTCCTTCTCCCTTGGAAAGCCTTTGCAGTGCTCCCCACAGGGTAGAGTCCTCCAGTCCTGACCTTGACACTCCAGGTCCTCCATCACCTGCTGCACCGGCTTCCATCCCTACCACGTCTCACTTGGTACCTTGAACACCAGCGTGGCAGAGCTACCTCGAGCCTTTGTTCTCAACCAGGGGTGAGTCCCCTCCCCACTAGAGGGACGTTTGGCTGTGTCTGGAGACACTTTTTGGTTGTGACAATAGGGGGCTGCTTTGGGCCAGAAATGCTGGTAAATGCCCTACAATGCACAAAATGCCACCCCTGAAGAATTGTCCTGCCCAAAATGTCTACAGTGCTGAGGCTGAAAAACCAGCCCTGGAATTTTCCATACTTTCCAGGGTGTTTCTTGCTCCCTCCTCCTTGCCCAGGCCATTCCTTCTGCCCAGAATGCCCTGCTTGTCCCTTTTCCTGTCTGATAAGCAGTGGTCATGGCAGCTCTCCTGGACACCCTCCCTGGCCATTCATAATCATAGCAAAGCTTATACTCACTATGCTGGAAGGAACTCACTCATCCAGCATTTCTATGGGGCACCTTCTACGTGCTGGGCACTATGTTAGGCTATACATACACAGCCAGGAAAAGTCAGGCATGATCATTGCTTTCATGGAGCTTCTAGTCCCAGTGGGAAAGAGGGTCTTCAAACAGGCCAGCACACAAATAGAAGTTCAGAGATGCAACTTGTAAGATGGGCTATTAAGAAAAGAGTAAGGTGCTAGATTGTAAAGGCTAAGACTTAAGAGGGCTTAATTATGGTGGAACAGTGGTCAGGGAAGGTCCTTCTGCAGAAGGAGCCCTGGCTGAGAGCTGGAGAGTGGGTAGGTGAGGGGGGTAAGGCAGAGGGGTCAGCATGCGGACAGACCCCGAGGGGAGAAGAAGGGCAGTCAGGAGGTCGAGTTGCCTGGGTGCGCTGAGTGAGGGGGAGGGATGTGGTGCACGAGGTGCAGTGGACACCAGTTCACGTGGTACATTTTTGGAAGGGGTTTAAGGAAGTCGAGTAGCAGAATCAGATTTCCATTTTAGGAAGATCCCTCTGGCTGCTGTGGGCTACCCTACAGCCTGGTCTCTTCTTCCTCCTTTCTTCCAATCCATCTTCCAAATGAGGCAGCACCAGAGAAGTTTCCCCCAAATAGAGGCTACTGGGTTTCTAGCTGCACCCTCCCCTCCATGAGTCGGGGAAGAGAAGAGTAGAGGGCAGGAGATCAACTGGAAAGTCTCTGCTGTTTTGTGATTGGCGATAGAAATGGGGAGATGGACAGATTGATTATGACAGTGCTGGGTCAGCCCTGAGGAGCTTTTCCCACTGGGCCTGAGGGTCCTGGCTCTGTCTCATCTTTGTAGCCTTGGTTCTGGCATATGGTGGGAGACCGGAAATGATGGCTGAATGAGACCCCTGGCCCCTTGCCTAGTGTAAAGGTAGGCTTAGTTAATCCATTTAAATCTAAGCAGTTTGGTAGTTCTTTCTGGGCCATGGGAGCAAACTCTTGAGAAGTTGGAACATCAATCTGTAGATACCAAATTCCAGGATGTGCCTTTGGTTTATTTACGTGACCGCGATAACCCAGATAACTGCACAACTCCTCTATGAGGTCGTGACCAGTATGTCCATATGAAAACAGGCTCAGATGAGAAGTAAAATACTATCCTAGGACACACCAAAAGAAAACAGTGCAGCCAAGATCTGTACCCAGGAGTCTGGGAAGTGCCGGCTAAAGGATGGTTAGTCCCCTGAAAGCAAGCCAGATAGGCACAACCCTCCTTGGCAAAGGCTCAGATGAATCATGTATTCAGCAAAGCCAGCTGTGAGGCTCTAGGCAGTTTGTTCCTTTCCTTTCTACTGATTACTAAATCTTTACATGTCCCACAGGAGGTTGGCTTACCTGCTTGTGGGAGGAAAGGAATGCAGACATTAAAAGATCAATTATTAATGTTTGGCACACTTCACATTTTGTGTGGTAGACCACATGTGCTTTGTTGTCCTAGAGGCTTGTATTCAAATCTCAGCTACAGTATTCATGTACTGTGTGACTTTAGGCAAGTTACTTGTTATCTCTGGGCCTTTTTTTTTCTTTCTGTGAAATGAGCATAATAGCTACCTAACAGCGTTACTGTGAGAAAACAAGTGAAAATTATCTAATGACACAAACATGGGGCTCAGTGATAGTTTCCTTTCTCTCCTTGGATATTCAGACTGTGTCTCCCTAAAGTGACATTTTTGGAGGATGACTATAAAAGTAAAACTTGCTGAGAAGGATGGGATAATGGTGGAGGTTCAGGGGCTCGATGGGAAAGAAAGGAGCAAAGGAGATACTGCTCCTGTCACTGAGTCCTGCATGCCTTCTTGGTCTTTGTCATGGCTTCACCAGAGGGTTTATTTTTCTCGCTGATACACAGGATCAGAGAACCATCAGTTTTTCCCTGGGAAGCAGAAAATGCTCATCCCTGCAGATTCCAGGATGATAGAGTCCGCTTGTTCTGCTCTTCAGGGGCTCACAAGAGACAGATTGTGCATCACCCCAAATTGGAGCAAAGGCTCTGACTAGGTGATTCCAACAAATAGAAAGTGACCAATGAGCAGGTTAAAAATTCTTTGTAATTTAAAACATAATAATTTTAAATGGAACATAACATTTTACATATCTGATTGGCAATAAATAAAGTGATAATGCCTGGTGTTGCTAATGCTAGGGGAAAGCAGATCTTCCTGTTGCACTCTGGTTGGTTATATAATTTGATGCAGTGGTTTTTAGAGGGTATTTGGACATTGCTTATAAATTAAAACTGCATATCCCATTTGATTGGTATGTTGCTACTGGCGGCAGAAATTTATCCTATGGATATATTTTTCAAATCTGCAAAGCCATATATGTATGTGGAGATTGGAGTGGTTAAACAAATGTTCCATGAGACTGAAGTGGTTAAATAAACCGTAGTGCATGGATGTAGAAAAGTAAGCAATTGTTATAAGGATGAGACAGATTTGCTTGTGTTTGTGCTAATGTGGAAAAAGAACAGACACATTGCTCCTTTAAAACACTTTGAAGAATGTAGCATGGAGCCCCATTTGTGGAAATATGGGTGTATGTTTCATTCTTATAACTCATAAAACAGTCTTGAAAAGACACACAAAAAGCCATCGAATGGTTAGGGACTATGGGTGGGGCGGTTAGGGACTACAGATGGGGTGGTTGGGGCCCATTTGAAGACTATATGTATGTATATATATATAATCCTACAAGTTTCATATTTATTTTTTTTACCATGAGAATATATCAAATTATATATATATATATATATATATATATTTAAAAATCACCTCCATTTCACAGATGGTGAAGCAATCTCAGAGAGCTGCAGTGCCTTACTTGCTTATGTTCGCGCACAGAGAGACAGCGAGCCAGTGTCCCTGCAAATAAAGGGTGGCCTATATAGGGGCACATGCATTGTAACAATGCAGTTGGAATTTGAATCCTAATTCTACCACCTACTTGCTGTGTGACCCTAAGCAAGTTTACTAACTGCTCTGTCCCTCTGTTTTCTTGTTAAAATGAGGACAGTAGTATCTTCCTTTAAGAAGTGTTTACAGGGTAAAATGAGAAAATGCATGTCGAATGTTTATCACAGTACCTGGCACAGAGTAAGTGCTTAATGCAAGGTTGTTGTCATGATTGTTGTTACCATCATCATCATCAATTCAGTCCCATTGTCAGGATCATTTTTCTTGGAGTGCACAGGGGTGCAAGAAGGGTTGAACAGTGAGGTGGGCTGGGCTTCTGCCCTGTAGAGAATGGGTCTGGATGGCAGAGCTATGGCCCTTGCTGTAGGGACTCCAGCCCAGGCAACTAGCCTCTGCTCAGAGCAGGAGCTGGCAGTCCCTGTAGGACCCGGTGAAGAGTCCCTCATCTTCCCCAGCTATATGCCTTGTCACAGAGTTGAAGAGTCAGAGACTCTCTGGGCTAGTCCATCCATATGTGGCCTTCCTGGCCAATATTCCGTTCTGCCCTGAGAAATCAAAGGCCCAGCAAGGAAAAGAGATTTGAGCCCACAGAAAGCGCCCTGGACTGGGAGTCAGCAAGTCCATACTGGAGTCCTTGCTGAGTGACTGGCAGCAAATCCCTCCCCTCTCTGGGCTTCCATGTTCCCATCTGTGGATTGGTGGGACTGGACAATACTACCACTAATGTTCTTTGAACACCGATATCTTACTTGTGTTCTGGGCCTAGTACCAAACTTCAAGGGCCCAGGGAGAGACTCAGACCCAAAGAGATGGAGTATGAGTTGAGGAGTGAGGTGGTAAATGGGAGAAGGTTCCCAGCTATGTACCCAGGCCCCACTGGGGGTAGCTTTACCTTGTCTCTTTAGGTGCAGGATTCACTCATTAGGGCATTCATTCAATAGCATTGATAGAGCATCAGGTGCCACAGGATCAGAGTTTGAGTGCTGTGATTTTTGAATGATGACCTTACTAGTGGCAATTGATCTGAGCCAGAAGCCCAGGCTCAAGCCTTGAGTCAGCCCATTAGTGGTTATGTGAGGTTGTGCAGTCATTTCTGCTCCCTGAGACTCCGGCTCTTGTTAAATGGGGATACTCTCTCCTTCCTTAGAGTGATTGAAAGGATTGGCTGAGATATAGGCTGTAAAGCTTTTGGTACAGTGCCAGGCACATAGCAGGTACCTTAAAAATTATAGAAAAGGGCATCATGTTCTTCAGTTTGAATACCAGCTCAACCACTTACCTATCATTTGATCATAGGCAAGTGACTGAAGTCTCTGAGGCTAAATTTCCTCATCTGAAAGATGGGAATAATAATGATCTTACAGGAGAGATGTGAGGGTCAGAGAGAATGCTACAAGCGGGGGAATGGGTATGAGACTTTGTGAGTACACATGAGTAGCACTGTGTCTGGCACACAGGAGGCGCTCAGAGGCTAGCCCTTCATTGTCCTGCTCCTAACTTCTTTCTTTGCTGAAAGAATGAGCTGAAAGGTACAGCTTAGATCTATTTCTGGCCTGTGCCAGTCCAGCTCATAAAAATACAATTATGCTCCTTGTCAGCACTTCTGCACTTTTATTTATTGTTCCTGCCAATCCTAGAGCCTCTTTGTGTGGGAACCTCTTCATTATTGATAATCCTGGGAAGTAGTATTTTAAATTTTTATGATCTATACTTTGCGCCATCTGAACCACCATGTATTATCTGGCCTTGCCAGCGAAGGGGGAATATATCCAGACAAGGGGTCCTTTTGGGATGAATAATTTATCCCATTTTCACAATGCCAATTATGTTAAATTATGTTCTTCATATCAACTGCCAACAGAACAATAGGGACTGATGTATTGATATGAAAAGAAAACATTTATTTCTGTGCCTAAATTCAAAACCATATTTGAAAACCAGGAGTTTCATTCTTCCAAGTATCTATAAAGCCCTACTTTTAATAAAAACAAGTAGAAACAATTTTTCCTCCCCTCTTCCCACTTTTTCATTGCATTTCATATATTAATCAAGTAGCTCAGAGCTCCATTTTGCTCCATTTTTTTTTCAACTGCAGAAAATAGAACCTTTTTACCAAATTTGTTTTCTCTTTTCTCTCTTTTTTGCATAAGCAAGCTGATTCCTCCAAGGTACAATTAATAATGATTGGCTAACATTTCTTATGCTTTCTCCTTCAGAGTACTAAAAAAAGTCACTGTTACTATGTCTCCTTTTATAGAAAGGATCCGTTTCTGGCACCAGTCCACGGGAACAGCACACCACGCTTCATGACATGCCCAATAGCTGGTTGATTCCAGTAACTGTAGGGCTGTTTTTTCTTGCTTTCTGCATCTCTCTAGTGTATCTCCATTGTGCCAGAGGCTTCTCCTCTACTTGTAATGCCTGCCTGGAAAGCCACTCTCCGGCTTATAAACCTTCCTTAGCTTCTCACTGGTCTCAAGTCCATCTTTAACATGCGAGGCAAGGCATGCAGAGCCTCGGCTTACCCCTCACTTCACCTGCTGTTCCCAGTCCACTCAGAACTATGTCTTTGTGGTCCTCCCAGGTCCAGCCTCCTGGGTGTCTTCTGAATGTTTGCTGGCTGGTGCTCTCTTAGTCTAGAAAGCTCTTTTTATTTGGATTTTGGGAGGCAAGGAGGGAAGCATGGAAGATGGTCAGAGCAAACGTTCATGGAGAGAGGATGATGATCTGGACTAGGGCAGTATAACTGGGCAAATGTGTTTATTTGAGAGAAAGTTTTGAAGAAGTGGAGACTAGTGGTGGGATGGGTTTGGAGACTGAAGGGAAGGGAGGGATCATGGGAGACTCCTGTGTGTGACTTGACATAAACATGGCTTATCATGCTGCTATTTTCTTAGCTAGGGATTACACAAGGAAGAGAATGTCAAGGGCAAGATGGTTGGGGAAGGTGAGTCAGGGAACCCAAGAGCTTTGCTGTGGACATGATAAATTCAGGTGTGTCTGTCCAAGGGCAAACAGCCAGTAGGGTAATCTGAATGCTGAATAGGGTCAGAATTGGAGATGTAAATTTGAGATGTACGAGAATAAAGATGGAGCTTGAAGTGATAGGAGTAAGAACCTTCAGAAAGAATTTGAAGGAAAGAAGTATCCCATGACCTAACCCTGAGAGGTTCTAGTGCTGAGGGGTTAAGCAGAGTGGGTGGGACTTGAGGAGGAAGCCGAGGAGGGATGGTCAGTGAGCAGGAAGAGGACCAGGGGCCTGGGAGGAGGACCTCTATGGAGGAGTGAGTGAGCACGCCTGCCAAACCTAACCGAGAGCTCAAAAAAGACCAGTCCAGAGGACTGCCTGTTTGTTCCAGGCAAACAGGCACCGACCTGCTTTTGATGTGTCGAAGGGGTCCTAATAAGCTAATATTTCCTTGGGGCAAAGGTAAAATATTACCTGGGTTGCTTTTGGAGAAAGAATGGCTTAGCTAAAGGGAGGAGCAGATAACTGAGGATGGACATGGGGTCAGGGGCCCCCTTGTCTGTTGGCCTAGTTTGAACCTGGTGGTTTGGGAAGTGTTCTGAAGCCAAAAGACGTGTTTTCATTAGAGACTCATTCAGAGCATAAGCAACATCGCTTAGGTGTTCAGGGCAAAGCAGGACGTGGAGGGCTATGACCCCAATTCTACTAAACTCAGCATCTCTCCTATTACTGTAAAAGGTAATTGGGATACTATATATATGTGTTTGTGTGTGTGTGTGTTATATGTATGTACTATATATAGTATATATATTTGCTTAGATAATATAAAATTATTTTATTTATATTGAACTTGATATAGATGAAATCACACAGGATATAAAAAATGTTTTGCATCAGATTTCTTCAGTTCAATGTAATGCCTGTGAGATTCACCCATGTGTGTAGCATTGCTGTGTAACATTCCATCTTATGAATAAACCACAATTTATCCATTCTCCTGTTAATAGACATTTGAGTTGTTCTCAGTTTGGGCTATCATGAAAAAAAGTGGTTGTGAATATTTTTGTATGTATCTTTGGGTGGATCCATCATTTTCTGAGGTGATTTTTTTTTTTTTTATTTGCTGGTGCCAAGAATATCTATTGCTTTTGTTATGATTTTAGTGCTTGGCCATCTTACTAAATTCTAATAGTTTTTCAGTTCATTTTTCTTGGAACACACTTGTATCAGATAGAAAGCTTTTCATACCAAGTATCAGAAAACCCAGCATAAATTGGATTAAGGCCCAAAGAGTAAGATTTGACTCCCCCACCCCTGCCCCATGCCTGCAGGGTTCACTGTGGGTCTGGTTTCAGGCACGGCATGATCCAGAGGGCAGATGTCATCAGGGCTCACATCCATTTCTCCAGGTTCCTCTTGACTCTGTCCTCTTCTATATTCTGCCTTTGACCTCATCCTGGCTCCTCCTCATAGTAGCAACAAGTGCATCAACTGTTTCAGAATGAGGTTCTCACTGTACAATCTGGAGGAAGACCATACTCTTTAGGTCTTCCTTGCTCTTTAGGTCATAAAGAGCAAGGAGGCTTCTTCCCCCAAGTTCCCAGTCAGTATTGCCTCATATACTTTGATCCAAATTGGATAACACGTGCATCTCTGAGCCAATCAAATTTTGTGATCAATAGAACAGTATGTTCTGATTGGCCCAACCTGATTAGGGACCATCCCTACCCTCAAGGAAGGCAACAATTCCACCAAACTACATGGCCATCACATAGGACAGGGCTCTTGAAAGGAGGATTGGGGGCTTTTGATTGAAGAAGGGAATGGATACGAGAGAAGGAACCATGAAATATTTATTATGGCAATTATAGCAGAATGGTATGCCTATAATGATTATTCATTGTCTCATTTCAGCAGTAATATTTGTTTAGCTTTGTCCCTGTCTCAACATGTTGACTGCTGCATGAGGTCTTTTAAATTTACATGGAATGATATAAATGGTCTAGAGCTCTTTGAGAAGTTTTGAGAAAGATGTCTATAAAATAGAAGGGCAGAGGGGAAGACTAAGCAGCAAATGTTTCTTGACATTTGATGTGTGATGCTTGAGATGACTCTGATGGCTAAGGATCTAGAAATGAAGAAGTCTAGTTAAGAGATGGTTGAGATGGACTTGATAATGTGGGGAGGAATTTTAGTTTTTCTGTTTTTATGTAACCAGTTACCAAAGCTTTACTACTTCAAAATAACACAAATTTATCACCTCACAGGTCAGAAACCTCACAGGTTTTTATAGGTCAGAAGTCCAGTCACAGTTTAGGTGGATTGTCTGCTCAGGAGGGTCTCACAGTTCTTGAGTCAGTGTATCAGCCGGGCTGCATTTTACCTGATGCTTGGGGTCCTTTTCCAAGCTCATGCCAATTATTGGCAGAATTCAGTTACTTGTGGTTGTAGGACTGAAGTGCCATTTTCTTGCATGACCTTACTATCGGCCCAGGTCATTTTCAGCTCCTAGAGTCCACCCTCAGGCACTGGCTGCATAGCCCTCTCCAGCGTGTTGACTTACTTCCTGAAGGCCAGAAGGAGCCTCTCTCTCCAGTCTGCTGTGATGGAGTTTTAGATGGCATAACATACTCCTGGGAGTGACTGTGCCATCATATTCATGGGTCCTGTCCACACTCTTGAGGAAGGAGATTATATGGGGGTGGGGATAGGGTGCAAAGTTTGGGGACTATCTTCGAATGCTGTCTAGCATAAAAGTCAAAGGCAATTACTGCCCCAAGTTGTATGGGTTACATAGCACACTGACCAGGAAATTCACTAAGCTTAGAAATAGATACTGAGTTGTATTATAATACATGTATATATATAAATATATAATACATGTATATATAAATATATGTATAAATTTTTATATATATAAATAATATATGTATATATATAAATTTATGTATACATATAACATGAAGAATTGGGAGAAGAAATTATGGTTTCCAGTTTGTAAATATTTTTAAAAATGATCAGACATCTAAATTTTCTATACATTTCATAACCTGCCAGTTGATCTAGTACTGTCCCAACAATTTTTAATCATTACAATTTGTAGAGTGTCTTTTAAGTTCACAAAACACTAGTATATTTCATTTGGCCCTTCCCGGAATGTTGTGCATTTCTAGTAGAAACAGCGAGCCTATGGAGGTCACACAGCCGTCTCTAACGGGCTTCCCTGGTGGCTCAGCTGGTAAAGAATCCACCTGCAGTGCAGGAGGCCCCAGTTTGATCCCTGGGTCAGGAAGCCCCCAGGAGAAGGGAGGTGCTGCGCTGTGTTTGGTCACTGGAGAAGCGATAGGCGCCCCACTCCAGTGTTCTTGGGCTTCCCTGGTGGCTCAGGCAGTAAAGAATCTTCCTGCAATGTGGGAGACCTGCGTTCCAGCCCTGGGTTGGGAAGATCCTCTGGAGGAGGGCATGGTGATGCACTCCAGTACTCTTGCCTGGAGAATCCCCGTGGACAGAGGAGCCTAGCGGGGTTGCAGTCCATGGGGTTGCAAAGAGCTGGACATGGCTGAGCGGCTAAGCACACAGCACAGGCTATGGGCTCTGCTTTTGCATTTGCCCTTGTAGTTATATTAGCTCTCAGTTCTTACTTACACATCGAAGTTCATGTGGCACCAAAGCATCCAAACGTGTAGACTACATGCTGTTTCACACTCTTGTTTCTTAAACCATGTGGTTCACCTTGCATAAAATGTCTTGGCTTGTTCACTCACGAAAACTGTATTCATCCTTGAAAGCCCCCTTTTTTAGACCATGCTTGAAGAGCATCACTCTTGAGAAATCCTTGTGTTGTTGTGTAAGGACTGGATAGGGAGGGCTTACAGGTTGACATGTGCGAGTCAGACCCAAACTGCATCTGCTTCAGACATCTATTGGAAAAACATTTGGCAGCACTCAGAGGCAGTGTTCAAAAAAGCATTTATTATTGAATAAACGATGTGAGTGCTTGACTTATAGTGACTCATTTAAGCCTTCTAAAAACCCAACCAGGTAGTTATGGTTATTTCCCCATTTAGTGAATGAGAAAACCAAGACACAGCAGGCTCAGTGCTGGAGTTGGGGTTCAAACACATTGTGCGGTCTTTCACCTCCCTACAGTAGTGACAATGTCAGTGTCTGCCCCACAACACAGAATTAAGTGAGATGGTGCCTCTCAAGTGCCCAGTGCCTGCCGTATAGTACATTTGCAAAGTGTGAGGGATATTTTTTTACTTGCGGCAAGGAGGCTTCTGTTTTCTTCTTCTTTTGAGCAGGAGATAGAAAAAAATCGAACATTCTCTGACCCCATTCTCCCCCCAAATCCCTCACCCTTGTTTGACTGTATCATTTCTTTGTTTAAGGAAGCAAGGGATCACTTTTTATTTGGAGGAGCAGAATTGAAAGAGGGTGGGGCACAGGTACAGAATTTACATCTGCAAATGAATTCCATGTGTCAGGGAGGGGGCAGTGTTTTCCAAGTGCCACACAGGAGATGTCCGATCATGGAAGTTCCTCCCCTACCCCTTCCTTCTTGAGCTGTATTTTGTCCACAGTATGCCTCAGAGACCTTAAAGAGCATTCTTCATAGAATTCTTGCAGGAGTCCATACACTTGACTATCACTTCTAGGAAAACTCGGGGTGAAAGTTATCAGTGAAAATTCCGTTAATTTAAGCTCTAGTGAGAAGACTGATCACGGTTAGAAGATTGCTTCCTTTGAGCTGTGTTACCTTGGATATGTGACTTGGCAGCTCTGTGCCTCAGTTTCCCTTTCAGGAGAATGAAAATAGTAGTGGTTTGTGGATAAGGTATATGGAGAGCTTGATTTAGCCCTGGCACATAATAAATTATTCCAAAAATATTGCCCATTATCATCTCATTTAACCCTCACAACAATCTTGTTAAATAGGGGTTACGATTATGATCATTGTCCTTACTTTACAGGTGAGACCCCAAGGCTCAGACAGCTCCTGTGTTCCCCATGACACTGTGGCATGCAGCAGTAGTTATTGATTATCTGTGAAGTTTCTTTTTTTCTTCCACTTTGCCTACACAGTGGGATGAAGTTCCATAAATGTCTTGGCAGGTTGACAGCTTATCACGAAAAGATATTAGCCACCTCTGCAAAATATTCAGACTTCAGAAAAATAAGATGATACAATAGATTCAATAGACCTTTATATTTCATTTTGTGGAAGTCTCTAAATTAATTTGGAATTAAGTATATGTGCAAAAGTTTAGCTACAAGATGTTCATCATAACTTGCTTAGATAATCCAAATTGTGGAAACAACCTACATGCTCAGCAGTCAGTACTGGTTAGAGTAATTGTAGTTACACATACAATGAAATATTAAGCAACATCAAAAGGCAAACTGAAATCATATATTTGTCTACATGGAAAAAAATGTTAGTGCAGTGTTGTGTGATAAAATGAAGTGCCAGTCCATTTCACAAAAGTATATTTGTATAAATAGCTAATACATAAATACAATATAATGCATACATATGCATGTAAAAACATCTGAAAAGGTGTGACCAGAATTGTCACCTATGGTTGTCTCTGTTGGAATGGGAAAATATGGATAATCTGAATTTTTAATTTTCTTGTGTGTGTTTGAGGAAGTGTGTGTTTTCTGATCTTTATGCAATATATAGTAAGTTCTAATTACTAAAAAAGAAGGAACAGAAAACTCTTCCAAGTATTTATGTGTGCTAACACTGGTTGATCATTTTAGGTGATTGTGAAGACAAGAACAGAATATCAGCCTGAACAGAAGAACAAAGGGAAGTTCCGGGTGCCGAAAATTGCTGAATTTACGGTCAGTGTCTTGATGGTGTAACAGAACGACTACATATCAGTCACTGAGTCTAGTCAAATAACAAATCTCTGCCTCTTGAGGATGAATTAGCCTCTCTCTTGCCCAGAAATGTTCAGACAATCTGATAATTGTTAAATGTGTCTCATTTCTTCTTTTACTTCTGGTCCCTGTGTCTCTGCCTTTCCGTCACAGTCTGCAGGAAATGTGATGGAAATGTGTAAAGAAACACAAATTGTAAAAAGTGGGTGATTGCAACAAATACAAAAAAGACAAAGGGAGAGAAAAGTTGACTTCGTGGTAAAAACTGGATGATTGAATTTCTATTTCTTGGTGGAGGGGTTACTAGGAGAACTGAGGAGTTTATATCACTGTGATGAATTGCATGAAGTAGCCATGAAACCTCCTCTGCAAGGATGTATGGAGGAACCTCAGGAGAGTACCGTGGGGAAGACACGTAGGACTTAGGTGGCTGAGGAGAGCACAGCTTGTGCAAAGGCCCTGAGGCTGGAGGGGAGTTGGACCCAACACTGAATAGGCATAAGGGCAGTGAATCTGGGCTCTGGGAGAGGCGTGGGGAGCAGGCAGAGAGGAGGCAGGAGGAATGGGCAGAGGGCAGACAATCCTAGGCCTCACATGCTCTATGGAGGAATTTGGGTTTTTATGAAGAAACCTTAGAAGGACGTCAGGTAACAGAAGGGCATGATTACAGTTGGTTTTTAGAAAACACAGATTGGCTTTTACATGAGTAACAGAGTGTAGTGGGCAAGAGGGAGCGTGAGGAGACTGTTGGGCTACTGCATTTGTCCACATTCAAACACCAGCAGTGGCTTAGAGAAGGATGGTGAGTGGATTAGAGACCTAAAAGATATTTTGGAGGCAAAATCTGCCATGGAGGCAGTAGAATAAGTGGTTCTGTAGAAGGATGCCGGAGCAGTCTGGCTGGGTTTGAGCTCTTATTTCTGCCTCATACCAGCCATGTGGCCACAAGCAAGTCAATTGTTGCTGTTGTTTGGATGCCAAGTCATGTCCGACTCTTTCCAGCCCCATAGTCTGTAGCCCACCAGGTTCCTCTGTCCATGGAATTTCCCAGGCAAGAACCTGGAGTGGGTAGCCATTTCCTTCTCCAGGAGGTCTTCCTGACCCAGGGATCAAATCCACGTCTCCTGCATCTCCTGCATTGGCAGGTGAATTCTTTACCACTGACCCACTTGGGAAGTCCAAGCAAGTCAGTAAACCTTACTTATCGAAGGGAGATACCGGAAGGTTACTCTACAGGATACATGCAAAGCAGATGAAGTTCATAACTAATCGCAGCTACTTTGTGTCAACTGTGGCTCAGGGGCTTTGGACGTGAAAACCGTCCTTGGTTGCTTGTCTGGGGATTGGAGTAGATACGCGGGTGCATATACTGGTCTGCTTCTGTCCCTGTCTTTCTCCCTGCTAAATCTATATTAGAGCAGCTGGGTGTGTGAGCCTGAGAGGGAGTATAGCACCTCTGTGTACATCCCCCAGCATGTGGGGCTTCCCTGGATGTTGACCCCCCTCTCAGAGGGCAAGGATTGCTTTTATTTCGGACTGCGGCTTTAGTGTCTGGCACACAGCATGGGCCCAGTGAACTTGGACCTGGCCTGAACTGCGTGCAGGTACCTACCTGCAAGGGCCAGCAGGTAGCCATGCGGGGAGGGTGGGAGTATCTTGGTACACAATGTATGGGCACCAGGCCAGGGAGTAAAGCTGACCTGTCCTCCTAGCAGCAGAGATCGTTGGAGATATGTTCAGATTCATGAGCACAAATGTTTACTGCAGTGTTATTCGTAAACTCAAAGCATTGGAAGAATGCTAGGTTTTCAGCAACTTTCTCATGATTCCATATGTAAGGCCACATGCATAGGATGGACTAGTTCAACAATTTTTTAAGAACCACGTTTGCGGGGTGAGTAGTTTACTCTGAATTATGGGCTCATGAAATACTTTCTTCTTTCTTTTACTTTCCCAATTTCACAAGAGCATGACTTGTTACAATAATCAGAAAAAAATTAGAAGCATTTAAAAATTTTGCTCGTTTTACCAAATAGAGTGTTACAGTTTTTGATGGAATTAATCCTTATTTAGCAATCATTTAAAATGATGGTTATGAAGACATGTGATAATTTGGGCAGATACTTATTATAGAGGAGGTTGAGTGAAAAAAGCAGAGAGTAGAATTGTATGTTTTCTATGATTGGAATTATGAAAAAACCACAAGTATATAGAGGAAAGAAATGTCTCAGAATGTCATCTGTGTCTGTGTCATCAGCAGTGGTGTTGGGAACACGTTTTGTTTTTGTTTCCTCTCTGTTAACAACTTCTGGTGATGTGACTGTTTTATCATACGGTAAAACATCACATCGTATCATGCGGCCCACAGGTCCCTGAGAGGCCGATATAGTCCTGCGGCCCACGGGTCCCTGAGAGGCTGATATAGTCCTGTTTTTTTTTCAAGAGGAACTTTAGCTCAGAGCAGCAATGCAACCTGCTCCCCCAGGAGCAAGTGGCCGGGGCTTTCTGTTCATCCATGCGGCCGGCCATAGGTAACTATGGGTCAGAGCAGAAATGAGTCAGCCGGTGAGATAAAATGAGTAGTTCATCAGGGATCAGGGCCTGTGAAGCCTGCCCCCACCCCACAACTTGACTCATTTGGTCCTGGTGGTGGGAAAAAAGGGTGCTGGGATTCAGGTCAGTCCTTTGTCAGCACTGGTGTGGGTGGGGGGCCCCGCCACTCGGAACAAAGTGGAAGGAATGGAGCAAATTTGTTTGCTTTTGTAAAGCTGCGAGCATCCATTTGCCCAGCTTTTCACTTCCTTAATGAGAGCTCCCCCTGGGCCGCATGGAGGATGTTTCTACTGGGGTGATGGTTGATGCCACAGTCTAAGGAGAAGGCTTGTGGTGCCTGAGAGGAGTTTGAGGGTCTGAGTGTCAGCTGCAGGGGGACTTGGGCATCCAGGTGGGCTATTATGAAGGTGAACTTGCAGGACTTGTTCCTGGTTGGAGAATCAGGGGCTCTATCAGGAGCTCCTGGGTGCTTGGCTTGGCTGACTGGATAGGAGATGGGGGACTGGACAGTGGGCAGCACATTGAATGGAGGGTATGTGGGTACCATGGGAGAGGTGGGTGGGGGAGGCAGTCTGGCCACCCTTGGATGTAACTGGTCTGGGGCTCAGGATGGAAATTGAGGCTAGGGAACTGGAGCTTGAAGTCAGAGAATTCCCAGTTCATTTTAGAGAGCTTAAGGCTGATAAACAATGGCCAGGCGCCCCCTCCAGGATATCATCCATGGCAGAAGTAACCATGGGGATGACAAAGATGCATCCGACCCTCTCTCCAGTACCTTCGAGGAGGCGGAACAGCTTGTGACTTCACAGCTCAAATCTGACCTGGGGAGATCAGCTCATAGCAATTGTACCGTGAGAGAGAATGAGAGGAGAGAGCAGGGAGGGAGGGATGAATGGAGAAAGATTGAAAGAATCGCCTGGAATTTTTTTTTTTTTTTTAACATGAAGGCTCTTGCAGTCATTGCCAAGGATCACCGACTTGCGAGAACGTTCATCAGGCTTCTTTGAGAAGATGGGAGCCTGCAGAGAGAAGCCCTGCCTTCTTTCTTAGTCCTGGGAGCTGGAGTTTCTTCTGAAGCTGATTTTGCTATGGAAGGAGCTGTTTGTCCCCAGGCTCACCTGAGAGAAGAAACTTGAGTCTTGCATTTGGAAGCTGTGCTAAGCTGAGGAGAGGTATTCTAGCGAACACCTGCACTTTGGGACTAGATTCACCTGGCAACTCAGGTCATGTCCCTGTTACCTCTTAGCTTCAAGACCTTGGGAATTCTCTTCACCTCTCTTAATTGAGCTCTTGCTTCCTCATCAATTAACTGAGACACAGTCTTGACATAGCCCGAAGTATAAGTTCTTGGAGCAGTCTAGTTCTCAACGAATGATCATTTTATTCTCTTCCTGTTCAGATCCCATTCCTCATCCTGGGTTCTTAGCATCCTGCCTAATTAGCTGGATTTTGACAATTGGTTGAGACAGACCTGGTCCTCCCTTTCCTGGCTTTTCCTCCTGGGAAAGTGGCTGGATAAACCTGGAGGAACTGTTCTAAGAGTAGCCAGTTCAATGTCAGAACCCATGGGCTGCCTTGGGCTCTCTACAGTGACCTCGGGAGCCTCCTCTTTGCCTCTCGGGGAATGCAGGCAGTATTTTTTGGTAAGTTACTTCTCAACACGTCAGTTATAACATGAATAATCCTAGTCTAGTTAAAAATGCCTTTATATCCGCTTTTCAGATTGGCGACAACCTTATGTACTCCTACTCTTATTGTTACCAGTACCACTTTTATTATTATATTATCACTACTCTTATTATTACCTCCATTTTATGGATGAAGAGAATGATGCTCAAAGAAGTGTCTGGCCAGGCCACGCAGTGAGGACATTTAAAGACAAATAAGAACCCAGAACTATGGCTCCATAACCCATTTTCTCTGCTATACCTCGATGACACCCTGCCCAGCTGTGGCTTGCCTGACTTCTTCCCTTTCTGCCCTTTCTCCCTTTCTTCTTTGTCTTTATCAAATTTACTCTGGGCTGCACTGGATGTGTTGCTGGGAGACACACAGAGGTGGAATACAAAAGCGTTGCTCTGGAGGAGCTTGCAAACGTGTGGTTTAGACAAGAAGATGCCAGCCAACTTCTTGTCTGTGTCCTTGTAGGGTCACCTCCTCTGAGATGCCTCCCCTGATCTTCCAAGTCTGATGCCTCCTCTGAGCTCTGCAGGTCATAAGTGGGCATACATACTACTGTGCTGTCGCTACTCTGGTACCTTCAGCCCCACTTCAGCCCCTGGTCCCTGGAGGGTAGCGTCACAGTGGCCCACTCATGTCTTCTCAGTTCTTAGAAGGGGGTATAGTATAGAGTGAGTGTCAGGGGTGTTGCAACTTGAGCCCCACCAAGTCTTTTGGGACCGCCTCAGCAGTTTTCATTCCAATCCCTAAGAAAGGCAATCCCAAAGAATGCTTAAACTACTGCACAATTGCACTCATCTCACATGCTAGTAAGGTAATGCTCAAAATTCTCCAAGCCAGGCTTCAGCAATACATGAACTATGAACTTCCAGATGTTCAAGCTGGTTTTAGAAAAGGCAGAGGAACCAGAGATCAAATTGCCAATATCTGCTGGATCATTGAAAAAGCAAGAGAGTTCCAGAAAAACATCTATTTCTGCATTATTGACTACGCCAAGGCCTTCGACTGTGTGGATCACAATAAACTGTGGAAAATTCTGAAGGAGATGGGAATACCAGACCACTGACCTGCCTCTTGAGAAACCTGTATGCAGGTGAGGAAGCAACAGTTAGAACTAGACATGGACCAACAGACTGGTTCGAAATAGGAAAAGGAGTACGTCAAGGCTGTATATTGTCACCCTGCTTATTTAACTTATATGCAGAGTACATCATGAGAAAGGCTGGGCTGGAAGAAGCACAAGCTGGAATCAAGATTGCCGGGAGAAATATCAATAACCTCAGATATGCAGATGACACCACCCTTATGGCAGAGAGTGAAGAGGAACTAAAAAGCCTCTTGATGAAAGTGAAAGAGGAGAGTGAAAAAGTTGGTTTAAAGCTTAACATTCAGAAAACTAAGATCATGGCATCCAGTCCCATCACCTCATGGGAAATAGATGGGGAGACAGTGGAAACAGTGTCAGACTTTATTTTTCTGTGCTCCAAAATCACTGCAGATGGTGATTGCAGCCATGAAATTAAAAGATGCTTACTCCTTGGAAGGAAAGTTATGACCAACCTAGATAGCATATTGAAAAACAGAGATACTACTTTGCTAACAAAGGTCCATCTGGTCAAGGCTATGGTTTTTCCAGTGGTCATGTATGGATGTGAGAGTTGGACTGTGAAGAAAGCTGAACACCAAAAAATTGATGCTTTTGAACTGTGGTGTTGGAGAAGACTCTTGAGAGTCCCTTGGACTGCAAGGAAATCCAACCGGTCATCCTGAAGGAGATCAGTCCTGGGTGTTCACTGGAAGGACTGATGCTGAAGCTGAAACTCCAATCCTTTGGCCACCTGATGCGAAGAGCTGACTCATTGGAAAAGACCCTGATGCTGGGAGGGATTGGGGGCAGGAGGAAAAGGGGATGACAGAGGATGAGATGGCTGGATGGCATCACCGACTCGATGGGCATGAATTTGAGTAAACTCTGGGGGTTTGTGATGGACAGGGAGGCCTGGCGTGCTGTGATTCATGGGGTCGCAAAGAGTCGGACACGACTGAGCGACTGAACTGAACTGAGCTGAACAGCATCCATCCTTGATAATGCATCCCGAGTCAGGATTCAGAAAACCTGCCCCTGGTGACTATGACATGGGCAAACTCAGACTGGAGGGTGTCCAGGTACATGGGGAAAGATCCTGAGGGCGCCTGCAGACCAGACCCTGAGCACAGTCAGTGGGAAGCATGCAGAATGCAAGGGATGCATCAGTAAAAAGGGACCAGAGCTCACCATTTCTGTCAGGCAAATGGACACATTAACATGAAACTGGTGGGGGAAAGTTAGAAGTGAGAAGCTAGCAGTTTTTAAAGAGTTGGTGTCTGTGGCCCATTACTAAAAACAAGCAGCAACAGCACACCAACAAAACAGAAAGAAACAGATACCCATTTGAAGTTTCAGGACTAATATTATAGGATATTGACTTACTGTTCCATCCATTTGTCGATCCACTCAGCGTTGAGGCTTGTGCTCTGCTTTCGACCTGACCTGTGGTTGGCACTATGTAAGATATCCCAGTGTATGACCCCAGCACACCAGGCTGCTGAGATTGTCACCCTGCTGGCAGGTGAGGCGAATAGGCTCACAGAGGCTGGGCATTTCCCCGAGTTCCATGCCCAGGAGGCTGTGGAGCCAGGCTGCACATGCAGGCCGTAAGCAGGGGCCTTGGCTGTGTGTAAGGGGCAAGGGAAGCTGCCGCCAGGGGAAGGGGAGCCCAACTACCAGAGAATCACAGCCAGGGGCTGCTGCTGGGCCCATCGAGTGGCCAGTCACCTCTTTCCTTCTTCTCTTCCTCTTCTGGCCAAAGGTTGGGGATGTTGGCACTTTGTCTCAGGCCACAACTCTGCTCACCTTCCCCCCAGTACTACACAGTGAAATGCCAGAACCAGTTTCCCCAGGAGGGTGGCAGCATCTGACAGTCGGCAGAGTCCAGGCCCCTCTCCCCCCTGCAAGACTCTGGGAACCATGCTTTCTGCTCTGGTCTCTGTCCCCACTCATCATCTCCTGGCCCAGCCTCCTTCCAGCTCCCTCTGCCTATTTTCTCAGCCCCCTCCTGCCCATTTTTCTCTCTCCCCAAAGGAAGACTCTTCCTAATGCGTGTATCCTGTGACGACATTGCCGTCCTTCTGACCATCCCACGGCTTCCACAGGCGCCCTGTCATTTGCCTCCCCCTACAGGTGCCCTCACCTGCCCAAAGTCCTGGTCCTTTCCTCGTAACATATGTCGTATGCCTCCCCATCTCTGCCTGCCTCCACCATTGGGCAAACTCCCTTCTCATCCCTCAGCACCCAACTCAAATGGCCCTGCCTGGGAAGGCTTGCCTGCCCACCCATGCGCAGTCTGTCCTTCCCCCTCGGGGTTCCCGCACCTGCTGTATAACCCTCCAGTGATCGTGTTGGCATCAACTTTACCTGCTGTGTCTCCCACTGACTTAAGGGTATGTTCTTCATCTTTGCACCCCAAAAGCCTAGTGAGTGCTTGGCCACCCTAGGCACCAAATGATATCTTTAATAAATGAGCAGGTAAATGAACAAACAAACAAACAAACAAAAAATCCCCATGGTTGATGGAAGAACTCCATGCTGATAAACACCAGAGCTCTGGCTGCCTCATCTCAATATCTTTATTTAAAATTGGGGCCATATCTTTGCTTCTAAGTTTCTTGCTGATGACACATTCTCATAGATGTCCTCTTCTTGATATGACATTCCCCGGGAGGTGAGACCTCTTTTATAGCTTTACCATTTGCTTCTTCCAGTTTTTCATCAAAATCCCAGGGGCTGCCTTCCATTGAAGGGATTCTAATATTTGCTGACAGCAGCAAATGGAGATAAGCGATTTTACTTTATTATCTGTTGTCTTGGTTTTTATTGCTCTCTTATTTTTTTAATTTTGAGAAACACTTTAGGTAAGTTATTAAAAACACTGCCTGCTGGGTTAGGAGCAGAGTCATTATCTGGCATGAAGAGAATTTGCATGTGAGTGCTTGGTGGAAAAAAAAGGCTGTAAGAGTGTTTGATGTTTATTATTGCACTTCTGGCTAGGATTTTATTGAAAATCAGAACAAAGATGCAAGCCTGTGTTTATGGCTGGGTGCTTTCTCTTGGCCTCATGAAATTGTACTATTGGAGTAACCTTGAAAAACATATATTATTGAGAATTGAAAAGCAAATGCAGCTTATCTATTTATTTATTTTTTTACAAAACATTTCCCTGGGAGAGAAAACGTCTGTGGCGCTGTCTCGGGTGGAATGTGCTCAGGGTGTGAGGCACATGCAAGCCCTGGGTGATTCAATGACAGCTCCACTCCAGAGCCTGATGCCTGGGCTGCTTTTATTGCCAGGTTCTCATTCTCGGTGATTCAAACACTGGTACGTAAATGCTGTAATAAAGCAAGTTACTTGTTAGTAAGTTTAGTATAGAAGACTCCTAGAATTTAGTGAGTATTCTTATTTCCTGTGGGGCTCCTGAGAGAGTTGGCCGATTTAAAGTCTGCACACGAGTTGTTAAACTGTTGGAAGTTTGCAACCAAGCTTTGGGGGAATATTTATACCATGGAAATGAGAAAACACTAAATCATGCATCACCCTCCTTTCCCAGCCCAGGACAATTAACCAGCATGCTTGTGTGAAGGGCAATAAGGAAAAGGGGAAATCCGTGAGTTGGAGGGTTTGTACGAACTACAGCAAGTCATTTCATGTCTCTGAACCTGCATTTCCCAAGCTGTAAAATGAGACAATGCTGTCTGCATTATAGGCCTGGCCTGAGGACAAAATGAGATAACATAAGCCCCACAGAAGCTTCAGAAACGTGAATTTCCTCCTGTCATCATGATAGTTTCATTTCTGGGAAGCTGGTCATGCGACTGGATGGAATGCTTCCACCGAGGGTGGGCCGCAGTGGGGAGCCACACCTGGCTCCATCTCACTAGGCCCTCCGCCTCAACACCCTGGCTCAGTTCTCTCTCCTCGCCCACCCTTCCCACCAGGCCAGCTTTTGGCCTTCCGGTGCCATCCCCCCTTCCCCTTTCCACCTCTGTGTACTTAGGACGGCCATCAGATCTTGCTTGAGAGACCCTTGGTGGCGCCCACTTCCTGCCGGCAGCAGCGTGAGGTTTTCGGCACGGCACTGCAGGCTCTCCCAAAGGCGGGCCTTGCTGCGTCCGTCTGCCATTCCCTGTGTTCTCAGCGTTCAGACCTCTCCCAGTTCTACAAAGCCCCCTCTCCTTTTACCTCTCCTGACCTTTGCCCATGCAGTTTCCTCTGGCCTGTGACCCAGACCAGACCTCACCTCTTTCTGAAACTTACCCTTGATTCCCCACATCACTTTCTCGCCTGGAGTCCTAGAGTCCCAGCCTTTCACTCCCCCGAGATGGCACATTGACTTCACCTGGAGTTCCCGTGATACCTGGTTGGGTTGCTGAAAGTAGTGAAGGGCTTCATAAAGGTTTCTCACATCCCCTGCTGGGATAATAAAAGGAAGATAGATGTTCATGGAAAGTAAAACAAGATTTAAAAATATTATTTTTTTTACTTGATTGATTTCATTGAGCTCTTATTATGTGCTGTGTAGTTTGCTAGTCATTTTCCATTTTATTTTTACTCTAACTCATGAAGTAGGCATTGTTTTTGATGTACAGATAAGGAAACCGAGGATCAGAGAGGTTAGTTAAGACGCTCAACGTCACACAGCTAATAAGGTACAGAGTCAGGCTTTCTGGCTCAGGGGGGTATGTTTGTCTATGATGTGCTTATATGTTTGTGTGTGTGTTCTTTTGTCTGTATCAGCTTCCAAATCAGGAAACCCCGCACATATGGGGAATTGGCTAAATTAAACTAAACTGAAAAGTGGTTTACTAGAACACTAAAATTTTGCTGCCTATCCCTGTTATTTGCCAAGCATTAGGCCAATTTTTCTTTGGCTCTCTTTTTTCCTTCTCTTTGAATACCCTGTTTGGCCAAGGCCTAAAAGCATTGATCCAAAGGAAAAAAGAGAAGCAAACATTTCCCAAGGGAGAAATGCTATTTTTCCCCATGGCTTGCCATGAGGCTTGCCTCCTGACCCCCTCACACAGTGGGAGGCTTAATCTCCTGACATGCTCACTCTCTGGGCCTCTGCTGCTGTAATGCATGATTATTTTAAATGGGACTTAAAAAAAATTATGATATTTAAGCTCCTGGAACTGTCAGAGGAAGACAGGTCCTAACAAAGTGATTGTCTGTGCAGCTTTGTCGTGTCACCACCACGTTCTATAATTATAGGAAAACTAGTCGTCATAGCAACTGCCACAGAGGCCTGGCTTCCTCCCGGAGATGCTGGCAAGCTCCTCAGCTCTGTGATGCGAGCTGCTGCGGGGGAGTCTGTTTCTCCGGAGGGAGTCAGCTCTCTCTCGGGCAGGAATCGTGAACCCGTGCTAAGTCTCCACACCCTGAGCGCGGTCTCACTACGCAGTCGGGCAGACCGCTGTCCGAACGCCGGTTTGGGAACTCCCTGGCTGTGTGAGCATGTCACCCTACCTCCCTGAGGCTCCGTGTCCTCTTTAGGCAAATGAGTAAGCTTGCCACTGCCCCCCTCTGAGGGTTGTTCTAATAGCTGTGTTTAGGATGTGCCGGGCAGAGAGCCTGGCACACAGACACTCAGATATATATATTAGACATCTTCCCCTTCACCTCTTCACTGTTAGCAAATGAAAAAAGAAAAATATTGAATTAGAGAAGTATGGATGTTTTCATAATCTTTTTTATTATTATTAATTTTGTTAGCATTTGTATCTAGAAAAACAAGTAAATAGAAATTCTAGGCTGAATAATTTATATCAAGGAGAGGTGAAAAGAGGGGAGCGAGAAAAAAATGAATATTCAGCTAGATGAAGCTAAATTTGCTGTACTTTTTCTTATCTTTTTTCTTTAATTTTTATTTTACTTTGGAACATAGTTGGTTAACAATATTGTTTTAGTTTC
Organism: Dama dama; assembly: GCF_033118175.1. NCBI lineage: Eukaryota > Metazoa > Chordata > Mammalia > Artiodactyla > Cervidae > Dama > Dama dama. The sequence goes on from NC_083705.1 coordinate 14,269,006, forward strand.
AGGTGTCCAGCAAAGTGGTGTATCTATTCTTTTTCAAATTCTTTTATCTAAAAAGAAACGACACAAATGAACTTACTTACAAAAACAGAAAGAAACTCACAGACTTAGAAAATGAACTTATGATTGCTGGGGGGGAAGGGATAGTTAGGGAGTTTGGGAAGATCATGTACTCACTGCTATATTCAAAATGGATAACCAGCAAGGATCTATTATTGTAGGTCCTTGTGCTATACAGTAGGTCCTTGTCAGTTATCTTATTTTAAATACAGCAATGTATACACGTCAATCCCTCACTTCCAGTCTTGCCCTATCCCCACTCCTTCCCCACTGGTAACCATTACGTTCCTTCTCTAAGTCTGTGAGTCTGCTTTGTAAATAAGTTCATTTCTGTCTTTTTTTTTTTTTTTTTTTTTAAAGATTCCATATATAAGTGATATCATATGATATTTGTCTTTCTGTGTCTGACTTCACTTAGTATGATAATCTCTAGGTCCATCCATGTGAAACTGATATTTAAAATTCCTCCAACATTTTTTTAAAATTGCATTTCTCTGAGGCTAAGAAAAAAGATATCTGATCTCTAAAAAAATTCTAACCTGAGTAAGGAAACCTGGTTTCCAGTCCTAGTCCCTGAGCTTCAGTTTTCTCGTCTGTAAAATGAGGAAGTTGGGTTGGGTGGTCCCCAAGGGATCTTCTGTCTGAGATGTTAAAGACCTTGCTTTCCGGCAGGGATGGCTTTGTTCCCCAGGAGACATTTCTGGCGGTCACCAGTCTGTGTGTGTGTCTGCATGTATCTGTGCTACTGGTATCTAGTGGGTTAAGGAAGGCCAGAAATGCTGTTAAATAACTTGTGATGAACAGGACAGCTCCCCACAATGAAGCATTACCTTACCTAAAATACCAATAGTGCTGAGGCCGAGAAAAACTTGGTCCAGGATTTATCACTGTATTTATTGGTCTGAAAATGGGAATTATGCCCCTGTCACCCCACCATGACATGTCAGATTTGTTGAATATTCAGTTTCTTATCCTAGCTGTCTCCTGGAGATTTGAAGCCCTAGAAAAATTAGTAAAGGTAAAAACAAGACCTCTCAAGGTCCTAAGGGACTTGATAAAATACAAGATAGTCACTTCTGTGGGCAAAATGAATTCTTTTGAATTTTCTTTTCCTTTGGTACTGCATAACACTTAATGTATCAAAGGTGATTGTTCACGGGCAAAGTAAAATGTACACGATGCAATTTTAAATCCATAAATAGCTTTATTGTTTTTATAGGTAGGATAAAAATAAGTCATGTATATATTTCCACTGCTTCCCTCACTTTTCAGCCTGTCTTTGATTTTGACATTCCAGGCCCTAGCCAGTGTCTGTCTCTTCTGAGAGTCATGTGTGACCACTTTTCCGTCCTGCTTAAAGCCCTTCTGAGGCTTCCCCTGGCCTTCAGGGTGAAATCTAAACTCCTTAGTCTACTGTCCCCGGTCCTCAGAAGCTCTTTCTCATCTCTTCAGCCTCCTCTCCTTTCTCACTTCACACCCCTCCCACCAGCCTAAATTACTCATGGAATGCTGGACAGGGTCTGTCCTATCCTGTGTCCACTCCTCCAAACAGCTGTTTCTTCCACCCTGAATGCTTTTTCTCTCTGCTATGGTCTAGCATGCACCTTTTCAACTCATAGGCTGGCTCACGCATCCCCTCCTGGGTGTAGCCTGTTCTAACAGCCCCTCTTCTCTTCCCCACTGTCAGCAATGGGCTTGCCCCTTCTTCCTCTAGGACCTCACTCGTTGGGAAGTTTGTCAACTTGATCTCCTCTGTGCAGTTGTTTTCTTAACATGTGTTTTCTATGGCCCTGTGAAAGCCTGGACTCTTGAGGACAGACACCACCCTTGGTTCACTTCTGAATCCTCTACTATGACTATCGACCCTGGGACCTTAGGGGTCAGTAACTTTTAAAATATGAGTAAGAATTGGATGAAGGTACTCAATGGTACAAACGTCCATTTATAAAAAGATAAATACTAGGGGTGTAATGTACAACTGGATAAATATAATTAACATTGTGGTATGTTATATATGAAAGTTGGTAAGAGAGTAAATCCTAAGAGTATTCATCACAAGGAGAAACTTTTCTTTTAATTTGTATTCATACAGAATGATGGATGTTCACTAAATTTATTGTAGCAGTCATTACATAAGGTATGTAAGTCAGATGATTATGCCGTACACCTGAAACTCATTCAGTGCTATATGTCAATTACATCTCAGTAAAACGGAGAAATCAATAAAGCAAAAGTTTTGGAGATTTTGTGTAGGAAATGCCCAGTGAAGAGGACTCAGATTGCTGGGTAGAGAAAACTTTACACAGATAAGAAGTTGAAGATAATTAAAATTTGCTTTAAACCATAAAAAAGTAATACATATAGTACATGCACAAAATTCCAACATAGAAAGACAAAAACTGAAAAAAAAATCTCCCCTTCTCTCCATAATCCTTTTCATCCAAACTATCCATTGTCCATGTCTGTGCTATCCAAATTGAAAGCTTCTATCCATGTGTGGCTATATATATTTAAATTAATAAAAATAAACTAAAATTCAAAATTTAATTCCTGAGTCACACAAGCCACATTTTAAGTGCTCAATAATCACGTGAGCCTCGCAGCTACCATACTGGACAGATTTACAGGGCATTACCATATTGTAGAAGCTCTATTGAATAGCCTGGGAACATCTCCTTATGTTTCTATCCAGAGGCATTTTTTACGCATCAGCATATACATATATATTTATATGTGCATATGCACATTTGATATTCTTTTCCTCAGATGAGACCATTTTATATACGTTCTTCTGTACCTTGCTTTTTTTTTTCTCTCAATAATGTATCTCAGATACCTTTCCATATCAGCACACTGGGCTCCTTTTTATTCTTGTTAGTGACTGTAGACTGAGGAGTTTTGCAGTCTTTCTCAATCAGTCCCCCATTGTTTTAGCTTTCAGTCTTTTGCTGCTAAGAGCTCTGCTTCAATAAATTTCCTAGTATGTGTGTTTTCACACACACACACACACACACACACACACCTTTCATATATTTTTACAAGTATATTTGTAAGGTATGAGAATCTTTATTGTAAAAGCTTCCAGAGTGAACGTGAGTCTTTAATTTTAATAAATTTTGCTAAATTACCTTCCAAAAAGTTCCCAAGAATCTATACACCTTCCTTTGTGCCTACGAATGTGTTTTCCCCCATGTTGCCAGCATCTGTTTTAATTTAACAGTTTCACTGGAAGATTGGATATATTTCCTTGGGATAAACAGTAATGGAAAAGAATATAAAAAAATGTCTCTATGTGTATAATGGAATCACTTTGCTGTACAACAGAGATTAGTACAACATTGTAAATCAACTGTACTTCAAAAATTAAATTAAATTTTAAAGAAAGTTTCATCAGTCTGATGGGTAGAAAATGGCTCTTCACCTTTGCTCCGGTTTGTATGTCTTTCATTACTGGTGAGAGCGTGCCTTTTCCCGCATACCAATTGACTGCTTGATGCATCCTTCCTG